>NC_133023.1:104529877-105154877 GCF_048564905.1 Vicugna pacos
TCCAGCCAGACATTTTACAGCGTCCTTTCAAAATATTCCTCCTTATGTTTAACTTAAACTCCCTTCTGCTTTAGTAGTTTGCTTGTCTCTGATAAAGCTTCAGCCCACTTAGGGTCTCCAGTTCATGACAGGGCAGCAGAATTCTCAGTGATACGGATTTTCCATATGAGGTTAATGCTTGCTGTTCAGGCTGAAGGGAGGTAACAAAAGGGCAGGTGTTCCAAAGGCCAGTGCAAGGCATCTGCTGAGTGGCAGTTGTGGTGTCAAGAGTAACATTGCTCCCTGAATACGTGGGTTTCCCATCACTCATCATGTTTGTTACCTTCCCTGTATGTGCACCAAGACAGTGGGAGAGGCCAGCCTTGGATCACCAATTTATGGCAAATAACAGCTGTACAGTAAAGTTGAAGTTCTGACCTGTTTTAGGGATTCAAATCTCACTGCTCAATACTGCAAGGCATGAGTTCATTCTTGAGGGGGAATTAGAAGAAAGAAGAACCACATAATCCATCTCAAACCCCAACTTGAACGTGTGGTTATAACTTGTTCAGGTGCTGGTCTTTAAGCTGAGTTAGGAGCAGGGGAGAGAGGGGCAGATATGGCCTGGATAGTTAGGCAGGGCTCTGTTTATACAAGCTGATTTTCACACATGTTCTGCTCAATATGCCATGGACTTTGTGTAGACCCCACCAGTGGGCACAAATAACTTCAATAACTGAGAACAAAGCCAAGTAGCCCCTGCAGAAGCTAAAGCCACAAGTGAATCCTCATGAAATATAAATAAACTATCATTTTATGAGCTCTGTCTATGAGCCAGGTCCTTGGTGAGATATCTGCCCATATTGGAGGATTGGGTGAACAGAAGGGAAAATCAATGTGGCAACGTTATCAGGGGCCATATCAGGCAGAGCCTGGGATGCAAACCTAGGGGACCCATCTGTGTCCAATGGGAGCCACTGGTATTTTAATGACGACACTAGCCTCTTACTCTCTTAGGCGAGACAGAGCAGTATCAGCTTTGCTTCCCCTCTCCTCTCCCTGCCCCCACCCCAGTGCCTGCATCTCCGCATTCATCCAATCCCTGGGGTCCACCAATTCTAACTCAGAAATGTCTCTACCTTTCTTCTTCTCATGGTCACTGCGTAAATTCAGGCCCACATTCTTTCTTGTCTTCTAACTGGACTCTACTCTCAGGCCCTCCCAACCCTTCCTCTAGACTGCTGATGAGGAACTTTCCAGACACACTGACAGGACCACTGAGATAGGCTCTGGGCTTTGTGTAGGTAAGGGAGGGGAAAGTCTCTAGTTGAAACCCAGCCCGTATCAGCAGTGCTTCTGGACAGGGACTCTGATGCTCCATCCAGCAGCTCAAGGGGCAGAACAACAGGGACCTTGCAGGCTGCTATCCTTGGAGGGAGTGGGCAGCCAAGAAATGAGCAAAGAAGAGAAGTGGGACACCTCAAAACATGGACCTTTTACCTCTTCTGACCCCTATGCAAATGCCCAGTGCTTTCTGTCTGACTCTCAAAAATAGTCTTTGCACTTCATGTAGCACCTTTCACCAGAAGATCTCACAAAAGAAGCTCAAAACAACTTACTTACACACCTGGTTCGCAGGCATCCCTTTCTCAGCAGTGTCTGAGGGCATAAGAAGAAGAGAGCAGGGCTCTGGTGCTTCCTTGGGAGACTTCATTCTGCTTCTGAATTCCCTCTTGGCCTGCTGAAATCTAAAGTAGAATCCCATTTAATATGAATAAAATAAACAAACAGCACTGTGTGTATGTGTGTGTGTGCGTGTGTGTGCGCGTGTGTGTGAATGAGAGAGAGAGAGAGAGAAGAGGAGAGGCAAGAAAAGGCAGGAAGCAGAAGAATGGAATGGTTAACAGTGGTCACCTTTGGGGGAGAATGGGGTGGTTAGTGGAATGATTGCTCTTTTCACTTCTGGACTGTACGTGTTTTTTTGCAAGAAAGTATAGTTATTTATTACTTTGATAATATCAAAAACAATCTCTTTGTAATGTAACGTATCATGAATATTGGTGGAAAAAGTAATGAAATATTGTGATGGGGCAGTACAACAGTACCATGCAAATCTTAAACCACTAAAATATTAAATAAGTAATGAATATTTATATTGAATATAAATACAAATGAATATTGCACTTGCTTCTTCAAAACAAGTTTTAGATGCTGTTTTTCTCAGGCTTAAATGCATTGAATGGAAAATATTTTTAATAATCGGTTATCAGTAGGAGACATACCTTGATTGTGGTGGTAGTTACACAGCTTAATGTGTTTGTCAAAACTCAGACCTGTACACTAAAAAATGGTGAATTTTACTATATGTAAATTATGCATAAAAATAAGTAAAACAATAGGTTATCATTAGAAGATGGTTGGTTGTCCACTACCACTAATTGGACATTTACTGTGCATAAGGCTGTTTATCAGCTTAAATACAGTATTGCATGTAATTGTCTCAATGAGCTTGATACCTTCATTAATTCCATTTTTCAGATGTAATAACAGATGCTCAGAGATGCTACTTATTGAATCACATAGCTAGTAAGCAGCTGACGTGGAATTTGAATCCAGATCTGTGTGACCCCAGAACTCCAGCTTTTACATCCTACACTTGCGCCACCCTATGAATGCCCACTGGTACGGTCCATTTGAGATGGTGCACTCCTTCCCATGGGGCTGCTTCCCTTGATAAATACCCCTGGACTCTCCAGGGAGAGTCTGGGGGTGAACTCACTTCAGGTCTCTGCTCAACCATGTGCTCAGGGTCCACCTTGTTTGAGTGATACCAAAGCCACCAAAGGCAGCAGCCCTGCACACCCTGGCCATGTTTCCACCTCCCCGTCCCAAAGCAGGCTTGTCGGATGATACTCCCAGTGTCCACTTGGTCAAGTTCTGACTAACCATCTGCCCATAAAAAGAGAAAATCTAGAAGCAGTTGGTCTAACTAGTATGGTCAAGCCTCTATTACTCCATGTCCACCAAAAGGCTCATCTAGGATGTACCCTTTAATCTCCAGGACAGTGCCAGACCCCAAGGCCAGGCATCTCTTTGTGGGACTGCACCTCATTCAGGGAAACTCAGGAAACAGGCGTGATGTGTCAAATTGTTACTTGCTTGTTGATTTATAGGCTCCAGCCATGCAGACACCCTACTTGTGGGAGGGAAGAAAGCACCTCCATGACAGGAACAGATAAGGGCAGGGTAGGAAGCCTGCAGCGGGGCAGGGCTGCAGGAGGCTCACTGGCCACCAGAAGTTCCCCCCACTGGCATTCAGTCACCTGCTGCTTAGAGACAGAACCCTATGGCAGAGCTGGGGGCAGGTGAAGTGAGCCTGGGCACCAGCCAGGTGCTAGAAAGGGGAGCAGGTACTGGGGGGTGCTAGAAAGGGGAGCAGGTACTGGGGGACAGGGGTTGGTGGGGGCAGAATCCTGGAGGAGGGTGTGGGACCAGGGGAAGGGCATGAGCTTGGGAGACGGATAGGGGAGGGGGGTCTCTGGGCCTTGGGAGGGATATGGGACAGTGGGATGGTGGGGCGAGGGTTCTCAGAGAAAGGGCACTGTGTCTGGAGAAAGCTGCAGGGTTTGAGGTCGGACAGAAATGCGGAGTAGTGGTGGAGGGTAGGGAGAAATGAGCGGATTCCTAGGATTGAGGGGAGATGGGGAGAGGGCCTCAGGGCCTGGGGGGGGGAGGGTGCTCCAAGGAGGAGAGCGGGATCTGGGGAAAGGGAGAAGGATCTGGAGAGGGCCGCTTGGTCTTGGGAGGAGCACAGGGTCCTGGGGATTTGGAGAGACCTCCGAGGGTCCCGGGAAGGCAATGGGGTCCAGGAAAGGGATACGGAGTGTAACAGAAGGGCGCGGGGTCCTAGGAAGGGGAGCGGTGTTTGGGGTTAGAGTGCGCGGAGTGAGAGGTGGGGCTTGAGTTTGGGACGGGGGCACGGAACTGGGGACGGGCACCGGGTCCAGGAAAGGAATTCAAAGTCCAAGGGAAGGGCATGGGGTCTCCGGAAAAAGCGCGGAGTCCAAGATGGGAGCACCCAGAGTGCGGGGAGGGATATGGAATTGGGAGAGAGGTTGGGGTCCAGGGAAGGAACACACACTCCATAGGAAGAGCGTGGGGTCCTGGAAAGGGACGCGGATTCCAAGGAGGCAACACAAGGTCTCGGGGGTGGGGACACGGGGTGGGGCCTCAGCGGGCTGAGGCAGCGCCTTACCTGCTTCAGATGTAGTCGTTGTCCACGTCCCGGCAAATGTACCACAGGATCACATAGAGGATGAGCAGGATAGCGAAGAGGAACAGAGCCACGAAGATGGCCTTGGTCACCGGGGATACCAGGGCCTGCATGGTCCCGCCGGGAGGGCGCCGCGGGGCCCAGCGGGATGGACAGCGGCAAGAGCGGCGCGGGCTGCCACCTGCACGCGTGGAGAGGTGCCCTGACAGGGAGGAAACTTCCACCGGCCAGCATTCCCGGCGGCGCCTGCGCACTGCCCAGCACGCCTTGAACCAAGGGCTTGCCGGGGTCTGGGGAAGACACCAGTTCTCCTCGGACCCCCAGCGCGCGACTCGTTCCGTGGGGTGCAGCCGGGAGGCTCTGCCCTTGACGAGTCGGAATCAAAGAGCTTAGGGCTGAGAGAGAACAGTCAGGCGCTGCGGGGCACCTGCAGAGAGGACCCGGGGTCTGCTTGAGGACCCTAGACTGGGGAGAGGTGGGGGGTCTCACCCACGTTCCCAAGGGCGTCCCTAAAAGACGACTCCAGTCATCTGTTTATCGCTTTGAGGAAGAACATATGGGGGAGGCCATAAGCTAGCCCCACCGCACTTCCACCCCCTGCCCAGCACTACACACTGACATTTTCCTGCACACAGTGACCGGTTCCAGTGCTGTTCCTATCCTTTGGTGAATCTTTAAGGAGGGAGGAGCCAAAAAAGTGGACGGGACTGGGGCCAGGACTGCTTGATCAAATCCCACACCTTCTCAAGGACCACCAGGGTGCGCCCAGCATCTGCCTGGAGGGAGCCCAAGGCTGCTTTGTCTCCACTGCACACCCCGCCCTCCTCTGGAAGAACATAAAGTGGCTTCGTCTGGGGTCAGTTGTCACCAGTCTGACTTCTTTCCTCCACTCTATTGTCCACCATTGGTTCTGGACCTGCAGCATCCGCATCACCTGGGGGCAGGTTAGAAACGCAGGAACCCAGGACCTCCCCCCACCCCACCTCTCAGCTGGACAGAGGGAGAATCTGCATATCAACAAGATCCCCAGGTGAGGGGGCGAGGCAAGTTACCACGTGCTCATGGGCCCTGGTGGTGCTTTGCTCCTCTGCTTTCTGTAGTCTGTGACTAGCTGAATGCATCAGGGTCCTTGTGTCTTCAACAGGCAGGAGTAATCAGGCCGGATTTCCTGAGTGGAGACTGAGTTACTGAGCACACCCCACATGGCGAGAGCTGTTCTCCATTCCTTATTAGCATAATTTTATTCACTCTTAGGGAGAAACTTTTTCATGACTGAATAGCAAGGATCTCGGAGGAAAATTGTTCTTACTAGTTTAAAGGAAAAAGGAAGTTAAAACTTCTATTCTGTCCCCAGCCCAGTCCCCAGAACTCTGTTCTTGGACTTCAGCTCTCCAGGGTGTTTCTCAGGTGGAGACAGGTAAATAAATAGTGATTTCACTGCTCTGCACATCAACCCTGTGGTCTAGCCTATTCTAGTGGGAGGAAGAAATGGTGTTTCACAAACAGGGCTGTCAGAAAATGTGACTGCCAGATTTGAAGACATGGGTTGCCCAGACCAGATCATCTTTCGCTCCCACAGCTGCCAACATAAGATTTACCAGCAACTGTCAGGAAAGCACTATTGTTGGAAGGACTAAAGCCACCTCCAGTTTGACAGATGTCATACGTGATTTCTAAATTGTGAGGGTGAATATCTCTGAACAGGCTTAGCTCAGCTCATCAAGGAGTGTTTCTCCTCTGTCTTTGCTGCCAAGTTCCTTCATTTCTCTTTACTTTTCTGAGTTAGTTTACCATGATTTTCTGTATTGAATCTTTCCCTGTTGTGATAGCAACTTTCCTTCTTCAACATCAGGCCAGGCCGCTGGAGCAATCCAATTTGTCAAATACTAAGCACCTACTGTGTACAGGGTACCAAAGGGATATGTCAGGCAAGGCAGCAATCAGTGAGGCAGAACCCAGGATGAGAGTCCAGTGGAGTCCATAGAACAGCGTGCAAGCACGTAGGGCAGAAGCAGGTGTGGTGTTTTCCTACTCAGATCTGAACCAGGGGTTCAGATGAGAGATGAAAGAGGGGGATTAGCTATGAATGGCAGAATGGGAGAAGGCTTCATGGAAGAGGTAACAATAGGAGACAGAGGGGAAGGTCACCACATGTGGAGGAAATGTCAGAGCAAAAACATAAAAGTGGTGAAGGGTGGTCCTGTCTGAGAAGTCCTGATAGGGTCATTCTGTGGCCAGAAGAGAAGGAGTGTAGCACAGGGTAGGGCAAAAGGATCACGCAAATGCAGATGCTGGCAGGGACAAGGTGGGTGATAAAAATGAATGAAGCTGCACAGCTCCAGCAGAAACACTGACCCATTATATATAGGGGCCAAGTGTTGTCAGTACTTTTAATTTTTTAAAAAGATTAAGCCATAAGTCAAGATTTTGATGTGGCATCTCCCCATTTTAAATAATGGTGACCATTGTGGAAATGATAAAAGCATCCAATCCTTTTCATCTCCCATACTAGCATATCCCTTCCCTGTTTCCCCACATAGGACTCCCTCTTCTTTTCCTTGCTCCCCCCTCCAGGGGCCATGCAGCACCCCGCAGAGGTGGTACTTGTGGATAATAGATGGTGGATGGGAAGGGGTGAAAGGAGGACAAAGGAAGAGTGACTCCTCACCCCCTCCCATTTCTAAAGCTCTAGGAAAATAGATGCAGCCATTAAGCCTGGGAAAGAGAAAAATGCAAGGGTAATTGAACTACCAAGTACAGTTGCTCCCCAGACAAGCAAGGGATAAGTTCTCAGCAGCCGCTCTCTTCTTCTCTACCAATCAGAAATACCACCCACAAGGCCAAGATGAACAATTGACTTAGCAATTTTATTGACATATATTTTACATATCAGAAAATTTGCTCTTCACTCATTTTAAGTGTATAATTCAATGCATCGTAGTATGAAGTGTGATGTTTTCTGTAAGTTTTTTATAGATGTCCTTATCAGGTTGAGGAAGTTTTCTTCTATTCCTAGTTCACTGAATTTTTTTTAGTCATAAAAGGGTGTTGGATTTCACCAAATGCTTTTTCTGTAGCTATTGAGGTAATCATGTGGTTTTTGTCCTTTATTCTATTAATATAATACATTACATTAATTGATTTTTCAGATGTTAAAACAACTGCATACCTGAGATAAATCCAGCTTGGCCATAGTATATAATTCTTTTTATATGGTCCTAGATTCAGTTGCTTAGGATATTGTTGAGGATTTTTATATTTTGTCAAGAAGAATATTGGTGTGTTGTCTTTCCTTGTGATGATTTTATTTGGTTTGGGTATGTAATACTGGTCTCATAGAATGACCTGAGAAGTGTTCCCTGCTCTAGATTAATATTTGGAAGAGTTTGTGAGGATTGGTGTTAATTCTTATTTAAATGTGTGGTAGAATTCACCAGTAGAGCCATTTGAACGTGGGCTTTTCTTTGTGGAAAGTTTACTTGCTCATTCAAAATCTTTACTTCTAAAAGTTATATTTAGATTTTCTATTTCTTCTTTTTTATATAGTTTTAAATGTGTTTATTGATATATAATTCATATAGCATACAATTCATCCATTTAAAGTGTAAAATTCAATCAGTTTTAGTGTTATCTGGTGAATCATACAAGCATAACCACAATCAACTTTAGAAATTTTTCATCACACCAATAACAACCAGAGTGGATGAACATTAAGACACTCTCTATCCACCACCACCTCCCTTCACCCCACCCCAGCCTTAGGCAACTATTAATCTTCTTTCCTTTATTTATAGATTTCCCTATTCTGGACATTCCATATAAATGGAATCATATCTTTTGTGATTGACTTCCTTAGCATAATGCTTTTGAGGTTCACCCACATTTTTTGTCTTTTGTTGTTCATGCATTTGTTGTCATATCTAAGAACCCACTTCTGAAATCCAAGATCATGAAAATGTACCTCTGTGTTTTCTTCTGAGAATTTTAATAGCTCAGGTCTTGAAATTGATCAAGGAACTGTGACTCTCCATTTCTATGATTCAGATTAGACTTTTGTTCACTTGACCTAGAACATTTCTGCTTATACAGATAAAATAAGAATTATTGGGCTTCCTGTATCTCTTTTACTTCTAGGAACATCATGAACAACTAGACAAAACCATAGATCTACACAAGTCAGACTATTCTGATTGGTGCTTTAATTCTGCTGTCCATTACTGTAACCAGGCCCACTTTACCTTTGGCGATTGTGTGCTGCCACTTGGCTCCTGCCATCCTGGGATCCTATTATTCCCACTGCATTTAGGTTTCCCAGTTCAGTGACAGTAGTTCCTACTATGAGTCCTGTCCTGCAGAGAAGGGCAATCACAGAGTTCTTCAAGGATGCTGGGGGTCCCCTCACAAGTCTATTTTTTGTAGTATTGGTGAAATGTATGTCTTCTGGACCCTCCCAGTATGGATGAACAGGTCTTAAACGACAAATCCACACTAACACTCAAATCTCCCTAAACCTCTGAATGCCTTCCACTATATTAAACCAAGGCAGGTCTGACATTTCCAACTCACTCACTGTGGGCCAACTTTTGGTCCATGTTTCTGCCAATCAACCAGCCAAACAACTAACAACCTTTTCTAACTTCCGGAGCTGCAATATTAAATGCAGAACTTATGTTTAATGAGTAATTTTGGTCTGATCTAACTTCATGTGGGGAGACCGCTTTTTCTGGAAATTGGGAGGCTGCTTCCACTGAGGGTGGGGAGAATTCTTCCACTGGCAAAGATGACTCACCAGACTTTATGCGCTCAATGCCCCCAGCTTCATCAGGGTCTTCCCACACATCTCTAGTCTAATTTACAGGATCCCATTGTTAGAGCAGGCAAATAGCTAGATATGAGCAGAGAAAGGGGGACACAGACCAAATGACAGGAATTGGGCAGAAAGGAGGGGCACAGGCCAAATGCAGGAAACTACACATCATGTAAGCAGCAGGGATCCCTGGGCAGAGAAAGAAAAGCTGGAATCTTTGGGCTGATAAGGGGCCACACCTTTTGGCCTGGAGACCAACAAAGAAAGGTCAGAAAAGGCAGGAATTTTCCGTGTCCGAATGTACCTTTTACTCATTATGCCCTCATTTCAATAAAATTAGCCTTGCAAATCAGAAGTACCCATCATGCACCGATGCTATGACACTCCGATCCAGACTAAATAAGGACAAAAATTCCTCCTCCCTTTGGGAAGGTGGAGTTGGGATGATAATCAGGGAATACGACCCTAAACCCTTCCCTCCCCAATGAATATTCCGCCCATTCATTTTTACACCCTATGTAACTAACTTGCCAAAGAAACTCAGGGCAGCCACTCACCTGAGCCTGCCCGCTCTCCCCTGAGAGTGTACTATCCTTTAATAAATCCTCACTTTACCTTTTTAACCTCTAAGTCTTGTCTCTGAATTCTTTCTGGGACGGGACAAGAACCTGGAACACCAGGGACAAGAACCTGGAACACCAGTTGCATCTATCGGCAACACCATTCTTTCCCAGTCAATGCCCTCACTCTAACAGTAAACATTCTGGAGACTGAGTTCAATTTCTGTTGTAATTCAGTCATTTGTAGGATGAGCTTTTCCATTTGATTTTTAGCAATCTCAGCCCTGTATGCACAAGAAATAAGTGTTTCCTTAGGGGTACACATAGATTCCTTTAGATCTTTTATTTAAACTGTCGACTGAAATAAATGCGCAGCCTTAGTTGAGAGTTATGTTTTACTTGGTGGGAAGACATGAGCTGGGATGACAGCCTCTCAGATCGCTCTGAGGAACTGCACCAAAGAGGTAGGGGAAGAGCTAGGATATATAGGAGCTTTACAACAAAGACCAGATAGTTGGAACAATAAAAGATTACTTCTTATCTAAAGAAAACCAGGCATCTCAAGTTAAAGAATTTAGTGCTTAGTGCTTTTCTATATATGGGAGGAAGCAAACATTTGGGCTCATTGAATTCATTCCTTTGACAAGCATGTAGCTATCTAGGGCCAGTATCTTGTCCTTTATTATTCTGAGTCTCCTCAGAGTGCACCATTGTGAGTGGCTGCAGAGGCCAAGCTGCGGGCTTGTCTTCACTGGGGGGTGGCGGCAGTCACTGATGACTTGATGGTTTTAGCATACTTTGTTTACTGATATGGTTTACAGTATTTTTCGTTCACAAAACTGAGATAATCCCTTTCTTTCACCACTCTTTCCAGCTACATTGGGAGCAACCAGAAATCTCATTATATTTATGTGTTCCAAAAATGTTCCAAAGTTTCATATACAGCCACTGAGCACCTTGCATCCAGCACCTGTAAGTGGTTGACTAGGAGTATTCGATGCAGGTATTTTGCGTATCTCTGTTGCCATGGACTATCAGTGCTCTATTACAGTCATTAGCAGCTTTAAATCTAATCAGATTAGAGAGCTAATTCTAGAAATTACAGAACCAATTCAGAACACTCATTCTTAACTTTCTGTTCCTCTAGAAGCATTCTTGGTACCATGATTTGTAATAGTCATGGTGTTACGGAAATGACAGGCCAGTCAAGAAACAAGCACCACTCGGAGGGTTGGAGTACTCAGATGTATTACGCCGGAGGGCTCAGAGGGGCTTCTGCTCTGAAGCTCCGAGCACCTTTAAGATGTGCACATGAGGCTTTATAGGGTAAAGTACAAGCTTGGGGTATTCGGCCAATAGGCATGGAACAGCTTTAGCAGCATTATCATCACAAAAGTGGAGGCGGGGAGGCAGCAAACCAACATTCCAAAGCCAGATATGTATCTTTGAAAATCCAGCTGGCTAGCAAAAACACATAAACAGCAAACCAACACTAATTAACCTAGATTTACAAGTTAGTCTAGCAGAACTCAGATCAGTATTCCAATACTTAGATTTGTAAGTTATCTTGTTAGACCAGCCCAGCTTTTCCTTCACAATGGTTCTCCAGAGAAACAGAACTAATAAGATGCACATTTTTGATTGAAATAAATGCGCAGCCTTAGGTGAGAGTTATGTTTTACTTGGCAAGAGGACTTGAGCTGGGATGACAGCCTCTCAGATCTCTCTGAGGGACTGCTCCGAAGAGGTAGGGGAGGAGCAAGGATATATGGGAGCTTTACAACAAAGACCAGGTAGTTAGAACAATAAAAGGCTACTTGTTACCTAAAGAAAACTGGGTATCTCAAGTTAAAGAATTTAGTGCTTTTCTATGTATGGGAGGAAGCAAATATTTGGGCTCATTTGAATTCATTCCTTCGACAAGCATCTAGCTATCTAGGGCCAGCATCTTGTCCTTCATTATACTGAGTCCCCTCAGAGTGCACCATTGTGGCTGCAGAGCCTGGGCCGCTGATGACTTGATGGTTTCAGCATTCTTTGTTTACTGATATGGTTTGCAGTATTCTTCATTCACAACACACACACACACACACACACACACACGCATAATTTATTATAAAGTATTGGCTCACATGATTGTGGAAGCTGAGAAATCCTAGGATCTACAGTCAACAAGAGAACCAGGGGAGCCAACTGTGTAAATTTCAGTCTAAATGTGACTCCAAAGGCAGAAGAAGACCTATGTCAGAAGACAGGCATAGTGTCTCCCTTACTCTGCATTTTCATTCTACTCAGGCTTTCAATGAATTGGATAAGGCCCACCCACATGAGGAAGGACAATCTGCTTTATGCAGTCTACCAATTCAGATGTTAATCTCATGCAGAAACACCCTCAGAGACACACCTAGATAATGTCTAGCCAGCTATTTGGGCACCCCAGTGGCCCAGCAAATTGACAAATAAAATTAGCCATTACATTTAGTAAGTTCAGTGGTTGTGCTTCCTCAGAAAGAGTCTCCATTAATTATTCTGTGAATGGGCCATACTCTCTTGTTTCTTTGCATGTCTTATAATATTTTGTTCAAAACTGTACATTTGAACATTAAAATATGATAATTCTGGAATTAAGATTCTTCCATATTCAAGTTTTTAATGTGTTTATTTGGTTTTTGTGAGCTATATCTGTTTATCTAGTGACTTCTAAGTTATTTTTGTATATTCTATATTCTTGTTATGTAAGTTCTCTGAAGTCTATTTCTTTAGTTTCTGTTCAGCTAGTGTTTTGTGACAGACATTTCCTTCAAGGCCAGGAGCCAGATAAAAGAAAGAAAAGAAAAGATAAATGAGAGCTAGAAAAGAGAACAAAGGAAGGAAGGAAGGAAGGAAGGAAGGAAGGAAGAAAGAAAGAAAGAAAGAAAGAAAGAAAGAAAGAAAGAAAGAAAGAAAGAAAGAAAGAAAGAAAGAAGGAAAGAAAGAAAAAAGGAAAGAAAAGGAAAGGAAAGGAAAGGAAAGGAAAGGAAAGGAAAGGAAAGGAAAGGAAAGGAAAGGAAAGGAAAGGAAAGGAAAAGAGAGGAAAGAAGAAAAGGAAAGGAAAGGTAAGATCTTCAAACATCTCTCTCCTTGTCTTCACATGTCCCTTTCCTCCTCTATTTGTCTCAAATATTCTTCTGGCAAAGATACATGTGATTGAACTTAGAGCCCACTTAGATAATTAAGGATAATCTTTTCATCTCAAGATTCATTAATATCTGCAAAGAATTTGATGTTATAAGACAGTATTCATAGGTTCCAGGGTTTAGGATATTGGTACATTTGGGGAGATATTTTTCAGCCTAACACAGCTTCTATTCTTAGTTTGTTGAGTGTTTTTATCATAAAAAGGTGTTAGATTTTGTCAAATGCTTTTTCTGTGTCTTTTGAGATGACCGTGTGTTATATTGATTGCTTTTACTATGTGGAAATAACCTTGCATTCCTGGGATAAATCTCATTTGATTATGGTGTATAATCCTTTTTATATACTACTAGATTCATCTTGAGAGTGTTTTATTGAGGATTTTTTCATTTATATTTATAAGAATAAGTGTGGATCTATACTTTCTTTTCCTGTGATATCTTTGGGTTAGTTATCACGGTAGTATTGGCCTCATAGAATGAGTTAGGAAGAGTTCCATTTTCATCTATTTCTTTAAATATTTGGAGGAAGTTACTAGCGAAGTCACATGGTTTGAGGCTTTTCTTTGGTGAAAGTGTTTGATTACTAATGCAATCTCTTTACATGTTATAATTTTACTCAGATTTTCTTTTTTAAAGTCAGTTTTCCTAGTTTGTATCTTTCTAAGAATTTGTCCATTTCATCCATCTCATCTAATTTGTTGGCATGTTGTTCATAGAACTCTCTTATAATCCTTTGTTTTCAGTAAGGTTATTTGTAATGTCAGTGGCTCTGACAATGTCCCTCTTTCATTCCTGATTCTGATGGTTTTGAAGTTTTCTCAGTGCTTTTGTGGAAGAGAGATATTAGGAGATTCTTACTGTAACATTGCTGCTGATGTCACTCCTTGAGCAGAGTTTTAGTGCATCTGTAAGTCCTGCCTTCATCGTTGGTAGTTCTCATTGTGAGACTTCCTGAAATGATTTCTGGTGAATGATCTGGTTCATCTCACAAGTTATTAAGTTAAAATTTGTTTGACTTTGAAATACCAATTTTTAAAAATATGGTAATATTCAAAATATGTATCATTTCTCAGGAATTGAAATGAACATAACTTTGAAAGCTCACTGCTGCAAATATATCCAAAGAGACATATACTGTTCTGTGACATGGAACTGACGTTTCAAACAGACAGCAACTGTACAGATGACTATCCAGTGAGGTTTTATCTATATATTCATAAGCAAAATTATACTCTTATCTCAAAAGGGTTTTGTGACAAGGGACATTGCCAAAAGTTGAACTGTCTTTATATGACTGGGGTTGGGACACCAGACAGACCTTCCAGGGCAGAGAAAGGGACAAAGGGACAAACAGATGAATGTCTCCTTCAGTGTTGGCAGATGACCTGGTAACTGGGAAGCACTCAGTGATGGGAAAGTAAGTTGGCACTCATGATTCTGGAATTTGGTAGTCAACTCCAAGTGTTTCAAGGTAAGGACTGAAGGTGAGAAAGATGTGGGTATAGGAAGATTGAACAGAGACTCTGGTCTTAGAGTCGGGGCAGGTGGCAAGACCTTACACCCAAAGAAGAACTTGGGAAGGTGTCTTGTTACCGAGGACATTAGTCAGCAAAGGGGAAATGGGAGGCGGGCTCAATTTTCTCTGAAGGTCTGAGCTAGAAGTTCCAGGTTCCTTAACATGGGTCTGCCTCTAACCAGTTGGTGTCACAGAGCTGATGAAGGGTAATATGTCCCCAGCTGGGAAGGCTTCAGGGTTCTAAGGCAGGGAGCAAGACTGCGTGCACTGATGGAGGCAGATCAGAACTGGGTGTTATGCTCTGAGTTAGATTATGCTAAGGATTTAGAAGGATGTACTCTCTCTTCTCTCCCACAGGTATTTCTTTCCACCAAAGGGAACTCTGGCTGCCAACAACAACAGAGGCATGGGGGTGGGTGAGCATCTCCCAGGAGCCTTCTGGTGCAGCCTGGCATGAGGCATGACGGGGAAAGAGGAGGAGCCAGGGCGATTCTGTGGGCTGGGGGCACCCTATGCAATCCTTACAGCTTAGGAGACGCCCAACAGTGATGTTGGGTTCCCAGACAGTTAGAAACCAGTCTCAGCTGCTCAGGGGTCCTGGGGCATTGCCTGGTCATGTCGGCGCTGACTGCTGCTCATGTCTACGTAAAAGTAAGTGATTTCTTTTTGGGGGAGGGAGGGTGAAGTAATTAGGTTAATCACCCAGTCAGTCGATCAATTAATTAACAGAGGTACCGCAACTGAACCCAGGAGGTCGGGCATGATAAACACCCACTCTACCCCTGAGCTAGATCTTCCCCCTCAGGGTTCGGTGTCTGTCTAGCTCGCCCTAGTTGCCTCCAGACACACTTAACTCGGGGGGCATTTCAGCCCTTGGTTTGCAGCAGTCGACAAGGAGGCCCACCTACTGCTGGTGATGATTTCCTGCAGGCGCCCGAGGGCCACCGAGGGAAAGCCCCTTAGATTTCAGACTCGCCGTGAGACGCAACACCTGTCTCCATAAGCGCAGTAGCTATGAGTTAAGTGTCGGGTACCTTGCCACCTGCCCTACATCCCTCTGGGTCCTCAGGACCCCCTCATGCAGGTCCTCCTACATTATCTGCGTGAGGAGGTGGAGCTCAGGGAGCAGCGCCGCCATCTCCTGGCCGAGCCCTCACCCTCACCCTCACCCTCACCCTCACCCTCACCCTCACCCAGTGGATTGGGCACCTGGGCCCTGGGCTGGCCATACTGCAAGTTTGGAGACATTTCTGCTTCAAGGAAATGTCTGGAAGATCCTTGAGCCCCAAGCCCAGAATGGAGTGGCGGGTGTGGGTGCAGGGGGCCCCGCACATGGGGACAGCGTCCCGGAGGCCGCCTCTTCCCGATTCCCCAGCACCAGGCCCCAGAGCGGGACGGCAGCGCTCACAGCCTGGGCACAAACAGGGACGGGGTCGCCGCGGACGTCGGTCAGAGGACAGTGAGCCACACTGCGTGTGAGGCCGAGGACGACCAGCCGGGCCCGGCGCGCCTGGGGAGACACGGCATGCAGAGCGGGTGGGCCTGGGGGTGGACACGTGTGGGCCGAAGAGTGGCGGCGGCCTGTCCTCCCCAGTCCCCGGGAGCTAAGCCATCTCCTGAGCAGTGACTTCTGCGGACCGACCCAGGGCGTGCAGCACGGTCTCCCAGGAGGACTGGCTGCCCTGGCCCGTGACGGTGCTGAAAGGACACTGTGGCTGCGCCCTTGACCGAGGAGCCCCGTCCCAGACTTTGCCTGGCACATGAAAGCATCGGTGTCGCTCAGGCCCTCGAGGCCAGTGCGCTCGGAGGGGGAGCTCTGACCTCCTCGGTCACACGTCCGCCCAGGCACGTGTGCCTGGGCCGAGACTCCAGGACAAGGAGGCCGTGCCCGATTTGCACCCGGCGCTTGGCCTGTCACTCCCCACCCGTGAACGTGTCATCCGGCCTGCTGTGATGACCGTGGGCGGAGCAAGATGCTGACACGCTTAGGGGGCTTGCCCTTTATTAGGTCACTTGCCGGCGGTGCTGTGATGTCACCCCCTAGCAGCCGGACCCCCTTTGTGATGTGCCCAGCGGCACTGAGGGCAGGGCGCTGCTGGCCGGGCTGCAGCCTGACGTTCACAGGAGGCGAGGCCGCGCCACCTCTCCACACGGCTACAGACGAGGAGGACCGGGCACCCGGCTTCGGGATGGTGCCGCTTCCTCCAGAAACAGGGGCTCCGGCCACCAGCTCAGAGGACGGCCCTCCCCCGGCAGGCCCCGACGTCGTCCCGACCCAGCCCGTGCCAGCCGGGCACCCCGACTTCGGGCTGCTGCTGGAAGGAACCGCTCGCCCGGCTTCGAGGGAAGAGCCTTTGATCAAGAGGCCGCGCACCTCCTGTCATGGCCCGCCTGGGGAAGAGGGCCACCTCGGCTGCCTCCCCTTCCTCAAGAAGCTCTGGAAAACCGTCCACAGCAGTCAGTTTCCCCAGTCTGGTGGGACGAAGCGGGCACTTGCGTCGGCATCAACGAGAAGCTGTTTCAACAGGAGATTCTGGAGCGGGAAGGCCCAGGGAAAGTGTTCCAGACAGACTGCATGAAGAGTTCCGTCCGCCACCTTGACCGCTGTGGGTTCGGCAGAATGCGTCAGGACAGGCACACGGCCGTCTGCCTGAGCAACGTCTTGTCGGAGGAGAGACCCGGCTGCGTCCTCAGCAAAGTAAGGGGCGGGCTGGGAGGCAACCCTCTCGAGGGGCTGAGCCCCTGGGCTCTGCGGGGGTGGGGTGGGGTGGGGGGGATGTCCCTCCAGGGCTGCCCCGGGCTGTGCCAGGTGAGTGGGGGGGGTCGTAACCAGGAGACGATCCTTGGAGGAGGTCCTGAGAGTTCCCATCACAAGGAAGTCACCTCTTTTCCTTTCCTTTTAACGTTCCCTGCGTCTGTCTGAGGTGAGGGATGGGAAGTAGACTTCACCACACACGGAAGTCAAGTCGCTGTCCCGAACACCCGAAACCTACAGGGCTGCCCCGCACGTGCATGTCAGTCACGCTGGGAAAGGATGACACTGTGGAATCGCTGTTCCTTCATACCCTCCTGCTCGGGGACGCGTGGCCCTGGCGGGGTTTGTGTGCACGTGTGACTCCCTCGGCTCCGGGCCAGCACTTCAGCGGGGGGACAGGTCCTTGCCCTGGAAGCAGAAGTGTCCCCGGTCTTGTCATGGGGAGTGCTGGCCCCAGAGCACTTTTCCACGCCTGTGGAAAGTCAGGTGGCACGAGCCACGTGCTTCCCCAGGTCAGCGGGCCCCTGGCGGCCAAGAGGCAGTGACGCCCAGCCGGGGGCCGAGTCTGTCGCCACCTGACAGACACTCCCTTATAAAGCCACCGAACCTTCTTGGCTCCCGTCTGCAGACCCCAAGTCCCCTTTCCTCGGCCTTGTACATGTCCTAATTGGCCATTTTAGTCCTTTTCCAAGGGCGAAAGCGATGGTAAGTGGCCAGTCTGGAGGATGGAAAAGCTGGTGCAGAGCGTCCTCTTGGGACTGGGACCTGCCTTCTCCCCAGGGGCCTGGGGATGGCGGGGGGAGGGCGCACAGGGGCCGAGCCAGGCGGTCTCTACCGGTTGTGATCAACTCCCGGGTGACGCAGAGTTTGTATTTCTCTCTAAACTGTGAACCTCAGTTACAGTTCTACTGCAGCCCCTTGTTTAAGAGAGACTGCCCACATCTCCCCCTGAGGATGAAGAGGAGAGTGGGCGTGAAACCTGCATCCCGGCAGATGGACGGCAGGCCAGCAGCCCCGGGCTTTCCACCCGACCCCACCACGGCCGAGCCGCAGGACGACCTGCCACCCGGTCCTGAGGACAACCAGGAGACCCTGAGCACCCGAGAGCTCGACAGTGCCACCGGCCCAGCCGCGAGGGACTCGCCCCCTCCGGCCCCTGAGGGAACGGCGGCCCATCCAACCAAGAAGGTATCCCGAAGCCGCACTAGACCCGACGGCCACCGGGCAGCCCGAGGGCACACAGGCTCCCGTTACGCTCGTGCCTGTCCTGGCAGAGGTGGCCCTGCCAGCCGAGCTCCCCTGGGGCTGCTTCACCTGGCCCCCCACCCAGAAGACTTCTTACAGGCCGGTGCTGGGCCTGGCCGCCGGGCACCCCCAGTTCCTCTGCGTGCCCCCCGTGCACCTTCCGGTGGCTGCCGTGATGCCTCTGTGCGCCCCCTGGACGCCCGTCCTGACTCCCGGCCCTGCCGCCGCCCTGACCGTGACCCCTCATCCCCCGAGCCCCTTTTCCACTGCCGCCCTGGCTGCCGCTGTTTCCCGGAGTCCCTGCCGCCTCCGGGCGGGCCCCCAGACAACCAGGACGGTACCGACTAGACAGACAGAGGCGGACGCCTGCTCAGAACACGTGCAGGGCAGTAAAGAGAATCAGAACATGAGCGATTCTGTCCTGAGCAAAAGTGCTCATCGCCTCTGTCCTGGGTCTGTCTGAGCCCAGGAGTTGCCCTCACATACCTTTGCTTGTCGGTATCATCGCAGGTAACACCCAGCCGCGACCCAGCGCGGGCACCTGGGAGACACGCGGTGAAGCCCCTCAGACGTTCTGCCTCCGCTCATTAAAACAGACCCTTAAAGGGCTCGACAGGTACAACGACCTGGCCAGGGCAGCCCCACGATCACAGGGACAGTTTTCTCAGTCCTCCAGACACGTCTTCCCGTCGTGCCGCCACCTGGCTCTAGCAGGCTGTCCACTCGACAGGTGAGAAAAGGCCAGGCCTCCCCTTGTCAGAGGCCTAAAACGTGCCCTTTCTGTCCTCAGACACGCAGGTGTGGAGGTGGCGGCCCTGAAGGTGCTGGCTGGGGTCTGGACAGCAACACTGAGATTTGGCTCTTCCTGCAGGTCCTGGATCTGGTGACATTCTCTCGTTTCTCTTTTCCTTTCCTTTTTGAGCTAAACACTTCCAAGGTGTCATGTTTCAACACCCTCTGGTCCCTGGGGTGTCCAGCTTACAGTGCGTGTTCCTGTGGACGGGCCTCTTTAAAAGGAGTGTTTGTCCTAACGAGCATAGGAAATGGCCCTCGGCGGGCTTGCGGCAGAGGTAAGAGTGCCGAGATCCGGGGAGGAGACGGCAAACACCAATCCAGCAGAACCAAAAGGCTCGGCTCCCCCTTATGTTCAGCGTGACAGGGGAGGACAGGAGCACGGGGGACCCCAGTCCTGCCGCTCTGCGGTGACTCCCGTCCCAGCCTGCTCATGTGCAAACCCACCTCCCAGATGGACTCACGTCCCTTTTCTAGGGGGCCTTGATTTGGCAGCGCCTTAACTTTGAAGTAGCACGTTTCTTCCCTCTGCGTCTCGGACTTCCGGCGCCTCCTTTCGTGAATCACACGGAGATGCTGCTGTTTAAAAACCGCTTTCCCATAAACCTCAACCCAGGTGGAACGTGCTCACGCGTCAATCTAGAGAGAAGGGGCAGATGTGTGGAACGTAGTATCAAGTTGTCTGCCTCTCAAAAAGGGCACGGTCTTACTTGCACAGTCTAGGCCGCCTGACGGCCGCAAGGAACCAGTTCCGTACTCCACTCCTACCACTTAGCCCTTTCTGGATTTGGAGCCCGGTATCTGCGGACTGACCTCGCGTCCTCCTGGGCTGGGGCGGAGGCAGCGTCCCAAGCCCAGCCAGGAGGGAAGTGAGTGTGAAAGGCCCTCTGGGGCTGGCCCGGGACAGCACAACAGCGTCTCGAGGACCCCTCGTGCTAGGGCCACCCGAGGAGAGGCCAGGTGGGTCCAGAGCCCTCCCTGGATGTTCCTTCTGCTTCCAGGGCTTCCCAGGTGACAGTGTTTAGGAGAGTGACAATGGATTCAAGCAGAAAAGGTGGCACACACAGGGCTGCATCCCAAGTGCCCCAGACGATATAAGGGTGACACTGGTTCCCTAGAGGGGCAGAACCACGGGAGTTTGGCGGTGGATGGCAGACTGACTTCCCACAAGCTTTGCCCAAGCCTCCTTCAGCCCAGGGGCCAGCTTGGGTCCTCAGTGGGCCCCCCATCTCCCTAGGTTCCCGTTCTCTGACCCTTTGAAGCATGATGCCCTGAGCAGGCTGGGACGGGAGTCACCCTGAGAAGGTGCCCATGACCAGACGGGCGGGGTGGAGGAAGGGTGGAGGGGTGGGACCGTTCACCCGCCGAAAGACCAGGCCCAGGAAAGAGGCACTGTCATCGCCTGTCCTGTCTTGTCTGCCGTGGGGACGTGCGCCCCTCCCTGCCTGGGGGCCCTGTAGGGCTCGGGATGGCTGCCTTCACCGTCACTGGCATCGTCGCCACGAGAGACAGGGACACACGATGCCATAGAGACCAGCCAGGTACTCTGGGTCATGACCCCCAGGATGGGTACGGGCTGACAGTAGTTATATGACAGAGGAGAAAGCAGCGAGTCAGGAGAGAGCTTTCTTAGAGAAGCACCCAGAGCAGGAATCCTGTTCCCCAGGAAAGCCTTACGGACCCCCGCATGAGTCCCCAAGAAGACTGGTTCTCACTCAGGGCGACCCCTCACACCAGGGCGATGCCCCTCCTGGGGACACGTGGCAAAGTCTGGAGATATTTTTGTGTCCCAACTGGGGACTGGGGGTCTACTGACACGGGTGGGCAGAAACCAGGGACCAGGCTTAACAGCCTGCAGTGCCCAGGACAGCCCCCCAGCCCCTCCATGCAACCAAGGACAAAGCCTGCAGAGCCGCTGTGCAAGGGCCCCACGCCCTCAGCTCTCCGCCTGCTTCCTCAGCCTCGTCCACTAGGTACCTTTCCCGAGGCCTTAACTTTCAAGGCAGGACGGGGAGGAAAGAGCTCCTCACCCCTCCCCCAACATGAAGTAGGATGGAAATGTTGGGATCAACGTGAGGACGGTTCTGGTGACCACGTGGTAAGTTCAGGTAACCGTGGTGACGGAATCCACGTCCCTGTTGGGAACTTTATTTCAGGCAGGTATCTGGGCTCTTAAATGCAGGATGGCAGTATCAAGACGTTTGCAAGGCCCATCAGGAGTCATGAAACACAAAACTGCAGGCGGCAAGGAGACATTTGTTTCTTTGTTCTTTGCTGAATTTCTTAAATTCTTGAAACCCTAAATTCTTAGATTCTCAGCAGAACTTAAAGAGCGAGTTTGCGGTAGGACGGTGTCGGGCGTTTGGGCCGGTCCGGGCTGAGCCCCTGCTGACTGAGCTGGTAGGGCCTCGGGGAGCGAGCGCTCTGGGGGAGGAAGTCCTGCGGGCCCAGGGCGACCCTTCCTGACAGCCGGCCCTGACAGGAGCCAAGCTCTGCGAGGTGAGGTGGGCTGGCGGCCACGGCCCTAGTGTTGTCCCCACCCCGACACAGCAAGCTAGACCACTGGCTGGGCGACAGGGTCCAGAGATGGGCGGGCCGGACAGAACCTCAGACCCGGGCAGGGAGGGGGCCCCACATCACCAGGGACAGATCTCCCAGAGGTCAGGGCCAAGGTATCCCCTGGAGCCTGTGCAAAGCCTTAAGGGATGAGCCCCTATCGTTCCCCCACCCAGCAGGCCTGGGGACGTCCCATGGGCGCTCAGGCAGCACCCATGTCTCCAGCAGGTCCACATCCGTGCTGGCACTCGGGTGCAGGGAGGGGAGCTGGGGGCGGCGGGGCCACCGCAAGGGTTGGGCTAGGACTGGGGGAGGCTCGGCCCTGGCCTCTCAAGGAGCCCCTGCGGACGGCGCCAGCCCCCACTTGCCACCTCCCGGGTCTCTCCCTCCTGGCGGGGAGACTCAGACAAAGGGGACTCAGAACTGGGCCCCTCCCAATGTCCTTGCACCCCGAGACCAGCCCATGCCCCTCTGCACAGGAAGGGCCAGGAAGTAGTCTCTCCAGGGCTCTGGGGGAGACAGCACCCAGGAGACCCGCCCCGCGTCTTCCCAGTGCCTGCGAGAGTCACAGGGCGCTGAGCGCTCGCCACCGCCGCCGCCGCCACGAGGTATGGTTCCCGCTGGTGGAGGCATAGACCTGTGTCAACCCCTGACCTCCGCCTCCTTCCTCCTGACGAACTGTCCCAGGTCCCCAAGTCTGCCTTCCTGCCATGTGAGCGTAAGGGGCACAAGGGAGGCGAAGTGCACACTTACTTCTGTTCAGCACTGCGGTAGAAGGCAGGACACAGGCCCGGAGACACAGCGGGATGAAGACATATGGAGGCAGGGGCTCAGGGCGCACTCAGGAAATGAACGCGGGAGTCGAACCCACCCCAGGCCCCTGGAGCAAGCGTTTGCCCTCCTCCCATGGCTCAGCCTAGGTCCCCCACGTCTCCAAAACCGTGCTCGTGGCCTCCAAAGGTTAGGAGCTACAGGCGTAATCTGCGGGAAGCCAAGTCCCATTTTACTACCACGTGCTGGAAATGGAGCTCCTCGGAGCCCAAAAGACATGCGGTTTGTCGGCGGGGACGGGGGGAGGTCAATGTCACTCCATGGCCTTTGGCAATCAGCGTGTCTACTGGGAGAGCCTACCCCAGCAGAGCAACGGTGTGTGGGGACTGGAGAAGGAAAGGTGGGCTTCAGGGGTCTTAATGCCTCCTCCCCAGGGCCAAGCCCCTCAGCACAGTCCATTCCCCTGTGCTGGTCCAGGGCCCCTGAGCGTCACCCATGCTGGGTCTAGAACAAGCTATGTCATGTCTAAGCACTTCTGGCACGCGAGGGGTCCCATTCTCAATAACAGAGCGGCGGTGAGAAGAGGAAACCCACCTGAGTCAGTGGACCGGGAGATACACACTGGTTCAGAAGCCTCACACTGTGGGGAAGGCACATCGTACACGCACAGTGACAACAGCTGCATCTACTGTCCACGTCCTTGGCCCAGACATTGTAGGGACAGGTCACACCGTGTGTAAACGCGCACCAGTGCTTTCAACGGGTACGATCACTATGCCCGTTTGACGGGCAGAAATCGAGGCACAGACGGTTTCCACGACTGGCTCGGCTTAGCGGCCGCAGGACACACATTCAGTCTGAGCTTTGTGTGTGTCGAAAGCCCTGTGCCCCACTGGTCTGAGCCGACTCGCCAACACTCACGGGGGCCCCAGCTGTCCTGCACGCTGTCCTACCAGCTGGTGCCTCATGCCACGTAGCTGAGAACACAGGGAAGCCAGGCATCGGTGCTCAGGAGAGCCTGACACCGGATTCTGCCCACGTGGCCTGTCCCAGCCCCGCGGGATCACCATCCATCCTGAAATGGAGACGGGGCCCCAGGAGGCGGGTCTGGGTCTAGGACAGAGGGTGTGAGGATGGAGAAGGCTCCTGGACGTGGGGGTAAAGGCTCGGCCCTCTGAAGTCTGCTCTTGTGTTCAGGCTGGGGCCCTGCTCCCACTTCCTCCTGCCCACTCTGCTCGGCTTCTCTCCCAGCCGACTGGGGGGCCCACGTTCTCCTGCAGGCTCACTGCCCTGGGCAGATGGGGTGTCAGGCAGGCGGCAGGCCTGTAGTTCAAAGCATGGTGCCCTCGGGTCCGGTGGGCTCTCAGGGCTCCCGCAAGGGGACGGGGATCCGCGCCTCAGGGCCCAGGGCAGACACCTGTGTCTGGGAACTGCCCAGGTTTCCACATGGGGCACACGTGGCATGTTTGGTCCATGTGTGTGGTGTGTGGATGTACGTGTACATAAGCACATACAGT
The DNA here is from genome assembly GCF_048564905.1 of Vicugna pacos. NCBI lineage: Eukaryota > Metazoa > Chordata > Mammalia > Artiodactyla > Camelidae > Vicugna > Vicugna pacos. Next base: position 104,553,825 of record NC_133023.1, read on the forward strand.
CTAGACATGATATAGATACACGCACAGTAGCTGCAGATGAAAAATGTAGTTCTTACTATGGATGAGAATTAACAAGTGAAAATCACGGCTCTGGAACACGTACTATTATCCAGTCATCAACCCAAGGGATCCGCAACTCCCCTGCCACTGCTCAGCCTCTTCAGGAAAAGGTAAGTCTTTCGAATAGACCGTCTACGAAGTCAGGCTAGTTGTCGGGGAGCCCGCGAGGGAAGGTGTGTTGCTCTCTGCCCCTTCACGGTCACCAGGAGGCAGGTCCCCTCCAGCATCTTTGCTGGGACTGCAGCTTTTGTGTGCGAGGGTGGGTGAGGGCCCTCCGGGGTAAGGACAGAGGGGTCCAACCACCCCACAACACAGGGACCCTAAGAATGCAAATCGGCCCCGCACCAGAATCCTGGGGACCCCCGGGCGGGGCTGTCAGGCTGATCATTCCCCGGCCCCCATTTCTTCAGTGAACTCGGGGAGTCAGAGGCTAGGTCTGAGAGACGCAGTCTCAGGAGGGTAGAGGGCGGCTCCCAAGTCCTGTCAGGAGTCAAGGTGAGGACACAGGAGACTGAGGCCCCCAGGGAATCCACCTCCGCCCCACCCCCGACAGCCCTCGGATACCCCTGGGCTCGGGGTCCAGATGTGATGGGCACTGATGCCCCAACCTTGGGAGGTGAGTGAGGTGAGGACCTGGGTGAGGGAGGCCGGCTTCAGGTTTGCTAGTGAAGGAGCCCAGCGCTGCCAGGAGTCAAGGTAGAACCGTGTGTGGGGACTCGGTTTGCAGGCATCCAGGTCGGTTCTGCGGTCACCCCTGGGAGACCCCAGGCAGGGTTGCAAGGATCAGATCCCCACCCCCTCATCCCTGCTTCCCTCTCTGGTGTCCTGGCTCTGGAGGGTCTGAGTCCAAGGGGACCAAGCTCAGGTGGGCAGAGGGAGAGGCCCAGGCCCAGCCAGGAGCCCAGGTGAGGAGCAGAGGGAGGGCTGAGGTACTCCCGTGGAATCCATCTGAGCCCCTGGCGTCCACAGTCCTGGGAAGCCCTGGGCCTGGTGGCCTCATGTGAGTCCAGAGACTCCCCTGGGGGGTCTCAGGGCAGTAAGGGCCTTGGTGTGAGGGTGTGGGCTCGGGTCAACAAGGGGGCGTCCCAGGACCCGCCAGGGCTGAAGCTGAGGACCCTCACGGAGGACAGAAGTGGCCCCACAGATCCCGCCCCTGCTGTCAGCCCTGGGAGGGCCTGGGTGGGATGAGCACTCGTGGGGCCCTGACTTCCTGACATCCGGGTCTCGGAGGGACTGGGGTCCTGGGATGAGGGGCGGGGCCTCGGGTGGTCCAAGGGGAGGCCGGTTTTGCCTGAGTCAAGGTGAGGACCCCGAGGGAGAACGCAGGGATCCTGCACCCCGGGACAGTGTTGGACCTTGGAGGCCAAAGGGCAGGGTGACCACCGGCGGCATTTCCTGCCATCCGGGCCTCAGAGGGACTGGGGTCCTGGGATGAGGGGCGGGGCTTCGGGGGTTCCAAGGGGGGGCTACATGCCGCCTGAGTGAAAGTGAGGACCCTGAGTGAGGAAGGAAGGGCCCCGGAACCCAGAAAAGAGACCATCCACAGACAGGGAACCTTGCTATCAGCTGCCCAGTGGCCCGAGGGCAGGACAGGCCCACGTGTTGTGTCGTGACTGCGGCTCCCTGGTCTCAGAGAGACCGGGGACTTTGTGTGAGATGGCGGGGAACCCTCAGATCTGCAGAGAAGAGAATCCAAGTTCCCACTGGGAGTGAAGCTGACGACTGTGAGCGAGCAATGAGGACCCTGGACCCCAAAACACAGTCGGTCCTGGGAGGCCACAGGTCGGAACAAGCACAGGCGGCATTTCCTGCCATCCGGGTCCCGGAGGGACTGGGGTCCTGGGATGAGGGGCGTGGCTTCGGGGGTTCCAAGGGGAGGCTACATGCCGCCTGAGTCAAAGTGAGGACCCCGAGGGAGAACGGAGGATTCCTGCACCCTGGGACAGTGTTGGGCCTCGGAGGCCTTGGGGCAGGGTGAGCACCGGCGGCATTTCCTGCCATCCGGGCCTCAGAGGGACTGGGGTCCTGGGATGAGGGGCGGGGCCTCGGGGGTTCCAAGGGGAGGCTACATGCCGCCTGAGTCAAAGTGAGGACCCCGAGGGAGAACGGAGGATTCCTGCACCCCGGGACACTGTTGGGCCTTGGAGGCCTTGGGGCAGGGTGAGCACCGGCGGCATTTCCTGCCATCCGGGCCTCAGAGGGACTGGGGTCCTGGGATGAGGGGCGGGGCCTCGGGGGTTCCAAGGGGAGGCTACATGCCGCCTGAGTCAAAGTGAGGACCCTGAAGGAGGAAGGAGGGGCCCCTGAACCCAGAAAAGTGGCCACCCCACAGAAAGGCGCCCTCGCTTTCAGCCGTCCGGCGGCCCGAGGGGAGGACAGGCCCACGTGGTTTGTCCTGACTTCCGCATCCGAGTCTCAGACAGACTGGGGACATAGTGAAAGGGCGGGGGCCTCAGGTCTGCGGAGGAGAGAATCTCAGGGCCGCCTGGGAGTGAAGGTGCCGACCGCGAGTTAGCATTCAGGGACCCTGGACCCCAGAACAGAGTTAGTCCTGGGAGACCATGGGCGGGAGGACCTCGGGCAGCAGTTCCTGAAATGCGGGTCTCGGAAGGACTGGCGTCCCGGAATGGCGGGCGGGGCCTCAGGTGGGCTGAGGGGGGAATCTCAGCTCCTGCCAAGACTCAAGGTGAGGACCCCGAGGGAGGAGTGAGGGGACCATAAACCCCAGAACAGAGGGGACGCAACGTATCCTGCCCCTGCTGTCAGCCCTGGGAGGCCCCCAGGCGGGATGAGCACACGTGGTGTGTCCTGACTTCCGCATCCAGGGCTCAGAGAGACCGGGGACTTACTATCACGATGGGGCCCTCAGGTGGTTGGAGCGCAGAATCCCAGGTCCCGCTTGGAGTCACGGTGAGGACCCTGAGTTAGCGTGGAGAGGACCTCCCACCCTAGAAGACTGGGAACCTGCCAGAGCCCAGGCCTCCTGCCAGCACGGGGGTCCAGGGCTGTGCCACAGTGTAGACCCGAGGTCTCCCCTCTTTCTCTCCCAGGGGCTCCAGACACCGAGAGGCGAAGGCCTCGGTGTGAGACACGTGTCCTCGGATCACAGAGCACATGAGGCCGGCAGTGCCAGGACTGAAGGTGAGGTGTGGGCCCTGAGAGTGTGCCCAGGGGCTCCCAGAACAGAGGGGACCCCACGAGGCCAACGTCCACTCCACATACCCCCTGTCGCCCCCAAAGCCTCGGGCTGTTCCGGCTGCACCCTGAGGAGCCGCCTCACTTCCCCCGTCAGGTTCACAGACGACCGTCCACCAGGAGGAGAGCCCCTGTGAGGCCGAGGGCACCCCTGGAGACGAGACCTGTAAGTGGCCTTTGTTAGAGCCCCCCAGGGTGGATTTCTCAGCCCGGGCCACTGACACTCCCTTTCTTCCCCAGGCCCGTGGGTCCCCATCTGTCAACCCTGGCCTCGCTCCTCTCAGCTGCCCGACACAGCTCACTGTGCCTCCCGTTCAGATGCGTGACATCCACCAGACTGAAGCCGACTTTCAGGACCCAAGAGAGGCTGAGGATTCCGTGGATGAGCAGGACATTTGGGTTGAGGAGGAGGAGGGCGCATCCCCGCTGTCTCCCTCCTCCTCCTCCTCCTCCTCCTCCTCATCTTCCTACTCAGTCTGGTTCCTGGGCACTGGCAAGGAGGCGGCTAATTCTGGGACACCCAGTCCCACGCAGAGCCCTCAGGGTGTCTGCCCCTCCCCCACAGCCGTGGCAGCCCCTCCATGGAGCCAGTCGGAAGACAATGGCCTCAGAAGCCAAGGTGAGGAGAGGCCCAGCACCGGCCAGGACCCCGCAGATGCCGAGTCCTCACACCCAGACCCATTCCATTTGAAGGTGGCTGACCTGGTGGGCTTCCTGCTCCTCAAGTACCGCACAAAGGAGCCGACCACAAAGGAAGACATGCTGAATGCGGTCCTCAGAGCTGACCAGGACCACTTCGCTGTGGTCTTGAGCCAAGCCTCTGAGTGTCTGCAGCTGGTCTTTGGGGTGGATGTGAACGAGGTGGACCCCAGGGAGCACTTGTATGTCCTGGTCCCCACCCTGGGCCTCACATGTGACGGGATGCTGGGCGGTGGGCAGAGCTTGCCCAAGAACGGCCTCCTGGTGATGCTCCTGGGTGTGATCCTCCTGGAGGGAGAGTGCGCCACTGAGGAGAAGATGTGGGAGGCACTGAGTGTCATGGGGGTGTATCCCGGGAGGGAGCACTGCATCTACGGGGAGCCCAGGGAGCTCATCACCAACGTGTGGGTGCGGGAGGAGTACGTGGACTACCAGCAGGTGCCCAGCAGCGATCCCCCTCGCTACGAGCTCCTGTGGGGGCCCCGGGCCCATGCGGAGACCAGCAAGCTGCAAGTCCTGGAGCATTTCCTCAGGGTCAATACAAGGAATCTCTGTTCCTTCCTGTCCCTGTCTGAAGAGGTGTTGAGTGATGAGGAAGAGTGGCCCTGAGCCAGACTTGCAGCCGCGCTCCTTCCAGGCCCCTGTCCGGCAGCTTCTCCTGTCGGGCCAGAAGTGAGTCCATCCTTCACTATGTGTTTGGAGGGCGAGCAGGCAGCCTCCTAAGGGGTGACAGCCCGGGCCAGTTGGGGGGACACGGTGTACAGCATCTCTGGGCTCCTCCCGTCCCTTATGATGACACGGAAATTGATCTTTGTTTCCTGTAGGAATTTTTCAGTGGTGTTCCTTGTATCAGAAGATTTAATAAGCTTCACTATCTAACTTTGTCAATGGCATTAATCCCAATGTCTGTATCCTTATCCAGTTCAAACACAAGAGTTTTGCTGTTTTGTGAAACCAGTTGTAAATCTCCCATCTTACTGTGTCATCCTGAACAAGATAACATGGAATTAGAATTTGGGGGAGCAATGAGAAGAAAATGTCTCCCTCCCTCGGCCTCGCCCCAAGTGCCCTGAAGAGGGACGCCGGTACCTCGGAAATGCTCAGCCAGAGCGACCCAGTTCACTCTGGGTCCACGTGCTGATATCGCCTCCGTCTCCAGTGGTCGTGACCTTGAATAACCATGTTCTCTTAGGGGCAGGCCTGGTTTGTGGAAGGGAAGACATCTGGGTGCTTCTCTCTTTGTGCACAGGGCTCGTTGACGTTGGGGACACTTTGCTGTGCCCAGAAAACTTAGGTCCCGAGGAGGTTGTGGAACTGGAGAATCGAACCGTCCTGAGCAACCTACAGCAGAAGTACCTGAGCATGCTCTCCAACCCCCGGTGGTTACTGGAGCCCGTGCCCAGGAGAGGCAGAAAGGGCGTCTTCCAGGTAGACGTCCCCAAGCACCTGATCCCCTTTGGGCAGGAGGCCTGAGCAGTTTGGGCTCTTGAGGGGAGGTGACCGAGAGACCAAGCTAAACCGTGACACGGTCAGCTCGCCGTCACGCCCTGGACGTGCTCCCCTGGTTCGCTCTGAATCGGCGCCGCCCTGGAGGGCGCTCCCCACTCTGTGCTGTTCCCGGAAACAGATGTGTCCACTGGGACGCGGGGACGGGGTAGCGGGACCCCTGCAGGGAGATGCCTCCCTGGGCTCGGTGACAGAGTCTCAAGGACTTTGGACCTCTAGGACAAGGGGAAGCGGCCTTGCAGGCCGCTCATTCTGGCCCTGCTGATTCTGGATTGTGTAGAGAAATATGTTTTGAGAGAGCTAGTGAGTGTTTTCCCCGCCTTTGTTCTGGTCACAACCCCTAGAGGGTCTGAAGAGCATCCAGGAGACGATGTGGGACGGCTGGAGCGGGCGCTGAGTGCTTGCCAGGGAGTCACCAACCAGCGACGGCCTGACTCACGGGCAAGAGGACATTGGACTCAGAAACAGCACCGTCTGCCTCGCAGATGACTCTCGCCCTGTTGTAAAGTGTCCCTTGGCTCGCGGAGCCGGTGTGTTAGACGTGCCGCACGGCCGCTTCACGTGCCAAGAAAGGGTCCTAACTACAGCCCTGATGGAAGTGAGCAGTGCTGGTGTTCGCCTGGTGGGAGATCTTTTATACATTTGTGGGGGGTTTGGTCACTTGACAGTAGGGATTTCAGTGGTTGTTACCTTCGAGGGTGACGGGCTTCCCCCCAGGCGTTTGACTGCAACCTCCCGTCTCTTCGGAGCCAGGCTGCAGCGCTCTCAGCCCTTGGTGGAGGGGGTGGCCCTACGTTTCGGCGGGCCTCTGTGGGGGGGGCCCCTGGATCGGGAGCTGGAGACGCTGAGCTGCTGGTCAGAAACTTCTGGCATCCTTGGGGGACCCAGGAGGAAGACCCTCCTGCTCCGGGATGCATGAGTAGTTGGGGGGAGACACCCCCGAGGTCAGAAGCCAGGCTGTCTGTCCCCTGACGGGCAGGCCCGGCCCAGGGGACCAGACCTTCCTGGGCTTGCCTCAGTGCTCGCTCCCACCTCCTTGGGCGGGTGTCCGAAATGCCACAGCTTCAGATGAAAGAGGCCGATGGGGACCAAAGCCTGCCCCCGGCCGGGGTCTCCAGCCTCCGCGGGCTTATCTGGTGAGACGTGTGCGGAATCGAACGCGAGAAAGAACACGGACCCGCGGTTCTCGCAGATTCTTTATTTAGCCCCGGGGAGTTTTGCTTGTCTTTATTAAAGCCCAAAATGTTCATGGTTACAGGACGGTGCTCTTCGTGTGTCTCTAGTGGTCTGTGAGCTCAGGGCTTTGGGTTGTCCTTGAACCGTTCGCAGAGAGCACACTTGTAATCTGAAGAGCCCTCGGGCTCTTCATCTGCCGCGGGCCTCCTGGTTGGGGGCCATGAGCAGAAGGGCCGCGAGCAGCATGCAGTAACCCGTGTTGCACGTGGACACCACCGAGCTGGGATCGGGGCAAACAGGGGGGCTTCTGGGCAGCTCCCCTGCACCGTCCCTTCCGGCAGTAGCCGGGGGCACTAGCGTGACATTCCTGGAGGTGCCCTCCCCACTCGGGCCGCCCTGCTCGCTGGAGGGACGCTGCACTACCACCAACCTGGCCACCCGGCCGGCAGACAGGACGCCAGGGAGCATGAAGGCCCGGATGCCGCTGGGCACCTGAGCACGGGGGGCTTCCCTCTGGGTCTTCCTGTCGGCATCTTTGGTGGAGTCATTCTGATGGAAAAACTGGGTGCATCTCATAGGTGGGGCGGCTTGCTTCTTTCTCTTTGGGGTGGTTGCGCTGGAAGCGGGCCGAGCAGTTGCTCTCGGGTCACCTTTTCTCCACATGTTCTCGATCAGCAGGGGCTTCTCTCTCTGAAAGTTGCAGTTGTGGTAGATCTGAAAGGACATGAATCATTCTCGTCATTTCGGGGGAAATATTCACTCCTCCCCGCCCACCTCCATCATAAAGGTCTTGTTTGACTGTGGAGAAAAGGTCTTTTTAAATTCCTGGCAAGGTTTATTTCGCCCTGGAGTGTGCGCTCACTAAAGCTACGTGGTGCCTGGGCTGAGGTGTCACTCTAGCTCCCTGACGTGAAGTGGCCCCTGGGTCTTCGGTCACACCCGCAGGGCATCTCTAAGGGGCGAGCCTTACATGACACGCCGGACTGCCTCAGCCTTCATTCAGTACTGGCTCGCAGGAAAAAAGTCCCCCTCGGGAATGAACCCCGTTCAGCACATCACTCATCCGCTCAGGACTGGGAAGCTGTTCCAGAAACAGAGAACTCGGGAGACGGAAGGGCTGTCTACGTTACCATCAGCCTTTTCTTCCCCGGAGAGCGACCCAGAGTGCCGGGCAGGTGTATTTTCCTGAACCCGTAGAGGTTCAGTTGGCGGATGAAGCTCTTCAAGCTGTCTGTTTCAAAGATCCTGTCTGCGCCGCGCCGGCGAAGAACCTCCCGCTGGAAAAGGTCTTCCTCGATGATCAGCATGTCTCCCTTGTCGTTCCAGCGCACGGACTTGAAGGCCTCGTCCTCCACTATCATCCAGAGCTTTCTCGGGAAGGAGATCCCAAGAACACCGTGGGTTCCGTCCACGTTGGCGGGACCTGGGTTTGGGTCCTGTGGTGGCTGGTTGTCTTGGGAGCCTGGATCTTGGCTCTCGGCCTGGTCGCCGGGCTTCTCCAAAATCTCCCTCAAATCCACCTTTGGATCCGGGGATGAACCCGATGGGGCCCCCGCTGGGGGCTCTCCATCAGCTGCGGGGGCCGCCGTGGCCGTATATTCCTCGTCGGGGCTCTGACTCGCCATGCAGCTAGTCTAGACCAGGCACATGCTCTCCCTGAGACCAGATCACTGAGCTCTCAGGGCAGAAGTGCCTTCAGTCTGAGCAGGGACGCCCAGTAAATAGTGTCCGCAGAATTCTAGAATCTCGGTAGCAGGGCAACCAGCGACTTTGGTCATCGTCCTCTTTATGTGTCACGTGAGGTCCCAGAGTTGGTCTGGACAGGGAGCCCTGGCCGAGGGGAGGGGAGGGGAGGGGTACAGAGCCCCCAGCTTCTCTGTTTTCCAGAAGTGTAGGAAGGTATGTTCAAGGTCCCGGCGAAAGGCTCCCATCTGCTGCCAGGCACCTTTCTCCCAGGGGCCAGGCCCTGAGTGGGCGGAGAGACATGATCCTGTTTCCATCCCCAAAGGTTGGGGAGGCCTGTTGCCAGCCTCCGATTTGTTCAAGGGCCAGGCCCTGGCTGGCCCTGGCTGGCCCTGGCTTGGCTGCCACCAAGGCGGCAGGGGTGAGATGGGCCCCGGGCGACTGCACCTCCCGGAAGTGGTGGTCCGAGTGGGCTGGTTGGCCCAGGCTGGCTGGCAGCGCCCGCCCCCCCGCCCCCAACAGCTCCTGCCTTGGTCTCTTCCAGCTGCTCCTGCTGGCTGGTCAGTCCAGCTCTGATGGGCCATAAGGAAGTGTCCCGTTCTCCTGCCCCTGGGTCGAGCTGTCCCCAGAGTGGGGCTGTGTGGGAGCGTGTGGGGGCACTCCCCACGTCCCACTTCAGTGTCACCAAAGCACCTGGCACATAGCGTTCCCCCCGTGCCGCGTGAGCGGATGGCCGCATCCTCCCCTGTGCTTTGGAGCCTCCTTTTGAGCTCTGCTGTCCGCAGCCCCACCCCTCTCCAGAGCACATGGGATCCTCTTTAGTGCCCATTTCTTGCCATAGAAACTCCTCGTGGCCCGAGAGCACTCACTTTCAGAACACCTGCCTTAGTCCGCGTCAGAGCACCTCCCTCAGACCTCGGATTCAGCCTCCCCTGAGGCTGCTCTAAGGCCCTCTTCCCTCTTCCCTGTCACTGGGGGGGTTAGGCTCCTGCCCTGCCAGATTGCTGGCCTTCCGCTTCCAACTCGGCTCTGCCCTGCTTCTTCCCCTTTGCAGTCCTTGATCTGGGGGTTCAGCATGTATTCTGATCTGTTGAGAGCAAGCATTTCCCTGGTCTGCTCCCAGGCCTGCCCTGCTCGCCTTCCCCGAGCCAGCCCCGCCCCCAGCCCTGGGTCCCCGTCCCGCCGTCACCTCGGTGGCAGGTACACTGAATAATTTTGCCTGCTCTGGGTCCGGTACTTTTCAAGGGGCCTACTCTACAGACTCACTGCCAAGGACAGTTCCTACTTGTTGAGCTAGACGTGACCAACGGAAAGCCCGTCCACGTGTGACTGAAAATAGATGAGGCTCTGGGTGTGGGATGGGACAAGTCCAGCCCGAGAGCCGTCTTCACCACAGATGGCAGGACAGACAGGACAGCGGTCTGGGGGGACACGTGTTCTGTAGCCGCTGTGGTGACTGTTCTTCATAGTCACTGCACAGGGAGAGAGAATGGGACCTGGAAAGGCCCGTCTGCCGGGCTCCTAGGTCCTCATCCCAGCTCTGCCGCTAAGGAGAGGCGTCTGTCCTCTCTGAGGGCCACTCCCTGTTCCAGAAGGGGAGGGCAAGGGGTTCGAAAGAGATTCTCCCAAGGGGCCTTCGAGTCTGAGGGCTGTCGGCCTTCGTGGAGCTCCTAGGCCGAGACTGGAGCTTGGGCGCAGGTCTTTGTGCCTCTAAACAGGTTTACAGAGCACTTGTTCGGGTCACTCCCTCCTGCAGGGACGTGTCCTTAGAGTTCGAACTTCAGTGGAGGCCACGGGGGCGTCTCAGGAGGGGGCCCAAAGGCTGGGACATCGGCGGGCCGATCCCAGCCCTGTGGCCTCGCCTGCCGCCCGCTCCTTCCAGCCCTCCCTCACACCCTGGGTCTGGTGGGCCTGCCCCCTCACAGGTCTGCCTCCCTCCATCCCACGCACCCCTGCCCTCCCCGCCCCCGCCCCCGCCCCGGGCCGGCTGGGCCGTGGCTTTGTGTCGCGCCCCAGGGGTCGCTCTCAGCCATGGCTCAGGACACCTGTTACTCAGATACCAGCCCTCACGACGTCCAAGGCCTGCCTTTCCCAGCCTGGCCCGCCGGCCGCTGCGCCTGCCTTAGCCCCCGGTGTCCGCCAGCCCAGAGGACCCCCAACCGCTCTCCGTCACCGTCCATGGGCCCTGGGCCAGACCCGCACCCAGTCCCCGGCTGCTCTGGGACCCGCCAAGAACTCCCCTGTCTGGGCATGTCCTCAAGCTGCCTCGTCGGGTGGCAATGCCCGTCTCTATCCACAGGCCGCTCTGCATGTTGGGGCCCGGCTTCAAGGCCGGCCCGGCTTCAAGGCCACCTCGGCAGTCGGGTCTTCCTGTGGTCCCAGGCTCCCTCCCAAGGCTCCCACAGCCCGCCTTGCATGTCCAGTCCCAAGGTGGGGTGCTCCTGTCTCCCTGAGAGCTTGGGTGTATCTGCCTCCCCCTCCAGACCCGGAAAGAGGTCCTTGAGGACAGCAGACTAGGACAGGACGTGAACGTGGTCCCCAGCGTATCTTGGAACGAACAAATTTGTATGTCGCCCAGGAGCTGGCTTCAGTGTCCTTGAAAGCAGCTGTGCACGGTCACTGCGACAGTTCGAGCAGGTCGGAGGGCGCCTGCCGTCCCTTGGCGGTGCTGAGCGCTCTGCGGCGCAGCGCCGTGGACTCTTCCCGTCTGACCCGGGGCAGGTGGCAGGGAAGGCCCGGCCCGGGCCGGGGAAGGTGGAGTCGTGGGCCTAGGATCCGCCTGACGGAGAAGTAGAGCCGGCCTGTGGTCCACTGCGGACGCCCGAGCCCACGGCCTCAGCCCAGACTGGGGGCCTTGTGTCTGCCCGGAAGCCACCTGCACCCCACAGGGACAGCAGCAAAGGGGAGTCTTCCTTGTCCAGTGATGACTCATTTCGTAGTTGTCCAAGGCCAAGGAGACCCGGGAAAGCCATCCTTAGAAGCTCAAATGGCACAGGGGCCGTCGGGTGCAATGCACTTTCCAAAGGAGCCCCAGGCAAGCTCTGTTACGGCCGCTCCCCTCCCCCACTGGGGACAGGGAGACGGTGTCAGGATGTTCCCTAGTGTTAACTTTTCTGCAGCTTCTGAAAAGTCTACGTTAGGGATGTTATCCCATAAGAAATGTGGCCTTCAAGACCCAGTCAACCACAATCCCAATCCCAGTCTCAAGCCCGGTCTCGCGCTCTGGCTCTCGCTCTGTCGCTGTGTCTGTCTCTGTGACTGTCTCTCTGTCTCTGTCTCTCTCTGTCTCTGCCTCTGCCTCTGTCTCTGTCTCTCTCTGTCTCTGTCTTTCTCTCCACACCCCCACCCCCTGTGATGACCAAGGCAGCAGGTCAGGTTCGAGTTGGCCAAGAGGGCCCCGGGGAAGGAGGGGACCAGGGCAGGGTGCTGTCGTGTGGGATAAGGGCTGGGACTGGACAGCAGTGCCACCACCTGGCAGGGTCAGCTCTCAAGAAACCGCAGACAGTCCTCACCCTGGCTTTGACTGTCACAGTCACCTTCCTTTCTTGGTCCAGCTTTTACTACCTGGGCCTCAGGATCCTACTTTCTGTCACCCGACAGACACCACGAGGACACTGAGGAGAGAAGTGGACTCTGGGTCAGGAGGTGGGCCGCAGGCTGCGATGGGTGGGCGCAGCGTGGGCTCTAGATGAATTCAGACCAGGGGTCTCGGCCCCACCCCGTCACTTACTAGCACGTGATCCTGGGAAGGTTCCCGAGCCCCACGACCTCAGGGTCTTCATCTGTGCAGTGGGCGGGTGTGAGGAGGCCCGTCCCGCAGGACTGCAGGGGTGCGTGTGATGTGCGCCAAGCACCTCGCGCGGGGCGCGCTGCCTGTTGGAACCGCGATGATTGGCAGGTGCTTCTGATTTTCTTTGGCCCCAGACCCTCCCACTCCCTCCTCTGGCACTTGGCTGGTTGGTTTGTTATCCAGGTCATGTTAGAGAACACGCAGCTCAGTAGGATGTGGAAGAGCTAATCAGCCAAAAAGCATGTCTCCTAAATGAAACTAAGTAAATTCTTCCGATTAGAGGCTAGGTTACACTGAGGGGTGGGGGAGGGTTCCCAGCTGGACTCAACACCGAGCTCCTACGAAGGGAGTCAAGGAACAACCTTTGCCCCCTCCCAGCCGCCCTTCCATCCGAACTGTGGCTTCTCAAACCCAAAACACGCCTTCTTCAAGTCTGGCCGCCGTCACCTCCCACAGAAGGAAGCCCAGCTTCCCAAAGCCCCCACCTGCCCTGGCTCTGCGCACTTGCAATTGGGTGCTCTCTCCCGGACCCCCTCCGCCTCGCCGCTTCTTTCCCTTGTTCTGTGGGACTTCAGGGACATGTCACCATCTTCCTGATGTGACTGGGCTCCTAGCCTGTCCTTCTAGGTGTGGGGTGTGTCTTGCTTTTCCTAGTGTCCCCACTAACACAGAGCCCTCCGGACAGCAGAGGCTCGGGGAATGTGTGCGGATGAAGTGAGATGGTGAGCAGGGATCCTGTTGATTCACACTGATTTTCTCCTACTTTCTTAAATAACCCATGGAAACCCAATTAAACATAGGGATATTACACGTATAAAATGACAAACAAGAAGGGGTAAGAAGCAAGTTAATATTTTTACTTTTATTGTTCTAAATCTTCCCTCATCTGTATCATTGCTAATTACTCTCACATTTCCCAAACAATTCTAATTGCAATTCCATATTATGTCATCCAGGATGACCAAAAAAAAAAAAAAAAGAGAGAGAGAGAGAGAGAGATTTCAGTCTCCTTTACAGAAGAAGAAAACTGCTGTGTTTGAACTGGATAAGCATACACTCGTTGTGATCACTGTCATTCACAAAGTTAGATACTGAAGCTTATTAAATCTTCTATTAATAGGAACAGCACTGAAAAACACCTACAGGAAACAAAGATCAATTTCCATGTCACCGTAAAGGACGGGAGGAGCCCAGAGATGCTGTACGCCGTGCCCCCCGAGCTGGCCCGGGCCCTCACTCCTTCCAAGGCTGACTGCTCGCTCTGCAAACACAGAGTGAAGGATGGGCTCCCTTCCTGCCCGGCAGGAGAAGCTGCTGGACAGGGGCCTGGAAGGAGCGCGGCTGCAAGTCTGGCTCAGGCCCCCTCTTCCTCATTGCTCACGGCCTCCTCAGACAGGGACGGGAAGGAAATGGGACCCTCACTGTTGAGTCTAAACAAATGCTCCAGGACTTGCAGCTTGCTGGTCTCCGCGTGGGCCCGGGGCCCCCACAGGAACTCGTGGCGAGCGGGATCGCTGTTGGCCACCTGCCGGTACTCCAGGTACCCCTCCTGCACCCACGCTTTGGTGATCAGCTCCCTGGGCTCCCCGTAGATGAAGTGCTCCCTCCCAGGATACACCCCCATGACACCGAGTGCTCCCCACACCTCTTCCTCAGGCACCCCCCCTCCCCCCAGGACGATGACACCCAGAAGTATCACCAGGAGGCCGTTCTTGGGCATGCTCTGCTCACCACCCTGCATCCCATCACAGGTGAGGCCCAGGGTGGGGACCAGGATGTACAAGTGCTCCTTGGGGTCCACCTCCTTCACATCCACCCCAAAGACCAGCTGCATGCACTCAGAGGCCTGGCTGAAGACCGCAGGGAAGTGGTCCTGGTATTCTCTGAGGATACTCAGCATTTCTGCCCTGGTGGTCGGCTGCTTCCGGTGATACTTGAGGAGCAGGAAGCTCACCAGGTCAGCCATCATTGAAAGCTCTGCACCTTGGCGCAGGGACTCGGCACCGGCAGAGTAGGAAGAGGAGACTGAGGAGGAGCAGGGGTACCGGGGGGATGCGGCCCCCTCCTGCTCAGCCTCCAGCTGCTGCACATCCACCAGGCCCTGGGCGTCTCTTGGGTCCTGAAGGTCTTCCACAGCCTGGCGGAGCTCACTCATCTGAACCAGGGACATAATGACAGGTGTTGGCAGCTGACAGGAGTCTGGGCAGCGGTGACAGGTGGGGACCCAGTGGCCTTGTGGGAGGACAAGCTTATCGACCTTCCCAGGGTTTCTAGGGCTGAACGAGGTTTACTTTGGTGTCCCATCTTTGTTGTGGGCGTGCGGGTCCCCTCACCCTTCCCTCGGGCCCTCACCTTGACTCCTGGGAGGACCCGGGACTCTTCTCTCTGTCGCCAAGGCGTGGTTCCTTCAGATAGGATCTGACCCGTCCTCTCACACCAAGGTCCTCACCTCCCTGAAAGCCGGGAGAGAAAGGAGAGGAGGCCCCTTCCCTGCTGTGATTCAGGACAAGGATACCTCTGGTCATTGACTTTGGTTTCTGTGCACAGTTCCTTGTTCACAGCTCCCAAAGCCCTTGGGATGTCCTCAGTGTTGAGAGTGATGAATGTGCTGTTTTTGTTTTTCATGTGAATGAGATGTGTTTGCAAAGCACCTAAAATGGGGCTGGTTGCCAGAAGAGCCAATCATGTGATTAAAAGTTTGGATCTTTTGGCCCCTCCCCAGCACCACCAGGGAGGGGAGAAAGGCTGGAGATTTGAGTTCAATTGCCAATGGCCAATGGTTTAACCAATCGTGCTTATGTAATGAAGCCTCCGTCAAACCCCAAGAGGATGGGTTTGGAGAGCTTCTGGGTTGGTGAGCAGGTAGAGAGCTGGGGCAAGTGGCACTGTCTGAGAGAGCGGGGAAGTCGGCCCCGCTCCCGCACACCTTGGCCCTAGCACCTCTTCCATCTGGCTCTTCGTGACTCATGCCCTTTATGTTCAGCTGGTGATCTAGGAAGTAATACGTTTGTCAGAGACCTGTGAGCCACTCTAGCAAATCAACCAAACCTGAGGAGGAGGGCGTGGCAACCTCTGGAGGTCTTTCAGAAGGACACGTCTTTCAGAAGGACAAGTAACAGCCTCGACTTGTCACCAGCGGTGGAAACCCAAGGAGGAGGGAGTTGGAATCCCCAACCTACAGCTGGCCATTTAGCAGCACAGGGAAGAACCTTGCCTTGCGGTGGGCTTCTGAAGTGGTGGGGGGAGGGCAGTCTTGGAGGACTGAGCCTGAACCAGAGGGTCTGATGCCATCTCTGGCTAGACGGTGTCAGAACGCAGTTGAATTCTTGAACACTCTGCTGCTGTCTGAGAACTGTTGTTGGTCCGGGGAACCTCTCCCCTACGTGGAAACTGGTCCCAGGATCCATTTACACAACATCCACCCCCAGCCCCCCGAAAAAACCAGAAGCACTGGCAGCGGGGATCGGCCCCTCTGCCCTGGGCGGAGGTGCCCTCAGTGCCTGGAGGCCATGCATCTCACTCCCGCCAGGGCCTGCTCTTCCCCCCTGCCCCCACCTGGGATGACGAGTTGACATCTGCCCGTCAGACCCAGACCTCAACTCCCTGAAGACTCCCACCTTCCCACCCAGGATGGAAGTGAGCACGGCACTTAGGGCCACCACTGACTGTTCCTTCCAGGGCTGGGAACACGGGTCAGCTGGACCCGGTGGGGTCCTTCCTCTCCTGAGATGGCGGGGTACATTTGGTCCTCATGGAGAGTCCTTGCCTTGACACGTGGGATATCCTAGGACCGCTCCCTCTGCTGGCCTGATGCTTCCCCTCAGACCAAGGTCCTCACACCCTGAGATACCCCACCCCCAACCACGTGACGGAAGTGATGGCAGGCCCCATCCGGCCAGACCTGACTGGGGACTCCTAGGGCTGAAACAGCTCAAGCCGGACACTGTAAGTTCCCATCTCTTTTGGGGTGAGGGTCTCCTCATGCCCTGCATCCACCCAAAGGGTCCTTTTCCTGAGCCCTGGCACATCCTGTGAGTCCTTCTGCTGCTGACCGGTTGTGGCTCCTTCTGCCAACCTCAGAACTAGGTCTGAATTCCCTGAGAGCCTGGGGCAGAGGTGAGGGGGCAGCACCATTGGCCACTCCTGCCCAGGGACTTCAGGGATGACAGGGGGCAGGGCCGGATTCTGTGGGCTCGCTCTCTACTCTCAGTATCAAGACATTCACATTTACGCCCAGCAAGTCCTGGAACCTCCCCTCCGCTAACATGAGGTTGTCCCCTGCAGGCCGACACCACCATCGCACTGAGTTTGAGGATAAAGTGGGGAGGTGATGCCTCCTGACTTACACCCGGGCCTCCCAGGAAGGACCAGAGGAGCAAGTTTCTGTTGAGGCCCCCTCTACCTGGGGAGGGGGTCTGCCCAGTCCTACTGGGGGTTCCGGGGAGACCACCCTCTGCACATCTGAGCCACACTCCTCAGACCAGGGACTTCACCTCCCAAGGACCTCTGAGTAAGAGGTCAGAAAACATCTCACCTGGTCACCCTGCTCTGGGGCCTCCAAGACCCAGCACAAGGGCAAAGGCTCCCTCACGGTCCTCACATTGCCCCCTGGTAATTTAGGATTCTGTCCTCTGCCCATCTGACGCCCCGCCCCTCATACCAGGAGCCCTGTCCCTCTGAGACCGGGATGTCAGGAAATGCTGCCTTTGGTCATCCTGCCCTATAGCCCCCCATGGCCGACTCTGTTCCGGGGTGCAGGGTCTCTTGGTCCTCCCTCAGGGTCCTCACCTTGACTACCAGGGGGACCGGGGATACCCTGCTCTGCATACCTGAGGTCCCCCCTCCTTATATTAAGGCCCCAGTCTCTCTGAGACCCGGATGGGGAAGTCGAGACACCAAAGAGCAACGTGTGCTCATCTCGCCCTGGGGCCTCCCAGGGATAAAAGCAGGGGCAGGATCGGTTCGGCGGGTCCCCACTGATCTGGGGTCTCTGGTTCCCTCAGTCCTCCCTCAGGATCCTCACCGTGACGCCAGGCAGGAACGGGGATTCCCACCTCAGCCCATCTGAGGCCCCGCCCCTCAAACCTGGGCCCCATTCCCTCTGAGACGCGGATGTCAGGAAATGTGCCTGTGGTCATGCCACCCTATGATCTCCCAGGAACGACTCTGTACTGGGGTCCAGGGTCCCGCAGTCCTCCCTCACAGTCCTTGCTCACTGTCCTGACAGGCCCTCCGCCCTGCGTTTCCCAAGCTGAGGCTTCGCTCCCCACAGCAGCGCCCCAGTCCCTCCGAGGCCCGGATGCGGAAGTCCCGGCACGCTGCCGTGGGCTCGTCCGGCCTGAGGCCTCCGAGGGCTGACTGCCGGGGTAGATATCTTGGGGTCCCCTCAATTCTGGAGTCCAGGGTGTCCCCAGTCCTTCCTCAGGGTCCTCACCTCGGCGCCCGGCAGGAACTGGGATTCTCTCCTCAGCCCACCCGAGGCCCCGCCCCTCAAACCAGGTCCGCAGTCCCTCTGAGACCCGGATGTCAGGAAATGCTGCCTGAGGTGATCCGGCCCCATGACCTCCCGGGACCGACTCTGTGCTGGGGTCTCTGGTCCCCTCAGGCCTCCCTCAGGGTCCTCACCTTGACGCCCGGCAGGAACTGGGATTCTCCACTCTGCCCCCTTGAGCTCCCCCTCCTTGTACTACATCCCGACTCCGTCTGAGACCCGGATGCGGAAGTCAGGGCACGCTGCCATGTGCTCATCAGCACAGGGCCTACCAGGGCTGACTGCAGGGGTAGATAGCTTGGGGTCCCCTCTATTCTGGAGTCCAGAGTCTCCTAGATCCTCCCTCAAGGTCCTCAGATTCACTCAGGCGGCATGGAGCCTCCCTTCAGCCCACCCGAGGCCCCGCCCCTCAAACCAGGTCCGCAGTCCCTCTGAGACCCGGATGTCAGGAAATGCCGCCGGTGCTCACCCTGCCCTGTGGCCTCCAAGGTGCAACACTGTCCCGGGGTGCAGGATCCCTCCGTTCTCCCTCGGGGTCCTCACCTTGACTCAGGCGGCATGTGATCTCCCCTCTGGCCACCCGAGGCCCCGCCCCTCATCCCAGGACCCCCGTCCTTCCGAGACCCGGATGTCAGGAAGTCAGGACCCCACGAGTGCTCATCCCACCCAGGCCCTCCCAGGGCTGACAGCAGGGGCGGGGATCTGTGGGGCCCCTTCTGTCCTCCCTCAGCGTCCTCAGCTTGAGCCCCATCAGGTCCTGGGACGCCCCCTTGTTGACCCGAGCCCACACCCTCACACCAAGGCCCTCACTGCCCTGAGACCCCCCAGGGGAGTCTCTGGACTCACATGAGGCCACCAGGCCCAGGGCTTCCCAGGACTGTGGACGCCAGGGGCTGAGATGGATTCCATGGGTTCCCTCAGCCCTCCCTCTGCTCCTCACCTGGACTCCTGGCTGGGCCTGGACACCTCCCTCTGCCCACCTGAGCTTGGTCCCCTTGGACTCAGACCCTCCAGAGCCAGGACACCAGAGAGGGAAGCAGGGATGAGGGGGTGGGGATCTGATCCTTGCAACCCTGCCTGGGGTCTCCCAGGGGTGACCGCAGAACCGACCTGGATGCCTGCAAACCGAGTCCCCACACACGGTTCTACCTTGACTCCTGGCAGCGCTGGGCTCCTTCACTAGCAAACCTGAAGCCGGCCTCCCTCACCCAGGCCCTCACCTCACTCACCTCCCAAGGTTGGGGCATCAGTGCCCATCACATCTGGACCCCGAGCCCAGGGGTATCCGAGGGCTGTCGGGGGTGGGGCGGAGGTGGATTCCCTGGGGGCCTCAGTCTCCTGTGTCCTCACCTTGACTCCTGACAGGACTTGGGAGCCGCCCTCTACCCTCCTGAGACTGCGTCTCTCAGACCTAGCCTCTGACTCCCCGAGTTCACTGAAGAAATGGGGGCCGGGGAATGATCAGCCTGACAGCCCCGCCCGGGGGTCCCCAGGATTCTGGCGCGGGGCCGATTTGCATTCTTAGGGTCCCTGTGTTGTGGGGTGGTTGGACCCCTCTGTCCTTACCCCGGAGGGCCCTCACCCACCCTCGCACACAAAAGCTGCAGTCCCAGCAAAGATGCTGGAGGGGACCTGCCTCCTGGTGACCGTGAAGGGGCAGAGAGCAACACACCTTCCCTCGCGGGCTCCCCGACAACTAGCCTGACTTCGTAGACGGTCTATTCGAAAGACTTACCTTTTCCTGAAGAGGCTGAGCAGTGGCAGGGGAGTTGCGGATCCCTTGGGTTGATGACTGGATAATAGTACGTGTTCCAGAGCCGTGATTTTCACTTGTTAATTCTCATCCATAGTAAGAACTACATTTTTCATCTGCAGCTACTGTGCGTGTATCTATATCATGTCTAGACTGTATGTGCTTATGTGCACGTACATCCACACACCACACACATGGACCAAACATGCCACGTGTGCCCCATGTGGAAACCTGGGCAGTTCCCAGACACAGGTGCCTGCCCTGGGCCCTGAGGCGCGGATCCCTGTCCCCTTGCGGGAGCCCTGAGAGCCCACCGGACCCGAGGGCACCATGCTTTGAGCTACAGGCCTGCCGCCTGCCTGACACCCCATCTGCCCAGGGCAGTGAGCCTGCAGGAGAACGTGGGCCCCCCAGTCGGCTGGGAGAGAAGCCGAGCAGAGTGGGCAGGAGGAAGTGGGAGCAGGGCCCCAGCCTGAACACAAGAGCAGACTTCAGAGGGCCGAGCCTTTACCCCCACGTCCAGGAGCCTTCTCCATCCTCACACCCTCTGTCCTAGACCCAGACCCGCCTCCTGGGGCCCCGTCTCCATTTCAGGATGGATGGTGATCCCGCGGGGCTGGGACAGGCCACGTGGGCAGAATCCGGTGTCAGGCTCTCCTGAGCACCGATGCCTGGCTTCCCTGTGTTCTCAGCTACGTGGCATGAGGCACCAGCTGGTAGGACAGCGTGCAGGACAGCTGGGGCCCCCGTGAGTGTTGGCGAGTCGGCTCAGACCAGTGGGGCACAGGGCTTTCGACACACACAAAGCTCAGACTGAATGTGTGTCCTGCGGCCGCTAAGCCGAGCCAGTCGTGGAAACCGTCTGTGCCTCGATTTCTGCCCGTCAAACGGGCATAGTGATCGTACCCGTTGAAAGCACTGGTGCGCGTTTACACACGGTGTGACCTGTCCCTACAATGTCTGGGCCAAGGACGTGGACAGTAGATGCAGCTGTTGTCACTGTGCGTGTACGATGTGCCTTCCCCACAGTGTGAGGCTTCTGAACCAGTGTGTATCTCCCGGTCCACTGACTCAGGTGGGTTTCCTCTTCTCACCGCCGCTCTGTTATTGAGAATGGGACCCCTCGCGTGCCAGAAGTGCTTAGACATGACATAGCTTGTTCTAGACCCAGCATGGGTGACGCTCAGGGGCCCTGGACCAGCACAGGGGAATGGACTGTGCTGAGGGGCTTGGCCCTGGGGAGGAGGCATCAGGACCTCTGCAGGTGCTCCGTCCTGATCCACACAGCCCACCACAGAGCTCTGTGAGCGAGGGTGTTCTGGGGACTCTCTGAGTGTCAGGGAAAGTTTCCACCGTCGGCCTTTCCCCTGGCCCCCCGAGGAAACGTTTCCTCACCCAGAGCCACATTCCAAGTTCTCACGGTCACAGCTCCGACTTGGAGGATGTGCCCGCCACGTGGTTGCTTCAGAAGCGTTTGGGCTCACACACGGTCTCTCAAGGTGGGAACCAATCTGAGTTACCTAGAGCCATCCTAAATTCTTTTCCTCTGAGCTTTCCAGTTGCCTCTTCTGCTTTTCCTCCTAGAAAGAGGAATAGGAATGATGTCCAGAGGACAAAATCTTGCACACACAGTGTGACTGAAGCTGCCTCCTGATGCTTTGGGCAGGAGTCTCAAAATCTTTAGCTTGACTGTGCCTTTCCCAGCTTGATACCTAGTGATCAACAGGTGTGAGGAGTCACTTGATGATCACACACACACACACACACACATCGTAACTAGACACGTACTGGAATTGGGAAAATCTGGTACAGTGACAACACCAAATGCTGGGGAGGATTTGGAGCAGCAGGAACTCCCATTCATTGCTGGTGGGAATACAAGATGGTACAGCTACATTGGAACAGCTTGGCAGGTTCTTATAAAAGTAAACAAACTCGTACCGTATGATCCAGAAACCATATGGGTATTTACCCAAAGAAGTTGAAAACTTGTGTCCGCACAGAAACCTACACATGGATGTTTATAGCAGCTTTACTTAGAACTGCCAAACTATAGATGCAAACAAGAGGTCCTTACGTCGGTCAATAAATACACTTTGGTATGTGCAGGAAATGGAGTGTCGCCCAGTGCAAAAAAGAAATGAGTTATCAAGCAAGGAATAGACATGAAGAACCTTCGATGCAATTACAAACTGAGTGATTCTGAAAAGGCAACATACGGTATTATTTCAACTATGTGACGTTCTGTGAAGGCAAAATGATGGAGACGCTAAGAAGATGAGTGTTTGCAGGCGCTGTGGGGAGAGGAATGAATAGGCGCTGTACAGCAGAGGGTGGTTAGTGACGTGAAATAGTCTGCATGATACCCCAGTGATGAGGGCATGTCATACACGTTTGCCAAAACCCAGGGAATGTGCAACAGCAAGAGTGAACCCCAAGGGAAACTCTAATTTCTAGGTGACAACGTAGGTCCATCAATTCTGACACATGGACGACTCTGGTGGGTTGCTGATAAGGAGGCAGGCTATGTAGGTGTGGGGGCGGGAAGTAAATGGGAAATCCCTGTACCTTCTCTTTGTTATTCTGTGCACCTAAAGGTGCTATAAAAATAAAGGCTTTAAAATAACATGAGGACACCCGAAGGGATGACTGCTGTCTGTGGGGAGCTGACTCCTCTGTTGCGGGATGGCGGGGGCAGCAGGGAGTGGGGGAGGGGCTGTGGGCTGCACAGACGCAGATGGCAGGACCGGTAGGAGGAAAGATCTCCCGCTTCTGAGCGGTTTCGTGCCTACAGCTGGGGCAGGGCCCCGGACACACATGCCTCAGCCCTGGGGCTCTACCGGGACAGCAAGAAAGATGGGTCAGTTGAGGCATTTCCCTCCTGAGACTCTGCTAATACCCACCTGACATCAAACCTGGGTGAGGACTGGCCTGTGCAAAACACGTCACTTAAACAGAACGTAAGGAAGACACGGACAATAAGGTGGCGGTACCAGAGCCATTCACACGTGGTTATAGCAGGAGCACTTTTACACCTTAAGTATGTATACCGTCTGCACGTACATACGAACCCTCGTAAAATATAAACATGCATCCAGATACACGCGTTAGTGCATACACAGGTGGTGCGTGGATGTACGCGTACATAAGCACACACAGCCTACACACGTGTCATAGATACACGCACAGTAGGTGCAGATGAGAAACGTACTTCTTACTATGCATGAGAATTAACAAGTGAAAGTCACGGCTCTGGAACAGGTACTATTACCTAGTCATCAACGCAAGGGATCCGCAACTCCCCTGCCACTGCTCAGCCTCTTCAGGAAAAGGTAAGTCTTTCAAACAGACCGTCTCCGAAGTCAGGTTTGTGGTCGAGGAGGCCCCGAGGGAAGGTGTGTTGCTCTCTACCCCTTCAAGGTCACCAGGAGGCAGGTCCCCTCCAGCATCTTTGCGGGGACTGCAGCCTTTGTGTGCGAGGATGGGTGAGGACCCTCCTGGATGAGGACAGAGGGGTCCAACCACCCCACAACAGAGGGTCCCTAAGAATGCAAACCGGCCCCGCGTGGGAATCCTGGGGGCCCCCTGATGGGGCTGTCAGGCTGAACAGTCCCCGGCCCCCACCTCCTCAGTGAACTCGGGGAGTCAGAGGCTAGGTCTGAGAGACGCAGTCTCAGGAGGGCAGAGGGTGGCTCCCAGATCCTGTCAGGAGTCAAGGTGAGGACACAGGAGACTGAGGACCCCAGGGAATCCACCTCCGGCACCCCTAGCTGCCCCCGACAGCCCTGGCAGACTCCAGGGCACTGGGTCCGGATGTCACGTGCACTGATGCCCCACCCTTGGGAGGTGAGAGAGGTGAGGTCCTGGGTGAGGGAGGCCGGCTTCAGGTCTGCACAGGGAAGGAGCCCAGTGCTGCCAGGAGTCAAGGTAGAACCGTGTGAGGGGACGCGGGGGCGGGGGCAGGCATCCAGGACGGTTTTGCGGTCTCCCCTGGGAGACTCCAGGCTGGGTTGCGAGGATCAGATCCCCACCCCCTCATCCCCACTTCCCTCTCGGGGGTCCTGGCTGTGGAGGGTCGGAGTACAATGGGATCATAATCTGTTGGGCAAAGGGAGAGGCCCAGGCCCAGGCCCAGCCTGGAGCCCAGGTGAGGAGCAGAGGGAGGGCTGCAGGATCCCCGGGGAATCCATCTCAGCCCCTGGCGTCCACAGTCCTGGGAAGCCCTGGGCCTGGTGGCCTCATGTGAGTCCATAGACTCCTCTGGGGGTCTCAGGGCAGTGAGGGCCTTGGTGTGAGGGTGTGGGCTCGGGTCAACAAGGGGGCGTCCCAGGACCCGGCCAGGGCTGAAGCTGAGGACGCTGAGGGAGGACAAAAGGGGCCCCAAAGATCCCCGGCCCTGCTGTCAGCCCTGGGAGGGCCAGGGTGGGATGAGCACTCGTGGGGTCCTGACTTCCTGACATCCGGGTCTCGGAGGGACTGGGGTCCTGGGATGAGGGGCGGGGCCTCGGGGGTTCCAAGGGGAGGCTACATGCCGCCTGAGTCAAGGTGAGGACCCCGAGGGAGAACGCAGGGATCCTGCACCCCGGGACAGTGTTGGACCTTGGAGGCCACAGGGCAGGGTGACCACCGGCGGCATTTCCTGACACCCGGGTCTCCGAGGTACTGGGGTCCTGGGGTGAGGGACGGGGCCTCGGGTGGCCACAGGCTGGACGACATGGCGCCTAAGTGACGACCCTGAGGGAGAACTGAGGGGTCCCCGAACCCGGAAAAGAGGCCATCCCACAGACAGGGAACCTTGCTAGCAGCTGTCCGGAGGCCCGAGGGCAGGACAGGCCCACGTGTTGTGTCGTGACTGCAGCTCCCTGGTCTCAGAGAGACCGGGGACTTAGTGTGAGATGGCGGGGAACCCTCAGATCTGCAGAGGAGAGAATCCCACGTTCCACTGGGAGTGAAGGTGAAGAACGCGAGCGAGCAGTGAGGGACCCTGGACCCCAAAACACAGTCGGTCCTGGGAGGTCATGGTGCGGGATCACGTCAGGCAGCATTTCCTGACATCCGGGTCTCAGAGGGACTGGGGTCCTGGGATGAGGGGCGGGGCTTCGGGGGTTCCAAGGGGAGGCTACATGCCGCCTGAGTGAAAGTGAGGACCCCGAGGGAGAACGGAGGATTCCTGCACCCCGGGACAGTGTTGGGCCTTGGAGACCTTGGGGCAGGGTGAGCACCGGCTGCATTTCCTGCCATCCGGGTCTCAGAGGGGCTGGGGTCTTGGGGTGAGGGGCGGGGCTTCGGGTTGCCAGAAGGTAGACCACATGCTGCCTGAGTCAAAGTGAGGACCCTGAGTGAGGAAGGAAGGGCCCCGGAACCCAGAAAAGAGACCAT
Organism: Vicugna pacos; assembly: GCF_048564905.1. Lineage (NCBI taxonomy): Eukaryota > Metazoa > Chordata > Mammalia > Artiodactyla > Camelidae > Vicugna > Vicugna pacos. Next base: position 104,578,557 of record NC_133023.1, read on the forward strand.
CCACAGACAGGGAACCTTGCTATCAGCTGCCCAGAGGCCCGAGGGCAGGACAGGCCCACGTGTTGTGTCGTGACTGCGGCTCCCTGGTCTCAGAGAGACCGGGGACTTTGTGTGAGGTGGCGGGGAACCCTCAGATCTGCAGAAGAGAGAATCCCAGGTCCCACTGGGAGTGAAGGTGACGACTGCGAGCGAGCAGTGAAGGACCCTGGACCCCAAAACACAGTCGGTCCTGGGAGGTCATAGGGCGGGATCACGTCAGGCAGCATTTCCTGACATCCGGGTCTCCGAGGGACTGGGGTCCAGGGATGAGGGGCGGGGCCTCGGGTGGGCAGAGGGGAGACGACATGCCGCCTGAGTGACGACGCTGAGGGAGAACTGAGGGGACCCGGGACCCAGAAGATAGGCCACGCCACAGAAAGGCGCCCTTGCTATCAGCTGTCCGGAGGCCCGAGGGGAGGTCAGGCCCACGAGGTTTGTCCTGACTTCCGCATCAGGGTCTCAGAGAGACTGGGGACATAGTGAAAGGGAGGCGGGGATCTCAGGTCTGCGGAGGCGAGAATCTCAGAGCCGCCTGGGAGTGAGGGTGACGACCGCGACTTAGCATTCAGGGACCCTGGACCCCAGAACAGAGCCAGTCCTGGGAGACCACGGGGCGGGATGACCTCACGCAGCAGTTCGTGAAATGCGGGTCTCGGAGGGACTGGCGTCTTGATATGACGGGCGGGGCCTCAGGCGGGCTGAGGGGGGAATCTCAGCTCCTGCCAAGACTCAAGGTGAGGACCCCGAGGGAGGAGTGAGGGGACCATAAACCCCAGAACAGAGGGGACGCAACCGATCCTGCCCCTGCTGTCAGCCCTGGGAGGCCCCCAGGCGGGATGAGCACACGTGGTGTGTCTTGACTTCCGCATCCAGGGCTCAGAGAGACCGGGGACTTATTATAAGGAGGGGCACTCAGGTGGTTGGAGAGCAGAATCCCAGGTCCCGCTTGGAGTCACGGTGAAGACCCTGAGCTAGCGGGGACAGGACCTCCCACCCTAGAAGACTGGGAACCTGCCAGAGCCCAGGCCTCCTGCCAACACGCGGGTCCAGGGCTGTGCCACAGTGTAGACCCGAGGTCTCCCCTCCTTTCTCTCCCAGGGGCTCCAGACACCGGGAGGTGAAGGCCTCGGTGTGAGACACGTGTCCTCGGGTCACAGAGCACAGGAGGCCGGCAGTGCCAGCTGAGGTGTGGGCCCTGAGTGTGTACCCGGGGGCTCCCAGAACAGAGGGGAACCCACAAGGCCAACGTCCACTCCACACACCCCCTGTTGCCCCCAGAACCTCGGCTGTGCCGGCTGCACCCTGAGGAGTTGCCTCACTTCCCCCGACAGGTTCACAGACGACCGTCCACCAGCAGGAGAGCCCCTGTGAGGCCGAGGGCACCCCTGGAGAGGAGACCAGTAAGTGGCCTTTGTCAGAGCCCCCCAGGGTGGGTTTCTCAGCCCAGCCTGCTGACACACCCTCTCTCCCCCAGGCCCGTGGGTCCCCATTTGTCACCCCTTCCCTCGCTCCTCTCGGCTGCCCGACACCACTCATCGTGCCTCCCGTTGAGATGAGTGAGCTCCGCAAGGCTGCGGAAGACCTTCAGGACCCGAGAGACTCCCGGGGCCTGATGGATGTTCAGCAGATGGAGGCTGAGCGGGAGGGGGGCGCATCCCCCTGGTCCTCCTCCTCCTCAGTCTCCTCTTCCTACTCTGCCTGTGCCGTGTCCCTGCTCCATGATGCAGCGCCTTCGATGGTGACTGACCTGGTGGGTTTCCTGCTCCTCAAGTATCACCGGAAGCAGCCGACCACCAGGGCAGAAATGCTGAGTATCTTCCTCAGAGAATACCAGGACCACTTCCCTGCGGTCTTCAGCCAGGCCTCTGAGTACATGCAGCTGGTGTTTGGGGTGGATGTGAAGGAGGTGGATCCCGGGGGCCACTGGTATGTCCTGGTCCCCACCCTGGGCCTCACCTGTGATGGGATGCTGGGCGATGGGCAGAGCATGCCCAAGAACGGCCTCCTGGTGATGCTCCTTTGCATGATCCACCTGGAGGGAGAGCGCCTCCCTGAGGAGGAGGTGTGGGGAGCACTGAGCAAGCTGGGGCTGCGTGCTGGGAGGGAGCACTTCATCTACGGGGAGCCCAGGGAGCTCATCACCAAAGTGTGGGTGCAGGAGGGGTACCTGGAGTACCGGCAGGTGGCCAACAGCGATCCCGCTCGCTTCGAGTTCCTGTGGGGCCCCCGGGCCCACGCGGAGATCAGCAACTTGCAAGTCCTGGAGCATTTACACAGGGCCAGTAGACGGGGTCCCAGTTCCTTCCCATCCCTGTCAGATGAGGCTGCTAGTGATGAGGAAGAGGAGGCCTGAGCCAGACTTGCAGCCGGGCTCCTCCAGGCCCCTGTCCAGCAGCTTCTCCTGCCGGGCAGGAAGGGAGTCCATCCTTCACCCTGTGTTTGGAGAGCGAGCAGTCAGCCTTCTAAGGAGTGAGGCCCCAGGCCAGGTGGAGTATAGTCTTTGTTGGTTAGTATTCCTTACGATTACAAAGAAATTTGTCTCTGTTTTATCAGAAATCTTTTAAGTGCTGATCCTCTTAATAGAAGGAATAAATGTTGTCAGTGTCTCTGTCAGTGACGTCTATCTCTCGTGTATTTTTGCGGATCCATTCAAGTCTAAGAGTTTTCCTATTTTGTAAAGCAACATGATTAACCTTCCAGATTAGTTTGCATTCCTGGACGAGGTAACGTGGTATCTGGATGAAGTTTCCCTGGAAATATGAAAGGAGTTATCGATGGAATTGACGTGGGTCAGTCAATGGAGAAATACATGTAAAAAATATATTGTTTGACCTAATTTTTTCATTCACCTCTGTCATTCTATAAAACAAACAAAACAAAACCAAAAAAACCCATATACATGGACATATCTATCTATCTATCTCTTGGATTTTCTTGGCTAGTAAAGAAAGGAGAAATGTAGTGTGAATCAGTAGGATCCCTGCTCAACATTTCATTTATTCCGCAGATGTTCGCTGAGCCTCTGCTCTCTGGAGGGCTCGGGGTTAGCAGCGGGGACAGTCGGAAAAGCAGGACAGCCCACACCTAGGATAGTCTAGGAGCCGCAGTCACGTCGGGACGTTGGTGAAATGTCTCCTAAGTCCCACAGGGCAAATAAAAATAGGGCGAGGGGTTGGGGGTGCGGGAAAGAGCACCCAAGTGTAAGTGCCCAGCGCCAGGGCAGTTCGGGGCTTTGGGAAGCTGGGGGGACGGGGGTCCTTCTGTGGGAGGTGATGGTAATGAAGCTGGGTGGTGGCGGCAGGCAGACGTGCAGACGGCACTTGTTAGTGGTGAGAGGAACGTGTCAGGTGGGAGGTTGCTCTGAGCAGTCCCTCTGGGATCGTGGATACATCTCCTGGGCGAGAGGGGAAGATGCACTTTGTTCAGGGATGCTTAGAGACCTGGTTATCCTGCCTGAGCTGCTAGGACACTCAGAATGCTCCAGCTGCAGGGAGGAGTGGCGTTTGATGTGGCTCACAGTGTACTCCGTCCTGGCATATATAGTTGAAGAGGTTTGGTAACCGCCCCAAACGCGCGGTAGGATACACTGGGGTGTGTTCTTGGAAACGGTCTGCTGGACACTTACACTGATGGCGCAGCTTCCCTCGATGGTCAGACTCCAAAGCCATAGGTGCGGAATGGTCCTGGAAATCGCAGGGAGGCAACGGCCGCCGAGGCTGAATACAAAACAGCTCAGAATCCTCCTTGGAGATGAAAGATGGTTCTTGGTGGGTATTCTAGCCTGATTTGTAAAGAGAAACTAGTTAACCATCCTTCCTCTGTGTCTAGTCTGCTGCCTGCCGCACAGGAAGGTCCTGGCTTTCAGGGTCCCTGATGCCACCTGAGCAGGTGCTCGGGCACTTCCGGTCCCGTGGAGGGCTGCTGAGTTTCCGAGGCTGAGCCTGTGTCCTGGCTTCAGCGCCAGAGAGCACCTTGCCAGCCCGCCGGCATTGTGGGCGTTACTGCAGAGGACAGGGCAGGAAAGTGCTGTGGAGTAAGCCAGAAAGAGAAAGAAAAATACCATATGAGGTTGCTCATATGTGGAATCTAAAAAAAAAAAAAAAAAAAGAAGAAGAAGAACATAAATACCAAACAGAAACAGACTCATAGAGATAGAATATATACTTGTGGTTGCCAAGGGGGCGGGGGGGCGGTGGGAAGGGACAGACTGGGGTTTCAAAATTTGTAGATCTTGACAGGCATATATAGCATAGATAAACAAGATTATACTGTATAGTGCAGGGAAATATATGCAAGATCTTGTGGTAGCTCACAGCAAAATAAAAGTGACAATGAATATATGTATGTATGTTCATGTATAACTGAAAAATTGTGCTCTACACTGGAATTTGACACAATATTGTAAAATGACTAGAACTCAACAAAAAAATGGAAAAAATCCCAAACAATTAACAAAAGGACAATAAGAATCTACTGATTGATAATCTCTTTAATTGTGCAAGAACTAAATACTCCAATCATAGACATAGACTGGCTGAATGGATACAAAAGAAGGCCCATATATATATGCTGCCTACAAGAGGCTCAACTGAGATCTAAAGACATACATAGATTAAAAGTGAGGGGATTGAAAATGTTATTCCATGCAAATGGAAATAAAAACTAAGCCAGGGTAGCCATACTTATATCAGACAAAACAGAATTTAAAACAGAGACTGTAACAAGACACAAAGAATTACAAAGTGATGAAGGGATCCATCCAAAAAGAAGATATAACATTATAAGTATATGTGCACCCAACATAGGAGCACCTAAATACAGAAAGCAATTATTAACAGACGTGAAGAGAAAAATCGGTAGTAACACAATAATGGTAGGAGACTGTAACACCCCACTTCTATGAATGAATCGATCATCCAGGCAAAAAAATCCATGTGGAAACACTGGCCTTAATGACACTTTAGACCTGATGGACTTTACATATCTATGTTATAAATAACTGTATATATATTTACACACACACACACACACACACACACACACACACACAAACACTTCATCCCAAAGCAGCAGAATAGATATTCTTTCAAAGTGTGCATGGAACATTCCCAGGATACATTACAAGCTAGATCACAAAAAAAGTCTCAGCAAACTTAAGAAGATTGAAATCACATCAAGCAACTTTTCCCATCACAGTTCTTTGAGACTAGAAGTCATATACAAATAAACCCCTGCAAAACCCACAGACTGGTGGAGGCTAAACAACATGCTATTTAACAGCCAGTGGGTCACCGAAGAAATCAGAGTGGAAATCAAAAATACCTGGAGGTGAATGAAAATGAAAATGAAAACACAACCATCCAAAATCTATGGGACTGTAAGAGCAGACGCAGCTTTTGCAAGCATGTTCATAACAATGCCCTTCTAAGGTAGATGGGTTAATGAAGTTGCCATCTGCTGTAACTTGCAGTGTGGAGAGTGAAAGATTTCGAACCTTTGAATGACTTTTTTCTATTCTCTGATAGACATCTCTGGTGTATACTGGGCAAGACATAGATTGTCAGAAATCGTTAGAGTCTGGGGCACTTTTTTCTTACTGAGAAATAATTGACATACCATACCATCACCCTTCTGAAGTGTACACTTCAGAGTGGCTTTTAGGAACTGCACACATTTTTGTATCCATCACTGCTATCTAAGTCCAGAACATTTTCATCATTCTGATTTGACTCTATAAATTTTACAAAATCTTAGAGAACCAAAATCACAAAGATTTTCTCTTATGGTTTCTTCTATAAGCATTCTAGTTTTCATCCGTACATTTAAGCCTATCTTCATTTTTGAGGTGTGGGTTGAGATCTCTGGTTTTTGTTTCTCAGTGTTTTATACACACACACACACAGACAGACATACACACACATCACACACGCACACACATACACACACACACACGTCCAATTATTCTAGCATAATTGGATTGCTTTGCAACTTTTGTCAGGTCTATTCTGAACTTTCTGTTACGTTCATTTGGCCTATTTGACTGGCCCTTTGCTAATAACGCTAGGGACTGGCCAAGTATGGCTAATAGTCCAAACTCCTTCTGCCACCTATTTCTGTAAGCAAAGTTCATATTGGAACACAGCAATGCCTCTTCATTTACACGTTACCTATGCCTGTTTCTGCACTACAACAGCAGAGTTGAATAGTTGCAACAGAAGCTATATGACACACAAAATCTACCAAAACCACATGAAAAGATTGCATCCCCTGTTATATAGTAAAGTCTTGACATTAAATTGTGTGGGACCTTTGATACTGATACTCTCTTTTGTTTAGACTATTCTAGTTCTTTGACTTTACATAAAGACGTTACTCATAATACATTTGGGAATCAGACATTTATATTTAGAAAAAAATCCTGCTGGAATTTAAAAAATATACTGTGGTAAAATTCATACAAAATTAACCCGTTTAAAGTAAACACTTCAGTGGCATTTAGTTGTGCAACCAAGACATCTACCCATTTCCAAAACATTCCCATCACCTCAAATGGAAAATTCTTGCCCATTAAGCAGCTTCTCCCTGTCCCAAGCCCCTGACAACTAGTAATCTAACTTCTGTCTCCACGGATTTCTCTAGTTTCAATATTTCGTACACATGGAATCATACAACATATGACCTTTTGTGTCTGCTTTATTTCACTTGGTATCATGTTTTTGAGGATATAACCATTACATAGCATATACCAGACTTCATTCCTCTTTAAGGCTGGATATGATTCCATGGTACGTATGTATCAATATACACATACATACACATGCACACATACATACATAATACATATATATACATACATGTAGGTAGATATATCGCTATAGCTATAGATATAGATACGTGACACAATTTGTTTACTCATTCCTCCACTGGTGGACTTTTGGGCTGTTTCCACTTCTTGGCTCTTGTGAAGAGTTGCAACGAGCATGCGTGTACACGTACTTGTTTGAGTATCTAGTTTCAAGCCTTTTTGGTATATACCTAAGAATGGAATTAAGGGGTCATATGTTAATTTCTACGTTTAGCTTTTGAAGAACTACCAAGCTGTTTCCTTCCTGCTGGGATTTTCCTTGTGATTGTGATGATTCTATAGAACAATGTGAGGATGATTAACATCGTGACAATATTGACTCATGATTCATGAAAACCACACATCTCTCTATTTATCTCTTTCTTGATGACTTCCATCAGTGTTTTGTGGTGTTCAGCACACATATCTCACACATATTTTGTTGGACTTATACTAAGGATTTCGTTCCACGTTTCTTAGTTCTTAGTTATAAATGACATTGATCTTTTTTTCCAATTTTCAATTTTAAGAACAATGATAGTGTACAAAAATATATAATTAATATTTCTATATTGTTCTCATGTCCAGTGACCTTGCTAAACGCACTTAGGAATTTTCTAGGCAGATGTTGATGTCATTTTCTAATAGGGACTGTTTTGTTTTTCCTTCTCCTATCTGTTTATCTTTTTTTCTTCTTATACCTGCTTCGTTACATTGGTCTAGACTTCCATGTTTTCTATGCCTCGAAAGAATTTGCTTAAGAATGTACACCCTGGGCTTTTGTAAGTCTTAGAAGGAAGTCATTCAGGCTTTTACTATTAAGTATGAGGTTAGCTGTAGGATTCGTTGTTTGTGTGTTTGCTTTGGTGTTTGAATCAAGGCGTGAAAGCTGTATAAACATCCAGGCCAAAGTCACTCACATAGAAAAAGATCCAAATTAAATGAATAACATAGTCAACATAGCAGTGAAATAAACAGACAGTCTGCCTTAGTCTGTTTGGGCTGCTGTGACAAATTATCATAGACTGCAGACCTTACAAAAGATAGGAATTTCTTTCTCACCATCCTCGGGCTGGAAGTCCAAGTTCAGGGTGCCAGCATGGTTGGGTGAGGTCCCTCTTCAGGGTACTAATAGACTTTTCCTGGTATCTCCCGTGACAGAAAGGGTGAGGGACCTCTCTGAGTCCCTTTGATAAGGCACTAATCCCTCTCAGGAGGGTTCTTCCCCTGTGAAATTAATACTTCTCAAAGCTCAAAGGTCACACATCCTAGTACGATCACATCAGGCGTTAGAATTTTAGCATATGAATTCAGAGGGACATAAGACAGACCAGAGCACAGGCTGTGTTCAAGACATAAACATTGATACAGACTTGTGGTTACCGGGGGGAGGGGCGGGGTAGAGGGTGGGAAGGGATAGACTGGGATTTCAAAATTGTAGAACAGATAAACAAGATTACACTGTATAGCACAGGGAAATATACACAAAATGTTATGATAAATCACAAAGAAAAAAATGTGACAATGAGTGTGTATATGTCCATGTATGACTGAAAAATTGTACTGAACACTGGAATTTGACACAACACTGTAAAATGATTATGAATCAATAAAAATGTAAAAAAAAAAAGACATAAACATTGAACATTATAAAAATACTTCATGTGTAAATCCCTGTGTTAACAAATCCGCAGAGAAAAAAAGTTTTGATCAGGTCAACGGAGACAGAAAAGCCTTTGAAAGATATTCAGCACGAGTTCATGGCAGGAACTTCAGCAAGGTAAGATTGGAAGGTAAATTCCCTTTCCTACAATTGGCAGCAAACATACAGAAATGTGAAATGTTAGAAGCATTCTTGTCATGAACAGGTCCTAAAAAGATGTGATCACCTCTGATTTCTGAAGCTGCCCTGAAACAGAAAGCCCGAGCTACGGATATCAAAATAAATAAGAAATACATATATTGAAAAGAAAGAATGAATGTTCCTCGTCACAACACGATGACGTATCTAAGCAGATTCAAAGGAATGGGCCCATGGAAGAGTCAAATGAATACGAGATTTCAGAAAAATAGTGGATGGAAGATCACCACAGCAAAACCAAGAGCCTTGCCATACAAAAGCGATGACTATTTAGAACACGTAACAGAAAAATACCTCAATTTATAACTGCAATAAAAGTTAAATGTTACCTAAAAAGAAGCCTAACAAATATGTATACAAGGCCTTGACGGAGGCATTATACAAGTTTACTGGTAGATTCAGGCTAAAGAGCTCCCCCAAAGAGCAGTATGCCATATCCATTGATGGGGAATGAACTATTGTGACCATATCAATTCCCCTTTTGCTTTTCTTTCTCTTTCTCTCTTTCTTTTCTTTTTTCTGTCTTTTTTCCCCCCACAGATTTAGTGCTCTAAGTTTATCTGCCAAGATGACAGTCAATCTTGAGATTTTGTCTTCTGTTTCCAAAATCAACCCCGGAAAACATTACACGGGAGAATGGAATTAAGTGTGTGTGTGTGTGTGTGTGTGTGTGTGTGTGTGTTGGATAAAAGCAGATGGCAGGATGGGTAAGAGGAAAAGTTTAAACTTCTACCCTTGTTTCACTGTGAAAATTGGGAGAGAGCTCAGCATCTCTGGCCACAGAGGCCAGAAGCCATGGGGAAATATCAGGGCAGTGTGAAGGATGGGATGATTAAGGGCAGCAGAATTTGTGCTAATAACCACCTGAAGTCACCTTAGTGGATGAGGCCTGTCCTTTTCAAAATTGACCATTTAAATAGCAGAGAAAGTCTGGACGAGAAACAAGAGTATGGAGCATCGGAGTGAATCAGGCAGCCTAAGAGTGGCTATGCTTTCCGGAAACTTGGTGAGATGTAAAATGTATTTCTGACTCTGAATGAGGCTTAAGAGAATGAAAATCAGTGCTCTGAACTATGAAATGTTAGATAACCTCGAAAGAGCAGGACGTCCCCAAGTCCGGCTGCTCAGCCGCTTCCTTTTAGAGGGAAACGTTTCCGAAGTCTGGCTGGCTGGTGCTTCTTCTCTGACCCTCCGCGGCGGTCAGGGGCGCTGCAGCTCCCCACCCAGCATGGAGTCTAGGACTCAGAGTCATTTTCTGCAGGGGGTGCATCTGAGACACAAGCTCAGAGCTGACAGGGAGGGAGCCGGCCCAACCAGCATTTCATCAAGGACCCAGGAGCCAAGTTAGGAACTTCAGGAGCGAGTAATGGGGAGGGGCATCTTTCCCAGGGGGTCCGAGGAATCCAGCCTGGACCTGATTTCAGCCCTGGGAGACCCCGAGGCATGGCATCTGGATGTGATGTGCCCTGACTTCTGCCTGGGAGGTCTGAGAAAGGTACGGGCCTGGGTCTGGGAGGAGGCTCCAGACTGGCCCAGAGGAAGCCCAGCCCTACAGGGAGTCAAGGCAGGGGCCTGAGGGAGAACGAAGGCCCCACAGCATCCGTCTCCGCCCTAGGGGATCCTGGCCAGGCTTCTCGGGGGGACTAGGAGGAGGAGGGCCTGGTTCTCAGGGAAGGAAATTCAAGTGGGCAGAGGGAGGGCCCAGGGCCTGATAGGACCCAAGGTGAGCATGCAGATGGAGAAATGAGGGGATGCTGGACCCCAGAACTGGGGCGTGGGGTGGGGTGACCCAGAGAAACCTGCCCTGCTGAAAGCCCTAGGAGGCACATGGCAGCGTGCCCTGACTTCCGCATCCGGGTCTCAGAGGGAGGGGGGACTTAGTTTAGAGAGGGGGACCTCAAGGGGGCAGAGCGGAGACTCGCAAGTCCTGCCAGGAGTCAAGGTGAGCACTCTGAGGGAGGACTGCGGTGACCCTGGACCCCAGAACAGAGTCTGTCCTGGGAGGCCATAGGGTGGAATGACCACAGGCACATTTCCTGACATCCGGGCTCTCAGAGGGACTGGGGACCTGGTATGAGGGGCGGGGCCTCAGGTGGGCAGAGGAGAGACTACAAGCCACCTGAGTCAAAGTGAGGACCCCGAGGGAGGACGGAGCGGACCCAGAAGCCCCGAAAAGAGGCCATCCCACAGAAAGGCGCCCCTGCTCTCAGCCATCCAGAGTCCCGAGGGCAGGACAGGCCCACGTGGTGTGTCCTGACTGCGGCACCTGGTCTCAGAGAGACCGGGGACTTAGTGTAAGTTCGCGGACGGGGGGGCTCAGAGAGGGAGAATCCCAGTTTCCGCCTGGCGTCAAGGTGAGGACCCAGAGGGAGGACTGCGGTAACCCTGGACCCCAGAACAGAGTCGGTCCCGGGAGGTCGTAGAGCGGGACCACCTCGGGCGGCATTTCCTCACATCCGGGTCCGCGTCCCAGAGCGAGCGGGGACCTGGTATGAGGGGCGGGGCCTCGGGTGCGCTGAGGGCAGAAACCCAGTTCCTGGCGGGAGTCACAATGAGGAACCTCAGGGAGGACTGACGAGACCCTGGACACCGGAAGAGAGGGGACCCCACGATTTCTACCTCGGCAGGCCGCGGGTGGACGAGCACATGGCAGCGTGCCGGGGCTTCCGCATCCGGGCCTCAGAGGGACCGGGGCGCTGGTATGGGGGGCGAAGCCTCAGGTCGGGAAGGCGGAGCTGAGGGCCTGTCAGGACAGAACGCAAGGACTGTGAGGGAGGACTGAGGGGACCCTGGACCCCAGAACAGAATCGGTCCTGGAAGGTCATAGGGCGGGATCACCCCAGGCCGCATTTCCTGACATCACGGTCTCGGAGAGACTGGGGTCCTGGTTTGAGGGGCGGGGCCTCAGGTGGGCCGAGGTGAGAATCCCAGTTCCTGCCGGGCATCAAAGTGGGGACCCGGAGGGAGGACTGCGGGGACCCTGGACCCCAGAACAGAATCGGTCCTGGAAGGTCATAGGGCGGGATCACCCCAGGCCGCATTTCCTGACATCACGGTCTCGTCTCGGAGAGACTGGGGTCCTGGGATGAGGGGCGGGGCCTCAAGTGGGCTGAGCGGGGAATCCCAGTTCCTGCCGAGAGTCAAGGTGAGGACGCGGAGGGAGGACTCAGGGGACCCTGGACCCCAGAAAAGAGTCAGTCCTGGGAGGTCATAGGGCAGGATGACCACAGGTGACATTTCCTGACATCCCAGTCTCGTAGAGAGTAGGGTCCTGGTATGGGGGGGGTCCTGCAGTGGGCAGAGGGGAGCCTACATGCCGTCTGACTCAAATTGAGGTCCCTGAGGGAAGACGGAAGGGACCCAGGACCCCAGAAAAGAGGCCATTCCACATAAATGTTCCCCTGCTGTCAGCCGTCTTGAGGGCCCAGGGCGGGATGAGCCCAATCGGAGTGTCCTGACTTCTGCATCTCGGTCAGAGAGACTCGGGACATAGCGTAAGGGGTGGGGGGGTCCTAGGTCTGTAGAAAAGAGAATCTGAGGTGCCAAAGGGAGTAAAGGAGACGACCGCGAGGGAGCACTGAGGGACCCTGGACCCCAGAACAGAGTCAGTCCTGGGAGGCCATAGGGTGGGATGACCTCAGGCAGCAGTTCCTGAAATGCCGGTCACAGAGGGACTGGGATCCTGGTATGATGGGCGGGGCCTCAGGTGGGCTGAGAGGGGAATCCCAGGTCCTGCCAGGAGTCAAGGTGAGGACCCCAAGGGAGGAGTGAGGGGACCAGAGACCCCAGAACAGAGGGGACACAACCGATCCTGCCCCTGCTGTCAGCCCTGGGAGGCCCCCAGGTGGGATGAGCACACGTGGTGTGTCCTGACTTCCGCATCCAGGGCTCAGAGAGACCAGGGACTTACTATAAGGAGGGGCTCTCAGGTGGTTGGAGCGCAGAATCCCAGGTCCCGCTTGGAGTCAAGTGAGGACCCTGAGCTAGCGCGGAGAGGACCTCCCACCCTAGAAGAGTGGGAACCAGGTCTCCTGCCAGCACGGGGGTCCAGGGCTGTGCCACAGTGTAGACCCGAGGTCTCCCCTCCTTTCTCTCCCAGGGGCTCCAGACAGCGGGAGGTGAAGGCCTAGGTCTGAGACACATGTCCTCGGGTCACAGAGCACAGGAGGCCGGCAGTGCCAGGACTGAAGGTGAGGTGTGGGCCCTGAGTGTGTGCCCGGTGGCTCCCGGAACAGAGGGGACCCCACGAGGCCAACATCCACTCCACCCACCCCCTGTCGCCCCCAAAGCCTCGGGCTGTGCCGGCTGCACCCTGAGGAGGCGCCTCACTTCCCCCGTCAGGTTCACAGACGACCGTCCACCAGGAGGAGAGCCCCTGTGAGGCCGAGGGCACCCCTGGAGAGGAGACCTGTAAGTGGCCTTTGTCAGAGCCCCCCAGGGTGGGTTTCTCAGCCCGGGTTGCTGACACTCCCTTTCTTCCCCAGGCCCGTGGGTCCCCATCTGTCACCCTTGCCTCCACTCCTGTCGGCTGCCGGACACCCGTCGTCATGCCTGTGGTTCAGATGGGTGACCTCCACCAGACTGAAGCCGACTTTCAGGACCCAAGAGAGGCTGAGGATGTGGTGGTTGCGCAGGAGATGGGGGCTGAGGAGGAGGAGGATGCATCCCCCTTGTCTCCCTCATCCTCTTCTTCCTCCTCCTCCTCCCCCTGCCCCTCCTCCTCCTCCTCCGTCCTGTTCCTGGACACCCTGGAGGAGGTGGATGATTCTGGGACACCCAGTGCCCCGCAGAGCCCTCGGGGTGTCTTCTCCTTCCCCACTGCTGACGACGCCGCCCCTCCATGGAGCCAGTCGGAAGACGACACCTCCAGCAGCCAAGATGAGGAGAGGCCCAGCACCGGCCTGGACCCCGCAGATGCCAAGTCCTCACACCCAGACCCATTCCATTTGAAGGCGGCTGACCTGGTGGGCTTCCTGCTCCTCAAGTACCGCACAAAGGAGCCGACCACAAAGGAAGACATGCTGAATGCGGTCCTCAGAGCTGACCAGGACCACTTCCCTGTGGTCTTGAGCCAAGCCTCTGAGTGTCTGCAGCTGGTCTTTGGGGTGGATGTGAAGAAGGTGGACCCCAGGGAGCACTTGTATGTCCTGGTCCCCACCCTGGGCCTCACCAGTGACGGGATGCTGGGCGGTGGGCAGAGCTTGCCCAAGAACGGCCTCCTGGTGATGCTCCTAGGTGTGATCCTCCTGGAGGGAGAGTGCGCCACTGAGGAGAAGATGTGGGAGGCACTGAGTGTCATGGGGGTGTATCCCGGGAGGGAGCACTTCATCTACGGGGAGCCCAGGGAGCTCATCACCAAAGCGTGGGTGCAGGAGGGGTACCTGGAGTACCGGCAGGTGGCCAACAGCGATCCCGCTCGCCACGAGTTCCTGTGGGGGCCCCGGGCCCATGCGGAGACCAGCAAGCTGCAAGTCCTGGAGCATTTCCTCAGGGTCAATACAAGGAATCTCTGTTCCTTCCTGTCCCTGTCTGAAGAGGTGTTGAGTAATGAGGAAAATTGGCCCTGAGCCAGACTTGCAGCCGGGCTCCTTCCAGGCCCCTGTCCGGCAGCTTCTCCTGTCGGGCCGGAAGTGAGTCCATCCTTCACTGTGTGTTTGGAGGGCGAGCAGGCAGCCTCCTAAGGGGTGACAGCCCGGGCCAGTTGGGGGGACATGGTGTACAGCATCTCTGGGCTCCTCCCGTCCCTTATGATGACACGGAAATTGATCTTTGTTTCCTGTAGGAATTTTTCAGTGGTGTTCCTTGTATCAGAAGATTTAATAAGCTTCACTATCTAACTTTGTCAACGGCATTAATCCCAATGTCTGTGTCCTTATCCAGTTCAAACACAAGAGTTTTGCTGTTTTGTGAAACCAGTTGTAAATCTCCCATCTTACTGTGTCATCCTGAACAAGATAACATGGAATTAGAATTTGGGGGAGCAATGAGAAGAAAATGTCTCCCTCCCTCGGCCTCGCCCCAAGTGCCCTGAAGAGGGACGCCGGTACCTCGGAAATGCTCAGCCAGAGCGACCCAGTTCACTCTGGGTCCACGTGCTGATATCGCCTCCGTCTCCAGTGGTCGTGACCTTGAATAACCATGTTCTCTTAGGGGCAGGCCTGGTTTGTGGAAGGGAAGACATCTGGGTGCTTCTCTCTTTGTGCACAGGGCTCGTTGACGTTGGGGACACTTTGCTGTGCCCAGAAAACTTAGGTCCCGAGGAGGTTGTGGAACTGGAGAATCGAGCCGTCCTGAGCAACCTGCAGCAGAAGTACCTGAGCACGCTCTCCAACCCCCGGTGGTTACTGGAGCCCGTGCCCAGGAGAGGCAGAAAGGGCGTCTTCCAGGTAGACGTCCCCAAGCACCTGATCCCCTTTGGGCAGGAGGCCTGAGCAGTGTGGGCTCTTGAGGGGAGGTGACCGAGAGACCAAGCTAAACCGTGACACGGTCAGCTCGCCGTCACGCCCTGGACGTGCTCCCCTGGTTCGCTCTGAATCGGCGACGCCCTGGAGGGCGCTCCCCATTCTGTGCTGTTCCTGGAAACAGATGTGTCCACTGGGACGCGGGGACGGGGGAGCGGGACCCCTGCAGGGAGATGCCTCCCTGGGCTCGGTGACAGAGTCTCAAGGACTTTGGACCTCTAGGACAAGGGGAAGCGGCCTTGCAGGCCGCTCATTCTGGCCCTGCTGATTCTGGATTGTGTAGAGAAATAAGTTTTGAGAGAGCTGGTGAGTGTTTTCCCCGCCTTTGTTCTGGTCACAACCCCTAGAGGGTCTGAAGAGCATCCAGGAGAAGATGTGGGACGGCTGGAGCGGGCGCTGAGTGCTTGCCAGGGAGTCACCAGCCAGCGACGGCCTGACTCACGGGCAAGAGGACATCGGACTCAGAAACAGCACCGTCTGCCTCGCAGATGACTCTCGCCCTGTTGTAAAGTGTCCCTTGGCTCGCGGAGCCGGTGTGTTAGACGTGCCGCACGGCCCCTTCACGTGCCAAGAAAGGGTCCTAACTACAGCCCTGATGGAAGTGAGCAGTGCTGGTGTTCGCCTGGTGGGAGATCTTTTATACGTTTGTGGGGGGTTTGGTCACTTGACAGTAGGGATTCCAGTGGTTGTTACCTTCGAGGGAGCAAAGAGAAGAAAATGTAAGAATAAATTTGATGGGGTTAAGCATGCCCCATCAATTTCTAGCTTCTTATCCCATCGTGTCTGTCATTCTGTAAAACTAAGATATCCATGTTGAGTTGGATTTGCATGGGCTATTGAAGAACATGGAGAAAATCATTCTGAATCAGTAGGATCCCTGCTCCCCATCTCATTTATTCCACAGACATTCACTGAGCCTCTGCTCTCTGGAGGACCCTGTGTTAGTAGTGGGGACAGTAGGAAAAGCAGGACGCCCCACACCTAGAATGATAGTGTAGGAACTGCAGTCACATCGGGAAGATGTTGAGATGTCCCTTAAGCCCCATAGAGCAAGTAAAAATGGAGTGAGGCAGTGGAGGTCTGGGAATGAGCACTCAAGTATGGGTGCCAGGAGCCAGGGCAGTTGGGGGCCTTGGGAAGCTGGGGGTCCTTCTGTGGGAGGTGTTCCTAAAGTAGCTGGGTGGTGGCGGCGTGGCGGTGGCCAGAATCAAAGAGCATGTGTTAAGGCTGAGAGGAAAATTGGACATGAGGCACTGAGAGGATCCTTCTGGATCCTGAAGAAAGCAAAGAGAGCGCTCCTCTTGGGGAAAGAAGGAAGTCATTCTGGGGTCCTGTCACATTGCACTCGAATGCAGTTACGAGCTAGGTGTTTTATAATCCATCATCTCCCAAGGTTTTCCTTAGGAGCAGAGTGAAACTTCCCTGAAGTGAGGCCCAGAACCCACTGGGTAGGAAGTCTTCTTCCCAGTCTCAGAAAGCCAGGATCGATTCCACTGAGCTGAGAAAATCTTTGTTACCTTGAGTGCCATTTAGCCAATTTTAAGCAAGATCTAGATTTTTGTGGGGATGAAATGAGTGAAAATAATGGTTTGGATGGAAGAGAAGCTGCAAAACAGGGAAGGAGCTGGTTTTTAACTGAAATTCTGGAGCTTTGAGCTCATTACTCCCAGCCGGGGAAGACCTCAGCTCACACACAGCCAGACTGTATAATGTATCCTACAGGAGGGAAATATGCAGAGTGGCCATTCGTCTGAATTTCCTTTCTGTTTCCTACTGAGTTAGAAGTTCTCAGAGATGTCATGGAAGCAAAATCATTTCCAGAGAGGGAGTGGTAGGGTCTGGGGTGAAAATAATACTAGAAATATGTACCAGCCACTGAAGATCCAATACACACCAGGCATGGAACCAGGTGTTTTACTACATGGCCTCCATTCCAACAGTGTCACAAAGTGCAGGTTGTGAAACCCATGTTACAGATGTAGAACCCTACATGGTGCTTGGTACTGTTCCCAAGATTGTAGAGCCTTTTAGTAAAGATCAGGCTGCTCTGAATGTGTCCACGCTGCCCTGTTCCCCTCTTCCTCGCTGAGACCAAACTTCCGTGACTTCATTCATTTCTATTCTCACGACTTCATGATGTGCTAAAGGAACAAACGGCAGGACTCTATTTCCAAAATACAAAAGCAGGCTTAACGACAGAAAGTGACAAGGCACATCAGACAGAATTTGGGGACTGTCTGTGGGCTTTATGAATCTAGGGTCCTCCTGCCCAAGTCCCCGGGTCCTTGAGAGCTGACGTTGCCCAGGTGCCCTTGCCTGGTCTTCCCCCGTGGGCCCCTCCATCCATCTCTGCTTCTTGCAGGTGCGGGCCGCCCAGTAGGCAGCTGGGTCCCTGGGGTGCTGGCTTCAGGGCTCTAGGGGTTCCGGTGTTGCTGTTGACCTGCTGGTAGGGGGGCAGGGCGGAGCCCAGGGAGTCCCGGCTGGTGCTCCCCCACAGTGGGGTGTGCAGCCAGTCCTGGGGTCTGTGCTGGCCCACGGGAAGGGATCCGTCATAGGAAAAAATCTTCACAACCTTGGATTTAGTAAAGAATTCTTAAGTAAGACACCAAAACCACCATCCCTGAATGAAAAAAAAATTAATAAATACTTTTTCATAGTAAAAGGCACAACTAAGAAAATGAAAACCACAGTCGAGGAGAAAATATATGCAAATCATGTCCCTGACCCTGATGAGGGACTCATTTCCAGATTAGCCAATGAAACAGAACAAACCAAAAAAGCCCTCTTCAACTCAAAAATGAAGGCAATCCAATACTGAAAGTTTTCACCATAAAATTACCCTATGGCCAGCAATTCCACTAAGTGAGGAAAAAGGAAATATGTGCTCATCTTAAGATTGCCACGTGACTGTGACTTGGACGATAGTCAGGGTAACTGCAAAGGGAAGCAACCCAAATGTCCCTCAACTGGTGAGTGAATAAGCAACATGTGATCAGTCCGTGTGATGTAATGACATAGTATTCGAAGATAAAGTGAATACAAGGAAGCCAAAACAACCACCGCTGCATGTGCTAACAAGGATGGTCCCTGTAAGCCGTGAGACAGGAGCCCGTTCATAACAAGCTCGGAGACAATCACACCCTTAGAGACAGACAGTGGAGCAGCATTTGCCTGCGGTGGAGGGTGAGAGCAGGATTTGCCTACAGGTGGCACGAGGGATCTTACGAAGGTGGCGGACATTTTCGAACCTTTGCCTTTGATGATGGCTGTACAACTCAGGACATTTAATACCCATATTTAACTGACCACTTTAAACGGGAAAATTTTATGGTATTTAAATGATATGTCAATAAAGCCTTAAAAATGATTCTGTTGTACCCATAGATTTTGTTCCATGTATATAATCACTCAGTCAAGGATTCATTATTCCTTTATGCATCTCTTCCTGTACTGAGCACCTATCACATGCCAGACACTGTGCTAGGTTGTACGAATACCCTTTGGAACAAAAAAGAAGACTTGTTCTGAAGAACTCTGTTCCAAGCAGTGGAGACGAACATGTTTCAGCTGGTGTTTCACAACCTCTGTTCTTCAGAACAGAAGGCTCCTAGGAGATGTGAACCATCAGGAGGTCAGCAGGCACTAAGGGCTACTGTGCTTGGCACCAGCAAAGCAGCTGTGAACAACAGAGTCCCTGCCTAGAGGAGCAGCCTCCACGATGCTTCCCAGTGATCCCTGCCTCCTTTGCGGTCCTGAAGCAATTGGAGTGAGAGCCATCCAGGCCTCACTGGCTGTTTGGATGCTGAATGCAAGGGAAAGCAGGTGGCCCAGAAAGACTATGGCAATTTGGGCTCGAACACCTGGAAACCAGAGTTTCCATGGATGGACATTCCGAAGATGCAAGTGGAACCAGACTGGGGAGGGGCGGGAGGACGGAAAGAGCTCTAATTAACCCGAGCTCTGTCTGTGAATTTGCTAGGCAACCCAGAGGATGTATAGAGGAGTCTGGAACTCAGGAAAGAGTTCACTATTGGTAGAAACTGAGAGTTCCTAGGGGACAGATGGCATGTGAAGCCACGGGACTGGACATGATCACCAGGTGAGAGAGACAGCGACCAAGACCAAGTTCGAGGCTGTGAGCCACTTGGAGCCATTTGGCTAGGTCTTCAGGGAAAGGAGCTGGGAAGGAAGAGTCAGTGAGAGTGAAGGAAATGCAAGTGTGGAACAGTCTCTGGGAGTACCTGGTCAGCTCTGCTGAGTGCTGGTGAGAATTTACTGTTAGTTGGTGAAAATGTAGGTAACTGGTGACCTTGAGAGGAGCTGCTCCCATGCAGCCGTGGGGGGAGTTGTCTGACGGGAGCTGACAAAGGTAGCATTTGGAGCCCAACACCTGGACAGTTCTGCAAAGAATTTTACCAAGTTCTGGAGTGAGCCACGAAACACAAGGACAATGGGAGGTCGAGGAAGACATTTCTTTGAAAGTTGAAATCCAGTCCTGTGCTACGCAGCTACTTAGAACCTCCCCACTTTGCAGGCGCCACAAACGGCACCCGCCGTCCCACCGTCACTAACCCTCCAGAAGACAAACCCTGCAGCGGTAAAGGTCTGTGACTGCCAGTGCCCCCTGGAGCTCTCTAGCCCAGAGACTGCCACCTTGCTGCCGAGCAGCACCTTCCAGATGTGTGAAGCCCCCGTCCGATTCCCCATCTCTCCTGGGAGGTCCCTGGCGTTGTGCCCCTCCTGGGAAGTGGCCTGGTGCCTCTGCCTCTAGAAGGTCCTTCCTGGGAGGGACTCTCCTCTCAGGAAACCGCATCCAAGTGCTGCTCCACGATGCTTGTGTGTTCCTGCCTCTCCTGGCCCGGGCTCTTCCTTGATCAACCTTGATATCTTCAAACTTACCACACTCACCAAAGGTGACAAAGATCGTCTCCGAGGTGTTCTCCAGGAAGCATCACACTTTTACTTTTGCCATGGACTTCTACCATCCATTTTGTGTTATTTGTTATATGGAGCAAGGTACAGATTAAGCTTTTTTTAACATTTTTTATTGATTTATAATCATCTTACAATGTTGTGTCAAATTCCAGTGTTCAGCACAATTTTTCAGTCATTCATGGACATATACACACTCATTGTCACATTTTTTTCTCTGTGAGTTATCATAACATTTTGTGTATATTTCCCTGTGGTATACAGTGTAATCTTGTTTATCTATTCTACAATTTTGAAATCCCAGTCTATCCCTTCCCACCCTCCACCCCCCCCCCGGTAACCACAAGTCTGTATTCTCTGTCTGTGAGTCTATTTCTGTCCTGTATTTATGCTTTGTTTTTGTTTGTTTGTTTGTTTTTGTTTTTGTTTTTTAGATTCCACATATGAGTGATCTCATATGGTATTTTTCTTTCTTTTTCTGGCTTACTTCACTTAGAATGACATTCTCCAGGAGCATCCATGTTGCTGCAAATGGCATTATGTTGTCGGTTTTTACGGCTGAATAGTATTCCATTGTATAAATATACCACCTCTTCTTTATCCAGTCACCTGTTGATGGACATTTAGGCTGTTTCCATGTTTTGGCTATTGTAAATAGTGCTGCTATGAACATTGGGGTGCAGGTGTCATCCTGAAGTAGATTTCCTTCTGGATACAAGCCCAGGAGTGGGATTCCTGGGTCATACGGTAAGTCTATTCCTAGTCTTTTGAGGAATCTCCACACTGATTTCCAAAGTGGCTGCACCAAACTGCATTCCCACCTGCAGTGTAGGAGGGTTCTCCTTTCTCCACAGCCTCTCCAGCATTTGTCATTTGTGGATTTTTGAATGACAGCCATTCTGACTGGTGTGAGGTGATACCTCATTGTAGTTTTGATTTGCATTTCTCTGATAATTAGTGATATTGAGCATTTTCTCATGTGCTTTTTGATCATTTGCATGTCTTCCTTGGAGAATTGCTTGTTTAGGTCTTCTGCCCATTTTTGGATTGGGTTGTTTATTTTTTTCTTATTGAGTCGTATGAGCTGCTTATATATTCTGGAGATCAAGCCTTTGTCAGTTTCACTTGCAAAAATTTTCTCCCATTCCATAGGTTTTCTTCTTGTTTTACTTCTGGTTTCCTTTGCTATGCAGAAGCTTGTAAGTTTCATTAGGTCCCATTGGTTTATTCTTGCTTTTATTTCTTCTAGGAGAAAATTTTTGAAATGTATGTCAGATAATGTTTTGCCTATGTTTTCTTCTAGGAGGTTTGTTGTATCTTGTCTTATGTTTAAGTCTTTGATCCATTTTGAGCTTATTTTTGTATATGGTGTAAGGGAGTGTTCTAGCTCCATTGTTTTACATGCTGCTGTCCAGTTTTCCCAACACCATTTGCTGAAGAGACTGTCTTTATTCCATTGTATATTCTTGCCTCCTTTGTCGAAGATGAGTTGACCAAAAGTTTGTGGGTTCATTTCTGGGCTCTCTATTCTGTTCCATTGGTCTATATGTCTGTTTTGGTACCAATACCATGCTGTCTTGATGACTGTAGCTCTGTAGTATTGTGGGAAGTCTGGGAGAGTTATTCCTCCCGCCTCTTTCTTTCTCTTCAGTAATGCTTTGGCAATTCTAGGTCTTTTGTGGTTCCATACAAATTTTATTATGATTTGTTCTAGTTCTGTGAAATATATCCTGGGTAATTGAATAGGGATTGCATTAAATCTGTAGATTGCCTTGGGCAGTGTGACCATTTTAACAATATTGATTCTTCCAATCCAAGAGCATGGGATATCTTTCCACTTTTTAAAGTCTTCTTTAATTTCCTTCATCAATGGTTTATAGTTTTCTGTGTATAATTCTTTCACCTCCTTGGTTAGATTTATTCCCAGATATTTTATTACTTTGGGTGCTATTTTATAGGGGATTGTTTCTTTACTTTCTTTTTCTGTTGATTTATCGTTAGTGTAAAGTAATGCAACTGATTTTTGAACGTTCATTTTGTAACCTGCTACCTTGCTGAATTCTTCAATGAGCTCTAGTAGCTAAATTATCTCAAGCATCTTTACTGACCACAATGTCATGAAACTGGAAATCAACAACAGAGAAACAAAGGAGAAAAAAAGGAAAGCATGGAGATTAAACAATATGTTATTGAAAAAACAATGGATCAATGAGGAAATCAAAGCTGAAATTAAAAAATACCTTGAGACAAATGATAATGAAAGCACAACCACTCAAAACCTATGGGACACAGCAAAGGCAGTGCTAAGAGGGAAGTTTATAGCGATACAGGCCTTCCTCAAAAAAGAACAATCTGAAATAAACAGATTAAGCTTTATTTCTGGCATGTGGCTATCCGGTTGTTCCAGACCTAATTGTTGATAAGATTACGTTTTCACCTCGGAGTTTTGTCGTGTTACTGATGAGCGGTTGTCCGTGCCTGCATATGTGTGCGGGTCTACTTCTGTACCTGGTCATGTTGCCACCTGTTTTCTCCCTCTTCTCATGACCCCACCCAGATGCCTGCATTCTGTGCCCCGATCCCTTAAAGGGTTACAAACTTCCAGGCACCTATTTAAGACCAGAAGCCCACTCTTTCCCAAGCACTTTTCTCTTTAAATTCTGCCCCTTTTTTTTCTTGCATCATTTAACCCTTGCTCTCGACCTGATCACTCCTGCTGGCATACAAGGGGTCTTAATACCACCTTTCAAGAACCAAACATTTACTGGAGACTTGTGGTTTCTGGTCAGGCATGTGAGGAGCTTGGAAGTCAGCACAACCCATCCTCACAGAGAGAAAACAGGTGAGCACATTGAAAATCAGTGACTCTTCTCAGATCCATGAGAGAATGGAGGTGGCAGGCAAAACCACTGCTCCCCCAAGTGGAAGAGACAGACAGGCAGATAGAGACAATGACAGCTTACAGAGCAGAAGCGCAGATGCAGAAACCACCCTTGCAGGCGGTAATGGGGTTGAAGATTTCAGCTGTACTTGAAGAATTTTTGAGTGTGATCTGAGGAAATGCTATAAATGTACATTCTTGCAGGTGGATACCGACTTTTCCCAGCACCAATTGTTGAAACGATGATCCTATCCCTGTGTATTTACCATATAAGCACCTTTTAAAAATCCATTAACCACAGGTAAATGAGTTTACCTAGGAAACCTCCATTCTGTTCCGTAGGTCTATACGTCTAACCTTACAACACAATTGTATTGTCATGGTTCCTATATCATTACTTTAGGTTTTGATATCACCAAGTGCAAGGAAGTCCTCTAGCTTTTTTTCCAAACATTTTGTTGCTATGCTGGGCATTTTGCATCATAAGATGAATTTCACATCAGCTCATCCATTTCTACACAAAACTCTGCTGGAATTTGGATAGGGACGGTGTAGAATCCATACATCGATTTGAAGCAACCTGGCATTTAACAACATTGCATCTCCTGACTCATGAGCAGAGTTCATCTCTCTCTTTCAGGTTGTTTTTGTTGTTGTTGTGAAAAACTCCTTTCAGCAATGTTTTGTAGTATTTAGTGAATAATTCATGTGATTTATTGTCTTCTTCAAATATCTCTTCTTTGATGCTATTGTGAAAGGAATGGTTTTCAGAATTTCACCTTGGGATTATACACTGCTAGTACATGGAAATGCAATTCATTTTCTGAAACGTTGATCTTGTGTTCTACATCCTTGATGAACTCATTTAATAGTTTCTATAGGTTTTTTTGGGGGGTGTGTTCACTAGAATTTTCTATATACAAGATCATATTGACTACAAATGATAATCAGTTCTCCCTTTTCCTTAGGAATTGTGTTAACAGTAACAATTTTAACTTCACCAGCTGCACTCACTCTCGCCTGATATGGCATCTCTAACCTCTGAAAATCATGACCAGGTGATTTTGTAGAATTCCTGGAGCTGCCTCCTGTGTGCTCACGAGTAGTGCCTGAATCCAATGTATTCATACTCCCCTGGTTCAGATCGTGGGAAGACACAGGAAGGTGGTGCCCACAGCAGCACCTGTGGTCAGTGCATTCTGGCGTTAGTGATGTGCAGGTGCTGACTTCAGAGTCCCCGTTTCTTGCAATGTCATTAAAAAAAAAAGAAGCAGAAGTTTTTGATCATGTGGCCCTTCAGTTCAGGAGGTGCGTCTTAAATTTCAAAAGAAAGTGGTCACTGTAGTTGATTTCAAGTTTCATGGCATTGTGGTCAGTAAAGATGCTTGAGATAATTTCTATCTTCTTAAAATTGTTGAGGCTTCTTTTGTGTCCAAGTACATGAGCAATCCTAGAAAATGTTCCATGTGCAGTTGAAAAGAATGTATATTCTATTTTGGGGGGATGTAATGCTCTCAAAATATCCACCAAATCTAATTTTTATATTGTATCATTTAATTTCTCTGTTGCCTCATTTATTTTCTGTTTGGAAGATGGAGATTAAACAGCATGCTATTAAAAAACCAATGGGTCAATGATGAAATCAAAGTTGAGATGAAAAAATACCTTGAGACGAATGAAAATGAAAACACAATCACACAAAATTTATGGGATGCAGCAAAGGCAGTGTTACAAGGGAAGTTTATAGCGATACAGGCTTTCCTCAAAAAAGAAGCACAATCTCAAATAAACAATTTAACCCACCAACTAAAAGAATTAGAAAAAGAAGAGCAAAAAAAAAAAAAAGCACAAAAGGCAGCAGAAGGAAGGAAATAAGAAAGATCAGGGAGGAAAGAAACAAAATAGAGACTAAAAAAACAACAGAAAAAAATCAATCAAACCATAAGCTGGTTTTTTGAAAAAGTAAATAAGATCGACAAACCTCTGGCCAAACTCACAAAGAAGAAAAAAGGGAGAGCACAAACAAGCAAAATAAGAAAGGAAAACGGAGAAATTACAACAAGTAACATAGAAATACAGAATATCATATGAGAATATTATGAAAAACTATATGGAACCAAAATGGATAACCTAGAGGAGATGGAGAAGTTACTGGAAACATACAGTCCACCACGACTGAACCAAGAAGAAACCGACCACTTTAACAAACCGATCACTAGAAATGAAACCAATTTAGCAAATAAAAAAACCTCCCTACAAATAAAAGTCCACAACCACACGGCTTCACCAGGGAATTTTATCAAACATACAAAGAAGAACTCATACCAGTCCTTCTCAAAGTCTTCCAGACGATGGAAAAGGAGGAAATACTCCCAAATTCATTCTATGAAACCACCATCACCCTGATACCAAAACCAGGCAAAGACACTAGCAAAAAAGAGAATTACAGACCAATATCCCTGATGAAGAAAGATGCAAAAATCCTTACCAAATTCTTAGCAAATAGAATCCAACAGCACATAAGACAGATTATACATCATTATCAAGTGGGGTTCATTCCAGGGACACAAGGGTGGTTCAACATATGCAAAGCAATCAGTGTAATACATCACATCAACAAGACAAAGGACAAAAACCACATGATCATCTCAACAGACACAGAAAAAGCATTTGATAAAATTCAACACCCATTTACGATAAAAACTCTCACCAAAGTGGGTATAGAGGGAACATATCTCAACATAGTAAAAGCTATATATGACAAAAATACAGCCAGCATAGTACTCAACGGTGAAAAACTCAAAAGCTTCCCACTAAAATCTGGGACAAGACAAGGCTGCCAACTATCACCACTCCTATTCAACGTAGTCTTGGAAGTCTTAGCCATAGCAATCAGGCAAGAGAGAGAAATAAGAGGGATCCAAATTGGAAAAGAAGAGGTAAAAGTGTCACTCGATACACATGACATGATTCTATATACAGAAAACCCTAAAAGGTCCACACAAAAACTACTAGAGCTGAGTGAAGAATTCAGCAAGGTAGCAGGTCACAAGATTAATGTTCAAAAATCAGTTGCATTTCTTTATGCTAACGATGAATCAACAGGAAAAGAAAGTAAAGAAACAATCCCCTATAAAATAGCACCCAAAGTAAAAAAATACCTAGGAATAAATCTAACCAAGGAGGTGAAAGACTTATACAAGGAGAACTGTAAAACACTGATTAAGGAAATTAAAGAAGACTTTAAAAAATGGAAAGATATCCCATGCTCCTGGATTGGAAGAATCAATATTGTTAAAATGGTCACACTGCCCAAGGCAATCTACAGATTTAATGCAATCCCTATCCAATTACCCAGGATATATTTCACAGAACTAGAACAAATCATAATAAAATTTATATAGAACCACAAAAGACCTAGAATTGCCAAAGCATCACTGAAGAGAAAGAAAGAGGCTGGAGGAATAACTCTCCCAGACTTCCCACAATACTACAGAGCTACAGTCATCAAGACAGCATGGTATTAGTACAAAAACACACATATGGACCAATGGAACAGAACATAGAGCCCAGAAATGAACCCACAAACTTTTGGTTAACTCATCTTCGAGAAAGGAGGCAAGAATATGCAACGGAATAAAGACAGTCTCTTCAGCAAATGGTTTTGGGGAAACTGGACAGGAGCATGTAAATCAATGAAGCTAGAACACTCCCTTACACCATACACAAAAATAAGCTCAAAATGGACCGAAGACTTAAACATAAGACAAGATACAATAAACCTCCTAGAAGAAAATGTAGGCAAAACATTATCTGACACACATCTCAAAAATGTGCTCCTAGGGCAGTCTACCCAAGCAATAGAAATAAAAGCAAGAATAAACCAATGGGACTTAATGAAACTTACACGCTTCTGCAAGGCAAAGGAAACCATAAGCAAAACAAAACGACAACCTACGAAATGGGAGAAAGTGTTTGCAAACAATGAAACCAACAAAGGCTTGATCTCCAGAATATAAAAGCAGCTCATACGACTTAATAAGAAAGACACAAACAACCCAATCCAAAAATGGGCAGAAGACCTAAACAAGCAATTCTCCAAGGAAGAAATACAAATGATCAATAGGCACATGAAAAAATGCTTAATATCACTATTCATCAGAGAAATGCAAATCACAACTACAATGAGGTATCACCTCACACCAGTCAGAATGGCCATCATTCAAAAGTCCACAAATGACAAATGCTGGAGAGGCTGTGGAGTAAAGGGAACCCTCCTGCACCGCTGGTGGGAATGCAGTTTGGTGCAGCCACTGTGGAAAACAGTATGGAGTTTCCACCAAAAGAATAGCAATACACTTACCCTATGACCCAGTAATCCTGCTCCTGGGAAATATCCAGAAGGAACCCTACTTCAAAAAGACTCCTGCACCTCATTGTTCATAGCAGCATGATTTACAGTAGCCAAGAAGTGGAAACAGCCTAAATGTCCATCGACAGATGACTGGATAAAGAAATGGTGGTGTATTATACAATGGAATACTACTCAGCCATAAAAACCGACAACATAACGCCATTTGCAGCAACATGGATGTCCCTGGAGAATGTCATTCAAAGTGAAGTAAGCCAGAAAGAGAAAGAAAAATACCATATGAGGTCGCTCATATGTGGAATCTAAAACAAACAAAAATGAACATAAATACAAAACAGAAACAGACTCATAGACATAGAATATAAACTTGTGGTTGCCAAGGGGGAAAGGGGTGAGAAGGGACAGACTGGGAGTTCGAAATTTGTAGATACTGACAGGCATATGCAGAACAGATAAACAAGATTGTACTGTACAGCACAGGGGAATATATACAAGATCTTGTGTTAGCGCACAGTGAAAAAGAATGTGACAATGAATATATGTATGTTCATGTATGACTGAAAAATTGCCATCTACACTGGAAATTGACACAACATTGTAAAATGACTGTAACTCAATAAAAAAATGTTCAAATAAAAAGTGGTCACAATGATTGTGATAAGCAACAAAGTTGACAGCATCCGAGGCTCTGACCTGCAGAGAGGTATAGAGATTGTCAACAGGACACAGTATTTTTACTGTCAAGACAGATGGACAGTCAACAAGTATGTTGCTTAACTTGTATAAACAAAAGAAATCAAGGGTGTGTCAGCAAGAGGCAGGGGTAAACTGCTCCAACCAAAGTCGAGATCTCCTCCCTGGTTTCCAGACCTGAGCCAACTGTCAGAGACAGAATCCATTGACTGAAGGGTAGGAGGGGCCCCTCTGAGGAAAGAACCCAAAACATCATGGCAAATTTCTATAGTAATGGCTCCCCAAGTCTATCACACAAAGAGACCTACGTCCATTCACCTTGGCAACCGAACACTGGGGAAAGAGGCAATATCGAAATGCTGTGAGAACTCCTGGATACAGGATGTGCTTTGGCCCTGATACTCTGTACCTTTAGCTTCATCAAGGCCCCCTGTTAGAGTGGAAGCATGTGTAGACCAGGAGTATGTGGCGTTTTGCCCTAGGTCTGACCCAGAGCACTTGTGTCTGCAGTCTCCAAATGTGTAATTAAAATGGATTGGCTTGATGATGGGCACAAGTCCCGCCTGGGTCTGGGGCCGTTATTATAAGAGCTATTAGAGTGGGGAAGGCTGAGTGTACTCCTGGTACCTTGACCATGAGAGTAAACAGAAACCAAGATTTCATCTGGGGAGATGCCAAATATTAATGACACCCTTAAGACCAACAGGATGCAGGGCTGGTGGTCCCCATCATACCTCCTCAGCAGTCTGGACCCTACTGAAACCGGATGGATACTAAAGGAGGACTACAGACTACCGCATACTCAATGGCTACTGCTTTACCAGATTTGTTATCTTTGCTAGAACAGATCACAACTGCCTCGGCATCTGACATGCAGCCATCGGTCCTCATGAGGTCAGTTCTGCCAGAACCACAAAGTGAGGTGATTGCAACAGTCATCCACCATCAAATGGAAGTGGTGTGTCTGGGACCAGACACAAGCAGGGCCATGGATTACAAGAAGGTGACCTAGACCCAACAGCACCAGTAGATGTTGCACCAGCACCTGCCCCTCAGCTCATTCCTGTAGCTTAACGGACCAGGAACTTCTTTCATGACCAGCTACAGGAGGGTAGAAATGCTGAGCATAGTTAATCAGCGGGTTGCTTGAATTTCAGGCACAAGGTGAAAATGGACTCCTGCTGCAATACTGCCTTAATCAAGAGTGTCCTTGAAAGGCAGTGGTGAGCAGAAGCATTCTCCCAGTGGGCAGAGCCTCACGTGGTGCATCTAGTGATCCACGTTGTATGGATAAAAGAAGTGGCCCAAGCTAAGAATATACATGGACTTAAAGACGACGGGAAAGGGATTGGCCAGTTGGTCATGGACCTAGAATGAGACCTATTTGGAGATTGCAACAAGTAGGTTTGGAGAAGGGCTATATCAACGGACTTATTGCAAGGGGCACTGGACATGAAGATATGTATATGACACCTTAATGCTCACAGAAGCATCCACCACAGTGGAGGCACTAAACGGTGACGAAGACAGAATGGCCTGACTAATTGACAGCAGCCAGCCTCTGTAAGTGGCCACATTGTTGCTGCACAATGTTCTGATACACGGAGTAGCCATGGTGGCAGGGGCAGATGCTAGGTATGGGTTCAACAGCATACCCACCCACCCAAGGCAGATTAGCTACTGCTGCTGCCACATGTTGACCCTGCCAGTACAGACATTAATGCCTAATCTCCAGTGTTGCACCACTGCTCAAGTAGACCAATGAGCCAATATGGCTGCTTGTTGACATCTCACTTCCATCCTTGAAGGGGGAGAAGTTCAAGTTTACTGAAATTTATACACATTCTAGGTATGGCTTTGACTTTCCTACTTGTAGTGCCTTGTCTGGTGCTACTAACTGAGGGCTCACAGAATGCCCGATTGACTAACAGGATATCTCCTTTGACCACCTGGGACCAAGAGACTCTCTTACAGCAAACGAGGTGCTCAGAGGGAGGCCATGAGATCCAAAGCTGCTACCTCAGCCCACACCTTCCAGAAGCTGCTGGTCTTCTGGAGCAGTGAAATGGCCTCTTCCAAGCACAAACGAGGTGCCAAGTGGGAGACGACAGCCCCAGAGGATGGGGTGTCATCCTCCAGGTTACTGGACACACTCTAAATATATCATCATCGTTTCCCAGCAAGAGATAAAATACATGATCCATGAACCAGAGGGTTGAGTGCCCCCACTTGCCATCACTCCCTGTGACCTTCATGGGAATCTGTGCTTCGTGTCCCCCAAGTTTAGGTTCTGTAGGTCCACTCCTGTGCTGTCTAGCCTTTAGCCACATCTACCTATGTACATTTCACTGTATTATCTTAAGTTAAACGTTTAGGCCATCAGACACACTAAGCACATTTCAGTACTCATACTCAGCCTCATGTGGATACTGGTCAGTGCTGGCTAGACATATTGTTCAAAAAGTGAGAATGTTTCCACCAGGAGGCAAGATAAGAATCCTATTGACCTAGAAGCCATGGGTCCTCCCAGGGCACATTGGGCTCCTCCTACTTGGGGACCAGCAGACGCACAGAGGAGTCGCCATCCTGCCAGGGATAGTTGACCCTGATCACAAGGAGGGGGCACGGTTACTCGGGCACAATGGGAACAGAGAGTGACATGCCGAATGCCCGGGTGGTGCACTTGAATGTGTCTTGGTATCCCTGCTCACTTTCTATGTAAATGCTCAAGTGCAGGAGCAACAGCCTGAGAAGGGCATCGGACCAGGGGCTCAGAGCCCTCAGGGACAGAAGTCTGCATTACTTCACCAAGTAAGAGACACCGAAGACAGCAGAGGTCCTGGCCGAGACTACGGGGACTCTAGAATGGACAGGAGGCAGAAGAGAGTGACCAGCAGTTGTGGCTTAGCAGCCTGCTGCCACAGAGGGCCCATTATCTGTCCACGATCCTTGTCGTCTGCGATTCTTTAGGAAGAGACCAACCAGAATCCTCAAGGAGCCATCTTCAAATGAAGTGAACTTGCCCGATGAGTGTTGCCAGGGACGGATTACAACAGATGGGGTGCTACCCCCCAGATCTCCTCGTCATGACTAGGCACTCGTTCGCCCAGCTGCTATGGGTGATGGTGGATGATGACCCACAGTGAAGAGCTTCTCCAGAATGGCCCTCCGTTGAAGGGGCCTGCCTCCCCAGGGTCAGCTCCTTTGAAAGACTAGTCATGGGATCAAAGGGGAGGATAAAGAGGCCTGACACTGCTGCTTTGATTAGGCTTGTCTCTGCAGGGGCTACCAGGGGATGTCCGTTTTCCAAAAATTACTAAGACCACTGGATTCTGAAATGGCAGCAGAAGCGAACGAAAGAGTCAAGTGCAAATCAGACATGGAAACTCAGCTATTGGAGGCGTAAGACGTGGACAGGGGCAATCGCTGCCATCTGTCAGAAATTCCAGGAGTGATGTTCCCCAGGTGTATGAATGGAACTCTATCAAAAGCCAGAATCTCAAGGCGACTGTATCCTGTCTCTTGTTTTAGCAAATGAGATCATCTCCTCGACCCCGTGAATAAACGGGACAGTACTGGTAAGCAGGTACCGTTAGTATGAGGAGAACAAAGTTTCCGTATCTCACAGTAAGTCCGTGTGGTCACGCACAGGCACTGCACCCTGCAATCAAAACAGCTGGGTGACTTCAAGGCTCAGTGAGGAAGTGCCTGTGACCTGCACAGGCATAAAATGCTCCAAGGGATGAAGGCAGCTCGTTCCATCCTCGTCTGAGTCCAAGGATGTCTGGGGTCTGGGGGGCACCCTGGTGACCATTCCTGCCATCTGCTCCCGCCTTTTGTCTGCTCCAACTGCCTGTTTGAGGACACTAAGGCCTAGCTGGCTTGATGGGTGGCTGAAGGGCCAACGCTGCACCACTTTTCAGGATAAATCTCAGAAAGGAACTCCCATCATTACCCAGCCAAGGTGACCAGTTTCATCAAAGTTTGGGAATTACATGGGGAATCATCTGAAGAATGATTGATAATTGTAGCATTTTGTCACTTACTCACATAGTGAAGGGTTCTTATTAACCAGCCACTGGGACACCAACAGGCTACATCGACTCCTGTCAACTTACCTGAATCATTTGTGATTGTGAAAGGAGATTCCTATCCGGGGACTTTCACTTACAGATGATTGCAGACAACCTTCAACACTGGGTCCCATCGTGGGCTGAGCGTTTGTTGGTAAATGGACAGGAAGGATGAAACCCCAAGCTGGGCAGAGTGACGCCAAGTTCGAGAGGGTAGGGCCAAGGTGCTATATACCACAGGGGTCAGGGAAGCCCTGGGTTGAACCCCAGGCACAGGGCACTCCAATCTCTACAGAGCTATTTGGGCTGCTGCCTCACACAGCTTCCTGGATCCAGGTTCTTCTCACCATCCCCAGCATATCAGTCACCGGATCCCCATCCGCGTCAATCCCCTCCTGCTGGCCAGGCCTGACCTGCCCCGTGGGTAAGGGAACAGGGAGAGGGGTGGATCCCGGGAGGAGGGCAGTGGGGAGAGGATTGCACCGTCCTCGTGCAGTTCTTGCCTTTCAGCTCAGCTACAGACTCCTGTGCTGTGTCCCTGCCTCCTGCTCCCAGGGATCTTGGCCCCTCCCTGGTCCCTCTGTTGTACCACCCCCAGGACAGCTTCTGCAGTGCCCACAGTCCAAAATGCTCCTCCCTCCTCCCCCGTCTCTACATCACAGCTGTCCTGGAAGGCTCTAGGAAGACAGCAGTCCAAGGAGACACACACACCTTGTGACTGTGCCATTGGGAGGAGCTGTCTGGCTCCTCCCCTTGGCCCTGAAGGGACTTCGCCTGGTCTGAGGTTGCATCAAACAGTCTCTCAGGAGCATTTCCTGCTTCTTTGGGAGCTCAGCCCCTGGAGTAAGGACCGCCTGGACCCCAAATACCTTTCCACATAACCCAGCAGCCAGGGCACGTGGTATCTTTTTGTCTGCCAATATGCTATTAAATCTTAAATGGACTTTATTTCCTGTCTTTAGATTTACTAAAGTGATCTTTAACACCTTTTTCCTACAAAATATTTGTAGGTTTACACAAAGAATCTCATATTCCCTCCACTCAGCTTCCAGGAAGGAGAGGAAGACAAGACGTGGGCCACACTCAAGGTCTCTCCGGAACACCGCTGGGTACTAGGTGCTCGACGAAAAGCAGCTAGTGTAATTGGGGATGAAAGCAGTTCCCTTCATCCGCTGGAGGAGCTTCTGAGAAGCCACATTTGCCTCGAAATCCTCCAACGTTCTCTAATCACTTGCCTGTGACAGGTCCTTTCAAATACAACATTCCATGTGCTCTCGCAGGACCTAGTACCTGTCCGCAGGGAGGGTTCACCCCGCTCGCTCCACAGCACGTTCATGCCCTGCCCTCTGCAGTAACGGCCACAATGCCGGCGGGCTGGCAAGGTGCTCTCTGGCCCTGAAGCCAGGACACAGGCTCAGCCTCGGAAACTCAGCAGCCCTCCACGGGACCGGAAGTGCCCGAGCACCTGCTCAGGTGGCATCAGGGACCCTGAAACCAGGACCTTCCTGTGCGGCAGGCAGCAGACTAGACACAGAGGAAGGATGGTTAACTAGTTTCTCTTTACAAATCAGGCTAGAATACCCACCAAGAACCATCCTTCATCTCCAAGGAGGATTCTGAGCTGTTTTGTATTCAGCCTCGGCGGCCGTTGCCTCCCTGCGATTTCCAGGACCATTCCGCACCTATGGCTTTGGAGTCTGACCATCGAGGGGAGCTGCGCCATCAGTGTAAGTGTCCAGCAGACCGTTTCCAAGAACACACCCCAGTGTATCCTACCCCGCGTTTGGGGCGCTTACCAAACCTCTTCAACTATATATGCCAGGACGGAGTACACTGTGAGCCACATCAAACGCCACTCCTCCCTGCAGCTGGAGCATTCTGAGTGTCCTAGCAGCTCAGGCAGGATAACCAGGTCTCTAAGCATCCCTGAACAAAGTGCATCTTCCCCTCTCGCCCAGGAGATGTATCCACGATCCCAGAGGGACTGCTCAGAGCAACCTCCCACCTGACACGTTCCTCTCACCACTAACAAGTGCCGTCTGCACGTCTGCCTGCCGCCACCACCCAGCTTCATTACCATCACCTCCCACAGAAGGACCCCCGTCCCCCCAGCTTCCCAAAGCCCCGGACTGCCCTGGCGCTGGGCACTTACACTTGGGTGCTCTTTCCCGCACCCCCAACCCCTCGCCCTATTTTATTTGCCCTGTGGGACTTAGGAGACATTTCACCAACGTCCCGACGTGACTGCGGCTCCTAGACTATCCTAGGTGTGGGCTGTCCTGCTTTTCCGACTGTCCCCGCTGCTAACCCCGAGCCCTCCAGAGAGCAGAGGCTCAGCGAACATCTGCGGAATAAATGAAATGTTGAGCAGGGATCCTACTGATTCACACTACATTTCTCCTTTCTTTACTAGCCAAGAAAATCCAAGAGATAGATAGATAGATATGTCTATGTATATGGGTTTTTTTGGTTTTGTTTTGTTTGTTTTATAGAATGACAGAGGTGAATGAAAAAATTAGGTCAAACAATATATTTTTTACATGTATTTCTCCATTGACTGACCCACGTCAATTCCATCGATAACTCCTTTCATATTTCCAGGGAAACTTCATCCAGATACCACGTTACCTCGTCCAGGAATGCAAACTAATCTGGAAGGTTAATCATGTTGCTTTACAAAATAGGAAAACTCTTAGACTTGAATGGATCCACAAAAATACACGAGAGATAGACGTCACCGACAGAGACACTGACAACATTTATTCCTTCTATTAAGAGGATCAGCACTTAAAAGATTTCTGATAAAACAGAGACAAATTTCTTTGTAATCGTAAGGAATACTAACCAACAAAGACTATACTCCACCTGGCCTGGGGCCTCACTCCTTAGAAGGCTGACTGCTCGCTCTCCAAACACAGGGTGAAGGATGGACTCCCTTCCTGCCCGGCAGGAGAAGCTGCTGGACAGGGGCCTGGAGGAGCCCGGCTGCAAGTCTGGCTCAGGCCTCCTCTTCCTCATCACTAGCAGCCTCATCTGACAGGGATGGGAAGGAACTGGGACCCCGTCTACTGGCCCTGTGTAAATGCTCCAGGACTTGCAAGTTGCTGATCTCCGCGTGGGCCCGGGGGCCCCACAGGAACTCGAAGCGAGCGGGATCGCTGTTGGCCACCTGCCGGTACTCCAGGTACCCCTCCTGCACCCACACTTTGGTGATGAGCTCCCTGGGCTCCCCGTAGATGAAGTGCTCCCTCCCAGCACGCAGCCCCAGCTTGCTCAGTGCTCCCCACACCTCCTCCTCAGGGAGGCGCTCTCCCTCCAGGTGGATCATGCAAAGGAGCATCACCAGGAGGCCGTTCTTGGGCATGCTCTGCCCATCGCCCAGCATCCCATCACAGGTGAGGCCCAGGGTGGGGACCAGGACATACCAGTGGCCCCCGGGATCCACCTCCTTCACATCCACCCCAAACACCAGCTGCATGTACTCAGAGGCCTGGCTGAAGACCGCAGGGAAGTGGTCCTGGTATTCTCTGAGGAAGATACTCAGCATTTCTGCCCTGGTGGTCGGCTGCTTCCGGTGATACTTGAGGAGCAGGAAACCCACCAGGTCAGTCACCATCGAAGGCGCTGCATCATGGAGCAGGGACACGGCACAGGCAGAGTAGGAAGAGGAGACTGAGGAGGAGGAGGACCAGGGGGATGCGCCCCCCTCCCGCTCAGCCTCCATCTGCTGAACATCCATCAGGCCCTGGGAGTCTCTCGGGTCCTGAAGGTCTTCCGCAGCCTTGCGGAGCTCACTCATCTCAACGGGAGGCACGATGAGTGGTGTCGGGCAGCCGAGAGGAGCGAGGGAAGGGGTGACAAATGGGGACCCACGGGCCTGGGGGAGAGAGGGTGTGTCAGCAGGCTGGGCTGAGAAACCCACCCTGGGGGGCTCTGACAAAGGCCACTTACTGGTCTCCTCTCCAGGGGTGCCCTCGGCCTCACAGGGGCTCTCCTGCTGGTGGACGGTCGTCTGTGAACCTGTCGGGGGAAGTGAGGCAACTCCTCAGGGTGCAGCCGGCACAGCCGAGGTTCTGGGGGCAACAGGGGGTGTGTGGAGTGGACGTTGGCCTTGTGGGTTCCCCTCTGTTCTGGGAGCCCCCGGGTACACACTCAGGGCCCACACCTCAGCTGGCACTGCCGGCCTCCTGTGCTCTGTGACCCGAGGACACGTGTCTCACACCGAGGCCTTGACCTCCCGGTGTCTGGAGCCCCTGGGAGAGAAAGGAGGGGAGACCTGGGGTCTACACTGTGGCACAGCCCTGGACCCGCGTGCTGGCAGGAGGCCTGGGCTCTGGCAGGTTCCCAGTCTTCTAGGGTGGGAGGTCCTGTCCCCGCTAGCTCAGGGTCCTCACCGTGACTCCAAGCGGGACCTGGGATTCTGCTCTCCAACCACCTGAGTGCCCCTTCTTATAATAAGTCCCCGGTCTCTCTGAGCCCTGGATGCGGAAGTCAAGACACACCACGTGTGCTCATCCCGCCTGGGGGCCTCCCAGGGCTGACAGCAGGGGCAGGATCGGTTGCGTCCCCTCTGTTCTGGGGTTTATGGTCCCCTCACTCCTCCCTCGGGGTCCTCACCTTGAGTCTTGGCAGGAGCTGAGATTCCCCCCTCAGCCCGCCTGAGGCCCCGCCCGTCATATCAAGACGCCAGTCCCTCCGAGACCCGCATTTCACGAACTGCTGCCTGAGGTCATCCCGCCCCGTGGTCTCCCAGGACTGGCTCTGTTCTGGGGTCCAGGGTCCCTGAATGCTAAGTCGCGGTCGTCACCCTCACTCCCAGGCGGCTCTGAGATTCTCGCCTCCGCAGACCTGAGATCCCCGCCTCCCTTTCACTATGTCCCCAGTCTCTCTGAGACCCTGATGCGGAAGTCAGGACAAACCTCGTGGGCCTGACCTCCCCTCGGGCCTCCGGACAGCTGATAGCAAGGGCGTCTTTCTGTGGCGTGGCCTATCTTCTGGGTCCCGGGTCCCCTCAGTTCTCCCTCAGCGTCGTCACTCAGGCGGCATGTCGTCTCCCCTCTGCCCACCCGAGGCCCCGCCCCTCATCCCTGGACCCCAGTCCCTCGGAGACCCGGATGTCAGGAAATGCTGCCTGACGTGATCCCGCCCTATGACCTCCCAGGACCGACTGTGTTTTGGGGTCCAGGGTCCTTCACTGCTCGCTCGCAGTCGTCACCTTCACTCCCAGTGGGACCTGGGATTCTCTCTTCTGCAGATCTGAGGGTTCCCCGCCACCTCACACAAAGTCCCCGGTCTCTCTGAGACCAGGGAGCCGCAGTCACGACACAACACGTGGGCCTGTCCTGCCCTCGGGCCTCTGGGCAGCTGATAGCAAGGTTCCCTGTCTGTGGATGGTCTCTTTTCTGGGTTCCGGGGCCCTTCCTTCCTCACTCAGGGTCCTCACTTTGACTCAGGCAGCATGTGGTCTACCTTCTGGCAACCCGAAGCCCCGCCCCTCACCCCAAGACCCCAGCCCCTCTGAGACCCGGATGGCAGGAAATGCAGCCGGTGCTCACCCTGCCCCAAGGTCTCCAAGGCCCAACACTGTCCCGGGGTGCAGGAATCCTCCGTTCTCCCTCGGGGTCCTCACTTTGACTCAGGCGGCATGTAGCCTCCCCTTGGAACCCCCGAAGCCACGCCCCTCATCCCAGGACCCCAGTCCCTCTGAGACCCGGATGGCAGGAAATGCCGCCTGTGCTTGTTCCGACCTGTGGCCTCCCAGGACCGACTGTGTTTTGGGGTCCAGGGTCCTCACTGCTCGCTCACAGTCATCAGCTTCACTCCCAGTGGGACCTTGGATTCTCTCCTCTGCAGATCTGAGGGTCCCCCCACCCCCCATCTCACACTAAGTCCCCGGTCTCTCTGAGACCAGGGTGCCGCAGTCAGGACACAACACGTGGGCCCGTCCTGCCCTCGGGCCTCCGGACAGCTGCTAGCAAGGTTCCCTGTCTGTGGGATGGCCTCTTTTCCGGGTTCCGGGAGCCCTCAGTTCTCACTCAGGGTCGTCACTTAGGCGTCATGTCGTCTAGCCTCTGGCCACCCGAGGCCCCGCCCCTCACCCAAGGACCCTAGTCCCTCGGAGACCCGGGTGTCAGGAAATGCCGCCGGTGCTCACCCTGCCCCAAGGCCTCCAATGTCCAACACTGTCCCCGGGTGCAGGAATCCTCCGTTGTCCCTCGGGGTCCTCACTTTGACTCAGGCGGCATGCAGCCTCCCCTTGGAACCCCCGAAGCCCCGCCCCTCATCCCAGGACCCCAATCCCTCTGAGGCCCGGATGGCAAGAAATGCCGCCGGTGCTCACCCTGCCCCAAGGCCTCCAAGCCCCAACACTGTCCCGGGGTGCAGGAATCCTCCGTTCTCCCTCGGGGTCCTCACTTTGACTCAGGCAGCATGTAGCCTCCCCTTGGAACCCCCGAAGCCCCGCCCCTCATCCCAGGACCCCAGTCCCTCCGAGACCAGGATGGCAGGAAATGCCGCCTGTTCTTGTTCCGACCTGTGGCCTCCCAGGACCGACTGTGTTTTGGGGTCCAGGGTCCTCACTGCTCGCTCACAGTCATCAGCTTCACTCCCAGTGGGACCTTGGATTCTCTCCTCTGCAGATCTGAGGGTCCCCCCACCCCCCATCTCACACTAAGTCCCCGGTCTCTCTGAGACTAGGGTGCCGCAGTCAGAGCACAACACGTGGGCCCACCCTGCCCTCGGGCCTCCGTACAGCTGCTAGCAAGGTTCCTTTTCTGTCGGAATGCCTCTTTTCCGGGTTCGAAGACCCCTCAGTTCTCCCTCAGGGTCTTCACTTAGGAGTCATGTCATCTAGCCTCTGGCCACCCGAGGCCCCGCCCCTCACCCCAGGACCCCAGTCCCTCTGAGGCCCGGATGGCAAGAAATGCCGCCGGTGCTCACCCTGCCCCAAGGCCTCCAAGGCCCAACACTGTCCCGGGGTGCAGGAATCCTCCGTTCTCCCTCGGGGTCCTCACTTTGACTCAGGCAGCATGTAGCCTCCCCTTGGAACCCCCGAAGCCCCGCCCCTCATCCCAGGACCCCAGTCCCTCCGAGACCCGGATGTCAGGAAGTCAGGGCCCCACGAGTGCTCATCACACCCAGGCCCTCCCAGGGCTGACAGCAGGGGCGGGATCTGTTTGGCCACTTCTGCCCTCCGTCAGGGTCCTCAGCTTCAGCCCTGGCGGTTCCTGGGATGCCCCCTTGTTGACCCGAGCCCACACCCTCACACCAAGGCCCTCACTGCCCAGAGACCCCCAGGGGAGTCTGTGGACTCACATCAGGCCACCAAGCCCAGGGCTTCCCAGGACCGTGGACGCCAGGGGCTGAGATGGATTCCCCGGGAGTCCCTCAGCCCTCCCTCTGCTCCCCACCTGGGCTCCAGACTGGGCCTGGGCCCCTCCCTCTGCCCACCTCAGTTTGCTCCCCTTGGACCCAGGCCCCTCCACAGCCTGGACCCCCGAGAGGGAAGCGGGGGTGGGGGTTGGGGCACTGATCCCCGCCACCCTGCCTGCGGTCTCCCAGGGCTGACAGCGGAACCGACCTGGATTTATCCTGTTCCATTGATCTGTGTCCCTCCACACGGTTCCACCTTGACTCCTGGCAGCGCTGGGCTCCTTCCCTGTGCAGACCTGAAGCCGGCCTCCCTCACCCAGGCCCTCACCTCTCTCACCCCCCAGGGAGGGGGCATCAGCGCCCGTCAGATCCGGACCCCGTGCCCGGGGCTCTCCCAGGGCTGTCGGGGGGGCCGGAGGTGGATTCCCTGTTTGGAATTCAGCCTCGGTGGGTGTTTCCTCCCTGCGATTTCCAGGACCATTCCTCATCTATGGCTTTGGATTCTGACCATCGAGGGGAGCTGACCCATCAGTGTAAGTGTCCAGCAGACAGTTTCCAAGAACACACCCCAGTAAATCCTACCCCAAGTTTGGGGCGGTTTCCAAACCTCTTCAACTATATATGCCAAGACTGAGTACACTGTGAGCCACATTAAACGCCACTCCTCCCTGCAGTTGGAGCATTCTGAGTGTTCTAGCAGCTCAGGCAGGATAAGCAGGTCTCTAAGCATCCCTGAACAAAGTACACCTTCCCTTCTCGCCCAGGAGATGTATCCACGATCCCAGAGGGCTTCTCAGAGCAATCTCCCACCTGACACGTTCCTCTCACCACTAACAAGTGCCGTCTGCACGTCTGCCTGCCGCCAACACCCAGCTTCATTACCATCACCTCCCACAGAAGGAGCCCCGCCCTCCCCCCACCCCAGCTTCCCAAAGCCCTGAACTGCCCTGGCGCTGGGCACTTACACTTGGGTGCTCTCTCCCGGACCCCCACCCCCTCGCCCTATTTTCCTTTGCCCTATGGGACTCAGGAGACATGTCACCAACTTCCCGATGTGACTGCGGCTCCTAGACTATCCTAGGTGTGGGCTGTCCTGCTTTTCCGAGTGTCCCCACTGCTAACACCGAGCCCTCCAGAGAGCAGAGGCTCGGTGTACGTCTGCGGATGAACTGAGATGGTGAGCAGGGATCCTATTGATTCAGGTTGCCTTTCTCCTCCTTTCTTAACTGAGCCCGACAAATCCAGGTTATACACACATAATTATAATTTTATAGACTGACAGAAGAAAAGGGATAAGGAGCCAATAATTAACTATCTTTCACTTTTACTTCTCTCTCTCTTGACCCCACCGAGTTTAGTGCTGATCACTCTCACATTTCCAAGTAAATTTCTATTCCAGTGCGGTGTTATCTACTTTGGCATCGTGAAGTATGATGGAAGCTTTCCCAATTTGTTTTACAAAATAGCAAAACTCAGTCTTGAGCTGCATAAGTACCAATACATGTGTAATCAATATCATTCACAAACTAAGATACTGAAGCTTATTAAATATTATTATTAATATACAGAAATCTGTTGCATCTTATACACTAACAAAGGAGCATCAGAAAGAGAAATTAAGGAAACAATCCCATTTACCATCACATCAAAGAGAATAAAAAAATCTAGTACTAAAGCTAGCTAAGGAGACCAAAGACCTGTACTCCAATAACTACAAGACACTGATGTGAGAAGCTGAAGATGACACCAACAGATGGAAAGATACTCGTGTTCTTGGATTGGAAGAATCAGTGTTGTTGACCATACAACCCAGTGGCCGTACTACCCAAGGCAATCTACAGATTCAAAGCAATCCCTGTCAAAATAACAATGGCATTTTTCTCAGAACAAGAACCAATAACTTAAAAAAGTGTACGGAAAAAGAAAAGAACCCCAATAGCTAAAACAATCTTGAGAATGAAGAACAGAGCGGGAGGAATCATGCTCCCTGACTTTAGACTATACTACAGAGCTGTAGTAATCAAAAGAGTGCAGTACTGGCCCCAAACAGACACACAGATCAATGGAACAGGATAAAGAGGCGACAAGTAAACCCACACACTTACCGTCAATTAATCTACGACAAAGGAAGCAAGGATATTGAATGGAGAAAAGACAGTCTCTTCAATAAGTGGTTCTGGGAAAACTGGACAGCTACCTGTCAAAGAACGAACTTAGAACATTCTCTAACACCATACACAAAAATAAACTCAAGATAGATTAAAGATCTACATTCAAGACTGGATAGTATAATACTCCTAGAGGAAAACATAGGCAGAACCCTCTCTGACGTAAATTACAGCAATAACGTTTTCGATCCATCTCCTAAAACAAAGGAAATAAAAGGAAAAATAAACAGCGGGGACCTAATTATACTTAAAAGCTTCTGCACAGCAAAGGAATCCACTGACTAAATAAAAAAAAACAACCTACTGAAGGGGAGAAAATATTTGCAAATGATACAACTGACAAGGGAGCAATAACCACCATATATAAACAGCTCATACAATTCAACATCAAAAAGACAAATGACCCAACTAAAAACGGGCAGAACAACAGAATAGACATCTGTCCAAAGAGGAAATGCAGGTGGCCTGCAGGCACGTGAAAAGATGCTCAGTATAACTAATCATCTGGGAAATGCAAACCAAAACCACAATGAGATATCACCTCATACCTGTCAGAATGGCTACCTTCAAAAAGAACGCGAAGAGCAAATGTTGGCGAAGATGTGGAGAAAAGGGATCCCTCCTACACTGTTGGTGCGGATGTGAATTGGTGTGGCCATTGTGGAAAACAGTATGCCGTTTCTCAAGAAACTAAAAATAGAACCACCAAGTGACCCAGCAATTCCATTCCTGGGTATATATCTCAAAAAAAAAAAAGATACTAATTTGAAAAGATACACGCACCCAATATTCATAGCAGCGTTATCTACAATTGCCAAGATGTGGAAGGAACCTAAATGTCCATCAGCAGATGAATGGATACACACAAACACACACACACACACATATGGAATACTAGTCAGCCATAAAAAACAAAATTTTGCCGTTTGCAGCAACATGGATGGACTTGGAGGACATTATGCTAAGTGAAATAAATCAGACAGAGAAAGACAAATACTGTATGATATCAGTTTATACGTGGACTCTAAAAAATACAACAAACTAGTGACTATAACAAAGAAGCAGACCCATAGAGAACAAACTAGTGATTACCAGGGGGGAGGGGCAATATAGGGGTGAGGGAGCGGGAGGTCCAAACTATTG
Source organism: Vicugna pacos (assembly GCF_048564905.1). Classification (NCBI taxonomy): domain Eukaryota; kingdom Metazoa; phylum Chordata; class Mammalia; order Artiodactyla; family Camelidae; genus Vicugna; species Vicugna pacos. The sequence continues at coordinate 104,621,395 of NC_133023.1, forward strand.
GGTGGAAGGAAGGTTCACAACCAGGTTCATTGGGTGCACAACAAGGGGTATATAACCAATATTTTCTCAGAACTGTAAATGAAATGTAATCTTTAAAAAAACTGTATAATAAAATAAAGTATATTGATATTTATTAAAAGGAATAACATCTGAAGCATCACTAAGGGAAATGAAGATGAATTTCCATATCATTGTAGAGAACAGGAGCCCAGAGATGCTGTACACCGTGTTCCCCCCCACCGGCCCTGGCCCTCACTACCTAAAAGGCTGACTGCTTGCTCTTCAGACACACAGTGAAGAGTCAGCCTCACTTCCTGCCCGGCGGGAGAAGCTGCCGGACAGGGGCCTAGAAGGAGCCCAGCTGCAAGTCTGCCTCAGGACCCCTCTTCCTCATCACTCACTCGCTCTTCAGACAGGGATGGGAAAGAACTGGGACCCCTTCTATTGACCCTGAGGAAATGTTCCAGGACTTGCAGCTTGCTGGTCTCCGTGTAGGCCCGGGGACCCCACAGGAACTCGTAGCGAGCGGGATCGCTGTTGGCCACCTGCCGGTACTCCACGTACCCCTCCTGCACCCACACGTTGGTGATGAGTTCCCTGGGCTCCCCGTAGATGAAGTGCTCCCTCCCAGCACACAGCCCCATCTTGCTAAGTGCTCGCCAGACTGCCTCCTCAGGAGCAAAGTCGCCCTCCAGGACAATCACACCCAGAAGTATCACCAGGAGGCCAGTGTTGGGCATGCTCTGCCCGTCGTCCTGCATGCCATCGTAGGTGAGGCCCAGGGTGGGGACCAGGACATACAAGTGCTCCCTGGGGGCCACCTCCTTCACATCCACCCCAAAGACCAGCTGCAGACACTCAGAGGCTTGGCTCAAGACCACAGGGAAGTGGTCCTGGTCATCTCTGAGGACCGCATTCAGCATTTCCTCTTTTGAGGTCGGCTGCTTTGTGCGGTACTTGTGGAGCAGGAAGCCCATCAGTTCAGCCATCATCAAATTCATTTCAGCCAGCATCTTGGAGCCGGGACTCGGCATCTGCCGGGTCCTGCCCGGAGCTGGGCCCCTCCTCTCCTTGGTTTCTGAGGCCATTGTCTTCCGACTGGCTCCATGGAGGGGCTGCCACGGCTGTGGGGGAGGGGCAGACACCCTGAGGGCTCTGCATGGGACTGGGTGTCCCAGAATCAGCCGCCTCCTCGCCAGTGCCCAGGAACAGGACTGAGTAGGAAGACGACGAGGAGGAGGAGGAGGGAGACAACGGGGATGCGCCGCCTTCCTCCTCCTCGTCCTCCTCCTCCTCGTCCTCCTCCTCCTCCTCCTCCACCCAAATGTCCTGCTCATCCATGGAATCCTCAGCCTCTCTTGGGTCCTTAAAGTCGGCTTCAGTGTGGTGGAGGTCGCGCATCTGAACGGGAGGCACGGTGAGTGGTGTCGGGCAGCTGAGAGGAGCGAGGCCAGGGGTGACAGATGGGGACCCACGGGCCTGGGGAAGAAAGGGAGTGTCAGCGGCCCGGGCTGAGAAACCCACCCTGGGGGGCTCTGACAAAGGCCACTTACTGGTCTCCTCTCCAGGGGTGCCCTCGGCCTCACAGGGGCTCTCCTCCTGGTGGACGGTCGTCTGTGAACCTGACGGGGGAAGTGAGGCGGCTCCTCAGGGTGCAGCCGGAACAGCCCGAGGCTTTGGGGGCGACAGGGGGTGGGTGGAGTGGACGTTGGCGTCGTGGGGTCCCCTCTGTTCCAGGAGCCCCCGGGCACACACTCAGGGCCCACACCTCACCTTCAGTCCTGGCACTGCCGGCCTCCTGTGCTCTGTGACCCGAGGACACGTGTCTCAGACCTAGGCCTTCACCTCCCGGTGTCTGGAGCCCCTGGGAGAGAAAGGAGGGGAGACCTGGGGTCTACACTGTGGCACAGCCCTGGACCCGCGTGCTGGCAGCAGGCCTGGGCTCTGGCAGGTTCCCACTCTTCTAGGGTGGGAGGTCCTCTCCGCGCTAACTCAGGGTCCTCACCGTGACTCCAAGCGGGACCTGGGATTCTGCGCTCCAACCACCTGAGGGCCCCATCCTGATAGTAAGTCCCCGGTCTCTCTGAGCCCTGGATGCGGAAGTCAGGACACACCACGTGTGCTCATCCCGCCTGGGGGCCTCCCAGGGCTGACAGCAGGGGCAGGATCGGTTGCGTCCCCTCTGTTCTGGGGTTTCTGGTCCCCTCACTCCTCCCTCAGGGTCCTCCCCTTGACTCCTGGCAGGAGCTGAGATTACCCCCTCAGCCCGCCTGAGGCCCCGCCCGTCATTCCGGGACGCCAGTCCTTCCGAGACCCGCATTTCAGGAACTGCTGCCCGAGGACCTCCCGCCCCATGGTCTCCCAGGACTGGCTCTGTTCTGGGGTCCAGGGTCCCTGAAAGCTAAGTCGCGGTCGTCACCTTCACTCCCAGGCGGCCCTGAGATTCTCTCCTCCGCAGACCTGAGGCCCCCGCCCTTTCACTATGTCCCCAGTCTGTCTGAGACTCGGATGCGGAAGTCAGGACAAACCACGTGGGCCTGTCCTCCCCTCGGGCCGCCGGACGGCTGAAAGCAAGGGCGCCTTTCTGTGGGGTGGCCACTTTTCTGGGTTCAGGGGCCCCTCCTTCCTCCTTCAGGGTCCTCACTTTGACTCAGGCGGCATGTAGCCTCCCCTTGGAACCCCCGAGGCCCCGCCCCTCATCCCAGGACCCCAGTCCCTCTGAGGCCCGGATGGCAGGAAATGCCGCCGGTGCTCACCCTGCCCCAAGGCCTCCAAGCCCCAACACCGTCCCGGGGTGCAGGAATCCTCCGTTCTCCCTCGGGGTCCTCACTTTCACTCAGGCGGCATGTAGCCTCCCCTTGGAACCCCCGAAGCCCCGCCCCTCATCCCAGGACCCCAGTCCCTCTGAGACCCGGATGTCAGGAAATGCTGCCTGACGTGATCCCGCACCATGACCTCCCAGGACCGACTGTGTTTTGGGGTCCAGGGTCCCTCACTGCTCGCTCGCGTTCTTCACCTTCACTCCCAGTGGAACGTGGGATTCTCTCCTCTGCAGATCTGAGGGTTCCCCGCCATCTCACACTAAGTCCCCGGTCTCTCTGAGACCAGGGAGCTGCAGTCACGACACAACACGTGGGCCTGTCCTGCCCTCGGGCCTCCGGACAGCTGCTAGCAAGGTTCCCTGTCTGTGGGATGGCCTCTTTTCCGGGTTCGGGGACCCCTCAGTTCTCCCTCAGGGTCATCACTTAGGCGCCATGTCGTCTAGCCTCTGGCCACCCGAGGCCCCGTCCCTCACCCCAGGACCCCAGTCCCTCGGAGACCCGGGTGTCAGGAAATGCCGCCGGTGGTCACCCTGCCCTGTGGCCTCCAAGGTCCAACACTGTCCCGGGGTGCAGGATCCCTGCGTTCTCCCTCGGGGTCCTCACCTTGACTCAGGCGGCATGTAGCCACCCCTTGGAACCCCCGAGGCCCCGCCCCTCATCCCAGGACCCCAGTCCCTCCGAGACCCGGATGTCAGGAAGTCAGGACCCCACGAGTACTCATCCCACCCTGGCCCTCCCAGGGCTGACAGCAGGGCCGGGGATCTTTGGGGCCCCTTCTGTCCTCCCTCAGCGTCCTCAGCTTCAGCCCTGGCCGGGTCCTGGGACGCCCCCTTGTTGACCCGAGCCCACACCCTCACACCAAGGCCCTCACTGCCCTGAGACCCCCAGAGGAGTCTGTGGACTCACATGAGGCCACCAGGCCCAGGGCTTCCCAGGACTGTGGACGCCAGGGGCTGAGATGGATTCCCCGGGGATCCTGCAGCCCTCCCTCTGCTCCTCACCTGGGCTCCAGGCTGGGCCTGGGCCTGGGCCTCTCCCTCTGCCCAACAGATTATGATCCCATTGTACTCCGACCCTCCACAGCCAGGACCCCCGAGAGGGAAGTGGGGATGAGGGGGTGGGGATCTGATCCTCGCAACCCAGCCTGGAGTCTCCCAGGGGAGACCGCAAAACCGTCCTGGATGCCTGCCCCCGCCCCCGCGTCCCCTCACACGGTTCTACCTTGACTCCTGGCAGCACTGGGCTCCTTCCCTGTGCAGACCTGAAGCCGGCCTCCCTCACCCAGGACCTCACCTCTCTCACCTCCCAAGGGTGGGGCATCAGTGCACGTGACATCCGGACCCAGTGCCCTGGAGTCTGCCAGGGCTGTCGGGGGCAGCTAGGGGTGCCGGAGGTGGATTCCCTGGGGTCCTCAGTCTCCTGTGTCCTCACCTTGACTCCTGACAGGATCTGGGAGCCACCCTCTGCCCTCCTGAGACTGCGTCTCTCAGACCTAGCCTCTGACTCCCCGAGTTCACTGAGGAGGTGGGGGCCGGGGACTGTTCAGCCTGACAGCCCCATCAGGGGGCCCCCAGGATTCCCACGCGGGGCCGGTTTGCATTCTTAGGGACCCTCTGTTGTGGGGTGGTTGGACCCCTCTGTCCTCATCCAGGAGGGTCCTCACCCATCCTCGCACACAAAGGCTGCAGTCCCCGCAAAGATGCTGGAGGGGACCTGCCTCCTGGTGACCTTGAAGGGGTAGAGAGCAACACACCTTCCCTCGGGGCCTCCTCGACCACCAACCTGACTTCGGAGACGGTCTGTTTGAAAGACTTACCTTTTCCTGAAGAGGCTGAGCAGTGGCAGGGGAGTTGCGGATCCCTTGCGTTGATGACTAGGTAATAGTACCTGTTCCAGAGCCGTGACTTTCACTTGTTAATTCTCATGCATAGTAAGAAGTACGTTTCTCATCTGCACCTACTGTGCGTGTATCTATGACACGTGTGTAGGCTGTGTGTGCTTATGTACGCGTACATCCACGCACCACCTGTGTATGCACTAACGCGTGTATCTGGATGCATGTTTATATTTTACGAGGGTTCGTATGTACGTGCAGACGGTATACATACTTAAGGTGTAAAACTGCTCCTGCTATAACCACGTGTGAATGGCTCTGGTACCGCCACCTTATTGTCCGTGTCTTCCTTACGTTCTGTTTAAGTGACGTGTTTTGCACAGGCCAGTCCTCACCCAGGTTTGATGTCAGGTGGGTATTAGCAGAGTCTCAGGAGGGAAATGCCTCAACTGACCCATCTTTCTTGCTGTCCCGGTAGAGCCCCAGGGCTGAGGCATGTGTGTCCGGGGCCCTGCCCCAGCTGTAGGCACGAAACCGCTCAGAAGCGGGAGATCTTTCCTCCTACCGGTCCTGCCATCTGCGTCTGTGCAGCCCACAGCCCCTCCCCCACTCCCTGCTGCCCCCGCCATCCCGCAACAGAGGAGTCAGCTCCCCACAGACAGCAGTCATCCCTTCGGGTGTCCTCATGTTATTTTAAAGCCTTTATTTTTATAGCACCTTTAGGTGCACAGAATAACAAAGAGAAGGTACAGGGATTTCCCATTTACTTCCCGCCCCCACACCTACATAGCCTGCCTCCTTATCAGCAACCCACCAGAGTCGTCCATGTGTCAGAATTGATGGACCTACGTTGTCACCTAGAAATTAGAGTTTCCCTTGGGGTTCACTCTTGCTGTTGCACATTCCCTGGGTTTTGGCAAACGTGTATGACATGCCCTCATCACTGGGGTATCATGCAGACTATTTCACGTCACTAACCACCCTCTGCTGTACAGCGCCTATTCATTCCTCTCCCCACAGCGCCTGCAAACACTCATCTTCTTAGCGTCTCCATCATTTTGCCTTCACAGAACGTCACATAGTTGAAATAATACCGTATGTTGCCTTTTCAGAATCACTCAGTTTGTAATTGCATCGAAGGTTCTTCATGTCTATTCCTTGCTTGATAACTCATTTCTTTTTTGCACTGGGCGACACTCCATTTCCTGCACATACCAAAGTGTATTTATTGACCGACGTAAGGACCTCTTGTTTGCATCTATAGTTTGGCAGTTCTAAGTAAAGCTGCTATAAACATCCATGTGTAGGTTTCTGTGCGGACACAAGTTTTCAACTTCTTTGGGTAAATACCCATATGGTTTCTGGATCATACGGTAAGAGTTTGTTTACTTTTATAAGAACCTGCCAAGCTGTTCCAATGTAGCTGTACCATCTTGTATTCCCACCAGCAATGAATGGGAGTTCCTGCTGCTCCAAATCCTCCCCAGCATTTGGTGTTGTCACTGTACCAGATTTTCCCAATTCCAGTACGTGTCTAGTTACGATGTGTGTGTGTGTGTGATCATCAAGTGACTCCTCACACCTGTTGATCACTAGGTATCAAGCTGGGAAAGGCACAGTCAAGCTAAAGATTTTGAGACTCCTGCCCAAAGCATCAGGAGGCAGCTTCAGTCACACTGTGTGTGCAAGATTTTGTCCTCTGGACATCATTCCTATTCCTCTTTCTAGGAGGAAAAGCAGAAGAGGCAACTGGAAAGCTCAGAGGAAAAGAATTTAGGATGGCTCTAGGTAACTCAGATTGGTTCCCACCTTGAGAGACCGTGTGTGAGCCCAAACGCTTCTGAAGCAACCACGTGGCGGGCACATCCTCCAAGTCGGAGCTGTGACCGTGAGAACTTGGAATGTGGCTCTGGGTGAGGAAACGTTTCCTCGGGGGGCCAGGGGAAAGGCCGACGGTGGAAACTTTCCCTGACACTCAGAGAGTCCCCAGAACACCCTCGCTCACAGAGCTCTGTGGTGGGCTGTGTGGATCAGGACGGAGCACCTGCAGAGGTCCTGATGCCTCCTCCCCAGGGCCAAGCCCCTCAGCACAGTCCATTCCCCTGTGCTGGTCCAGGGCCCCTGAGCGTCACCCATGCTGGGTCTAGAACAAGCTATGTCATGTCTAAGCACTTCTGGCACGCGAGGGGTCCCATTCTCAATAACAGAGCGGCGGTGAGAAGAGGAAACCCACCTGAGTCAGTGGACCGGGAGATACACACTGGTTCAGAAGCCTCACACTGTGGGGAAGGCACATCGTACACGCACAGTGACAACAGCTGCATCTACTGTCCACGTCCTTGGCCCAGACATTGTAGGGACAGGTCACACCGTGTGTAAACGCGCACCAGTGCTTTCAACGGGTACGATCACTATGCCCGTTTGACGGGCAGAAATCGAGGCACAGACGGTTTCCACGACTGGCTCGGCTTAGCGGCCGCAGGACACACATTCAGTCTGAGCTTTGTGTGTGTCGAAAGCCCTGTGCCCCACTGGTCTGAGCCGACTCGCCAACACTCACGGGGGCCCCAGCTGTCCTGCACGCTGTCCTACCAGCTGGTGCCTCATGCCACGTAGCTGAGAACACAGGGAAGCCAGGCATCGGTGCTCAGGAGAGCCTGACACCGGATTCTGCCCACGTGGCCTGTCCCAGCCCCGCGGGATCACCATCCATCCTGAAATGGAGACGGGGCCCCAGGAGGCGGGTCTGGGTCTAGGACAGAGGGTGTGAGGATGGAGAAGGCTCCTGGACGTGGGGGTAAAGGCTCGGCCCTCTGAAGTCTGCTCTTGTGTTCAGGCTGGGGCCCTGCTCCCACTTCCTCCTGCCCACTCTGCTCGGCTTCTCTCCCAGCCGACTGGGGGGCCCACGTTCTCCTGCAGGCTCACTGCCCTGGGCAGATGGGGTGTCAGGCAGGCGGCAGGCCTGTAGTTCAAAGCATGGTGCCCTCGGGTCCGGTGGGCTCTCAGGGCTCCCGCAAGGGGACGGGGATCCGCGCCTCAGGGCCCAGGGCAGGCACCTGTGTCTGGGAACTGCCCAGGTTTCCACATGGGGCACACGTGGCATGTTTGGTCCATGTGTGTGGTGTGTGGATGTACGTGTACATAAGCACATACAGTCTAGACATGATATAGATACACGCACAGTAGCTGCAGATGAAAAATGTAGTTCTTACTATGGATGAGAATTAACAAGTGAAAATCACGGCTCTGGAACACGTACCATTATCCAGTCATCAACCCAAGGGATCCGCAACTCCCCTGCCACTGCTCAGCCTCTTCAGGAAAAGGTAAGTCTTTCGAATAGACCGTCTACGAAGTCAGGCTAGTTGTCGGGGAGCCCGCGAGGGAAGGTGTGTTGCTCTCTGCCCCTTCACGGTCACCAGGAGGCAGGTCCCCTCCAGCATCTTTGCTGGGACTGCAGCTTTTGTGTGCGAGGGTGGGTGAGGGCCCTCCGGGGTAAGGACAGAGGGGTCCAACCACCCCACAACACAGGGACCCTAAGAATGCAAATCGGCCCCGCGCCAGAATCCTGGGGACCCCCGGGCGGGGCTGTCAGGCTGATCATTCCCCGGCCCCCATTTCTTCAGTGAACTCGGGGAGTCAGAGGCTAGGTCTGAGAGACGCAGTCTCAGGAGGGTAGAGGGCGGCTCCCAAGTCCTGTCAGGAGGCAAGGTGAGGACACAGGAGACTGAGGCCCCCAGGGAATCCACCTCCGCCCCACCCCCGACAGCCCTCGGAAACCCCTGGGCTCGGGGTCCAGATGTGATGGGCACTGATGCCCCAACCTTGGGAGGTGAGTGAGGTGAGGGCCTGGGTGAGGGAGGCCGGCTTCAGGTTTGCTAGTGAAGGAGCCCAGCGCTGCCAGGAGTCAAGGTAGAACCGTGTGTGGGGACTCGGTTTGCAGGCATCCAGGTCGGTTCTGCGGTCACCCCTGGGAGACCCCAGGCAGGGTTGCAAGGATCAGATCCCCACCCCCTCATCCCTGCTTCCCTCTCTGGTGTCCTGGCTCTGGAGGGTCTGAGTCCAAGGGGACCAAGCTCAGGTGGGCAGAGGGAGGTGTCCAGGCCCAGCCAGGAGTCCAGGTGAGGAGCAGAGGGAGGGCTGAGGGAACCCATGGAATCCATCTCAGCCCCTGGCGTCCACAGTCCTGGGAAGCCCTGGGCCTGGTGGCCTCATGTGAGTCCAGAGACTCCCCTGGGGGGTCTCAGGGCAGTGAGGGCCTTGGTGTGAGGGTGTGGGCTCGGGTCAACAAGGGGGCGTCCCAGGACCTGATGGGGCTCAAGCTGAGGTCGCTGAGGGAGGACAGAAGGGGCCCCACAGATCCCCGCCCCTGCTGTCAGCCCTGGGAGGGCCTGGGTGGGATGAGCACTCGTGGGGTCCTGACTTCCTGACATCCGGGTCTCGGAAGGACGGGGGTCCTGGGATGAGGGGCGGGGCCTCGGGTGGCCAGAGGGGAGATCACATGCCGCCTGAGTCAAGGTGAGGACCCCGAGGGAGAACGGAGGGATCCTGCACCCCGGGACAGTGTTGCACCTTGGAGGCCACAGGGCAGGGTGAGCACCGGCGGCATTTCCTGACATCCGGGTCTCAGAGGGACTGCGGACCTGGTTTGAGGGGCGGGGCCTCGGGTGGGCTGAAGGGAGGCTCCATGCCGCCTGAGTGAATCTGAGGACCTTGAGGGAGGATCTAGGAGACTCTGGACTCCAGAATAGAGGGGACCCCAAGCTATCTACCCCTGCAGTCAGCCCTGGTAGGCCCTGTGCTGATGAGCACATGGCAGCGTGCCCTGACTTCCGCATCCGGGTCTCAGACGGAGTCGGGATGTAGTACAAGGAGGGGGAGCTCAAGGGGGCAGAGTGGAGAATCCCAGTTCCTGCCGGGCGTCAAGGTGAGGACCCTGAGGGAGGCCTGAGGGGACCAGAGACCCCAGCACAGAGTCGGTCCCGGGAGGTCATGGGGCCGGATCACCTCAGGCAGCATTTCCTGACATCCGGGTCTCAGAGGGACTGCGGACCTGGTTTGAGGGGCGGGGCCTCGGGTGGGCTGAGGAGAGAATCCCAGTTCCTGCCGGGCGCCGAGGTGAGGACCCTGAGGAAGGACTGGGGACACCCTGGACTCCAGAATTGAGGGGACCCCAAGATATCTACCCCGGCAGTCAGCCCTCGGAGGCCTCAGGCCGGACGAGCCCACGGCAGCGTGCCGGGACTTCCGCATCCGGGCCTCGGAGGGACTGGGGCGCTGCTGTGGGGAGCGAAGCCTCAGCTTGGGAAACGCAGGGCGGAGGGCCTGTCAGGACAGTGAGCAAGGACTGTGAGGGAGGACTGCGGGACCCTGGACCCCAGTACAGAGTCGTTCCTGGGAGATCATAGGGTGGCATGACCACAGGCACATTTCCTGACATCCGCGTCTCAGAGGGAATGGGGCCCAGGTTTGAGGGGCGGGGCCTCAGATGGGCTGAGGTGGGAATCCCCGTTCCTGCCTGGCGTCACGGTGAGGATCCTGAGGGAGGACTGAGGGAACCAGAGACCCCAGATCAGTGGGGACCCGCCGAACCGATCCTGCCCCTGCTTTTATCCCTGGGAGGCCCCAGGGCGAGATGAGCACACGTTGCTCTTTGGTGTCTCGACTTCCCCATCCGGGTCTCAGAGAGACTGGGGCCTTAATATAAGGAGGGGGGACCTCAGGTATGCAGAGCAGGGTATCCCCGGTCCCCCTGGTAGTCAAGGTGAGGACCCTGAGGGAGGACCAAGAGACCCTGCACCCCGGAACAGAGTCGGCCATGGGGGGCTATAGGGCAGGATGACCAAAGGCAGCATTTCCTGACATCCCGGTCTCAGAGGGACAGGGCTCCTGGTATGAGGGGCGGGGCGTCAGATGGGCAGAGGACAGAATCCTAAATTACCAGGGGGCAATGTGAGGACCGTGAGGGAGCCTTTGCCCTTGTGCTGGGTCTTGGAGGCCCCAGAGCAGGGTGACCAGGTGAGATGTTTTCTGACCTCTTACTCAGAGGTCCTTGGGAGGTGAAGTCCCTGGTCTGAGGAGTGTGGCTCAGATGTGCAGAGGGTGGTCTCCCCGGAACCCCCAGTAGGACTGGGCAGACCCCCTCCCCAGGTAGAGGGGGCCTCAACAGAAACTTGCTCCTCTGGTCCTTCCTGGGAGGCCCGGGTGTAAGTCAGGAGGCATCACCTCCCCACTTTATCCTCAAACTCAGTGCGATGGTGGTGTCGGCCTGCAGGGGACAACCTCATGTTAGCGGAGGGGAGGTTCCAGGACTTGCTGGGCGTAAATGTGAATGTCTTGATACTGAGAGTAGAGAGCGAGCCCACAGAATCCGGCCCTGCCCCCTGTCATCCCTGAAGTCCCTGGGCAGGAGTGGCCAATGGTGCTGCCCCCTCACCTCTGCCCCAGGCTCTCAGGGAATTCAGACCTAGTTCTGAGGTTGGCAGAAGGAGCCACAACCGGTCAGCAGCAGAAGGACTCACAGGATGTGCCAGGGCTCAGGAAAAGGACCCTTTGGGTGGATGCAGGGCATGAGGAGACCCTCACCCCAAAAGAGATGGGAACTTACAGTGTCCGGCTTGAGCTGTTTCAGCCCTAGGAGTCCCCAGTCAGGTCTGGCCGGATGGGGCCTGCCATCACTTCCGTCACGTGGTTGGGGGTGGGGTATCTCAGGGTGTGAGGACCTTGGTCTGAGGGGAAGCATCAGGCCAGCAGAGGGAGCGGTCCTAGGATATCCCACGTGTCAAGGCAAGGACTCTCCGTGAGGACCAAATGTACCCCGCCATCTCAGGAGAGGAAGGACCCCACCGGGTCCAGCTGACCCGTGTTCCCAGCCCTGGAAGGAACAGTCAGTGGTGGCCCTAAGTGCCGTGCTCACTTCCATCCTGGGTGGGAAGGTGGGAGTCTTCAGGGAGTTGAGGTCTGGGTCTGACGGGCAGATGTCAACTCGTCATCCCAGGTGGGGGCAGGGGGGAAGAGCAGGCCCTGGCGGGAGTGAGATGCATGGCCTCCAGGCACTGAGGGCACCTCCGCCCAGGGCAGAGGGGCCGATCCCCGCTGCCAGTGCTTCTGGTTTTTTCGGGGGGCTGGGGGTGGATGTTGTGTAAATGGATCCTGGGACCAGTTTCCACGTAGGGGAGAGGTTCCCCGGACCAACAACAGTTCTCAGACAGCAGCAGAGTGTTCAAGAATTCAACTGCGTTCTGACACCGTCTAGCCAGAGATGGCATCAGACCCTCTGGTTCAGGCTCAGTCCTCCAAGACTGCCCTCCCCCCACCACTTCAGAAGCCCACCGCAAGGCAAGGTTCTTCCCTGTGCTGCTAAATGGCCAGCTGTAGGTTGGGGATTCCAACTCCCTCCTCCTTGGGTTTCCACCGCTGGTGACAAGTCGAGGCTGTTACTTGTCCTTCTGAAAGACGTGTCCTTCTGAAAGACCTCCAGAGGTTGCCACGCCCTCCTCCTCAGGTTTGGTTGATTTGCTAGAGTGGCTCACAGGTCTCTGACAAACGTATTACTTCCTAGATCACCAGCTGAACATAAAGGGCATGAGTCACGAAGAGCCAGATGGAAGAGGTGCTAGGGCCAAGGTGTGCGGGAGCGGGGCCGACTTCCCCGCTCTCTCAGACAGTGCCACTTGCCCCAGCTCTCTACCTGCTCACCAACCCAGAAGCTCTCCAAACCCATCCTCTTGGGGTTTGACGGAGGCTTCATTACATAAGCACGATTGGTTAAACCATTGGCCATTGGCAATTGAACTCAAATCTCCAGCCTTTCTCCCCTCCCTGGTGGTGCTGGGGAGGGGCCAAAAGATCCAAACTTTTAATCACATGATTGGCTCTTCTGGCAACCAGCCCCATTTTAGGTGCTTTGCAAACACATCTCATTGACATGAAAAACAAAAACAGCACATTCATCACTCTCAACACTGAGGACATCCCAAGGGCTTTGGGAGCTGTGAACAAGGAACTGTGCACAGAAACCAAAGTCAATGACCAGAGGTATCCTTGTCCTGAATCACAGCAGGGAAGGGGCCTCCTCTCCTTTCTCTCCCGGCTTTCAGGGAGGTGAGGACCTTGGTGTGAGAGGACGGGTCAGATCCTATCTGAAGGAACCACGCCTTGGCGACAGAGAGAAGAGTCCCGGGTCCTCCCAGGAGTCAAGGTGAGGGCCCGAGGGAAGGGTGAGGGGACCCGCACGCCCACAACAAAGATGGGACACCAAAGTAAACCTCGTTCAGCCCTAGAAACCCTGGGAAGGTCGATAAGCTTGTCCTCCCACAAGGCCACTGGGTCCCCACCTGTCACCGCTGCCCAGACTCCTGTCAGCTGCCAACACCTGTCATTATGTCCCTGGTTCAGATGAGTGAGCTCCGCCAGGCTGTGGAAGACCTTCAGGACCCAAGAGACGCCCAGGGCCTGGTGGATGTGCAGCAGCTGGAGGCTGAGCAGGAGGGGGCCGCATCCCCCCGGTACCCCTGCTCCTCCTCAGTCTCCTCTTCCTACTCTGCCGGTGCCGAGTCCCTGCGCCAAGGTGCAGAGCTTTCAATGATGGCTGACCTGGTGAGCTTCCTGCTCCTCAAGTATCACCGGAAGCAGCCGACCACCAGGGCAGAAATGCTGAGTATCCTCAGAGAATACCAGGACCACTTCCCTGCGGTCTTCAGCCAGGCCTCTGAGTGCATGCAGCTGGTCTTTGGGGTGGATGTGAAGGAGGTGGACCCCAAGGAGCACTTGTACATCCTGGTCCCCACCCTGGGCCTCACCTGTGATGGGATGCAGGGTGGTGAGCAGAGCATGCCCAAGAACGGCCTCCTGGTGATACTTCTGGGTGTCATCGTCCTGGGGGGAGGGGGGGTGCCTGAGGAAGAGGTGTGGGGAGCACTCGGTGTCATGGGGGTGTATCCTGGGAGGGAGCACTTCATCTACGGGGAGCCCAGGGAGCTGATCACCAAAGCGTGGGTGCAGGAGGGGTACCTGGAGTACCGGCAGGTGGCCAACAGCGATCCCGCTCGCCACGAGTTCCTGTGGGGGCCCCGGGCCCACGCGGAGACCAGCAAGCTGCAAGTCCTGGAGCATTTGTTTAGACTCAACAGTGAGGGTCCCATTTCCTTCCCGTCCCTGTCTGAGGAGGCCGTGAGCAATGAGGAAGAGGGGGCCTGAGCCAGACTTGCAGCCGCGCTCCTTCCAGGCCCCTGTCCAGCAGCTTCTCCTGCCGGGCAGGAAGGGAGCCCATCCTTCACTCTGTGTTTGCAGAGCGAGCAGTCAGCCTTGGAAGGAGTGAGGGCCCGGGCCAGCTCGGGGGGCACGGCGTACAGCATCTCTGGGCTCCTCCCGTCCTTTACGGTGACATGGAAATTGATCTTTGTTTCCTGTAGGTGTTTTTCAGTGCTGTTCCTATTAATAGAAGATTTAATAAGCTTCAGTATCTAACTTTGTGAATGACAGTGATCACAACGAGTGTATGCTTATCCAGTTCAAACACAACAGTTTTCCTCTTCTGTAAAGGAGACTGAAATCTCTCTCTCTCTCCCTCTCTCTTTTTTTTTTTTTGGTCATCCTGGATGACATAATATGGAATTGCAATTAGAATTGTTTGGGAAATGTGAGAGTAATTAGCAATGATACAGATGAGGGAAGATTTAGAACAATAAAAGTAAAAATAATTAACTTGCTTCTTACCCCTTCTTGTTTGTCATTTTATACGTGTAATATCCCTATGTTTAATTGGGTTTCCATGGGTTATTTAAGAAAGTAGGAGAAAATCAGTGTGAATCAACAGGATCCCTGCTCACCATCTCACTTCATCCGCACACATTCACCGAGCCTCTGCTGTCCGGAGGGCTCTGTGTTAGTGGGGACACTAGGAAAAGCAAGACACACCCCACACCTAGAAGGACAGGCTAGGAGCCCAGTCACATCAGGAAGATGGTGACATGTCCCTGAAGTCCCACAGAACAAGGGAAAGAAGCGGCGAGGCGGAGGGGGTCCGGGAGAGAGCACCCAATTGCAAGTGCGCAGAGCCAGGGCAGGTGGGGGCTTTGGGAAGCTGGGCTTCCTTCTGTGGGAGGTGACGGCGGCCAGACTTGAAGAAGGCGTGTTTTGGGTTTGAGAAGCCACAGTTCGGATGGAAGGGCGGCTGGGAGGGGGCAAAGGTTGTTCCTTGACTCCCTTCCTAGGAGCTCGGTGTTGAGTCCAGCTGGGAACCCTCCCCCACCCCTCAGTGTAACCTAGCCTCTAATCGGGAGAATTTACTTAGTTTCATTTAGGAGACATGCTTTTTGGCTGATTAGCTCTTCCACATCCTACTGAGCTGCGTGTTCTCTAACATGACCTGGATAACAAACCAACCAGCCAAGTGCCAGAGGAGGGAGAGGGAGGGTCTGGGGCCAAAGAAAATCAGAAGCACCTGCCAATCATCGCGGTTCCAACAGGCAGCGCGCCCCGCGCGAGGTGCTTGGCGCACATCACACGCACCCCTGCAGTCCTGCGGGACGGGCCTCCTCACACCCGCCCACTGCACAGATGAAGACCCTGAGGTCGTGGGGCTCGGGAACCTTCCCAGGATCACGTGCTAGTAAGTGACGGGGTGGGGCCGAGACCCCTGGTCTGAATTCATCTAGAGCCCACGCTGCGCCCACCCATCGCAGCCTGCGGCCCACCTCCTGACCCAGAGTCCACTTCTCTCCTCAGTGTCCTCGTGGTGTCTGTCGGGTGACAGAAAGTAGGATCCTGAGGCCCAGGTAGTAAAAGCTGGACCAAGAAAGGAAGGTGACTGTGACAGTCAAAGCCAGGGTGAGGACTGTCTGCGGTTTCTTGAGAGCTGACCCTGCCAGGTGGTGGCACTGCTGTCCAGTCCCAGCCCTTATCCCACACGACAGCACCCTGCCCTGGTCCCCTCCTTCCCCGGGGCCCTCTTGGCCAACTCGAACCTGACCTGCTGCCTTGGTCATCACAGGGGGTGGGGGTGTGGAGAGAAAGACAGAGACAGAGAGAGACAGAGACAGAGGCAGAGGCAGAGACAGAGAGAGACAGAGACAGAGAGACAGTCACAGAGACAGACACAGCGACAGAGCGAGAGCCAGAGCGCGAGACCGGGCTTGAGACTGGGATTGGGATTGTGGTTGACTGGGTCTTGAAGGCCACATTTCTTATGGGATAACATCCCTAACGTAGACTTTTCAGAAGCTGCAGAAAAGTTAACACTAGGGAACATCCTGACACCGTCTCCCTGTCCCCAGTGGGGGAGGGGAGCGGCCGTAACAGAGCTTGCCTGGGGCTCCTTTGGAAAGTGCATTGCACCCGACGGCCCCTGTGCCATTTGAGCTTCTAAGGATGGCTTTCCCGGGTCTCCTTGGCCTTGGACAACTACGAAATGAGTCATCACTGGACAAGGAAGACTCCCCTTTGCTGCTGTCCCTGTGGGGTGCAGGTGGCTTCCGGGCAGACACAAGGCCCCCAGTCTGGGCTGAGGCCGTGGGCTCGGGCGTCCGCAGTGGACCACAGGCCGGCTCTACTTCTCCGTCAGGCGGATCCTAGGCCCACGACTCCACCTTCCCCGGCCCGGGCCGGGCCTTCCCTGCCACCTGCCCCGGGTCAGACGGGAAGAGTCCACGGCGCTGCGCCGCAGAGCGCTCAGCACCGCCAAGGGACGGCAGGCGCCCTCCGACCTGCTCGAACTGTCGCAGTGACCGTGCACAGCTGCTTTCAAGGACACTGAAGCCAGCTCCTGGGCGACATACAAATTTGTTCGTTCCAAGATACGCTGGGGACCACGTTCACGTCCTGTCCTAGTCTGCTGTCCTCAAGGACCTCTTTCCGGGTCTGGAGGGGGAGGCAGATACACCCAAGCTCTCAGGGAGACAGGAGCACCCCACCTTGGGACTGGACATGCAAGGCGGGCTGTGGGAGCCTTGGGAGGGAGCCTGGGACCACAGGAAGACCCGACTGCCGAGGTGGCCTTGAAGCCGGGCCGGCCTTGAAGCCGGGCCCCAACATGCAGAGCGGCCTGTGGATAGAGACGGGCATTGCCACCCGACGAGGCAGCTTGAGGACATGCCCAGACAGGGGAGTTCTTGGCGGGTCCCAGAGCAGCCGGGGACTGGGTGCGGGTCTGGCCCAGGGCCCATGGACGGTGACGGAGAGCGGTTGGGGGTCCTCTGGGCTGGCGGACACCGGGGGCTAAGGCAGGCGCAGCGGCCGGCGGGCCAGGCTGGGAAAGGCAGGCCTTGGACGTCGTGAGGGCTGGTATCTGAGTAACAGGTGTCCTGAGCCATGGCTGAGAGCGACCCCTGGGGCGCGACACAAAGCCACGGCCCAGCCGGCCCGGGGCGGGGGCGGGGGCGGGGAGGGCAGGGGTGCGTGGGATGGAGGGAGGCAGACCTGTGAGGGGGCAGGCCCACCAGACCCAGGGTGTGAGGGAGGGCTGGAAGGAGCGGGCGGCAGGCGAGGCCACAGGGCTGGGATCGGCCCGCCGATGTCCCAGCCTTTGGGCCCCCTCCTGAGACGCCCCCGTGGCCTCCACTGAAGTTCGAACTCTAAGGACACGTCCCTGCAGGAGGGAGTGACCCGAACAAGTGCTCTGTAAACCTGTTTAGAGGCACAAAGACCTGCGCCCAAGCTCCAGTCTCGGCCTAGGAGCTCCACGAAGGCCGACAGCCCTCAGACTCGAAGGCCCCTTGGGAGAATCTCTTTCGAACCCCTTGCCCTCCCCTTCTGGAACAGGGAGTGGCCCTCAGAGAGGACAGACGCCTCTCCTTAGCGGCAGAGCTGGGATGAGGACCTAGGAGCCCGGCAGACGGGCCTTTCCAGGTCCCATTCTCTCTCCCTGTGCAGTGACTATGAAGAACAGTCACCACAGCGGCTACAGAACACGTGTCCCCCCAGACCGCTGTCCTGTCTGTCCTGCCATCTGTGGTGAAGACGGCTCTCGGGCTGGACTTGTCCCATCCCACACCCAGAGCCTCATCTATTTTCAGTCACACGTGGACGGGCTTTCCGTTGGTCACGTCTAGCTCAACAAGTAGGAACTGTCCTTGGCAGTGAGTCTGTAGAGTAGGCCCCTTGAAAAGTACCGGACCCAGAGCAGGCAAAATTATTCAGTGTACCTGCCACCGAGGTGACGGCGGGACGGGGACCCAGGGCTGGGGGCGGGGCTGGCTCGGGGAAGGCGAGCAGGGCAGGCCTGGGAGCAGACCAGGGAAATGCTTGCTCTCAACAGATCAGAATACATGCTGAACCCCCAGATCAAGGACTGCAAAGGGGAAGAAGCAGGGCAGAGCCGAGTTGGAAGCGGAAGGCCAGCAATCTGGCAGGGCAGGAGCCTAACCCCCCCAGTGACAGGGAAGAGGGAAGAGGGCCTTAGAGCAGCCTCAGGGGAGGCTGAATCCGAGGTCTGAGGGAGGTGTTCTGACGCGGACTAAGGCAGGTGTTCTGAAAGTGAGTGCTCTCGGGCCACGAGGAGTTTCTATGGCAAGAAATGGGCACTAAAGAGGATCCCATGTGCTCTGGAGAGGGGTGGGGCTGCGGACAGCAGAGCTCAAAAGGAGGCTCCAAAGCACAGGGGAGGATGCGGCCATCCGCTCACGCGGCACGGGGGGAACCCTATGTGCCAGGTGCTTTGGTGACACTGAAGTGGGACGTGGGGAGTGCCCCCACACGCTCCCACACAGCCCCACTCTGGGGACAGCTCGACCCAGGGGCAGGAGAACGGGACACTTCCTTATGGCCCATCAGAGCTGGACCGACCAGCCAGCAGGAGCAGCTGGAAGAGACCAAGGCAGGAGCTGTTGGGAGGGTGGCGGGCGCTGCCAGCCAGCCCGGGCCAACCAGCCCACTCGGACCACCACTTCCGGGAGGTGCAGTCGCCCGGGGCCCATCTCACCCCTGCCGCCTTGGTGGCAGCCAAGCCAGGGCCAGCCAGGGCCAGCCAGGGCCTGGCCCTTGAACAAATCGGAGGCTGGCAACAGGCCTCCCCAACCTTTGGGGATGGAAAAAGGATCATGTCTCTCCGCCCACTCAGGGCCTGGCCCCTGGGAGAAAGGTGCCTGGCAGCAGATGGGAGCCTTTCGCCGGGACCTTGAACATACCTTCCTACACTTCTGGAAAACAGAGAAGCTGGGGGCTCTGTACCCCTCCCCTCCCCTCCCCTCGGCCAGGGCTCCCTGTCCAGACCAACTCTGGGACCTCACGTGACACATAAAGAGGACGATGACCAAAGTCGCTGGTTGCCCTGCTACCGAGATTCTAGAATTCTGCGGACACTATTTACTGGGCGTCCCTGCTCAGACTGAAGGCCCTTCTGCCCTGAGAGCTCAGTGATCTGGTCTCAGGGAGAGCATGTGCCTGGTCTAGACTAGCTGCATGGCGAGTCAGAGCCCCGACGAGGAATATACGGCCACGGTGGCCCCCGCAGCTGATGGAGAGCCCCCAGCGGGGGCCCCATCGGGTTCATCCCCGGATCCAAAGGTGGATTCGAGGGAGATTTTGGAGAAGCCCGGCGACCAGGCCGAGAGCCAAGATCCAGGCTCCCAAGACAACCAGCCACCACAGGACCCAAACCCAGGTCCCGCCAACGTGGACGGAACCCATGGTGTTCTTGGGCTCTCCTTCCCGAGAAAGCTCTGGATGATGGTGGAGGACGAGGCCTTCAAGTCCGTGCGCTGGAACGACAAGGGAGACATGCTGATCATCGAGGAAGACCTTTTCCAGCGGGAGGTTCTTCGCCGGCGCGGCGCAGACAGGATCTTTGAAACAGACAGCTTGAAGAGCTTCATCCGCCAACTGAACCTCTACGGGTTCAGGAAAATACACCTGCCCGGCACTCTGGGTCGCTCTCCGGGGAAGAAAAGGCTGATGGTAACGTAGACAGCCCTTCCGTCTCCCGAGTTCTCTGTTCCTGGAACAGCTTCCCAGTCCTGAGCGGATGAGTGATGTGCTGAACGGGGTTCATTCCCGAGGGGGACTTTTTTCCTGCGAGCCAGTACTGAATGAAGGCTGAGGCAGTCCGGCGTGTCATGTAAGGCTCGCCCCTTAGAGATGCCCTGCGGGTGTGACCGAAGACCCAGGGGCCACTTCACGTCAGGGAGCTAGAGTGACACCTCAGCCCAGGCACCACGTAGCTTTAGTGAGCGCACACTCCAGGGCGAAATAAACCTTGCCAGGAATTTAAAAAGACCTCTTCTCCACAGTCAAACAAGACCTTTATGATGGAGGTGGGCGGGGAGGAGTGAATATTTCCCCCGAAATGACGAGAATGATTCATGTCCTTTCAGATCTACCACAACTGCAACTTTCAGAGAGAGAAGCCCCTGCTGATCGAGAACATGTGGAGAAAAGGTGACCCGAGAGCAACTGCTCGGCCCGCTTCCAGCGCAACCACCCCAAAGAGAAAGAAGCAAGCCGCCCCACCTATGAGATGCACCCAGTTTTTCCATCAGAATGACTCCACCAAAGATGCCGACAGGAAGACCCAGAGGGAAGCCCCCCGTGCTCAGGTGCCCAGCGGCATCCGGGCCTTCATGCTCCCTGGCGTCCTGTCTGCCGGCCGGGTGGCCAGGTTGGTGGTAGTGCAGCGTCCCTCCAGCGAGCAGGGCGGCCCGAGTGGGGAGGGCACCTCCAGGAATGTCACGCTAGTGCCCCCGGCTACTGCCGGAAGGGACGGTGCAGGGGAGCTGCCCAGAAGCCCCCCCGTTTGCCCCGATCCCAGCTCGGTGGTGTCCACGTGCAACACGGGTTACTGCATGCTGCTCGCGGCCCTTCTGCTCATGGCCCCCAACCAGGAGGCCCGCGGCAGATGAAGAGCCCGAGGGCTCTTCAGATTACAAGTGTGCTCTCTGCGAACGGTTCAAGGACAACCCAAAGCCCTGAGCTCACAGACCACTAGAGACACACGAAGAGCACCGTCCTGTAACCATGAACATTTTGGGCTTTAATAAAGACAAGCAAAACTCCCCGGGGCTAAATAAAGAATCTGCGAGAACCGCGGGTCCGTGTTCTTTCTCGCGTTCGATTCCGCACACGTCTCACCAGATAAGCCCGCGGAGGCTGGAGACCCCGGCCGGGGGCAGGCTTTGGTCCCCATCGGCCTCTTTCATCTGAAGCTGTGGCATTTCGGACACCCGCCCAAGGAGGTGGGGAGCGAGCACTGAGGCGAGCCCAGGAAGGTCTGGTCCCCTGGGCCGGGCCTGCCCATCAGGGGACAGACAGCCTGGCTTCTGACCTCGGGGGTGTCTCCCCCCCACTACTCATGCATCCCGGAGCAGGAGGGTCTTCCTCCTGGGTCCCCCAAGGATGCCAGAAGTTTCTGACCAGCAGCTCAGCGTCTCCAGCTCCCGATCCAGGGCCCCCTCCCCCCACAGAGGCCCGCCGAAACGTAGGGCCACCCCCTCCACCAAGGGCTGAGAGCGCTGCAGCCTGGCTCCGAAGAGACGGGGGGTTGCAGTCAAATGCCTGGGGGGAAGCCCATCACCCTCGAAGGTAACAACCACTGGAATCCCTACTCTCAAGTGACCAAACCCCCCACAAATGTATAAAAGATCTCCCACCAGGCGAACACCAGCACTGCTCACTTCCATCAGGGCTGTAGTTAGGACCCTTTCTTGGCACGTGAAGCGGCCGTGCGGCACGTCTAACACACCGGCTCCGCGAGCCAAGGGACACTTTACAACAGGGCGAGAGTCATCTGCGAGGCAGACGGTGCTGTTTCTGAGTCCGATGTCCCCTGATGCCCCACTGGTCTGAGCCGACTCGCCAACACTCACGGGGGCCCCAGCTGTCCTGCACGCTGTCCTACCAGCTGGTGCCTCATGCCACGTAGCTGAGAACACAGGGAAGCCAGGCATCGGTGCTCAGGAGAGCCTGACACCGGATTCTGCCCACGTGGCCTGTCCCAGCCCCGCGGGATCACCATCCATCCTGAAATGGAGACGGGGCCCCAGGAGGCGGGTCTGGGTCTAGGACAGAGGGTGTGAGGATGGAGAAGGCTCCTGGACGTGGGGGTAAAGGCTCGGCCCTCTGAAGTCTGCTCTTGTGTTCAGGCTGGGGCCCTGCTCCCACTTCCTCCTGCCCACTCTGCTCGGCTTCTCTCCCAGCCGACTGGGGGGCCCACGTTCTCCTGCAGGCTCACTGCCCTGGGCAGATGGGGTGTCAGGCAGGCGGCAGGCCTGTAGTTCAAAGCATGGTGCCCTCGGGTCCGGTGGGCTCTCAGGGCTCCCGCAAGGGGACGGGGATCCGCGCCTCAGGGCCCAGGGCAGGCACCTGTGTCTGGGAACTGCCCAGGTTTCCACATGGGGCACACGTGGCATGTTTGGTCCATGTGTGTGGTGTGTGGATGTACGTGTACATAAGCACATACAGTCTAGACATGATATAGATACACGCACAGTAGCTGCAGATGAAAAATGTAGTTCTTACTATGGATGAGAATTAACAAGTGAAAATCACGGCTCTGGAACACGTACCATTATCCAGTCATCAACCCAAGGGATCCGCAACTCCCCTGCCACTGCTCAGCCTCTTCAGGAAAAGGTAAGTCTTTCGAATAGACCGTCTACGAAGTCAGGCTAGTTGTCGGGGAGCCCGCGAGGGAAGGTGTGTTGCTCTCTGCCCCTTCACGGTCACCAGGAGGCAGGTCCCCTCCAGCATCTTTGCTGGGACTGCAGCTTTTGTGTGCGAGGGTGGGTGAGGGCCCTCCGGGGTAAGGACAGAGGGGTCCAACCACCCCACAACACAGGGACCCTAAGAATGCAAATCGGCCCCGCGCCAGAATCCTGGGGACCCCCGGGCGGGGCTGTCAGGCTGATCATTCCCCGGCCCCCATTTCTTCAGTGAACTCGGGGAGTCAGAGGCTAGGTCTGAGAGACGCAGTCTCAGGAGGGTAGAGGGCGGCTCCCAAGTCCTGTCAGGAGGCAAGGTGAGGACACAGGAGACTGAGGCCCCCAGGGAATCCACCTCCGCCCCACCCCCGACAGCCCTCGGAAACCCCTGGGCTCGGGGTCCAGATGTGATGGGCACTGATGCCCCAACCTTGGGAGGTGAGTGAGGTGAGGGCCTGGGTGAGGGAGGCCGGCTTCAGGTTTGCTAGTGAAGGAGCCCAGCGCTGCCAGGAGTCAAGGTAGAACCGTGTGTGGGGACTCGGTTTGCAGGCATCCAGGTCGGTTCTGCGGTCACCCCTGGGAGACCCCAGGCAGGGTTGCAAGGATCAGATCCCCACCCCCTCATCCCTGCTTCCCTCTCTGGTGTCCTGGCTCTGGAGGGTCTGAGTCCAAGGGGACCAAGCTCAGGTGGGCAGAGGGAGGTGTCCAGGCCCAGCCAGGAGTCCAGGTGAGGAGCAGAGGGAGGGCTGAGGGAACCCATGGAATCCATCTCAGCCCCTGGCGTCCACAGTCCTGGGAAGCCCTGGGCCTGGTGGCCTCATGTGAGTCCAGAGACTCCCCTGGGGGGTCTCAGGGCAGTGAGGGCCTTGGTGTGAGGGTGTGGGCTCGGGTCAACAAGGGGGCGTCCCAGGACCTGATGGGGCTCAAGCTGAGGACGCTGAGGGAGGACAGAAGGGGCCCCACAGATCCCCGCCCCTGCTGTCAGCCCTGGGAGGGCCTGGGTGGGATGAGCACTCGTGGGGTCCTGACTTCCTGACATCCGGGTCTCGGAAGGACGGGGGTCCTGGGATGAGGGGCGGGGCCTCGGGTGGCCAGAGGGGAGATCACATGCCGCCTGAGTCAAGGTGAGGACCCCGAGGGAGAACGGAGGGATCCTGCACCCCGGGACAGTGTTGCACCTTGGAGGCCACAGGGCAGGGTGAGCACCGGCGGCATTTCCTGACATCCGGGTCTCAGAGGGACTGCGGACCTGGTTTGAGGGGCGGGGCCTCGGGTGGGCTGAAGGGAGGCTCCATGCCGCCTGAGTGAATCTGAGGACCTTGA
The DNA here is from genome assembly GCF_048564905.1 of Vicugna pacos. NCBI lineage: Eukaryota > Metazoa > Chordata > Mammalia > Artiodactyla > Camelidae > Vicugna > Vicugna pacos. The sequence continues at coordinate 104,645,004 of NC_133023.1, forward strand.
GGGAGGATCTAGGAGACTCTGGACTCCAGAATAGAGGGGACCCCAAGCTATCTACCCCTGCAGTCAGCCCTGGTAGGCCCTGTGCTGATGAGCACATGGCAGCGTGCCCTGACTTCCGCATCCGGGTCTCAGACGGAGTCGGGATGTAGTACAAGGAGGGGGAGCTCAAGGGGGCAGAGTGGAGAATCCCAGTTCCTGCCGGGCGTCAAGGTGAGGACCCTGAGGGAGGCCTGAGGGGACCAGAGACCCCAGCACAGAGTCGGTCCCGGGAGGTCATGGGGCCGGATCACCTCAGGCAGCATTTCCTGACATCCGGGTCTCAGAGGGACTGCGGACCTGGTTTGAGGGGCGGGGCCTCGGGTGGGCTGAGGAGAGAATCCCAGTTCCTGCCGGGCGCCGAGGTGAGGACCCTGAGGAAGGACTGGGGACACCCTGGACTCCAGAATTGAGGGGACCCCAAGATATCTACCCCGGCAGTCAGCCCTCGGAGGCCTCAGGCCGGACGAGCCCACGGCAGCGTGCCGGGACTTCCGCATCCGGGCCTCGGAGGGACTGGGGCGCTGCTGTGGGGAGCGAAGCCTCAGCTTGGGAAACGCAGGGCGGAGGGCCTGTCAGGACAGTGAGCAAGGACTGTGAGGGAGGACTGCGGGACCCTGGACCCCAGTACAGAGTCGTTCCTGGGAGATCATAGGGTGGCATGACCACAGGCACATTTCCTGACATCCGCGTCTCAGAGGGAATGGGGCCCAGGTTTGAGGGGCGGGGCCTCAGATGGGCTGAGGTGGGAATCCCCGTTCCTGCCTGGCGTCACGGTGAGGATCCTGAGGGAGGACTGAGGGAACCAGAGACCCCAGATCAGTGGGGACCCGCCGAACCGATCCTGCCCCTGCTTTTATCCCTGGGAGGCCCCAGGGCGAGATGAGCACACGTTGCTCTTTGGTGTCTCGACTTCCCCATCCGGGTCTCAGAGAGACTGGGGCCTTAATATAAGGAGGGGGGACCTCAGGTATGCAGAGCAGGGTATCCCCGGTCCCCCTGGTAGTCAAGGTGAGGACCCTGAGGGAGGACCAAGAGACCCTGCACCCCGGAACAGAGTCGGCCATGGGGGGCTATAGGGCAGGATGACCAAAGGCAGCATTTCCTGACATCCCGGTCTCAGAGGGACAGGGCTCCTGGTATGAGGGGCGGGGCGTCAGATGGGCAGAGGACAGAATCCTAAATTACCAGGGGGCAATGTGAGGACCGTGAGGGAGCCTTTGCCCTTGTGCTGGGTCTTGGAGGCCCCAGAGCAGGGTGACCAGGTGAGATGTTTTCTGACCTCTTACTCAGAGGTCCTTGGGAGGTGAAGTCCCTGGTCTGAGGAGTGTGGCTCAGATGTGCAGAGGGTGGTCTCCCCGGAACCCCCAGTAGGACTGGGCAGACCCCCTCCCCAGGTAGAGGGGGCCTCAACAGAAACTTGCTCCTCTGGTCCTTCCTGGGAGGCCCGGGTGTAAGTCAGGAGGCATCACCTCCCCACTTTATCCTCAAACTCAGTGCGATGGTGGTGTCGGCCTGCAGGGGACAACCTCATGTTAGCGGAGGGGAGGGTTCCAGGACTTGCTGGGCGTAAATGTGAATGTCTTGATACTGAGAGTAGAGAGCGAGCCCACAGAATCCGGCCCTGCCCCCTGTCATCCCTGAAGTCCCTGGGCAGGAGTGGCCAATGGTGCTGCCCCCTCACCTCTGCCCCAGGCTCTCAGGGAATTCAGACCTAGTTCTGAGGTTGGCAGAAGGAGCCACAACCGGTCAGCAGCAGAAGGACTCACAGGATGTGCCAGGGCTCAGGAAAAGGACCCTTTGGGTGGATGCAGGGCATGAGGAGACCCTCACCCCAAAAGAGATGGGAACTTACAGTGTCCGGCTTGAGCTGTTTCAGCCCTAGGAGTCCCCAGTCAGGTCTGGCCGGATGGGGCCTGCCATCACTTCCGTCACGTGGTTGGGGGTGGGGTATCTCAGGGTGTGAGGACCTTGGTCTGAGGGGAAGCATCAGGCCAGCAGAGGGAGCGGTCCTAGGATATCCCACGTGTCAAGGCAAGGACTCTCCGTGAGGACCAAATGTACCCCGCCATCTCAGGAGAGGAAGGACCCCACCGGGTCCAGCTGACCCGTGTTCCCAGCCCTGGAAGGAACAGTCAGTGGTGGCCCTAAGTGCCGTGCTCACTTCCATCCTGGGTGGGAAGGTGGGAGTCTTCAGGGAGTTGAGGTCTGGGTCTGACGGGCAGATGTCAACTCGTCATCCCAGGTGGGGGCAGGGGGGAAGAGCAGGCCCTGGCGGGAGTGAGATGCATGGCCTCCAGGCACTGAGGGCACCTCCGCCCAGGGCAGAGGGGCCGATCCCCGCTGCCAGTGCTTCTGGTTTTTTCGGGGGGCTGGGGGTGGATGTTGTGTAAATGGATCCTGGGACCAGTTTCCACGTAGGGGAGAGGTTCCCCGGACCAACAACAGTTCTCAGACAGCAGCAGAGTGTTCAAGAATTCAACTGCGTTCTGACACCGTCTAGCCAGAGATGGCATCAGACCCTCTGGTTCAGGCTCAGTCCTCCAAGACTGCCCTCCCCCCACCACTTCAGAAGCCCACCGCAAGGCAAGGTTCTTCCCTGTGCTGCTAAATGGCCAGCTGTAGGTTGGGGATTCCAACTCCCTCCTCCTTGGGTTTCCACCGCTGGTGACAAGTCGAGGCTGTTACTTGTCCTTCTGAAAGACGTGTCCTTCTGAAAGACCTCCAGAGGTTGCCACGCCCTCCTCCTCAGGTTTGGTTGATTTGCTAGAGTGGCTCACAGGTCTCTGACAAACGTATTACTTCCTAGATCACCAGCTGAACATAAAGGGCATGAGTCACGAAGAGCCAGATGGAAGAGGTGCTAGGGCCAAGGTGTGCGGGAGCGGGGCCGACTTCCCCGCTCTCTCAGACAGTGCCACTTGCCCCAGCTCTCTACCTGCTCACCAACCCAGAAGCTCTCCAAACCCATCCTCTTGGGGTTTGACGGAGGCTTCATTACATAAGCACGATTGGTTAAACCATTGGCCATTGGCAATTGAACTCAAATCTCCAGCCTTTCTCCCCTCCCTGGTGGTGCTGGGGAGGGGCCAAAAGATCCAAACTTTTAATCACATGATTGGCTCTTCTGGCAACCAGCCCCATTTTAGGTGCTTTGCAAACACATCTCATTGACATGAAAAACAAAAACAGCACATTCATCACTCTCAACACTGAGGACATCCCAAGGGCTTTGGGAGCTGTGAACAAGGAACTGTGCACAGAAACCAAAGTCAATGACCAGAGGTATCCTTGTCCTGAATCACAGCAGGGAAGGGGCCTCCTCTCCTTTCTCTCCCGGCTTTCAGGGAGGTGAGGACCTTGGTGTGAGAGGACGGGTCAGATCCTATCTGAAGGAACCACGCCTTGGCGACAGAGAGAAGAGTCCCGGGTCCTCCCAGGAGTCAAGGTGAGGGCCCGAGGGAAGGGTGAGGGGACCCGCACGCCCACAACAAAGATGGGACACCAAAGTAAACCTCGTTCAGCCCTAGAAACCCTGGGAAGGTCGATAAGCTTGTCCTCCCACAAGGCCACTGGGTCCCCACCTGTCACCGCTGCCCAGACTCCTGTCAGCTGCCAACACCTGTCATTATGTCCCTGGTTCAGATGAGTGAGCTCCGCCAGGCTGTGGAAGACCTTCAGGACCCAAGAGACGCCCAGGGCCTGGTGGATGTGCAGCAGCTGGAGGCTGAGCAGGAGGGGGCCGCATCCCCCCGGTACCCCTGCTCCTCCTCAGTCTCCTCTTCCTACTCTGCCGGTGCCGAGTCCCTGCGCCAAGGTGCAGAGCTTTCAATGATGGCTGACCTGGTGAGCTTCCTGCTCCTCAAGTATCACCGGAAGCAGCCGACCACCAGGGCAGAAATGCTGAGTATCCTCAGAGAATACCAGGACCACTTCCCTGCGGTCTTCAGCCAGGCCTCTGAGTGCATGCAGCTGGTCTTTGGGGTGGATGTGAAGGAGGTGGACCCCAAGGAGCACTTGTACATCCTGGTCCCCACCCTGGGCCTCACCTGTGATGGGATGCAGGGTGGTGAGCAGAGCATGCCCAAGAACGGCCTCCTGGTGATACTTCTGGGTGTCATCGTCCTGGGGGGAGGGGGGGTGCCTGAGGAAGAGGTGTGGGGAGCACTCGGTGTCATGGGGGTGTATCCTGGGAGGGAGCACTTCATCTACGGGGAGCCCAGGGAGCTGATCACCAAAGCGTGGGTGCAGGAGGGGTACCTGGAGTACCGGCAGGTGGCCAACAGCGATCCCGCTCGCCACGAGTTCCTGTGGGGGCCCCGGGCCCACGCGGAGACCAGCAAGCTGCAAGTCCTGGAGCATTTGTTTAGACTCAACAGTGAGGGTCCCATTTCCTTCCCGTCCCTGTCTGAGGAGGCCGTGAGCAATGAGGAAGAGGGGGCCTGAGCCAGACTTGCAGCCGCGCTCCTTCCAGGCCCCTGTCCAGCAGCTTCTCCTGCCGGGCAGGAAGGGAGCCCATCCTTCACCCTGTGTTTGCAGAGCGAGCAGTCAGCCTTGGAAGGAGTGAGGGCCCGGGCCAGCTCGGGGGGCACGGCGTACAGCATCTCTGGGCTCCTCCCGTCCTTTACGGTGACATGGAAATTGATCTTTGTTTCCTGTAGGTGTTTTTCAGTGCTGTTCCTATTAATAGAAGATTTAATAAGCTTCAGTATCTAACTTTGTGAATGACAGTGATCACAACGAGTGTATGCTTATCCAGTTCAAACACAACAGTTTTCCTCTTCTGTAAAGGAGACTGAAATCTCTCTCTCTCTCTCTCTCTTTTTTTTTTTTTTTGGTCATCCTGGATGACATAATATGGAATTGCAATTAGAATTGTTTGGGAAATGTGAGAGTAATTAGCAATGATACAGATGAGGGAAGATTTAGAACAATAAAAGTAAAAATATTAACTTGCTTCTTACCCCTTCTTGTTTGTCATTTTATACGTGTAATATCCCTATGTTTAATTGGGTTTCCATGGGTTATTTAAGAAAGTAGGAGAAAATCAGTGTGAATCAACAGGATCCCTGCTCACCATCTCACTTCATCCGCACACATTCACCGAGCCTCTGCTGTCCGGAGGGCTCTGTGTTAGTGGGGACACTAGGAAAAGCAAGACACACCCCACACCTAGAAGGACAGGCTAGGAGCCCAGTCACATCAGGAAGATGGTGACATGTCCCTGAAGTCCCACAGAACAAGGGAAAGAAGCGGCGAGGCGGAGGGGGTCCGGGAGAGAGCACCCAAGTGCAAGTGCGCAGAGCCAGGGCAGGTGGGGGCTTTGGGAAGCTGGGCTTCCTTCTGTGGGAGGTGACGGTAATGAAGCCGGGTGGTGGCGGCGGCCAGACTTGAAGAAGGCGTGTTTTGGGTTTGAGAAGCCACAGTTCGGATGGAAGGGCGGCTGGGAGGGGGCAAAGGTTGTTCCTTGACTCCCTTCGTAGGAGCTCGGTGTTGAGTCCAGCTGGGAACCCTCCCCCACCCCTCAGTGTAACCTAGCCTCTAATCGGGAGAATTTACTTAGTTTCATTTAGGAGACATGCTTTTTGGCTGATTAGCTCTTCCACATCCTACTGAGCTGCGTGTTCTCTAACATGACCTGGATAACAAACCAACCAGCCAAGTGCCAGAGGAGGGAGTGGGAGGGTCTGGGGCCAAAGAAAATCAGAAGCACCTGCCAATCATCGCGGTTCCAACAGGCAGCGCGCCCCGCGCGAGGTGCTTGGCGCACATCACACGCACCCCTGCAGTCCTGCGGGACGGGCCTCCTCACACCCGCCCACTGCACAGATGAAGACCCTGAGGTCGTGGGGCTCGGGAACCTTCCCAGGATCACGTGCTAGTAAGTGACGGGGTGGGGCCGAGACCCCTGGTCTGAATTCATCTAGAGCCCACGCTGCGCCCACCCATCGCAGCCTGCGGCCCACCTCCTGACCCAGAGTCCACTTCTCTCCTCAGTGTCCTCGTGGTGTCTGTCGGGTGACAGAAAGTAGGATCCTGAGGCCCAGGTAGTAAAAGCTGGACCAAGAAAGGAAGGTGACTGTGACAGTCAAAGCCAGGGTGAGGACTGTCTGCGGTTTCTTGAGAGCTGACCCTGCCAGGTGGTGGCACTGCTGTCCAGTCCCAGCCCTTATCCCACACGACAGCACCCTGCCCTGGTCCCCTCCTTCCCCGGGGCCCTCTTGGCCAACTCGAACCTGACCTGCTGACTTGGTCATCACAGGGGGTGGGGGTGTGGAGAGAGAGACAGAGACAGAGAGAGACAGAGACAGAGGCAGAGGCAGAGACAGAGAGAGACAGAGACAGAGAGACAGTCACAGAGACAGACACAGCGACAGAGCGAGAGCCAGAGCGCGAGACCGGGCTTGAGACTGGGATTGGGATTGTGGTTGACTGGGTCTTGAAAGCCACATTTCTTATGGGATAACATCCCTAACGTAGACTTTTCAGAAGCGGCAGAAAAGTTAACACTAGGGAACATCCTGACACCGTCTCCCTGTCCCCAGTGGGGGAGGGGAGCGGCCGTAACAGAGCTTGCCTGGGGCTCCTTTGGAAAGTGCATTGCACCCGACGGCCCCTGTGCCATTTGAGCTTCTAAGGATGGCTTTCCCGGGTCTCCTTGGCCTTGGACAACTACGAAATGAGTCATCACTGGACAAGGAAGACTCCCCTTTGCTGCTGTCCTGCGGGGTGCAGGTGGCTTCCGGGCAGACACAAGGCCCCCAGTCTGGGCTGAGGCCGTGGGCTCGGGCGTCCGCAGTGGACCACAGGCCGGCTCTACTTCTCCGTCAGGCGGATCCTAGGCCCACGACTCCACCTTCCCCGGCCCGGGCCGGGCCTTCCCTGCCACCTGCCCCGGGTCAGACGGGAAGAGTCCACGGCGCTGCGCCGCAGAGCGCTCAGCACCGCCAAGGGACGGCAGGCGCCCTCCGACCTGCTCGAACTGTCGCAGTGACCGTGCACAGCTGCTTTCAAGGACACTGAAGCCAGCTCCTGGGCGACATACAAATTTGTTCGTTCCAAGATACGCTGGGGACCACGTTCACGTCCTGTCCTAGTCTGCTGTCCTCAAGGACCTCTTTCCGGGTCTGGAGGGGGAGGCAGATACACCCAAGCTCTCAGGGAGACAGGAGCACCCCACCTTGGGACTGGACATGCAAGGCGGGCTGTGGGAGCCTTGGGAGGGAGCCTGGGACCACAGGAAGACCCGACTGCCGAGGTGGCCTTGAAGCCGGGCCGGCCTTGAAGCCGGGCCCCAACATGCAGAGCGGCCTGTGGATAGAGACGGGCATTGCCACCCGACGAGGCAGCTTGAGGACATGCCCAGACAGGGGAGTTCTTGGCGGGTCCCAGAGCAGCCGGGGACTGGGTGCGGGTCTGGCCCAGGGCCCATGGACGGTGACGGAGAGCGGTTGGGGGTCCTCTGGGCTGGCGGACACCGGGGGCTAAGGCAGGCGCAGCGGCCGGCGGGCCAGGCTGGGAAAGGCAGGCCTTGGACGTCGTGAGGGCTGGTATCTGAGTAACAGGTGTCCTGAGCCATGGCTGAGAGCGACCCCTGGGGCGCGACACAAAGCCACGGCCCAGCCGGCCCGGGGCGGGGGCGGGGGCGGGGAGGGCAGGGGTGCGTGGGATGGAGGGAGGCAGACCTGTGAGGGGGCAGGCCCACCAGACCCAGGGTGTGAGGGAGGGCTGGAAGGAGCGGGCGGCAGGCGAGGCCACAGGGCTGGGATCGGCCCGCCGATGTCCCAGCCTTTGGGCCCCCTCCTGAGACGCCCCCGTGGCCTCCACTGAAGTTCGAACTCTAAGGACACGTCCCTGCAGGAGGGAGTGACCCGAACAAGTGCTCTGTAAACCTGTTTAGAGGCACAAAGACCTGCGCCCAAGCTCCAGTCTCGGCCTAGGAGCTCCACAAAGGCCGACAGCCCTCAGACTCGAAGGCCCCTTGGGAGAATCTCTTTCGAACCCCTTGCCCTCCCCTTCTGGAACAGGGAGTGGCCCTCAGAGAGGACAGACGCCTCTCCTTAGCGGCAGAGCTGGGATGAGGACCTAGGAGCCCGGCAGACGGGCCTTTCCAGGTCCCATTCTCTCTCCCTGTGCAGTGACTATGAAGAACAGTCACCACAGCGGCTACAGAACACGTGTCCCCCCAGACCGCTGTCCTGTCTGTCCTGCCATCTGTGGTGAAGACGGCTCTCGGGCTGGACTTGTCCCATCCCACACCCAGAGCCTCATCTATTTTCAGTCACACGTGGACGGGCTTTCCGTTGGTCACGTCTAGCTCAACAAGTAGGAACTGTCCTTGGCAGTGAGTCTGTAGAGTAGGCCCCTTGAAAAGTACCGGACCCAGAGCAGGCAAAATTATTCAGTGTACCTGCCACCGAGGTGACGGCGGGACGGGGACCCAGGGCTGGGGGCGGGGCTGGCTCGGGGAAGGCGAGCAGGGCAGGCCTGGGAGCAGACCAGGGAAATGCTTGCTCTCAACAGATCAGAATACATGCTGAACCCCCAGATCAAGGACTGCAAAGGGGAAGAAGCAGGGCAGAGCCGAGTTGGAAGCGGAAGGCCAGCAATCTGGCAGGGCAGGAGCCTAACCCCCCCAGTGACAGGGAAGAGGGAAGAGGGCCTTAGAGCAGCCTCAGGGGAGGCTGAATCCGAGGTCTGAGGGAGGTGTTCTGACGCGGACTAAGGCAGGTGTTCTGAAAGTGAGTGCTCTCGGGCCACGAGGAGTTTCTATGGCAAGAAATGGGCACTAAAGAGGATCCCATGTGCTCTGGAGAGGGGTGGGGCTGCGGACAGCAGAGCTCAAAAGGAGGCTCCAAAGCACAGGGGAGGATGCGGCCATCCGCTCACGCGGCACGGGGGGAACCCTATGTGCCAGGTGCTTTGGTGACACTGAAGTGGGACGTGGGGAGTGCCCCCACACGCTCCCACACAGCCCCACTCTGGGGACAGCTCGACCCAGGGGCAGGAGAACGGGACACTTCCTTATGGCCCATCAGAGCTGGACCGACCAGCCAGCAGGAGCAGCTGGAAGAGACCAAGGCAGGAGCTGTTGGGGGCGGGGGGGCGGGCGCTGCCAGCCAGCCCGGGCCAACCAGCCCACTCGGACCACCACTTCCGGGAGGTGCAGTCGCCCGGGGCCCATCTCACCCCTGCCGCCTTGGTGGCAGCCAAGCCAGGGCCAGCCAGGGCCAGCCAGGACCTGGCCCTTGAACAAATCGGAGGCTGGCAACAGGCCTCCCCAACCTTTGGGGATGGAAACAGGATCATGTCTCTCCGCCCACTCAGGGCCTGGCCCCTGGGAGAAAGGTGCCTGGCAGCAGATGGGAGCCTTTCGCCGGGACCTTGAACATACCTTCCTACACTTCTGGAAAACAGAGAAGCTGGGGGCTCTGTACCCCTCCCCTCCCCTCCCCTCGGCCAGGGCTCCCTGTCCAGACCAACTCTGGGACCTCACGTGACACATAAAGAGGACGATGACCAAAGTCGCTGGTTGCCCTGCTACCGAGATTCTAGAATTCTGCGGACACTATTTACTGGGCGTCCCTGCTCAGACTGAAGGCACTTCTGCCCTGAGAGCTCAGTGATCTGGTCTCAGGGAGAGCATGTGCCTGGTCTAGACTAGCTGCATGGCGAGTCAGAGCCCCGACGAGGAATATACGGCCACGGCGGCCCCCGCAGCTGATGGAGAGCCCCCAGCGGGGGCCCCATCGGGTTCATCCCCGGATCCAAAGGTGGATTCGAGGGAGATTTTGGAGAAGCCCGGCGACCAGGCCGAGAGCCAAGATCCAGGCTCCCAAGACAACCAGCCACCACAGGACCCAAACCCAGGTCCCGCCAACGTGGACGGAACCCACGGTGTTCTTGGGCTCTCCTTCCCGAGAAAGCTCTGGATGATGGTGGAGGACGAGGCCTTCAAGTCCGTGCGCTGGAACGACAAGGGAGACATGCTGATCATCGAGGAAGACCTTTTCCAGCGGGAGGTTCTTCGCCGGCGCGGCGCAGACAGGATCTTTGAAACAGACAGCTTGAAGAGCTTCATCCGCCAACTGAACCTCTACGGGTTCAGGAAAATACACCTGCCCGGCACTCTGGGTCGCTCTCCGGGGAAGAAAAGGCTGATGGTAACGTAGACAGCCCTTCCGTCTCCCGAGTTCTCTGTTCCTGGAACAGCTTCCCAGTCCTGAGCGGATGAGTGATGTGCTGAACGGGGTTCATTCCCGAGGGGGACTTTTTTCCTGCGAGCCAGTACTGAATGAAGGCTGAGGCAGTCCGGCGTGTCATGTAAGGCTCGCCCCTTAGAGATGCCCTGCGGGTGTGACCGAAGACCCAGGGGCCACTTCACGTCAGGGAGCTAGAGTGACACCTCAGCCCAGGCACCACGTAGCTTTAGTGAGCGCACACTCCAGGGCGAAATAAACCTTGCCAGGAATTTAAAAAGACCTCTTCTCCACAGTCAAACAAGACCTTTATGATGGAGGTGGGCGGGGAGGAGTGAATATTTCCCCCGAAATGACGAGAATGATTCATGTCCTTTCAGATCTACCACAACTGCAACTTTCAGAGAGAGAAGCCCCTGCTGATCGAGAACATGTGGAGAAAAGGTGACCCGAGAGCAACTGCTCGGCCCGCTTCCAGCGCAACCACCCCAAAGAGAAAGAAGCAAGCCGCCCCACCTATGAGATGCACCCAGTTTTTCCATCAGAATGACTCCACCAAAGATGCCGACAGGAAGACCCAGAGGGAAGCCCCCCGTGCTCAGGTGCCCAGCGGCATCCGGGCCTTCATGCTCCCTGGCGTCCTGTCTGCCGGCCGGGTGGCCAGGTTGGTGGTAGTGCAGCGTCCCTCCAGCGAGCAGGGCGGCCCGAGTGGGGAGGGCACCTCCAGGAATGTCACGCTAGTGCCCCCGGCTACTGCCGGAAGGGACGGTGCAGGGGAGCTGCCCAGAAGCCCCCCCGTTTGCCCCGATCCCAGCTCGGTGGTGTCCACGTGCAACACGGGTTACTGCATGCTGCTCGCGGCCCTTCTGCTCATGGCCCCCAACCAGGAGGCCCGCGGCAGATGAAGAGCCCGAGGGCTCTTCAGATTACAAGTGTGCTCTCTGCGAACGGTTCAAGGACAACCCAAAGCCCTGAGCTCACAGACCACTAGAGACACACGAAGAGCACCGTCCTGTAACCATGAACATTTTGGGCTTTAATAAAGACAAGCAAAACTCCCCGGGGCTAAATAAAGAATCTGCGAGAACCGCGGGTCCGTGTTCTTTCTCGCGTTCGATTCCGCACACGTCTCACCAGATAAGCCCGCGGAGGCTGGAGACCCCGGCCGGGGGCAGGCTTTGGTCCCCATCGGCCTCTTTCATCTGAAGCTGTGGCATTTCGGACACCCGCCCAAGGAGGTGGGGAGCGAGCACTGAGGCGAGCCCAGGAAGGTCTGGTCCCCTGGGCCGGGCCTGCCCATCAGGGGACAGACAGCCTGGCTTCTGACCTCGGGGGTGTCTCCCCCCCACTACTCATGCATCCCGGAGCAGGAGGGTCTTCCTCCTGGGTCCCCCAAGGATGCCAGAAGTTTCTGACCAGCAGCTCAGCGTCTCCAGCTCCCGATCCAGGGCCCCCTCCCCCCACAGAGGCCCGCCGAAACGTAGGGCCACCCCCTCCACCAAGGGCTGAGAGCGCTGCAGCCTGGCTCCGAAGAGACGGGGGGTTGCAGTCAAATGCCTGGGGGGAAGCCCATCACCCTCGAAGGTAACAACCACTGGAATCCCTACTCTCAAGTGACCAAACCCCCCACAAATGTATAAAAGATCTCCCACCAGGCGAACACCAGCACTGCTCACTTCCATCAGGGCTGTAGTTAGGACCCTTTCTTGGCACGTGAAGCGGCCGTGCGGCACGTCTAACACACCGGCTCCGCGAGCCAAGGGACACTTTACAACAGGGCGAGAGTCATCTGCGAGGCAGACGGTGCTGTTTCTGAGTCCGATGTCCCCTGATGCCCCACTGGTCTGAGCCGACTCGCCAACACTCACGGGGGCCCCAGCTGTCCTGCACACTGTCCTACCAGCTGGTGCCTCATGCCACGTAGCTGAGAACACAGGGAAGCCAGGCATCGGTGCTCAGGAGAGCCTGACACCGGATTCTGCCCACGTGGCCTGTCCCAGCCCCGCGGGATCACCATCCATCCTGAAATGGAGACGGGGCCCCAGGAGGCGGGTCTGGGTCTAGGACAGAGGGTGTGAGGATGGAGAAGGCTCCTGGACGTGGGGGTAAAGGCTCGGCCCTCTGAAGTCTGCTCTTGTGTTCAGGCTGGGGCCCTGCTCCCACTTCCTCCTGCCCACTCTGCTCGGCTTCTCTCCCAGCCGACTGGGGGGCCCACGTTCTCCTGCAGGCTCACTGCCCTGGGCAGATGGGGTGTCAGGCAGGCGGCAGGCCTGTAGTTCAAAGCATGGTGCCCTCGGGTCCGGTGGGCTCTCAGGGCTCCCGCAAGGGGACGGGGATCCGCGCCTCAGGGCCCAGGGCAGGCACCTGTGTCTGGGAACTGCCCAGGTTTCCACATGGGGCACACGTGGCATGTTTGGTCCATGTGTGTGGTGTGTGGATGTACGTGTACATAAGCACATACAGTCTAGACATGATATAGATACACGCACAGTAGCTGCAGATGAAAAATGTAGTTCTTACTATGGATGAGAATTAACAAGTGAAAATCACGGCTCTGGAACACGTACCATTATCCAGTCATCAACCCAAGGGATCCGCAACTCCCCTGCCACTGCTCAGCCTCTTCAGGAAAAGGTAAGTCTTTCGAATAGACCGTCTACGAAGTCAGGCTAGTTGTCGGGGAGCCCGCGAGGGAAGGTGTGTTGCTCTCTGCCCCTTCACGGTCACCAGGAGGCAGGTCCCCTCCAGCATCTTTGCTGGGACTGCAGCTTTTGTGTGCGAGGGTGGGTGAGGGCCCTCCGGGGTAAGGACAGAGGGGTCCAACCACCCCACAACACAGGGACCCTAAGAATGCAAATCGGCCCCGCGCCAGAATCCTGGGGACCCCCGGGCGGGGCTGTCAGGCTGATCATTCCCCGGCCCCCATTTCTTCAGTGAACTCGGGGAGTCAGAGGCTAGGTCTGAGAGACGCAGTCTCAGGAGGGTAGAGGGCGGCTCCCAAGTCCTGTCAGGAGGCAAGGTGAGGACACAGGAGACTGAGGCCCCCAGGGAATCCACCTCCGCCCCACCCCCGACAGCCCTCGGAAACCCCTGGGCTCGGGGTCCAGATGTGATGGGCACTGATGCCCCAACCTTGGGAGGTGAGTGAGGTGAGGGCCTGGGTGAGGGAGGCCGGCTTCAGGTTTGCTAGTGAAGGAGCCCAGCGCTGCCAGGAGTCAAGGTAGAACCGTGTGTGGGGACTCGGTTTGCAGGCATCCAGGTCGGTTCTGCGGTCACCCCTGGGAGACCCCAGGCAGGGTTGCAAGGATCAGATCCCCACCCCCTCATCCCTGCTTCCCTCTCTGGTGTCCTGGCTCTGGAGGGTCTGAGTCCAAGGGGACCAAGCTCAGGTGGGCAGAGGGAGGTGTCCAGGCCCAGCCAGGAGTCCAGGTGAGGAGCAGAGGGAGGGCTGAGGGAACCCATGGAATCCATCTCAGCCCCTGGCGTCCACAGTCCTGGGAAGCCCTGGGCCTGGTGGCCTCATGTGAGTCCAGAGACTCCCCTGGGGGGTCTCAGGGCAGTGAGGGCCTTGGTGTGAGGGTGTGGGCTCGGGTCAACAAGGGGGCGTCCCAGGACCTGATGGGGCTCAAGCTGAGGTCGCTGAGGGAGGACAGAAGGGGCCCCACAGATCCCCGCCCCTGCTGTCAGCCCTGGGAGGGCCTGGGTGGGATGAGCACTCGTGGGGTCCTGACTTCCTGACATCCGGGTCTCGGAAGGACGGGGGTCCTGGGATGAGGGGCGGGGCCTCGGGTGGCCAGAGGGGAGATCACATGCCGCCTGAGTCAAGGTGAGGACCCCGAGGGAGAACGGAGGGATCCTGCACCCCGGGACAGTGTTGCACCTTGGAGGCCACAGGGCAGGGTGAGCACCGGCGGCATTTCCTGACATCCGGGTCTCAGAGGGACTGCGGACCTGGTTTGAGGGGCGGGGCCTCGGGTGGGCTGAAGGGAGGCTCCATGCCGCCTGAGTGAATCTGAGGACCTTGAGGGAGGATCTAGGAGACTCTGGACTCCAGAATAGAGGGGACCCCAAGCTATCTACCCCTGCAGTCAGCCCTGGTAGGCCCTGTGCTGATGAGCACATGGCAGCGTGCCCTGACTTCCGCATCCGGGTCTCAGACGGAGTCGGGATGTAGTACAAGGAGGGGGAGCTCAAGGGGGCAGAGTGGAGAATCCCAGTTCCTGCCGGGCGTCAAGGTGAGGACCCTGAGGGAGGCCTGAGGGGACCAGAGACCCCAGCACAGAGTCGGTCCCGGGAGGTCATGGGGCCGGATCACCTCAGGCAGCATTTCCTGACATCCGGGTCTCAGAGGGACTGCGGACCTGGTTTGAGGGGCGGGGCCTCGGGTGGGCTGAGGAGAGAATCCCAGTTCCTGCCGGGCGCCGAGGTGAGGACCCTGAGGAAGGACTGGGGACACCCTGGACTCCAGAATTGAGGGGACCCCAAGATATCTACCCCGGCAGTCAGCCCTCGGAGGCCTCAGGCCGGACGAGCCCACGGCAGCGTGCCGGGACTTCCGCATCCGGGCCTCGGAGGGACTGGGGCGCTGCTGTGGGGAGCGAAGCCTCAGCTTGGGAAACGCAGGGCGGAGGGCCTGTCAGGACAGTGAGCAAGGACTGTGAGGGAGGACTGCGGGACCCTGGACCCCAGTACAGAGTCGTTCCTGGGAGATCATAGGGTGGCATGACCACAGGCACATTTCCTGACATCCGCGTCTCAGAGGGAATGGGGCCCAGGTTTGAGGGGCGGGGCCTCAGATGGGCTGAGGTGGGAATCCCCGTTCCTGCCTGGCGTCACGGTGAGGATCCTGAGGGAGGACTGAGGGAACCAGAGACCCCAGATCAGTGGGGACCCGCCGAACCGATCCTGCCCCTGCTTTTATCCCTGGGAGGCCCCAGGGCGAGATGAGCACACGTTGCTCTTTGGTGTCTCGACTTCCCCATCCGGGTCTCAGAGAGACTGGGGCCTTAATATAAGGAGGGGGGACCTCAGGTATGCAGAGCAGGGTATCCCCGGTCCCCCTGGTAGTCAAGGTGAGGACCCTGAGGGAGGACCAAGAGACCCTGCACCCCGGAACAGAGTCGGCCATGGGGGGCTATAGGGCAGGATGACCAAAGGCAGCATTTCCTGACATCCCGGTCTCAGAGGGACAGGGCTCCTGGTATGAGGGGCGGGGCGTCAGATGGGCAGAGGACAGAATCCTAAATTACCAGGGGGCAATGTGAGGACCGTGAGGGAGCCTTTGCCCTTGTGCTGGGTCTTGGAGGCCCCAGAGCAGGGTGACCAGGTGAGATGTTTTCTGACCTCTTACTCAGAGGTCCTTGGGAGGTGAAGTCCCTGGTCTGAGGAGTGTGGCTCAGATGTGCAGAGGGTGGTCTCCCCGGAACCCCCAGTAGGACTGGGCAGACCCCCTCCCCAGGTAGAGGGGGCCTCAACAGAAACTTGCTCCTCTGGTCCTTCCTGGGAGGCCCGGGTGTAAGTCAGGAGGCATCACCTCCCCACTTTATCCTCAAACTCAGTGCGATGGTGGTGTCGGCCTGCAGGGGACAACCTCATGTTAGCGGAGGGGAGGTTCCAGGACTTGCTGGGCGTAAATGTGAATGTCTTGATACTGAGAGTAGAGAGCGAGCCCACAGAATCCGGCCCTGCCCCCTGTCATCCCTGAAGTCCCTGGGCAGGAGTGGCCAATGGTGCTGCCCCCTCACCTCTGCCCCAGGCTCTCAGGGAATTCAGACCTAGTTCTGAGGTTGGCAGAAGGAGCCACAACCGGTCAGCAGCAGAAGGACTCACAGGATGTGCCAGGGCTCAGGAAAAGGACCCTTTGGGTGGATGCAGGGCATGAGGAGACCCTCACCCCAAAAGAGATGGGAACTTACAGTGTCCGGCTTGAGCTGTTTCAGCCCTAGGAGTCCCCAGTCAGGTCTGGCCGGATGGGGCCTGCCATCACTTCCGTCACGTGGTTGGGGGTGGGGTATCTCAGGGTGTGAGGACCTTGGTCTGAGGGGAAGCATCAGGCCAGCAGAGGGAGCGGTCCTAGGATATCCCACGTGTCAAGGCAAGGACTCTCCGTGAGGACCAAATGTACCCCGCCATCTCAGGAGAGGAAGGACCCCACCGGGTCCAGCTGACCCGTGTTCCCAGCCCTGGAAGGAACAGTCAGTGGTGGCCCTAAGTGCCGTGCTCACTTCCATCCTGGGTGGGAAGGTGGGAGTCTTCAGGGAGTTGAGGTCTGGGTCTGACGGGCAGATGTCAACTCGTCATCCCAGGTGGGGGCAGGGGGGAAGAGCAGGCCCTGGCGGGAGTGAGATGCATGGCCTCCAGGCACTGAGGGCACCTCCGCCCAGGGCAGAGGGGCCGATCCCCGCTGCCAGTGCTTCTGGTTTTTTCGGGGGGCTGGGGGTGGATGTTGTGTAAATGGATCCTGGGACCAGTTTCCACGTAGGGGAGAGGTTCCCCGGACCAACAACAGTTCTCAGACAGCAGCAGAGTGTTCAAGAATTCAACTGCGTTCTGACACCGTCTAGCCAGAGATGGCATCAGACCCTCTGGTTCAGGCTCAGTCCTCCAAGACTGCCCTCCCCCCACCACTTCAGAAGCCCACCGCAAGGCAAGGTTCTTCCCTGTGCTGCTAAATGGCCAGCTGTAGGTTGGGGATTCCAACTCCCTCCTCCTTGGGTTTCCACCGCTGGTGACAAGTCGAGGCTGTTACTTGTCCTTCTGAAAGACGTGTCCTTCTGAAAGACCTCCAGAGGTTGCCACGCCCTCCTCCTCAGGTTTGGTTGATTTGCTAGAGTGGCTCACAGGTCTCTGACAAACGTATTACTTCCTAGATCACCAGCTGAACATAAAGGGCATGAGTCACGAAGAGCCAGATGGAAGAGGTGCTAGGGCCAAGGTGTGCGGGAGCGGGGCCGACTTCCCCGCTCTCTCAGACAGTGCCACTTGCCCCAGCTCTCTACCTGCTCACCAACCCAGAAGCTCTCCAAACCCATCCTCTTGGGGTTTGACGGAGGCTTCATTACATAAGCACGATTGGTTAAACCATTGGCCATTGGCAATTGAACTCAAATCTCCAGCCTTTCTCCCCTCCCTGGTGGTGCTGGGGAGGGGCCAAAAGATCCAAACTTTTAATCACATGATTGGCTCTTCTGGCAACCAGCCCCATTTTAGGTGCTTTGCAAACACATCTCATTGACATGAAAAACAAAAACAGCACATTCATCACTCTCAACACTGAGGACATCCCAAGGGCTTTGGGAGCTGTGAACAAGGAACTGTGCACAGAAACCAAAGTCAATGACCAGAGGTATCCTTGTCCTGAATCACAGCAGGGAAGGGGCCTCCTCTCCTTTCTCTCCCGGCTTTCAGGGAGGTGAGGACCTTGGTGTGAGAGGACGGGTCAGATCCTATCTGAAGGAACCACGCCTTGGCGACAGAGAGAAGAGTCCCGGGTCCTCCCAGGAGTCAAGGTGAGGGCCCGAGGGAAGGGTGAGGGGACCCGCACGCCCACAACAAAGATGGGACACCAAAGTAAACCTCGTTCAGCCCTAGAAACCCTGGGAAGGTCGATAAGCTTGTCCTCCCACAAGGCCACTGGGTCCCCACCTGTCACCGCTGCCCAGACTCCTGTCAGCTGCCAACACCTGTCATTATGTCCCTGGTTCAGATGAGTGAGCTCCGCCAGGCTGTGGAAGACCTTCAGGACCCAAGAGACGCCCAGGGCCTGGTGGATGTGCAGCAGCTGGAGGCTGAGCAGGAGGGGGCCGCATCCCCCCGGTACCCCTGCTCCTCCTCAGTCTCCTCTTCCTACTCTGCCGGTGCCGAGTCCCTGCGCCAAGGTGCAGAGCTTTCAATGATGGCTGACCTGGTGAGCTTCCTGCTCCTCAAGTATCACCGGAAGCAGCCGACCACCAGGGCAGAAATGCTGAGTATCCTCAGAGAATACCAGGACCACTTCCCTGCGGTCTTCAGCCAGGCCTCTGAGTGCATGCAGCTGGTCTTTGGGGTGGATGTGAAGGAGGTGGACCCCAAGGAGCACTTGTACATCCTGGTCCCCACCCTGGGCCTCACCTGTGATGGGATGCAGGGTGGTGAGCAGAGCATGCCCAAGAATGGCCTCCTGGTGATACTTCTGGGTGTCATCGTCCTGGGGGGAGGGGGGGTGCCTGAGGAAGAGGTGTGGGGAGCACTCGGTGTCATGGGGGTGTATCCTGGGAGGGAGCACTTCATCTACGGGGAGCCCAGGGAGCTGATCACCAAAGCGTGGGTGCAGGAGGGGTACCTGGAGTACCGGCAGGTGGCCAACAGCGATCCCGCTCGCCACGAGTTCCTGTGGGGGCCCCGGGCCCACGCGGAGACCAGCAAGCTGCAAGTCCTGGAGCATTTGTTTAGACTCAACAGTGAGGGTCCCATTTCCTTCCCGTCCCTGTCTGAGGAGGCCGTGAGCAATGAGGAAGAGGGGGCCTGAGCCAGACTTGCAGCCGCGCTCCTTCCAGGCCCCTGTCCAGCAGCTTCTCCTGCCGGGCAGGAAGGGAGCCCATCCTTCACTCTGTGTTTGCAGAGCGAGCAGTCAGCCTTGGAAGGAGTGAGGGCCCGGGCCAGCTCGGGGGGCACGGCGTACAGCATCTCTGGGCTCCTCCCGTCCTTTACGGTGACATGGAAATTGATCTTTGTTTCCTGTAGGTGTTTTTCAGTGCTGTTCCTATTAATAGAAGATTTAATAAGCTTCAGTATCTAACTTTGTGAATGACAGTGATCACAACGTGTGTATGCTTATCCAGTTCAAACACAACAGTCTTCCTCTTCTGTAAAGGAGACTGAAATCTCTCTCTCTCTCTCTCTTTTTTTTTTTTTTGGTCATCCTGGATGACATAATATGGAATTGCAATTAGAATTGTTTGGGAAATGTGAGAGTAATTAGCAATGATACAGATGAGGGAAGATTTAGAACAATAAAAGTAAAAATATTAACTTGCTTCTTACCCCTTCTTGTTTGTCATTTTATACGTGTAATATCCCTATGTTTAATTGGGTTTCCATGGGTTATTTAAGAAAGTAGGAGAAAATCAGTGTGAATCAACAGGATCCCTGCTCACCATCTCACTTCATCCGCACACATTCACCGAGCCTCTGCTGTCCGGAGGGCTCTGTGTTAGTGGGGACACTAGGAAAAGCAAGACACACCCCACACCTAGAAGGACAGGCTAGGAGCCCAGTCACATCAGGAAGATGGTGACATGTCCCTGAAGTCCCACAGAACAAGGGAAAGAAGCGGCGAGGCGGAGGGGGTCCGGGAGAGAGCACCCAAGTGCAAGTGCGCAGAGCCAGGGCAGGTGGGGGCTTTGGGAAGCTGGGCTTCCTTCTGTGGGAGGTGACGGTAATGAAGCCGGGTGGTGGCGGCGGCCAGACTTGAAGAAGGCGTGTTTTGGGTTTGAGAAGCCACAGTTCGGATGGAAGGGCGGCTGGGAGGGGGCAAAGGTTGTTCCTTGACTCCCTTCGTAGGAGCTCGGTGTTGAGTCCAGCTGGGAACCCTCCCCCACCCCTCAGTGTAACCTAGCCTCTAATCGGGAGAATTTACTTAGTTTCATTTAGGAGACATGCTTTTTGGCTGATTAGCTCTTCCACATCCTACTGAGCTGCGTGTTCTCTAACATGACCTGGATAACAAACCAACCAGCCAAGTGCCAGAGGAGGGAGTGGGAGGGTCTGGGGCCAAAGAAAATCAGAAGCACCTGCCAATCATCGCGGTTCCAACAGGCAGCGCGCCCCGCGCGAGGTGCTTGGCGCACATCACACGCACCCCTGCAGTCCTGCGGGACGGGCCTCCTCACACCCGCCCACTGCACAGATGAAGACCCTGAGGTCGTGGGGCTCGGGAACCTTCCCAGGATCACGTGCTAGTAAGTGACGGGGTGGGGCCGAGACCCCTGGTCTGAATTCATCTAGAGCCCACGCTGCGCCCACCCATCGCAGCCTGCGGCCCACCTCCTGACCCAGAGTCCACTTCTCTCCTCAGTGTCCTCGTGGTGTCTGTCGGGTGACAGAAAGTAGGATCCTGAGGCCCAGGTAGTAAAAGCTGGACCAAGAAAGGAAGGTGACTGTGACAGTCAAAGCCAGGGTGAGGACTGTCTGCGGTTTCTTGAGAGCTGACCCTGCCAGGTGGTGGCACTGCTGTCCAGTCCCAGCCCTTATCCCACACGACAGCACCCTGCCCTGGTCCCCTCCTTCCCCGGGGCCCTCTTGGCCAACTCGAACCTGACCTGCTGCCTTGGTCATCACAGGGGGTGGGGGTGTGGAGAGAAAGACAGAGACAGAGAGAGACAGAGACAGAGGCAGAGGCAGAGACAGAGAGAGACAGAGACAGAGAGACAGTCACAGAGACAGACACAGCGACAGAGCGAGAGCCAGAGCGCGAGACCGGGCTTGAGACTGGGATTGGGATTGTGGTTGACTGGGTCTTGAAGGCCACATTTCTTATGGGATAACATCCCTAACGTAGACTTTTCAGAAGCTGCAGAAAAGTTAACACTAGGGAACATCCTGACACCGTCTCCCTGTCCCCAGTGGGGGAGGGGAGCGGCCGTAACAGAGCTTGCCTGGGGCTCCTTTGGAAAGTGCATTGCACCCGACGGCCCCTGTGCCATTTGAGCTTCTAAGGATGGCTTTCCCGGGTCTCCTTGGCCTTGGACAACTACGAAATGAGTCATCACTGGACAAGGAAGACTCCCCTTTGCTGCTGTCCCTGTGGGGTGCAGGTGGCTTCCGGGCAGACACAAGGCCCCCAGTCTGGGCTGAGGCCGTGGGCTCGGGCGTCCGCAGTGGACCACAGGCCGGCTCTACTTCTCCGTCAGGCGGATCCTAGGCCCACGACTCCACCTTCCCCGGCCCGGGCCGGGCCTTCCCTGCCACCTGCCCCGGGTCAGACGGGAAGAGTCCACGGCACTGCGCCTCAGAGCGCTCAGCACCGCCAAGGGACGGCAGGCGCCCTCCGACCTGCTCGAACTGTCGCAGTGACCGTGCACAGCTGCTTTCAAGGACACTGAAGCCAGCTCCTGGGCGACATACAAATTTGTTCGTTCCAAGATACGCTGGGGACCACGTTCACGTCCTGTCCTAGTCTGCTGTCCTCAAGGACCTCTTTCCGGGTCTGGAGGGGGAGGCAGATACACCCAAGCTCTCAGGGAGACAGGAGCACCCCACCTTGGGACTGGACATGCAAGGCGGGCTGTGGGAGCCTTGGGAGGGAGCCTGGGACCACAGGAAGACCCGACTGCCGAGGTGGCCTTGAAGCCGGGCCGGCCTTGAAGCCGGGCCCCAACATGCAGAGCGGCCTGTGGATAGAGACGGGCATTGCCACCCGACGAGGCAGCTTGAGGACATGCCCAGACAGGGGAGTTCTTGGCGGGTCCCAGAGCAGCCGGGGACTGGGTGCGGGTCTGGCCCAGGGCCCATGGACGGTGACGGAGAGCGGTTGGGGGTCCTCTGGGCTGGCGGACACCGGGGGCTAAGGCAGGCGCAGCGGCCGGCGGGCCAGGCTGGGAAAGGCAGGCCTTGGACGTCGTGAGGGCTGGTATCTGAGTAACAGGTGTCCTGAGCCATGGCTGAGAGCGACCCCTGGGGCGTGACACAAAGCCACGGCCCAGCCGGCCCGGGGCGGGGGCGGGGGCGGGGAGGGCAGGGGTGCGTGGGATGGAGGGAGGCAGACCTGTGAGGGGGCAGGCCCACCAGACCCAGGGTGTGAGGGAGGGCTGGAAGGAGCGGGCGGCAGGCGAGGCCACAGGGCTGGGATCGGCCCGCCGATGTCCCAGCCTTTGGGCCCCCTCCTGAGACGCCCCCGTGGCCTCCACTGAAGTTCGAACTCTAAGGACACGTCCCTGCAGGAGGGAGTGACCCGAACAAGTGCTCTGTAAACCTGTTTAGAGGCACAAAGACCTGCGCCCAAGCTCCAGTCTCGGCCTAGGAGCTCCACGAAGGCCGACAGCCCTCAGACTCGAAGGCCCCTTGGGAGAATCTCTTTCGAACCCCTTGCCCTCCCCTTCTGGAACAGGGAGTGGCCCTCAGAGAGGACAGACGCCTCTCCTTAGCGGCAGAGCTGGGATGAGGACCTAGGAGCCCGGCAGACGGGCCTTTCCAGGTCCCATTCTCTCTCCCTGTGCAGTGACTATGAAGAACAGTCACCACAGCGGCTACAGAACACGTGTCCCCCCAGACCGCTGTCCTGTCTGTCCTGCCATCTGTGGTGAAGACGGCTCTCGGGCTGGACTTGTCCCATCCCACACCCAGAGCCTCATCTATTTTCAGTCACACGTGGACGGGCTTTCCGTTGGTCACGTCTAGCTCAACAAGTAGGAACTGTCCTTGGCAGTGAGTCTGTAGAGTAGGCCCCTTGAAAAGTACCGGACCCAGAGCAGGCAAAATTATTCAGTGTACCTGCCACCGAGGTGACGGCGGGACGGGGACCCAGGGCTGGGGGCGGGGCTGGCTCGGGGAAGGCGAGCAGGGCAGGCCTGGGAGCAGACCAGGGAAATGCTTGCTCTCAACAGATCAGAATACATGCTGAACCCCCAGATCAAGGACTGCAAAGGGGAAGAAGCAGGGCAGAGCCGAGTTGGAAGCAGAAGGCCAGCAATCTGGCAGGGCAGGAGCCTAACCCCCCCAGTGACAGGGAAGAGGGAAGAGGGCCTTAGAGCAGCCTCAGGGGAGGCTGAATCCGAGGTCTGAGGGAGGTGTTCTGACGCGGACTAAGGCAGGTGTTCTGAAAGTGAGTGCTCTCGGGCCACGAGGAGTTTCTATGGCAAGAAATGGGCACTAAAGAGGATCCCATGTGCTCTGGAGAGGGGTGGGGCTGCGGACAGCAGAGCTCAAAAGGAGGCTCCAAAGCACAGGGGAGGATGCGGCCATCCGCTCACGCGGCACGGGGGGAACCCTATGTGCCAGGTGCTTTGGTGACACTGAAGTGGGACGTGGGGAGTGCCCCCACACGCTCCCACACAGCCCCACTCTGGGGACAGCTCGACCCAGGGGCAGGAGAACGGGACACTTCCTTATGGCCCATCAGAGCTGGACCGACCAGCCAGCAGGAGCAGCTGGAAGAGACCAAGGCAGGAGCTGTTGGGGGCGGGGGGGCGGGCGCTGCCAGCCAGCCCGGGCCAACCAGCCCACTCGGACCACCACTTCCGGGAGGTGCAGTCGCCCGGGGCCCATCTCACCCCTGCCGCCTTGGTGGCAGCCAAGCCAGGGCCAGCCAGGGCCAGCCAGGGCCTGGCCCTTGAACAAATCGGAGGCTGGCAACAGGCCTCCCCAACCTTTGGGGATGGAAACAGGATCATGTCTCTCCGCCCACTCAGGGCCTGGCCCCTGGGAGAAAGGTGCCTGGCAGCAGATGGGAGCCTTTCGCCGGGACCTTGAACATACCTTCCTACACTTCTGGAAAACAGAGAAGCTGGGGGCTCTGTACCCCTCCCCTCCCCTCCCCTCGGCCAGGGCTCCCTGTCCAGACCACCTCTGGGACCTCACGTGACACATAAAGAGGACGATGACCAAAGTCGCTGGTTGCCCTGCTACCGAGATTCTAGAATTCTGCGGACACTATTTACTGGGCGTCCCTGCTCAGACTGAAGGCACTTCTGCCCTGAGAGCTCAGTGATCTGGTCTCAGGGAGAGCATGTGCCTGGTCTAGACTAGCTGCATGGCGAGTCAGAGCCCCGACGAGGAATATACGGCCACGGCGGCCCCCGCAGCTGATGGAGAGCCCCCAGCGGGGGCCCCATCGGGTTCATCCCCGGATCCAAAGGTGGATTCGAGGGAGATTTTGGAGAAGCCCGGCGACCAGGCCGAGAGCCAAGATCCAGGCTCCCAAGACAACCAGCCACCACAGGACCCAAACCCAGGTCCCGCCAACGTGGACGGAACCCATGGTGTTCTTGGGCTCTCCTTCCCGAGAAAGCTCTGGATGATAGTGGAGGACGAGGCCTTCAAGTCCGTGCGCTGGAACGACAAGGGAGACATGCTGATCATCGAGGAAGACCTTTTCCAGCGGGAGGTTCTTCGCCGGCGCGGCGCAGACAGGATCTTTGAAACAGACAGCTTGAAGAGCTTCATCCGCCAACTGAACCTCTACGGGTTCAGGAAAATACACCTGCCCGGCACTCTGGGTCGCTCTCCGGGGAAGAAAAGGCTGATGGTAACGTAGACAGCCCTTCCGTCTCCCGAGTTCTCTGTTCCTGGAACAGCTTCCCAGTCCTGAGCGGATGAGTGATGTGCTGAACGGGGTTCATTCCCGAGGGGGACTTTTTTCCTGCGAGCCAGTACTGAATGAAGGCTGAGGCAGTCCGGCGTGTCATGTAAGGCTCGCCCCTTAGAGATGCCCTGCGGGTGTGACCGAAGACCCAGGGGCCACTTCACGTCAGGGAGCTAGAGTGACACCTCAGCCCAGGCACCACGTAGCTTTAGTGAGCGCACACTCCAGGGCGAAATAAACCTTGCCAGGAATTTAAAAAGACCTCTTCTCCACAGTCAAACAAGACCTTTATGATGGAGGTGGGCGGGGAGGAGTGAATATTTCCCCCGAAATGACGAGAATGATTCATGTCCTTTCAGATCTACCACAACTGCAACTTTCAGAGAGAGAAGCCCCTGCTGATCGAGAACATGTGGAGAAAAGGTGACCCGAGAGCAACTGCTCGGCCCGCTTCCAGCGCAACCACCCCAAAGAGAAAGAAGCAAGCCGCCCCACCTATGAGATGCACCCAGTTTTTCCATCAGAATGACTCCACCAAAGATGCCGACAGGAAGACCCAGAGGGAAGCCCCCCGTGCTCAGGTGCCCAGCGGCATCCGGGCCTTCATGCTCCCTGGCGTCCTGTCTGCCGGCCGGGTGGCCAGGTTGGTGGTAGTGCAGCGTCCCTCCAGCGAGCAGGGCGGCCCGAGTGGGGAGGGCACCTCCAGGAATGTCACGCTAGTGCCCCCGGCTACTGCCGGAAGGGACGGTGCAGGGGAGCTGCCCAGAAGCCCCCCCGTTTGCCCCGATCCCAGCTCGGTGGTGTCCACGTGCAACACGGGTTACTGCATGCTGCTCGCGGCCCTTCTGCTCATGGCCCCCAACCAGGAGGCCCGCGGCAGATGAAGAGCCCGAGGGCTCTTCAGATTACAAGTGTGCTCTCTGCGAACGGTTCAAGGACAACCCAAAGCCCTGAGCTCACAGACCACTAGAGACACACGAAGAGCACCGTCCTGTAACCATGAACATTTTGGGCTTTAATAAAGACAAGCAAAACTCCCCGGGGCTAAATAAAGAATCTGCGAGAACCGCGGGTCCGTGTTCTTTCTCGCGTTCGATTCCGCACACGTCTCACCAGATAAGCCCGCGGAGGCTGGAGACCCCGGCCGGGGGCAGGCTTTGGTCCCCATCGGCCTCTTTCATCTGAAGCTGTGGCATTTCGGACACCCGCCCAAGGAGGTGGGGAGCGAGCACTGAGGCGAGCCCAGGAAGGTCTGGTCCCCTGGGCCGGGCCTGCCCATCAGGGGACAGACAGCCTGGCTTCTGACCTCGGGGGTGTCTCCCCCCCACTACTCATGCATCCCGGAGCAGGAGGGTCTTCCTCCTGGGTCCCCCAAGGATGCCAGAAGTTTCTGACCAGCAGCTCAGCGTCTCCAGCTCCCGATCCAGGGCCCCCTCCCCCCACAGAGGCCCGCCGAAACGTAGGGCCACCCCCTCCACCAAGGGCTGAGAGCGCTGCAGCCTGGCTCCGAAGAGACGGGGGGTTGCAGTCAAATGCCTGGGGGGAAGCCCATCACCCTCGAAGGTAACAACCACTGGAATCCCTACTCTCAAGTGACCAAACCCCCCACAAATGTATAAAAGATCTCCCACCAGGCGAACACCAGCACTGCTCACTTCCATCAGGGCTGTAGTTAGGACCCTTTCTTGGCACGTGAAGCGGCCGTGCGGCACGTCTAACACACCGGCTCCGCGAGCCAAGGGACACTTTACAACAGGGCGAGAGTCATCTGCGAGGCAGACGGTGCTGTTTCTGAGTCCGATGTCCCCTGATGCCCCACTGGTCTGAGCCGACTCGCCAACACTCACGGGGGCCCCAGCTGTCCTGCACGCTGTCCTACCAGCTGGTGCCTCATGCCACGTAGCTGAGAACACAGGGAAGCCAGGCATCGGTGCTCAGGAGAGCCTGACACCGGATTCTGCCCACGTGGCCTGTCCCAGCCCCGCGGGATCACCATCCATCCTGAAATGGAGACGGGGCCCCAGGAGGCGGGTCTGGGTCTAGGACAGAGGGTGTGAGGATGGAGAAGGCTCCTGGACGTGGGGGTAAAGGCTCGGCCCTCTGAAGTCTGCTCTTGTGTTCAGGCTGGGGCCCTGCTCCCACTTCCTCCTGCCCACTCTGCTCGGCTTCTCTCCCAGCCGACTGGGGGGCCCACGTTCTCCTGCAGGCTCACTGCCCTGGGCAGATGGGGTGTCAGGCAGGCGGCAGGCCTGTAGTTCAAAGCATGGTGCCCTCGGGTCCGGTGGGCTCTCAGGGCTCCCGCAAGGGGACGGGGATCCGCGCCTCAGGGCCCAGGGCAGGCACCTGTGTCTGGGAACTGCCCAGGTTTCCACATGGGGCACACGTGGCATGTTTGGTCCATGTGTGTGGTGTGTGGATGTACGTGTACATAAGCACATACAGTCTAGACATGATATAGATACACGCACAGTAGCTGCAGATGAAAAATGTAGTTCTTACTATGGATGAGAATTAACAAGTGAAAATCACGGCTCTGGAACACGTACTATTATCCAGTCATCAACCCAAGGGATCCGCAACTCCCCTGCCACTGCTCAGCCTCTTCAGGAAAAGGTAAGTCTTTCGAATAGACCGTCTACGAAGTCAGGCTAGTTGTCGGGGAGCCCGCGAGGGAAGGTGTGTTGCTCTCTGCCCCTTCACGGTCACCAGGAGGCAGGTCCCCTCCAGCATCTTTGCTGGGACTGCAGCTTTTGTGTGCGAGGGTGGGTGAGGGCCCTCCGGGGTAAGGACAGAGGGGTCCAACCACCCCACAACACAGGGACCCTAAGAATGCAAATCGGCCCCGCGCCAGAATCCTGGGGACCCCCGGGCGGGGCTGTCAGGCTGATCATTCCCCGGCCCCCATTTCTTCAGTGAACTCGGGGAGTCAGAGGCTAGGTCTGAGAGACGCAGTCTCAGGAGGGTAGAGGGCGGCTCCCAAGTCCTGTCAGGAGGCAAGGTGAGGACACAGGAGACTGAGGCCCCCAGGGAATCCACCTCCGCCCCACCCCCGACAGCCCTCGGAAACCCCTGGGCTCGGGGTCCAGATGTGATGGGCACTGATGCCCCAACCTTGGGAGGTGAGTGAGGTGAGGGCCTGGGTGAGGGAGGCCGGCTTCAGGTTTGCTAGTGAAGGAGCCCAGCGCTGCCAGGAGTCAAGGTAGAACCGTGTGTGGGGACTCGGTTTGCAGGCATCCAGGTCGGTTCTGCGGTCACCCCTGGGAGACCCCAGGCAGGGTTGCAAGGATCAGATCCCCACCCCCTCATCCCTGCTTCCCTCTCTGGTGTCCTGGCTCTGGAGGGTCTGAGTCCAAGGGGACCAAGCTCAGGTGGGCAGAGGGAGGTGTCCAGGCCCAGCCAGGAGTCCAGGTGAGGAGCAGAGGGAGGGCTGAGGGAACCCATGGAATCCATCTCAGCCCCTGGCGTCCACAGTCCTGGGAAGCCCTGGGCCTGGTGGCCTCATGTGAGTCCAGAGACTCCCCTGGGGGGTCTCAGGGCAGTGAGGGCCTTGGTGTGAGGGTGTGGGCTCGGGTCAACAAGGGGGCGTCCCAGGACCTGATGGGGCTCAAGCTGAGGACGCTGAGGGAGGACAGAAGGGGCCCCACAGATCCCCGCCCCTGCTGTCAGCCCTGGGAGGGCCTGGGTGGGATGAGCACTCGTGGGGTCCTGACTTCCTGACATCCGGGTCTCGGAAGGACGGGGGTCCTGGGATGAGGGGCGGGGCCTCGGGTGGCCAGAGGGGAGATCACATGCCGCCTGAGTCAAGGTGAGGACCCCGAGGGAGAACGGAGGGATCCTGCACCCCGGGACAGTGTTGCACCTTGGAGGCCACAGGGCAGGGTGAGCACCGGCGGCATTTCCTGACATCCGGGTCTCAGAGGGACTGCGGACCTGGTTTGAGGGGCGGGGCCTCGGGTGGGCTGAAGGGAGGCTCCATGCCGCCTGAGTGAATCTGAGGACCTTGAGGGAGGATCTAGGAGACTCTGGACTCCAGAATAGAGGGGACCCCAAGCTATCTACCCCTGCAGTCAGCCCTGGTAGGCCCTGTGCTGATGAGCACATGGCAGCGTGCCCTGACTTCCGCATCCGGGTCTCAGACGGAGTCGGGATGTAGTACAAGGAGGGGGAGCTCAAGGGGGCAGAGTGGAGAATCCCAGTTCCTGCCGGGCGTCAAGGTGAGGACCCTGAGGGAGGCCTGAGGGGACCAGAGACCCCAGCACAGAGTCGGTCCCGGGAGGTCATGGGGCCGGATCACCTCAGGCAGCATTTCCTGACATCCGGGTCTCAGAGGGACTGCGGACCTGGTTTGAGGGGCGGGGCCTCGGGTGGGCTGAGGAGAGAATCCCAGTTCCTGCCGGGCGCCGAGGTGAGGACCCTGAGGAAGGACTGGGGACACCCTGGACTCCAGAATTGAGGGGACCCCAAGATATCTACCCCGGCAGTCAGCCCTCGGAGGCCTCAGGCCGGACGAGCCCACGGCAGCGTGCCGGGACTTCCGCATCCGGGCCTCGGAGGGACTGGGGCGCTGCTGTGGGGAGCGAAGCCTCAGCTTGGGAAACGCAGGGCGGAGGGCCTGTCAGGACAGTGAGCAAGGACTGTGAGGGAGGACTGCGGGACCCTGGACCCCAGTACAGAGTCGTTCCTGGGAGATCATAGGGTGGCATGACCACAGGCACATTTCCTGACATCCGCGTCTCAGAGGGAATGGGGCCCAGGTTTGAGGGGCGGGGCCTCAGATGGGCTGAGGTGGGAATCCCCGTTCCTGCCTGGCGTCACGGTGAGGATCCTGAGGGAGGACTGAGGGAACCAGAGACCCCAGATCAGTGGGGACCCGCCGAACCGATCCTGCCCCTGCTTTTATCCCTGGGAGGCCCCAGGGCGAGATGAGCACACGTTGCTCTTTGGTGTCTCGACTTCCCCATCCGGGTCTCAGAGAGACTGGGGCCTTAATATAAGGAGGGGGGACCTCAGGTATGCAGAGCAGGGTATCCCCGGTCCCCCTGGTAGTCAAGGTGAGGACCCTGAGGGAGGACCAAGAGACCCTGCACCCCGGAACAGAGTCGGCCATGGGGGGCTATAGGGCAGGATGACCAAAGGCAGCATTTCCTGACATCCCGGTCTCAGAGGGACAGGGCTCCTGGTATGAGGGGCGGGGCGTCAGATGGGCAGAGGACAGAATCCTAAATTACCAGGGGGCAATGTGAGGACCGTGAGGGAGCCTTTGCCCTTGTGCTGGGTCTTGGAGGCCCCAGAGCAGGGTGACCAGGTGAGATGTTTTCTGACCTCTTACTCAGAGGTCCTTGGGAGGTGAAGTCCCTGGTCTGAGGAGTGTGGCTCAGATGTGCAGAGGGTGGTCTCCCCGGAACCCCCAGTAGGACTGGGCAGACCCCCTCCCCAGGTAGAGGGGGCCTCAACAGAAACTTGCTCCTCTGGTCCTTCCTGGGAGGCCCGGGTGTAAGTCAGGAGGCATCACCTCCCCACTTTATCCTCAAACTCAGTGCGATGGTGGTGTCGGCCTGCAGGGGACAACCTCATGTTAGCGGAGGGGAGGTTCCAGGACTTGCTGGGCGTAAATGTGAATGTCTTGATACTGAGAGTAGAGAGCGAGCCCACAGAATCCGGCCCTGCCCCCTGTCATCCCTGAAGTCCCTGGGCAGGAGTGGCCAATGGTGCTGCCCCCTCACCTCTGCCCCAGGCTCTCAGGGAATTCAGACCTAGTTCTGAGGTTGGCAGAAGGAGCCACAACCGGTCAGCAGCAGAAGGACTCACAGGATGTGCCAGGGCTCAGGAAAAGGACCCTTTGGGTGGATGCAGGGCATGAGGAGACCCTCACCCCAAAAGAGATGGGAACTTACAGTGTCCGGCTTGAGCTGTTTCAGCCCTAGGAGTCCCCAGTCAGGTCTGGCCGGATGGGGCCTGCCATCACTTCCGTCACGTGGTTGGGGGTGGGGTATCTCAGGGTGTGAGGACCTTGGTCTGAGGGGAAGCATCAGGCCAGCAGAGGGAGCGGTCCTAGGATATCCCACGTGTCAAGGCAAGGACTCTCCGTGAGGACCAAATGTACCCCGCCATCTCAGGAGAGGAAGGACCCCACCGGGTCCAGCTGACCCGTGTTCCCAGCCCTGGAAGGAACAGTCAGTGGTGGCCCTAAGTGCCGTGCTCACTTCCATCCTGGGTGGGAAGGTGGGAGTCTTCAGGGAGTTGAGGTCTGGGTCTGACGGGCAGATGTCAACTCGTCATCCCAGGTGGGGGCAGGGGGGAAGAGCAGGCCCTGGCGGGAGTGAGATGCATGGCCTCCAGGCACTGAGGGCACCTCCGCCCAGGGCAGAGGGGCCGATCCCCGCTGCCAGTGCTTCTGGTTTTTTCGGGGGGCTGGGGGTGGATGTTGTGTAAATGGATCCTGGGACCAGTTTCCACGTAGGGGAGAGGTTCCCCGGACCAACAACAGTTCTCAGACAGCAGCAGAGTGTTCAAGAATTCAACTGCGTTCTGACACCGTCTAGCCAGAGATGGCATCAGACCCTCTGGTTCAGGCTCAGTCCTCCAAGACTGCCCTCCCCCCACCACTTCAGAAGCCCACCGCAAGGCAAGGTTCTTCCCTGTGCTGCTAAATGGCCAGCTGTAGGTTGGGGATTCCAACTCCCTCCTCCTTGGGTTTCCACCGCTGGTGACAAGTCGAGGCTGTTACTTGTCCTTCTGAAAGACGTGTCCTTCTGAAAGACCTCCAGAGGTTGCCACGCCCTCCTCCTCAGGTTTGGTTGATTTGCTAGAGTGGCTCACAGGTCTCTGACAAACGTATTACTTCCTAGATCACCAGCTGAACATAAAGGGCATGAGTCACGAAGAGCCAGATGGAAGAGGTGCTAGGGCCAAGGTGTGCGGGAGCGGGGCCGACTTCCCCGCTCTCTCAGACAGTGCCACTTGCCCCAGCTCTCTACCTGCTCACCAACCCAGAAGCTCTCCAAACCCATCCTCTTGGGGTTTGACGGAGGCTTCATTACATAAGCACGATTGGTTAAACCATTGGCCATTGGCAATTGAACTCAAATCTCCAGCCTTTCTCCCCTCCCTGGTGGTGCTGGGGAGGGGCCAAAAGATCCAAACTTTTAATCACATGATTGGCTCTTCTGGCAACCAGCCCCATTTTAGGTGCTTTGCAAACACATCTCATTGACATGAAAAACAAAAACAGCACATTCATCACTCTCAACACTGAGGACATCCCAAGGGCTTTGGGAGCTGTGAACAAGGAACTGTGCACAGAAACCAAAGTCAATGACCAGAGGTATCCTTGTCCTGAATCACAGCAGGGAAGGGGCCTCCTCTCCTTTCTCTCCCGGCTTTCAGGGAGGTGAGGACCTTGGTGTGAGAGGACGGGTCAGATCCTATCTGAAGGAACCACGCCTTGGCGACAGAGAGAAGAGTCCCGGGTCCTCCCAGGAGTCAAGGTGAGGGCCCGAGGGAAGGGTGAGGGGACCCGCACGCCCACAACAAAGATGGGACACCAAAGTAAACCTCGTTCAGCCCTAGAAACCCTGGGAAGGTCGATAAGCTTGTCCTCCCACAAGGCCACTGGGTCCCCACCTGTCACCGCTGCCCAGACTCCTGTCAGCTGCCAACACCTGTCATTATGTCCCTGGTTCAGATGAGTGAGCTCCGCCAGGCTGTGGAAGACCTTCAGGACCCAAGAGACGCCCAGGGCCTGGTGGATGTGCAGCAGCTGGAGGCTGAGCAGGAGGGGGCCGCATCCCCCCGGTACCCCTGCTCCTCCTCAGTCTCCTCTTCCTACTCTGCCGGTGCCGAGTCCCTGCGCCAAGGTGCAGAGCTTTCAATGATGGCTGACCTGGTGAGCTTCCTGCTCCTCAAGTATCACCGGAAGCAGCCGACCACCAGGGCAGAAATGCTGAGTATCCTCAGAGAATACCAGGACCACTTCCCTGCGGTCTTCAGCCAGGCCTCTGAGTGCATGCAGCTGGTCTTTGGGGTGGATGTGAAGGAGGTGGACCCCAAGGAGCACTTGTACATCCTGGTCCCCACCCTGGGCCTCACCTGTGATGGGATGCAGGGTGGTGAGCAGAGCATGCCCAAGAACGGCCTCCTGGTGATACTTCTGGGTGTCATCGTCCTGGGGAGAGGGGGGGTGCCTGAGGAAGAGGTGTGGGGAGCACTCGGTGTCATGGGGGTGTATCCTGGGAGGGAGCACTTCATCTACGGGGAGCCCAGGGAGCTGATCACCAAAGCGTGGGTGCAGGAGGGGTACCTGGAGTACCGGCAGGTGGCCAACAGCGATCCCGCTCGCCACGAGTTCCTGTGGGGGCCCCGGGCCCACGCGGAGACCAGCAAGCTGCAAGTCCTGGAGCATTTGTTTAGACTCAACAGTGAGGGTCCCATTTCCTTCCCGTCCCTGTCTGAGGAGGCCGTGAGCAATGAGGAAGAGGGGGCCTGAGCCAGACTTGCAGCCGCGCTCCTTCCAGGCCCCTGTCCAGCAGCTTCTCCTGCCGGGCAGGAAGGGAGCCCATCCTTCACCCTGTGTTTGCAGAGCGAGCAGTCAGCCTTGGAAGGAGTGAGGGCCCGGGCCAGCTCGGGGGGCACGGCGTACAGCATCTCTGGGCTCCTCCCGTCCTTTACGGTGACATGGAAATTGATCTTTGTTTCCTGTAGGTGTTTTTCAGTGCTGTTCCTATTAATAGAAGATTTAATAAGCTTCAGTATCTAACTTTGTGAATGACAGTGATCACAACGTGTGTATGCTTATCCAGTTCAAACACAACAGTCTTCCTCTTCTGTAAAGGAGACTGAAATCTCTCTCTCTCTCTCTCTTTTTTTTTTTTTTTGGTCATCCTGGATGACATAATATGGAATTGCAATTAGAATTGTTTGGGAAATGTGAGAGTAATTAGCAATGATACAGATGAGGGAAGATTTAGAACAATAAAAGTAAAAATATTAACTTGCTTCTTACCCCTTCTTGTTTGTCATTTTATACGTGTAATATCCCTATGTTTAATTGGGTTTCCATGGGTTATTTAAGAAAGTAGGAGAAAATCAGTGTGAATCAACAGGATCCCTGCTCACCATCTCACTTCATCCGCACACATTCACCGAGCCTCTGCTGTCCGGAGGGCTCTGTGTTAGTGGGGACACTAGGAAAAGCAAGACACACCCCACACCTAGAAGGACAGGCTAGGAGCCCAGTCACATCAGGAAGATGGTGACATGTCCCTGAAGTCCCACAGAACAAGGGAAAGAAGCGGCGAGGCGGAGGGGGTCCGGGAGAGAGCACCCAAGTGCAAGTGCGCAGAGCCAGGGCAGGTGGGGGCTTTGGGAAGCTGGGCTTCCTTCTGTGGGAGGTGACGGTAATGAAGCCGGGTGGTGGCGGCGGCCAGACTTGAAGAAGGCGTGTTTTGGGTTTGAGAAGCCACAGTTCGGATGGAAGGGCGGCTGGGAGGGGGCAAAGGTTGTTCCTTGACTCCCTTCGTAGGAGCTCGGTGTTGAGTCCAGCTGGGAACCCTCCCCCACCCCTCAGTGTAACCTAGCCTCTAATCGGGAGAATTTACTTAGTTTCATTTAGGAGACATGCTTTTTGGCTGATTAGCTCTTCCACATCCTACTGAGCTGCGTGTTCTCTAACATGACCTGGATAACAAACCAACCAGCCAAGTGCCAGAGGAGGGAGTGGGAGGGTCTGGGGCCAAAGAAAATCAGAAGCACCTGCCAATCATCGCGGTTCCAACAGGCAGCGCGCCCCGCGCGAGGTGCTTGGCGCACATCACACGCACCCCTGCAGTCCTGCGGGACGGGCCTCCTCACACCCGCCCACTGCACAGATGAAGACCCTGAGGTCGTGGGGCTCGGGAACCTTCCCAGGATCACGTGCTAGTAAGTGACGGGGTGGGGCCGAGACCCCTGGTCTGAATTCATCTAGAGCCCACGCTGCGCCCACCCATCGCAGCCTGCGGCCCACCTCCTGACCCAGAGTCCACTTCTCTCCTCAGTGTCCTCGTGGTGTCTGTCGGGTGACAGAAAGTAGGATCCTGAGGCCCAGGTAGTAAAAGCTGGACCAAGAAAGGAAGGTGACTGTGACAGTCAAAGCCAGGGTGAGGACTGTCTGCGGTTTCTTGAGAGCTGACCCTGCCAGGTGGTGGCACTGCTGTCCAGTCCCAGCCCTTATCCCACACGACAGCACCCTGCCCTGGTCCCCTCCTTCCCCGGGGCCCTCTTGGCCAACTCGAACCTGACCTGCTGCCTTGGTCATCACAGGGGGTGGGGGTGTGGAGAGAAAGACAGAGACAGAGAGAGACAGAGACAGAGGCAGAGGCAGAGACAGAGAGAGACAGAGACAGAGAGACAGTCACAGAGACAGACACAGCGACAGAGCGAGAGCCAGAGCGCGAGACCGGGCTTGAGACTGGGATTGGGATTGTGGTTGACTGGGTCTTGAAGGCCACATTTCTTATGGGATAACATCCCTAACGTAGACTTTTCAGAAGCTGCAGAAAAGTTAACACTAGGGAACATCCTGACACCGTCTCCCTGTCCCCAGTGGGGGAGGGGAGCGGCCGTAACAGAGCTTGCCTGGGGCTCCTTTGGAAAGTGCATTGCACCCGACGGCCCCTGTGCCATTTGAGCTTCTAAGGATGGCTTTCCCGGGTCTCCTTGGCCTTGGACAACTACGAAATGAGTCATCACTGGACAAGGAAGACTCCCCTTTGCTGCTGTCCCTGTGGGGTGCAGGTGGCTTCCGGGCAGACACAAGGCCCCCAGTCTGGGCTGAGGCCGTGGGCTCGGGCGTCCGCAGTGGACCACAGGCCGGCTCTACTTCTCCGTCAGGCGGATCCTAGGCCCACGACTCCACCTTCCCCGGCCCGGGCCGGGCCTTCCCTGCCACCTGCCCCGGGTCAGACGGGAAGAGTCCACGGCGCTGCGCCTCAGAGCGCTCAGCACCGCCAAGGGACGGCAGGCGCCCTCCGACCTGCTCGAACTGTCGCAGTGACCGTGCACAGCTGCTTTCAAGGACACTGAAGCCAGCTCCTGGGCGACATACAAATTTGTTCGTTCCAAGATACGCTGGGGACCACGTTCACGTCCTGTCCTAGTCTGCTGTCCTCAAGGACCTCTTTCCGGGTCTGGAGGGGGAGGCAGATACACCCAAGCTCTCAGGGAGACAGGAGCACCCCACCTTGGGACTGGACATGCAAGGCGGGCTGTGGGAGCCTTGGGAGGGAGCCTGGGACCACAGGAAGACCCGACTGCCGAGGTGGCCTTGAAGCCGGGCCGGCCTTGAAGCCGGGCCCCAACATGCAGAGCGGCCTGTGGATAGAGACGGGCATTGCCACCCGACGAGGCAGCTTGAGGACATGCCCAGACAGGGGAGTTCTTGGCGGGTCCCAGAGCAGCCGGGGACTGGGTGCGGGTCTGGCCCAGGGCCCATGGACGGTGACGGAGAGCGGTTGGGGGTCCTCTGGGCTGGCGGACACCGGGGGCTAAGGCAGGCGCAGCGGCCGGCGGGCCAGGCTGGGAAAGGCAGGCCTTGGACGTCGTGAGGGCTGGTATCTGAGTAACAGGTGTCCTGAGCCATGGCTGAGAGCGACCCCTGGGGCGCGACACAAAGCCACGGCCCAGCCGGCCCGGGGCGGGGGCGGGGGCGGGGAGGGCAGGGGTGCGTGGGATGGAGGGAGGCAGACCTGTGAGGGGGCAGGCCCACCAGACCCAGGGTGTGAGGGAGGGCTGGAAGGAGCGGGCGGCAGGCGAGGCCACAGGGCTGGGATCGGCCCGCCGATGTCCCAGCCTTTGGGCCCCCTCCTGAGACGCCCCCGTGGCCTCCACTGAAGTTCGAACTCTAAGGACACGTCCCTGCAGGAGGGAGTGACCCGAACAAGTGCTCTGTAAACCTGTTTAGAGGCACAAAGACCTGCGCCCAAGCTCCAGTCTCGGCCTAGGAGCTCCACGAAGGCCGACAGCCCTCAGACTCGAAGGCCCCTTGGGAGAATCTCTTTCGAACCCCTTGCCCTCCCCTTCTGGAACAGGGAGTGGCCCTCAGAGAGGACAGACGCCTCTCCTTAGCGGCAGAGCTGGGATGAGGACCTAGGAGCCCGGCAGACGGGCCTTTCCAGGTCCCATTCTCTCTCCCTGTGCAGTGACTATGAAGAACAGTCACCACAGCGGCTACAGAACACGTGTCCCCCCAGACCGCTGTCCTGTCTGTCCTGCCATCTGTGGTGAAGACGGCTCTCGGGCTGGACTTGTCCCATCCCACACCCAGAGCCTCATCTATTTTCAGTCACACGTGGACGGGCTTTCCGTTGGTCACGTCTAGCTCAACAAGTAGGAACTGTCCTTGGCAGTGAGTCTGTAGAGTAGGCCCCTTGAAAAGTACCGGACCCAGAGCAGGCAAAATTATTCAGTGTACCTGCCACCGAGGTGACGGCGGGACGGGGACCCAGGGCTGGGGGCGGGGCTGGCTCGGGGAAGGCGAGCAGGGCAGGCCTGGGAGCAGACCAGGGAAATGCTTGCTCTCAACAGATCAGAATACATGCTGAACCCCCAGATCAAGGACTGCAAAGGGGAAGAAGCAGGGCAGAGCCGAGTTGGAAGCAGAAGGCCAGCAATCTGGCAGGGCAGGAGCCTAACCCCCCCAGTGACAGGGAAGAGGGAAGAGGGCCTTAGAGCAGCCTCAGGGGAGGCTGAATCCGAGGTCTGAGGGAGGTGTTCTGACGCGGACTAAGGCAGGTGTTCTGAAAGTGAGTGCTCTCGGGCCACGAGGAGTTTCTATGGCAAGAAATGGGCACTAAAGAGGATCCCATGTGCTCTGGAGAGGGGTGGGGCTGCGGACAGCAGAGCTCAAAAGGAGGCTCCAAAGCACAGGGGAGGATGCGGCCATCCGCTCACGCGGCACGGGGGGAACCCTATGTGCCAGGTGCTTTGGTGACACTGAAGTGGGACGTGGGGAGTGCCCCCACACGCTCCCACACAGCCCCACTCTGGGGACAGCTCGACCCAGGGGCAGGAGAACGGGACACTTCCTTATGGCCCATCAGAGCTGGACCGACCAGCCAGCAGGAGCAGCTGGAAGAGACCAAGGCAGGAGCTGTTGGGGGCGGGGGGGCGGGCGCTGCCAGCCAGCCCGGGCCAACCAGCCCACTCGGACCACCACTTCCGGGAGGTGCAGTCGCCCGGGGCCCATCTCACCCCTGCCGCCTTGGTGGCAGCCAAGCCAGGGCCAGCCAGGGCCAGCCAGGGCCTGGCCCTTGAACAAATCGGAGGCTGGCAACAGGCCTCCCCAACCTTTGGGGATGGAAACAGGATCATGTCTCTCCGCCCACTCAGGGCCTGGCCCCTGGGAGAAAGGTGCCTGGCAGCAGATGGGAGCCTTTCGCCGGGACCTTGAACATACCTTCCTACACTTCTGGAAAACAGAGAAGCTGGGGGCTCTGTACCCCTCCCCTCCCCTCCCCTCGGCCAGGGCTCCCTGTCCAGACCACCTCTGGGACCTCACGTGACACATAAAGAGGACGATGACCAAAGTCGCTGGTTGCCCTGCTACCGAGATTCTAGAATTCTGCGGACACTATTTACTGGGCGTCCCTGCTCAGACTGAAGGCACTTCTGCCCTGAGAGCTCAGTGATCTGGTCTCAGGGAGAGCATGTGCCTGGTCTAGACTAGCTGCATGGCGAGTCAGAGCCCCGACGAGGAATATACGGCCACGGCGGCCCCCGCAGCTGATGGAGAGCCCCCAGCGGGGGCCCCATCGGGTTCATCCCCGGATCCAAAGGTGGATTCGAGGGAGATTTTGGAGAAGCCCGGCGACCAGGCCGAGAGCCAAGATCCAGGCTCCCAAGACAACCAGCCACCACAGGACCCAAACCCAGGTCCCGCCAACGTGGACGGAACCCATGGTGTTCTTGGGCTCTCCTTCCCGAGAAAGCTCTGGATGATAGTGGAGGACGAGGCCTTCAAGTCCGTGCGCTGGAACGACAAGGGAGACATGCTGATCATCGAGGAAGACCTTTTCCAGCGGGAGGTTCTTCGCCGGCGCGGCGCAGACAGGATCTTTGAAACAGACAGCTTGAAGAGCTTCATCCGCCAACTGAACCTCTACGGGTTCAGGAAAATACACCTGCCCGGCACTCTGGGTCGCTCTCCGGGGAAGAAAAGGCTGATGGTAACGTAGACAGCCCTTCCGTCTCCCGAGTTCTCTGTTCCTGGAACAGCTTCCCAGTCCTGAGCGGATGAGTGATGTGCTGAACGGGGTTCATTCCCGAGGGGGACTTTTTTCCTGCGAGCCAGTACTGAATGAAGGCTGAGGCAGTCCGGCGTGTCATGTAAGGCTCGCCCCTTAGAGATGCCCTGCGGGTGTGACCGAAGACCCAGGGGCCACTTCACGTCAGGGAGCTAGAGTGACACCTCAGCCCAGGCACCACGTAGCTTTAGTGAGCGCACACTCCAGGGCGAAATAAACCTTGCCAGGAATTTAAAAAGACCTCTTCTCCACAGTCAAACAAGACCTTTATGATGGAGGTGGGCGGGGAGGAGTGAATATTTCCCCCGAAATGACGAGAATGATTCATGTCCTTTCAGATCTACCACAACTGCAACTTTCAGAGAGAGAAGCCCCTGCTGATCGAGAACATGTGGAGAAAAGGTGACCCGAGAGCAACTGCTCGGCCCGCTTCCAGCGCAACCACCCCAAAGAGAAAGAAGCAAGCCGCCCCACCTATGAGATGCACCCAGTTTTTCCATCAGAATGACTCCACCAAAGATGCCGACAGGAAGACCCAGAGGGAAGCCCCCCGTGCTCAGGTGCCCAGCGGCATCCGGGCCTTCATGCTCCCTGGCGTCCTGTCTGCCGGCCGGGTGGCCAGGTTGGTGGTAGTGCAGCGTCCCTCCAGCGAGCAGGGCGGCCCGAGTGGGGAGGGCACCTCCAGGAATGTCACGCTAGTGCCCCCGGCTACTGCCGGAAGGGACGGTGCAGGGGAGCTGCCCAGAAGCCCCCCTGTTTGCCCCGATCCCAGCTCGGTGGTGTCCACGTGCAACACGGGTTACTGCATGCTGCTCGCGGCCCTTCTGCTCATGGCCCCCAACCAGGAGGCCCGCGGCAGATGAAGAGCCCGAGGGCTCTTCAGATTACAAGTGTGCTCTCTGCGAACGGTTCAAGGACAACCCAAAGCCCTGAGCTCACAGACCACTAGAGACACACGAAGAGCACCGTCCTGTAACCATGAACATTTTGGGCTTTAATAAAGACAAGCAAAACTCCCCGGGGCTAAATAAAGAATCTGCGAGAACCGCGGGTCCGTGTTCTTTCTCGCGTTCGATTCCGCACACGTCTCACCAGATAAGCCCGCGGAGGCTGGAGACCCCGGCCGGGGGCAGGCTTTGGTCCCCATCGGCCTCTTTCATCTGAAGCTGTGGCATTTCGGACACCCGCCCAAGGAGGTGGGGAGCGAGCACTGAGGCGAGCCCAGGAAGGTCTGGTCCCCTGGGCCGGGCCTGCCCATCAGGGGACAGACAGCCTGGCTTCTGACCTCGGGGGTGTCTCCCCCCCACTACTCATGCATCCCGGAGCAGGAGGGTCTTCCTCCTGGGTCCCCCAAGGATGCCAGAAGTTTCTGACCAGCAGCTCAGCGTCTCCAGCTCCCGATCCAGGGCCCCCTCCCCCCACAGAGGCCCGCCGAAACGTAGGGCCACCCCCTCCACCAAGGGCTGAGAGCGCTGCAGCCTGGCTCCGAAGAGACGGGGGGTTGCAGTCAAATGCCTGGGGGGAAGCCCATCACCCTCGAAGGTAACAACCACTGGAATCCCTACTCTCAAGTGACCAAACCCCCCACAAATGTATAAAAGATCTCCCACCAGGCGAACACCAGCACTGCTCACTTCCATCAGGGCTGTAGTTAGGACCCTTTCTTGGCACGTGAAGCGGCCGTGCGGCACGTCTAACACACCGGCTCCGCGAGCCAAGGGACACTTTACAACAGGGCGAGAGTCATCTGCGAGGCAGACGGTGCTGTTTCTGAGTCCGATGTCCCCTGATGCCCCACTGGTCTGAGCCGACTCGCCAACACTCACGGGGGCCCCAGCTGTCCTGCACGCTGTCCTACCAGCTGGTGCCTCATGCCACGTAGCTGAGAACACAGGGAAGCCAGGCATCGGTGCTCAGGAGAGCCTGACACCGGATTCTGCCCACGTGGCCTGTCCCAGCCCCGCGGGATCACCATCCATCCTGAAATGGAGACGGGGCCCCAGGAGGCGGGTCTGGGTCTAGGACAGAGGGTGTGAGGATGGAGAAGGCTCCTGGACGTGGGGGTAAAGGCTCGGCCCTCTGAAGTCTGCTCTTGTGTTCAGGCTGGGGCCCTGCTCCCACTTCCTCCTGCCCACTCTGCTCGGCTTCTCTCCCAGCCGACTGGGGGGCCCACGTTCTCCTGCAGGCTCACTGCCCTGGGCAGATGGGGTGTCAGGCAGGCGGCAGGCCTGTAGTTCAAAGCATGGTGCCCTCGGGTCCGGTGGGCTCTCAGGGCTCCCGCAAGGGGACGGGGATCCGCGCCTCAGGGCCCAGGGCAGGCACCTGTGTCTGGGAACTGCCCAGGTTTCCACATGGGGCACACGTGGCATGTTTGGTCCATGTGTGTGGTGTGTGGATGTACGTGTACATAAGCACATACAGTCTAGACATGATATAGATACACGCACAGTAGCTGCAGATGAAAAATGTAGTTCTTACTATGGATGAGAATTAACAAGTGAAAATCACGGCTCTGGAACACGTACCATTATCCAGTCATCAACCCAAGGGATCCGCAACTCCCCTGCCACTGCTCAGCCTCTTCAGGAAAAGGTAAGTCTTTCGAATAGACCGTCTACGAAGTCAGGCTAGTTGTCGGGGAGCCCGCGAGGGAAGGTGTGTTGCTCTCTGCCCCTTCACGGTCACCAGGAGGCAGGTCCCCTCCAGCATCTTTGCTGGGACTGCAGCTTTTGTGTGCGAGGGTGGGTGAGGGCCCTCCGGGGTAAGGACAGAGGGGTCCAACCACCCCACAACACAGGGACCCTAAGAATGCAAATCGGCCCCGCGCCAGAATCCTGGGGACCCCCGGGCGGGGCTGTCAGGCTGATCATTCCCCGGCCCCCATTTCTTCAGTGAACTCGGGGAGTCAGAGGCTAGGTCTGAGAGACGCAGTCTCAGGAGGGTAGAGGGCGGCTCCCAAGTCCTGTCAGGAGGCAAGGTGAGGACACAGGAGACTGAGGCCCCCAGGGAATCCACCTCCGCCCCACCCCCGACAGCCCTCGGAAACCCCTGGGCTCGGGGTCCAGATGTGATGGGCACTGATGCCCCAACCTTGGGAGGTGAGTGAGGTGAGGGCCTGGGTGAGGGAGGCCGGCTTCAGGTTTGCTAGTGAAGGAGCCCAGCGCTGCCAGGAGTCAAGGTAGAACCGTGTGTGGGGACTCGGTTTGCAGGCATCCAGGTCGGTTCTGCGGTCACCCCTGGGAGACCCCAGGCAGGGTTGCAAGGATCAGATCCCCACCCCCTCATCCCTGCTTCCCTCTCTGGTGTCCTGGCTCTGGAGGGTCTGAGTCCAAGGGGACCAAGCTCAGGTGGGCAGAGGGAGGTGTCCAGGCCCAGCCAGGAGTCCAGGTGAGGAGCAGAGGGAGGGCTGAGGGAACCCATGGAATCCATCTCAGCCCCTGGCGTCCACAGTCCTGGGAAGCCCTGGGCCTGGTGGCCTCATGTGAGTCCAGAGACTCCCCTGGGGGGTCTCAGGGCAGTGAGGGCCTTGGTGTGAGGGTGTGGGCTCGGGTCAACAAGGGGGCGTCCCAGGACCTGATGGGGCTCAAGCTGAGGACGCTGAGGGAGGACAGAAGGGGCCCCACAGATCCCCGCCCCTGCTGTCAGCCCTGGGAGGGCCTGGGTGGGATGAGCACTCGTGGGGTCCTGACTTCCTGACATCCGGGTCTCGGAAGGACGGGGGTCCTGGGATGAGGGGCGGGGCCTCGGGTGGCCAGAGGGGAGATCACATGCCGCCTGAGTCAAGGTGAGGACCCCGAGGGAGAACGGAGGGATCCTGCACCCCGGGACAGTGTTGCACCTTGGAGGCCACAGGGCAGGGTGAGCACCGGCGGCATTTCCTGACATCCGGGTCTCAGAGGGACTGCGGACCTGGTTTGAGGGGCGGGGCCTCGGGTGGGCTGAAGGGAGGCTCCATGCCGCCTGAGTGAATCTGAGGACCTTGAGGGAGGATCTAGGAGACTCTGGACTCCAGAATAGAGGGGACCCCAAGCTATCTACCCCTGCAGTCAGCCCTGGTAGGCCCTGTGCTGATGAGCACATGGCAGCGTGCCCTGACTTCCGCATCCGGGTCTCAGACGGAGTCGGGATGTAGTACAAGGAGGGGGAGCTCAAGGGGGCAGAGTGGAGAATCCCAGTTCCTGCCGGGCGTCAAGGTGAGGACCCTGAGGGAGGCCTGAGGGGACCAGAGACCCCAGCACAGAGTCGGTCCCGGGAGGTCATGGGGCCGGATCACCTCAGGCAGCATTTCCTGACATCCGGGTCTCAGAGGGACTGCGGACCTGGTTTGAGGGGCGGGGCCTCGGGTGGGCTGAGGAGAGAATCCCAGTTCCTGCCGGGCGCCGAGGTGAGGACCCTGAGGAAGGACTGGGGACACCCTGGACTCCAGAATTGAGGGGACCCCAAGATATCTACCCCGGCAGTCAGCCCTCGGAGGCCTCAGGCCGGACGAGCCCACGGCAGCGTGCCGGGACTTCCGCATCCGGGCCTCGGAGGGACTGGGGCGCTGCTGTGGGGAGCGAAGCCTCAGCTTGGGAAACGCAGGGCGGAGGGCCTGTCAGGACAGTGAGCAAGGACTGTGAGGGAGGACTGCGGGACCCTGGACCCCAGTACAGAGTCGTTCCTGGGAGATCATAGGGTGGCATGACCACAGGCACATTTCCTGACATCCGCGTCTCAGAGGGAATGGGGCCCAGGTTTGAGGGGCGGGGCCTCAGATGGGCTGAGGTGGGAATCCCCGTTCCTGCCTGGCGTCACGGTGAGGATCCTGAGGGAGGACTGAGGGAACCAGAGACCCCAGATCAGTGGGGACCCGCCGAACCGATCCTGCCCCTGCTTTTATCCCTGGGAGGCCCCAGGGCGAGATGAGCACACGTTGCTCTTTGGTGTCTCGACTTCCCCATCCGGGTCTCAGAGAGACTGGGGCCTTAATATAAGGAGGGGGGACCTCAGGTATGCAGAGCAGGGTATCCCCGGTCCCCCTGGTAGTCAAGGTGAGGACCCTGAGGGAGGACCAAGAGACCCTGCACCCCGGAACAGAGTCGGCCATGGGGGGCTATAGGGCAGGATGACCAAAGGCAGCATTTCCTGACATCCCGGTCTCAGAGGGACAGGGCTCCTGGTATGAGGGGCGGGGCGTCAGATGGGCAGAGGACAGAATCCTAAATTACCAGGGGGCAATGTGAGGACCGTGAGGGAGCCTTTGCCCTTGTGCTGGGTCTTGGAGGCCCCAGAGCAGGGTGACCAGGTGAGATGTTTTCTGACCTCTTACTCAGAGGTCCTTGGGAGGTGAAGTCCCTGGTCTGAGGAGTGTGGCTCAGATGTGCAGAGGGTGGTCTCCCCGGAACCCCCAGTAGGACTGGGCAGACCCCCTCCCCAGGTAGAGGGGGCCTCAACAGAAACTTGCTCCTCTGGTCCTTCCTGGGAGGCCCGGGTGTAAGTCAGGAGGCATCACCTCCCCACTTTATCCTCAAACTCAGTGCGATGGTGGTGTCGGCCTGCAGGGGACAACCTCATGTTAGCGGAGGGGAGGGTTCCAGGACTTGCTGGGCGTAAATGTGAATGTCTTGATACTGAGAGTAGAGAGCGAGCCCACAGAATCCGGCCCTGCCCCCTGTCATCCCTGAAGTCCCTGGGCAGGAGTGGCCAATGGTGCTGCCCCCTCACCTCTGCCCCAGGCTCTCAGGGAATTCAGACCTAGTTCTGAGGTTGGCAGAAGGAGCCACAACCGGTCAGCAGCAGAAGGACTCACAGGATGTGCCAGGGCTCAGGAAAAGGACCCTTTGGGTGGATGCAGGGCATGAGGAGACCCTCACCCCAAAAGAGATGGGAACTTACAGTGTCCGGCTTGAGCTGTTTCAGCCCTAGGAGTCCCCAGTCAGGTCTGGCCGGATGGGGCCTGCCATCACTTCCGTCACGTGGTTGGGGGTGGGGTATCTCAGGGTGTGAGGACCTTGGTCTGAGGGGAAGCATCAGGCCAGCAGAGGGAGCGGTCCTAGGATATCCCACGTGTCAAGGCAAGGACTCTCCGTGAGGACCAAATGTACCCCGCCATCTCAGGAGAGGAAGGACCCCACCGGGTCCAGCTGACCCGTGTTCCCAGCCCTGGAAGGAACAGTCAGTGGTG
The DNA here is from genome assembly GCF_048564905.1 of Vicugna pacos. Classification (NCBI taxonomy): domain Eukaryota; kingdom Metazoa; phylum Chordata; class Mammalia; order Artiodactyla; family Camelidae; genus Vicugna; species Vicugna pacos. Next base: position 104,689,959 of record NC_133023.1, read on the forward strand.
GCCCTAAGTGCCGTGCTCACTTCCATCCTGGGTGGGAAGGTGGGAGTCTTCAGGGAGTTGAGGTCTGGGTCTGACGGGCAGATGTCAACTCGTCATCCCAGGTGGGGGCAGGGGGGAAGAGCAGGCCCTGGCGGGAGTGAGATGCATGGCCTCCAGGCACTGAGGGCACCTCCGCCCAGGGCAGAGGGGCCGATCCCCGCTGCCAGTGCTTCTGGTTTTTTCGGGGGGCTGGGGGTGGATGTTGTGTAAATGGATCCTGGGACCAGTTTCCACGTAGGGGAGAGGTTCCCCGGACCAACAACAGTTCTCAGACAGCAGCAGAGTGTTCAAGAATTCAACTGCGTTCTGACACCGTCTAGCCAGAGATGGCATCAGACCCTCTGGTTCAGGCTCAGTCCTCCAAGACTGCCCTCCCCCCACCACTTCAGAAGCCCACCGCAAGGCAAGGTTCTTCCCTGTGCTGCTAAATGGCCAGCTGTAGGTTGGGGATTCCAACTCCCTCCTCCTTGGGTTTCCACCGCTGGTGACAAGTCGAGGCTGTTACTTGTCCTTCTGAAAGACGTGTCCTTCTGAAAGACCTCCAGAGGTTGCCACGCCCTCCTCCTCAGGTTTGGTTGATTTGCTAGAGTGGCTCACAGGTCTCTGACAAACGTATTACTTCCTAGATCACCAGCTGAACATAAAGGGCATGAGTCACGAAGAGCCAGATGGAAGAGGTGCTAGGGCCAAGGTGTGCGGGAGCGGGGCCGACTTCCCCGCTCTCTCAGACAGTGCCACTTGCCCCAGCTCTCTACCTGCTCACCAACCCAGAAGCTCTCCAAACCCATCCTCTTGGGGTTTGACGGAGGCTTCATTACATAAGCACGATTGGTTAAACCATTGGCCATTGGCAATTGAACTCAAATCTCCAGCCTTTCTCCCCTCCCTGGTGGTGCTGGGGAGGGGCCAAAAGATCCAAACTTTTAATCACATGATTGGCTCTTCTGGCAACCAGCCCCATTTTAGGTGCTTTGCAAACACATCTCATTGACATGAAAAACAAAAACAGCACATTCATCACTCTCAACACTGAGGACATCCCAAGGGCTTTGGGAGCTGTGAACAAGGAACTGTGCACAGAAACCAAAGTCAATGACCAGAGGTATCCTTGTCCTGAATCACAGCAGGGAAGGGGCCTCCTCTCCTTTCTCTCCCGGCTTTCAGGGAGGTGAGGACCTTGGTGTGAGAGGACGGGTCAGATCCTATCTGAAGGAACCACGCCTTGGCGACAGAGAGAAGAGTCCCGGGTCCTCCCAGGAGTCAAGGTGAGGGCCCGAGGGAAGGGTGAGGGGACCCGCACGCCCACAACAAAGATGGGACACCAAAGTAAACCTCGTTCAGCCCTAGAAACCCTGGGAAGGTCGATAAGCTTGTCCTCCCACAAGGCCACTGGGTCCCCACCTGTCACCGCTGCCCAGACTCCTGTCAGCTGCCAACACCTGTCATTATGTCCCTGGTTCAGATGAGTGAGCTCCGCCAGGCTGTGGAAGACCTTCAGGACCCAAGAGACGCCCAGGGCCTGGTGGATGTGCAGCAGCTGGAGGCTGAGCAGGAGGGGGCCGCATCCCCCCGGTACCCCTGCTCCTCCTCAGTCTCCTCTTCCTACTCTGCCGGTGCCGAGTCCCTGCGCCAAGGTGCAGAGCTTTCAATGATGGCTGACCTGGTGAGCTTCCTGCTCCTCAAGTATCACCGGAAGCAGCCGACCACCAGGGCAGAAATGCTGAGTATCCTCAGAGAATACCAGGACCACTTCCCTGCGGTCTTCAGCCAGGCCTCTGAGTGCATGCAGCTGGTCTTTGGGGTGGATGTGAAGGAGGTGGACCCCAAGGAGCACTTGTACATCCTGGTCCCCACCCTGGGCCTCACCTGTGATGGGATGCAGGGTGGTGAGCAGAGCATGCCCAAGAACGGCCTCCTGGTGATACTTCTGGGTGTCATCGTCCTGGGGGGAGGGGGGGTGCCTGAGGAAGAGGTGTGGGGAGCACTCGGTGTCATGGGGGTGTATCCTGGGAGGGAGCACTTCATCTACGGGGAGCCCAGGGAGCTGATCACCAAAGCGTGGGTGCAGGAGGGGTACCTGGAGTACCGGCAGGTGGCCAACAGCGATCCCGCTCGCCACGAGTTCCTGTGGGGGCCCCGGGCCCACGCGGAGACCAGCAAGCTGCAAGTCCTGGAGCATTTGTTTAGACTCAACAGTGAGGGTCCCATTTCCTTCCCGTCCCTGTCTGAGGAGGCCGTGAGCAATGAGGAAGAGGGGGCCTGAGCCAGACTTGCAGCCGCGCTCCTTCCAGGCCCCTGTCCAGCAGCTTCTCCTGCCGGGCAGGAAGGGAGCCCATCCTTCACCCTGTGTTTGCAGAGCGAGCAGTCAGCCTTGGAAGGAGTGAGGGCCCGGGCCAGCTCGGGGGGCACGGCGTACAGCATCTCTGGGCTCCTCCCGTCCTTTACGGTGACATGGAAATTGATCTTTGTTTCCTGTAGGTGTTTTTCAGTGCTGTTCCTATTAATAGAAGATTTAATAAGCTTCAGTATCTAACTTTGTGAATGACAGTGATCACAACGTGTGTATGCTTATCCAGTTCAAACACAACAGTCTTCCTCTTCTGTAAAGGAGACTGAAATCTCTCTCTCTCTCTCTCTCTTTTTTTTTTTTTGGTCATCCTGGATGACATAATATGGAATTGCAATTAGAATTGTTTGGGAAATGTGAGAGTAATTAGCAATGATACAGATGAGGGAAGATTTAGAACAATAAAAGTAAAAATATTAACTTGCTTCTTACCCCTTCTTGTTTGTCATTTTATACGTGTAATATCCCTATGTTTAATTGGGTTTCCATGGGTTATTTAAGAAAGTAGGAGAAAATCAGTGTGAATCAACAGGATCCCTGCTCACCATCTCACTTCATCCGCACACATTCACCGAGCCTCTGCTGTCCGGAGGGCTCTGTGTTAGTGGGGACACTAGGAAAAGCAAGACACACCCCACACCTAGAAGGACAGGCTAGGAGCCCAGTCACATCAGGAAGATGGTGACATGTCCCTGAAGTCCCACAGAACAAGGGAAAGAAGCGGCGAGGCGGAGGGGGTCCGGGAGAGAGCACCCAAGTGCAAGTGCGCAGAGCCAGGGCAGGTGGGGGCTTTGGGAAGCTGGGCTTCCTTCTGTGGGAGGTGACGGTAATGAAGCCGGGTGGTGGCGGCGGCCAGACTTGAAGAAGGCGTGTTTTGGGTTTGAGAAGCCACAGTTCGGATGGAAGGGCGGCTGGGAGGGGGCAAAGGTTGTTCCTTGACTCCCTTCGTAGGAGCTCGGTGTTGAGTCCAGCTGGGAACCCTCCCCCACCCCTCAGTGTAACCTAGCCTCTAATCGGGAGAATTTACTTAGTTTCATTTAGGAGACATGCTTTTTGGCTGATTAGCTCTTCCACATCCTACTGAGCTGCGTGTTCTCTAACATGACCTGGATAACAAACCAACCAGCCAAGTGCCAGAGGAGGGAGTGGGAGGGTCTGGGGCCAAAGAAAATCAGAAGCACCTGCCAATCATCGCGGTTCCAACAGGCAGCGCGCCCCGCGCGAGGTGCTTGGCGCACATCACACGCACCCCTGCAGTCCTGCGGGACGGGCCTCCTCACACCCGCCCACTGCACAGATGAAGACCCTGAGGTCGTGGGGCTCGGGAACCTTCCCAGGATCACGTGCTAGTAAGTGACAGGGTGGGGCCGAGACCCCTGGTCTGAATTCATCTAGAGCCCACGCTGCGCCCACCCATCGCAGCCTGCGGCCCACCTCCTGACCCAGAGTCCACTTCTCTCCTCAGTGTCCTCGTGGTGTCTGTCGGGTGACAGAAAGTAGGATCCTGAGGCCCAGGTAGTAAAAGCTGGACCAAGAAAGGAAGGTGACTGTGACAGTCAAAGCCAGGGTGAGGACTGTCTGCGGTTTCTTGAGAGCTGACCCTGCCAGGTGGTGGCACTGCTGTCCAGTCCCAGCCCTTATCCCACACGACAGCACCCTGCCCTGGTCCCCTCCTTCCCCGGGGCCCTCTTGGCCAACTCGAACCTGACCTGCTGCCTTGGTCATCACAGGGGGTGGGGGTGTGGAGAGAAAGACAGAGACAGAGAGAGACAGAGACAGAGGCAGAGGCAGAGACAGAGAGAGACAGAGACAGAGAGACAGTCACAGAGACAGACACAGCGACAGAGCGAGAGCCAGAGCGCGAGACCGGGCTTGAGACTGGGATTGGGATTGTGGTTGACTGGGTCTTGAAGGCCACATTTCTTATGGGATAACATCCCTAACGTAGACTTTTCAGAAGCTGCAGAAAAGTTAACACTAGGGAACATCCTGACACCGTCTCCCTGTCCCCAGTGGGGGAGGGGAGCGGCCGTAACAGAGCTTGCCTGGGGCTCCTTTGGAAAGTGCATTGCACCCGACGGCCCCTGTGCCATTTGAGCTTCTAAGGATGGCTTTCCCGGGTCTCCTTGGCCTTGGACAACTACGAAATGAGTCATCACTGGACAAGGAAGACTCCCCTTTGCTGCTGTCCCTGTGGGGTGCAGGTGGCTTCCGGGCAGACACAAGGCCCCCAGTCTGGGCTGAGGCCGTGGGCTCGGGCGTCCGCAGTGGACCACAGGCCGGCTCTACTTCTCCGTCAGGCGGATCCTAGGCCCACGACTCCACCTTCCCCGGCCCGGGCCGGGCCTTCCCTGCCACCTGCCCCGGGTCAGACGGGAAGAGTCCACGGCGCTGCGCCGCAGAGCGCTCAGCACCGCCAAGGGACGGCAGGCGCCCTCCGACCTGCTCGAACTGTCGCAGTGACCGTGCACAGCTGCTTTCAAGGACACTGAAGCCAGCTCCTGGGCGACATACAAATTTGTTCGTTCCAAGATACGCTGGGGACCACGTTCACGTCCTGTCCTAGTCTGCTGTCCTCAAGGACCTCTTTCCGGGTCTGGAGGGGGAGGCAGATACACCCAAGCTCTCAGGGAGACAGGAGCACCCCACCTTGGGACTGGACATGCAAGGCGGGCTGTGGGAGCCTTGGGAGGGAGCCTGGGACCACAGGAAGACCCGACTGCCGAGGTGGCCTTGAAGCCGGGCCGGCCTTGAAGCCGGGCCCCAACATGCAGAGCGGCCTGTGGATAGAGACGGGCATTGCCACCCGACGAGGCAGCTTGAGGACATGCCCAGACAGGGGAGTTCTTGGCGGGTCCCAGAGCAGCCGGGGACTGGGTGCGGGTCTGGCCCAGGGCCCATGGACGGTGACGGAGAGCGGTTGGGGGTCCTCTGGGCTGGCGGACACCGGGGGCTAAGGCAGGCGCAGCGGCCGGCGGGCCAGGCTGGGAAAGGCAGGCCTTGGACGTCGTGAGGGCTGGTATCTGAGTAACAGGTGTCCTGAGCCATGGCTGAGAGCGACCCCTGGGGCGCGACACAAAGCCACGGCCCAGCCGGCCCGGGGCGGGGGCGGGGGCGGGGAGGGCAGGGGTGCGTGGGATGGAGGGAGGCAGACCTGTGAGGGGGCAGGCCCACCAGACCCAGGGTGTGAGGGAGGGCTGGAAGGAGCGGGCGGCAGGCGAGGCCACAGGGCTGGGATCGGCCCGCCGATGTCCCAGCCTTTGGGCCCCCTCCTGAGACGCCCCCGTGGCCTCCACTGAAGTTCGAACTCTAAGGACACGTCCCTGCAGGAGGGAGTGACCCGAACAAGTGCTCTGTAAACCTGTTTAGAGGCACAAAGACCTGCGCCCAAGCTCCAGTCTCGGCCTAGGAGCTCCACGAAGGCCGACAGCCCTCAGACTCGAAGGCCCCTTGGGAGAATCTCTTTCGAACCCCTTGCCCTCCCCTTCTGGAACAGGGAGTGGCCCTCAGAGAGGACAGACGCCTCTCCTTAGCGGCAGAGCTGGGATGAGGACCTAGGAGCCCGGCAGACGGGCCTTTCCAGGTCCCATTCTCTCTCCCTGTGCAGTGACTATGAAGAACAGTCACCACAGCGGCTACAGAACACGTGTCCCCCCAGACCGCTGTCCTGTCTGTCCTGCCATCTGTGGTGAAGACGGCTCTCGGGCTGGACTTGTCCCATCCCACACCCAGAGCCTCATCTATTTTCAGTCACACGTGGACGGGCTTTCCGTTGGTCACGTCTAGCTCAACAAGTAGGAACTGTCCTTGGCAGTGAGTCTGTAGAGTAGGCCCCTTGAAAAGTACCGGACCCAGAGCAGGCAAAATTATTCAGTGTACCTGCCACCGAGGTGACGGCGGGACGGGGACCCAGGGCTGGGGGCGGGGCTGGCTCGGGGAAGGCGAGCAGGGCAGGCCTGGGAGCAGACCAGGGAAATGCTTGCTCTCAACAGATCAGAATACATGCTGAACCCCCAGATCAAGGACTGCAAAGGGGAAGAAGCAGGGCAGAGCCGAGTTGGAAGCAGAAGGCCAGCAATCTGGCAGGGCAGGAGCCTAACCCCCCCAGTGACAGGGAAGAGGGAAGAGGGCCTTAGAGCAGCCTCAGGGGAGGCTGAATCCGAGGTCTGAGGGAGGTGTTCTGACGCGGACTAAGGCAGGTGTTCTGAAAGTGAGTGCTCTCGGGCCACGAGGAGTTTCTATGGCAAGAAATGGGCACTAAAGAGGATCCCATGTGCTCTGGAGAGGGGTGGGGCTGCGGACAGCAGAGCTCAAAAGGAGGCTCCAAAGCACAGGGGAGGATGCGGCCATCCGCTCACGCGGCACGGGGGGAACCCTATGTGCCAGGTGCTTTGGTGACACTGAAGTGGGACGTGGGGAGTGCCCCCACACGCTCCCACACAGCCCCACTCTGGGGACAGCTCGACCCAGGGGCAGGAGAACGGGACACTTCCTTATGGCCCATCAGAGCTGGACCGACCAGCCAGCAGGAGCAGCTGGAAGAGACCAAGGCAGGAGCTGTTGGGGGCGGGGGGGCGGGCGCTGCCAGCCAGCCCGGGCCAACCAGCCCACTCGGACCACCACTTCCGGGAGGTGCAGTCGCCCGGGGCCCATCTCACCCCTGCCGCCTTGGTGGCAGCCAAGCCAGGGCCAGCCAGGGCCAGCCAGGGCCTGGCCCTTGAACAAATCGGAGGCTGGCAACAGGCCTCCCCAACCTTTGGGGATGGAAACAGGATCATGTCTCTCCGCCCACTCAGGGCCTGGCCCCTGGGAGAAAGGTGCCTGGCAGCAGATGGGAGCCTTTCGCCGGGACCTTGAACATACCTTCCTACACTTCTGGAAAACAGAGAAGCTGGGGGCTCTGTACCCCTCCCCTCCCCTCCCCTCGGCCAGGGCTCCCTGTCCAGACCACCTCTGGGACCTCACGTGACACATAAAGAGGACGATGACCAAAGTCGCTGGTTGCCCTGCTACCGAGATTCTAGAATTCTGCGGACACTATTTACTGGGCGTCCCTGCTCAGACTGAAGGCACTTCTGCCCTGAGAGCTCAGTGATCTGGTCTCAGGGAGAGCATGTGCCTGGTCTAGACTAGCTGCATGGCGAGTCAGAGCCCCGACGAGGAATATACGGCCACGGCGGCCCCCGCAGCTGATGGAGAGCCCCCAGCGGGGGCCCCATCGGGTTCATCCCCGGATCCAAAGGTGGATTCGAGGGAGATTTTGGAGAAGCCCGGCGACCAGGCCGAGAGCCAAGATCCAGGCTCCCAAGACAACCAGCCACCACAGGACCCAAACCCAGGTCCCGCCAACGTGGACGGAACCCATGGTGTTCTTGGGCTCTCCTTCCCGAGAAAGCTCTGGATGATGGTGGAGGACGAGGCCTTCAAGTCCGTGCGCTGGAACGACAAGGGAGACATGCTGATCATCGAGGAAGACCTTTTCCAGCGGGAGGTTCTTCGCCGGCGCGGCGCAGACAGGATCTTTGAAACAGACAGCTTGAAGAGCTTCATCCGCCAACTGAACCTCTACGGGTTCAGGAAAATACACCTGCCCGGCACTCTGGGTCGCTCTCCGGGGAAGAAAAGGCTGATGGTAACGTAGACAGCCCTTCCGTCTCCCGAGTTCTCTGTTCCTGGAACAGCTTCCCAGTCCTGAGCGGATGAGTGATGTGCTGAACGGGGTTCATTCCCGAGGGGGACTTTTTTCCTGCGAGCCAGTACTGAATGAAGGCTGAGGCAGTCCGGCGTGTCATGTAAGGCTCGCCCCTTAGAGATGCCCTGCGGGTGTGACCGAAGACCCAGGGGCCACTTCACGTCAGGGAGCTAGAGTGACACCTCAGCCCAGGCACCACGTAGCTTTAGTGAGCGCACACTCCAGGGCGAAATAAACCTTGCCAGGAATTTAAAAAGACCTCTTCTCCACAGTCAAACAAGACCTTTATGATGGAGGTGGGCGGGGAGGAGTGAATATTTCCCCCGAAATGACGAGAATGATTCATGTCCTTTCAGATCTACCACAACTGCAACTTTCAGAGAGAGAAGCCCCTGCTGATCGAGAACATGTGGAGAAAAGGTGACCCGAGAGCAACTGCTCGGCCCGCTTCCAGCGCAACCACCCCAAAGAGAAAGAAGCAAGCCGCCCCACCTATGAGATGCACCCAGTTTTTCCATCAGAATGACTCCACCAAAGATGCCGACAGGAAGACCCAGAGGGAAGCCCCCCGTGCTCAGGTGCCCAGCGGCATCCGGGCCTTCATGCTCCCTGGCGTCCTGTCTGCCGGCCGGGTGGCCAGGTTGGTGGTAGTGCAGCGTCCCTCCAGCGAGCAGGGCGGCCCGAGTGGGGAGGGCACCTCCAGGAATGTCACGCTAGTGCCCCCGGCTACTGCCGGAAGGGACGGTGCAGGGGAGCTGCCCAGAAGCCCCCCCGTTTGCCCCGATCCCAGCTCGGTGGTGTCCACGTGCAACACGGGTTACTGCATGCTGCTCGCGGCCCTTCTGCTCATGGCCCCCAACCAGGAGGCCCGCGGCAGATGAAGAGCCCGAGGGCTCTTCAGATTACAAGTGTGCTCTCTGCGAACGGTTCAAGGACAACCCAAAGCCCTGAGCTCACAGACCACTAGAGACACACGAAGAGCACCGTCCTGTAACCATGAACATTTTGGGCTTTAATAAAGACAAGCAAAACTCCCCGGGGCTAAATAAAGAATCTGCGAGAACCGCGGGTCCGTGTTCTTTCTCGCGTTCGATTCCGCACACGTCTCACCAGATAAGCCCGCGGAGGCTGGAGACCCCGGCCGGGGGCAGGCTTTGGTCCCCATCGGCCTCTTTCATCTGAAGCTGTGGCATTTCGGACACCCGCCCAAGGAGGTGGGGAGCGAGCACTGAGGCGAGCCCAGGAAGGTCTGGTCCCCTGGGCCGGGCCTGCCCATCAGGGGACAGACAGCCTGGCTTCTGACCTCGGGGGTGTCTCCCCACCACTACTCATGCATCCCGGAGCAGGAGGGTCTTCCTCCTGGGTCCCCCAAGGATGCCAGAAGTTTCTGACCAGCAGCTCAGCGTCTCCAGCTCCCGATCCAGGGCCCCCTCCCCCCACAGAGGCCCGCCGAAACGTAGGGCCACCCCCTCCACCAAGGGCTGAGAGCGCTGCAGCCTGGCTCCGAAGAGACGGGGGGTTGCAGTCAAATGCCTGGGGGGAAGCCCATCACCCTCGAAGGTAACAACCACTGGAATCCCTACTCTCAAGTGACCAAACCCCCCACAAATGTATAAAAGATCTCCCACCAGGCGAACACCAGCACTGCTCACTTCCATCAGGGCTGTAGTTAGGACCCTTTCTTGGCACGTGAAGCGGCCGTGCGGCACGTCTAACACACCGGCTCCGCGAGCCAAGGGACACTTTACAACAGGGCGAGAGTCATCTGCGAGGCAGACGGTGCTGTTTCTGAGTCCGATGTCCCCTGATGCCCCACTGGTCTGAGCCGACTCGCCAACACTCACGGGGGCCCCAGCTGTCCTGCACGCTGTCCTACCAGCTGGTGCCTCATGCCACGTAGCTGAGAACACAGGGAAGCCAGGCATCGGTGCTCAGGAGAGCCTGACACCGGATTCTGCCCACGTGGCCTGTCCCAGCCCCGCGGGATCACCATCCATCCTGAAATGGAGACGGGGCCCCAGGAGGCGGGTCTGGGTCTAGGACAGAGGGTGTGAGGATGGAGAAGGCTCCTGGACGTGGGGGTAAAGGCTCGGCCCTCTGAAGTCTGCTCTTGTGTTCAGGCTGGGGCCCTGCTCCCACTTCCTCCTGCCCACTCTGCTCGGCTTCTCTCCCAGCCGACTGGGGGGCCCACGTTCTCCTGCAGGCTCACTGCCCTGGGCAGATGGGGTGTCAGGCAGGCGGCAGGCCTGTAGTTCAAAGCATGGTGCCCTCGGGTCCGGTGGGCTCTCAGGGCTCCCGCAAGGGGACGGGGATCCGCGCCTCAGGGCCCAGGGCAGGCACCTGTGTCTGGGAACTGCCCAGGTTTCCACATGGGGCACACGTGGCATGTTTGGTCCATGTGTGTGGTGTGTGGATGTACGTGTACATAAGCACATACAGTCTAGACATGATATAGATACACGCACAGTAGCTGCAGATGAAAAATGTAGTTCTTACTATGGATGAGAATTAACAAGTGAAAATCACGGCTCTGGAACACGTACTATTATCCAGTCATCAACCCAAGGGATCCGCAACTCCCCTGCCACTGCTCAGCCTCTTCAGGAAAAGGTAAGTCTTTCGAATAGACCGTCTACGAAGTCAGGCTAGTTGTCGGGGAGCCCGCGAGGGAAGGTGTGTTGCTCTCTGCCCCTTCACGGTCACCAGGAGGCAGGTCCCCTCCAGCATCTTTGCTGGGACTGCAGCTTTTGTGTGCGAGGGTGGGTGAGGGCCCTCCGGGGTAAGGACAGAGGGGTCCAACCACCCCACAACACAGGGACCCTAAGAATGCAAATCGGCCCCACGCCAGAATCCTGGGGACCCCCGGGCGGGGCTGTCAGGCTGATCATTCCCCGGCCCCCATTTCTTCAGTGAACTCGGGGAGTCAGAGGCTAGGTCTGAGAGACGCAGTCTCAGGAGGGTAGAGGGCGGCTCCCAAGTCCTGTCAGGAGGCAAGGTGAGGACACAGGAGACTGAGGCCCCCAGGGAATCCACCTCCGCCCCACCCCCGACAGCCCTCGGAAACCCCTGGGCTCGGGGTCCAGATGTGATGGGCACTGATGCCCCAACCTTGGGAGGTGAGTGAGGTGAGGGCCTGGGTGAGGGAGGCCGGCTTCAGGTTTGCTAGTGAAGGAGCCCAGCGCTGCCAGGAGTCAAGGTAGAACCGTGTGTGGGGACTCGGTTTGCAGGCATCCAGGTCGGTTCTGCGGTCACCCCTGGGAGACCCCAGGCAGGGTTGCAAGGATCAGATCCCCACCCCCTCATCCCTGCTTCCCTCTCTGGTGTCCTGGCTCTGGAGGGTCTGAGTCCAAGGGGACCAAGCTCAGGTGGGCAGAGGGAGGTGTCCAGGCCCAGCCAGGAGTCCAGGTGAGGAGCAGAGGGAGGGCTGAGGGAACCCATGGAATCCATCTCAGCCCCTGGCGTCCACAGTCCTGGGAAGCCCTGGGCCTGGTGGCCTCATGTGAGTCCAGAGACTCCCCTGGGGGGTCTCAGGGCAGTGAGGGCCTTGGTGTGAGGGTGTGGGCTCGGGTCAACAAGGGGGCGTCCCAGGACCTGATGGGGCTCAAGCTGAGGACGCTGAGGGAGGACAGAAGGGGCCCCACAGATCCCCGCCCCTGCTGTCAGCCCTGGGAGGGCCTGGGTGGGATGAGCACTCGTGGGGTCCTGACTTCCTGACATCCGGGTCTCGGAAGGACGGGGGTCCTGGGATGAGGGGCGGGGCCTCGGGTGGCCAGAGGGGAGATCACATGCCGCCTGAGTCAAGGTGAGGACCCCGAGGGAGAACGGAGGGATCCTGCACCCCGGGACAGTGTTGCACCTTGGAGGCCACAGGGCAGGGTGAGCACCGGCGGCATTTCCTGACATCCGGGTCTCAGAGGGACTGCGGACCTGGTTTGAGGGGCGGGGCCTCGGGTGGGCTGAAGGGAGGCTCCATGCCGCCTGAGTGAATCTGAGGACCTTGAGGGAGGATCTAGGAGACTCTGGACTCCAGAATAGAGGGGACCCCAAGCTATCTACCCCTGCAGTCAGCCCTGGTAGGCCCTGTGCTGATGAGCACATGGCAGCGTGCCCTGACTTCCGCATCCGGGTCTCAGACGGAGTCGGGATGTAGTACAAGGAGGGGGAGCTCAAGGGGGCAGAGTGGAGAATCCCAGTTCCTGCCGGGCGTCAAGGTGAGGACCCTGAGGGAGGCCTGAGGGGACCAGAGACCCCAGCACAGAGTCGGTCCCGGGAGGTCATGGGGCCGGATCACCTCAGGCAGCATTTCCTGACATCCGGGTCTCAGAGGGACTGCGGACCTGGTTTGAGGGGCGGGGCCTCGGGTGGGCTGAGGAGAGAATCCCAGTTCCTGCCGGGCGCCGAGGTGAGGACCCTGAGGAAGGACTGGGGACACCCTGGACTCCAGAATTGAGGGGACCCCAAGATATCTACCCCGGCAGTCAGCCCTCGGAGGCCTCAGGCCGGACGAGCCCACGGCAGCGTGCCGGGACTTCCGCATCCGGGCCTCGGAGGGACTGGGGCGCTGCTGTGGGGAGCGAAGCCTCAGCTTGGGAAACGCAGGGCGGAGGGCCTGTCAGGACAGTGAGCAAGGACTGTGAGGGAGGACTGCGGGACCCTGGACCCCAGTACAGAGTCGTTCCTGGGAGATCATAGGGTGGCATGACCACAGGCACATTTCCTGACATCCGCGTCTCAGAGGGAATGGGGCCCAGGTTTGAGGGGCGGGGCCTCAGATGGGCTGAGGTGGGAATCCCCGTTCCTGCCTGGCGTCACGGTGAGGATCCTGAGGGAGGACTGAGGGAACCAGAGACCCCAGATCAGTGGGGACCCGCCGAACCGATCCTGCCCCTGCTTTTATCCCTGGGAGGCCCCAGGGCGAGATGAGCACACGTTGCTCTTTGGTGTCTCGACTTCCCCATCCGGGTCTCAGAGAGACTGGGGCCTTAATATAAGGAGGGGGGACCTCAGGTATGCAGAGCAGGGTATCCCCGGTCCCCCTGGTAGTCAAGGTGAGGACCCTGAGGGAGGACCAAGAGACCCTGCACCCCGGAACAGAGTCGGCCATGGGGGGCTATAGGGCAGGATGACCAAAGGCAGCATTTCCTGACATCCCGGTCTCAGAGGGACAGGGCTCCTGGTATGAGGGGCGGGGCGTCAGATGGGCAGAGGACAGAATCCTAAATTACCAGGGGGCAATGTGAGGACCGTGAGGGAGCCTTTGCCCTTGTGCTGGGTCTTGGAGGCCCCAGAGCAGGGTGACCAGGTGAGATGTTTTCTGACCTCTTACTCAGAGGTCCTTGGGAGGTGAAGTCCCTGGTCTGAGGAGTGTGGCTCAGATGTGCAGAGGGTGGTCTCCCCGGAACCCCCAGTAGGACTGGGCAGACCCCCTCCCCAGGTAGAGGGGGCCTCAACAGAAACTTGCTCCTCTGGTCCTTCCTGGGAGGCCCGGGTGTAAGTCAGGAGGCATCACCTCCCCACTTTATCCTCAAACTCAGTGCGATGGTGGTGTCGGCCTGCAGGGGACAACCTCATGTTAGCGGAGGGGAGGGTTCCAGGACTTGCTGGGCGTAAATGTGAATGTCTTGATACTGAGAGTAGAGAGCGAGCCCACAGAATCCGGCCCTGCCCCCTGTCATCCCTGAAGTCCCTGGGCAGGAGTGGCCAATGGTGCTGCCCCCTCACCTCTGCCCCAGGCTCTCAGGGAATTCAGACCTAGTTCTGAGGTTGGCAGAAGGAGCCACAACCGGTCAGCAGCAGAAGGACTCACAGGATGTGCCAGGGCTCAGGAAAAGGACCCTTTGGGTGGATGCAGGGCATGAGGAGACCCTCACCCCAAAAGAGATGGGAACTTACAGTGTCCGGCTTGAGCTGTTTCAGCCCTAGGAGTCCCCAGTCAGGTCTGGCCGGATGGGGCCTGCCATCACTTCCGTCACGTGGTTGGGGGTGGGGTATCTCAGGGTGTGAGGACCTTGGTCTGAGGGGAAGCATCAGGCCAGCAGAGGGAGCGGTCCTAGGATATCCCACGTGTCAAGGCAAGGACTCTCCGTGAGGACCAAATGTACCCCGCCATCTCAGGAGAGGAAGGACCCCACCGGGTCCAGCTGACCCGTGTTCCCAGCCCTGGAAGGAACAGTCAGTGGTGGCCCTAAGTGCCGTGCTCACTTCCATCCTGGGTGGGAAGGTGGGAGTCTTCAGGGAGTTGAGGTCTGGGTCTGACGGGCAGATGTCAACTCGTCATCCCAGGTGGGGGCAGGGGGGAAGAGCAGGCCCTGGCGGGAGTGAGATGCATGGCCTCCAGGCACTGAGGGCACCTCCGCCCAGGGCAGAGGGGCCGATCCCCGCTGCCAGTGCTTCTGGTTTTTTCGGGGGGCTGGGGGTGGATGTTGTGTAAATGGATCCTGGGACCAGTTTCCACGTAGGGGAGAGGTTCCCCGGACCAACAACAGTTCTCAGACAGCAGCAGAGTGTTCAAGAATTCAACTGCGTTCTGACACCGTCTAGCCAGAGATGGCATCAGACCCTCTGGTTCAGGCTCAGTCCTCCAAGACTGCCCTCCCCCCACCACTTCAGAAGCCCACCGCAAGGCAAGGTTCTTCCCTGTGCTGCTAAATGGCCAGCTGTAGGTTGGGGATTCCAACTCCCTCCTCCTTGGGTTTCCACCGCTGGTGACAAGTCGAGGCTGTTACTTGTCCTTCTGAAAGACGTGTCCTTCTGAAAGACCTCCAGAGGTTGCCACGCCCTCCTCCTCAGGTTTGGTTGATTTGCTAGAGTGGCTCACAGGTCTCTGACAAACGTATTACTTCCTAGATCACCAGCTGAACATAAAGGGCATGAGTCACGAAGAGCCAGATGGAAGAGGTGCTAGGGCCAAGGTGTGCGGGAGCGGGGCCGACTTCCCCGCTCTCTCAGACAGTGCCACTTGCCCCAGCTCTCTACCTGCTCACCAACCCAGAAGCTCTCCAAACCCATCCTCTTGGGGTTTGACGGAGGCTTCATTACATAAGCACGATTGGTTAAACCATTGGCCATTGGCAATTGAACTCAAATCTCCAGCCTTTCTCCCCTCCCTGGTGGTGCTGGGGAGGGGCCAAAAGATCCAAACTTTTAATCACATGATTGGCTCTTCTGGCAACCAGCCCCATTTTAGGTGCTTTGCAAACACATCTCATTGACATGAAAAACAAAAACAGCACATTCATCACTCTCAACACTGAGGACATCCCAAGGGCTTTGGGAGCTGTGAACAAGGAACTGTGCACAGAAACCAAAGTCAATGACCAGAGGTATCCTTGTCCTGAATCACAGCAGGGAAGGGGCCTCCTCTCCTTTCTCTCCCGGCTTTCAGGGAGGTGAGGACCTTGGTGTGAGAGGACGGGTCAGATCCTATCTGAAGGAACCACGCCTTGGCGACAGAGAGAAGAGTCCCGGGTCCTCCCAGGAGTCAAGGTGAGGGCCCGAGGGAAGGGTGAGGGGACCCGCACGCCCACAACAAAGATGGGACACCAAAGTAAACCTCGTTCAGCCCTAGAAACCCTGGGAAGGTCGATAAGCTTGTCCTCCCACAAGGCCACTGGGTCCCCACCTGTCACCGCTGCCCAGACTCCTGTCAGCTGCCAACACCTGTCATTATGTCCCTGGTTCAGATGAGTGAGCTCCGCCAGGCTGTGGAAGACCTTCAGGACCCAAGAGACGCCCAGGGCCTGGTGGATGTGCAGCAGCTGGAGGCTGAGCAGGAGGGGGCCGCATCCCCCCGGTACCCCTGCTCCTCCTCAGTCTCCTCTTCCTACTCTGCCGGTGCCGAGTCCCTGCGCCAAGGTGCAGAGCTTTCAATGATGGCTGACCTGGTGAGCTTCCTGCTCCTCAAGTATCACCGGAAGCAGCCGACCACCAGGGCAGAAATGCTGAGTATCCTCAGAGAATACCAGGACCACTTCCCTGCGGTCTTCAGCCAGGCCTCTGAGTGCATGCAGCTGGTCTTTGGGGTGGATGTGAAGGAGGTGGACCCCAAGGAGCACTTGTACATCCTGGTCCCCACCCTGGGCCTCACCTGTGATGGGATGCAGGGTGGTGAGCAGAGCATGCCCAAGAACGGCCTCCTGGTGATACTTCTGGGTGTCATCGTCCTGGGGGGAGGGGGGGTGCCTGAGGAAGAGGTGTGGGGAGCACTCGGTGTCATGGGGGTGTATCCTGGGAGGGAGCACTTCATCTACGGGGAGCCCAGGGAGCTGATCACCAAAGCGTGGGTGCAGGAGGGGTACCTGGAGTACCGGCAGGTGGCCAACAGCGATCCCGCTCGCCACGAGTTCCTGTGGGGGCCCCGGGCCCACGCGGAGACCAGCAAGCTGCAAGTCCTGGAGCATTTGTTTAGACTCAACAGTGAGGGTCCCATTTCCTTCCCGTCCCTGTCTGAGGAGGCCGTGAGCAATGAGGAAGAGGGGGCCTGAGCCAGACTTGCAGCCGCGCTCCTTCCAGGCCCCTGTCCAGCAGCTTCTCCTGCCGGGCAGGAAGGGAGCCCATCCTTCACCCTGTGTTTGCAGAGCGAGCAGTCAGCCTTGGAAGGAGTGAGGGCCCGGGCCAGCTCGGGGGGCACGGCGTACAGCATCTCTGGGCTCCTCCCGTCCTTTACGGTGACATGGAAATTGATCTTTGTTTCCTGTAGGTG
The DNA here is from genome assembly GCF_048564905.1 of Vicugna pacos. Taxonomy (NCBI): domain Eukaryota; kingdom Metazoa; phylum Chordata; class Mammalia; order Artiodactyla; family Camelidae; genus Vicugna; species Vicugna pacos. The sequence continues at coordinate 104,706,738 of NC_133023.1, forward strand.
TTTTTCAGTGCTGTTCCTATTAATAGAAGATTTAATAAGCTTCAGTATCTAACTTTGTGAATGACAGTGATCACAACGAGTGTATGCTTATCCAGTTCAAACACAACAGTTTTCCTCTTCTGTAAAGGAGACTGAAATCTCTCTCTCTCTCTCTCTCTTTTTTTTTTTTTTTGGTCATCCTGGATGACATAATATGGAATTGCAATTAGAATTGTTTGGGAAATGTGAGAGTAATTAGCAATGATACAGATGAGGGAAGATTTAGAACAATAAAAGTAAAAATATTAACTTGCTTCTTACCCCTTCTTGTTTGTCATTTTATACGTGTAATATCCCTATGTTTAATTGGGTTTCCATGGGTTATTTAAGAAAGTAGGAGAAAATCAGTGTGAATCAACAGGATCCCTGCTCACCATCTCACTTCATCCGCACACATTCACCGAGCCTCTGCTGTCCGGAGGGCTCTGTGTTAGTGGGGACACTAGGAAAAGCAAGACACACCCCACACCTAGAAGGACAGGCTAGGAGCCCAGTCACATCAGGAAGATGGTGACATGTCCCTGAAGTCCCACAGAACAAGGGAAAGAAGCGGCGAGGCGGAGGGGGTCCGGGAGAGAGCACCCAAGTGCAAGTGCGCAGAGCCAGGGCAGGTGGGGGCTTTGGGAAGCTGGGCTTCCTTCTGTGGGAGGTGACGGTAATGAAGCCGGGTGGTGGCGGCGGCCAGACTTGAAGAAGGCGTGTTTTGGGTTTGAGAAGCCACAGTTCGGATGGAAGGGCGGCTGGGAAGGGGCAAAGGTTGTTCCTTGACTCCCTTCGTAGGAGCTCGGTGTTGAGTCCAGCTGGGAACCCTCCCCCACCCCTCAGTGTAACCTAGCCTCTAATCGGGAGAATTTACTTAGTTTCATTTAGGAGACATGCTTTTTGGCTGATTAGCTCTTCCACATCCTACTGAGCTGCGTGTTCTCTAACATGACCTGGATAACAAACCAACCAGCCAAGTGCCAGAGGAGGGAGTGGGAGGGTCTGGGGCCAAAGAAAATCAGAAGCACCTGCCAATCATCGCGGTTCCAACAGGCAGCGCGCCCCGCGCGAGGTGCTTGGCGCACATCACACGCACCCCTGCAGTCCTGCGGGACGGGCCTCCTCACACCCGCCCACTGCACAGATGAAGACCCTGAGGTCGTGGGGCTCGGGAACCTTCCCAGGATCACGTGCTAGTAAGTGACGGGGTGGGGCCGAGACCCCTGGTCTGAATTCATCTAGAGCCCACGCTGCGCCCACCCATCGCAGCCTGCGGCCCACCTCCTGACCCAGAGTCCACTTCTCTCCTCAGTGTCCTCGTGGTGTCTGTCGGGTGACAGAAAGTAGGATCCTGAGGCCCAGGTAGTAAAAGCTGGACCAAGAAAGGAAGGTGACTGTGACAGTCAAAGCCAGGGTGAGGACTGTCTGCGGTTTCTTGAGAGCTGACCCTGCCAGGTGGTGGCACTGCTGTCCAGTCCCAGCCCTTATCCCACACGACAGCACCCTGCCCTGGTCCCCTCCTTCCCCGGGGCCCTCTTGGCCAACTCGAACCTGACCTGCTGCCTTGGTCATCACAGGGGGTGGGGGTGTGGAGAGAAAGACAGAGACAGAGAGAGACAGAGACAGAGGCAGAGGCAGAGACAGAGAGAGACAGAGACAGAGAGACAGTCACAGAGACAGACACAGCGACAGAGCGAGAGCCAGAGCGCGAGACCGGGCTTGAGACTGGGATTGGGATTGTGGTTGACTGGGTCTTGAAGGCCACATTTCTTATGGGATAACATCCCTAACGTAGACTTTTCAGAAGCTGCAGAAAAGTTAACACTAGGGAACATCCTGACACCGTCTCCCTGTCCCCAGTGGGGGAGGGGAGCGGCCGTAACAGAGCTTGCCTGGGGCTCCTTTGGAAAGTGCATTGCACCCGACGGCCCCTGTGCCATTTGAGCTTCTAAGGATGGCTTTCCCGGGTCTCCTTGGCCTTGGACAACTACGAAATGAGTCATCACTGGACAAGGAAGACTCCCCTTTGCTGCTGTCCCTGTGGGGTGCAGGTGGCTTCCGGGCAGACACAAGGCCCCCAGTCTGGGCTGAGGCCGTGGGCTCGGGCGTCCGCAGTGGACCACAGGCCGGCTCTACTTCTCCGTCAGGCGGATCCTAGGCCCACGACTCCACCTTCCCCGGCCCGGGCCGGGCCTTCCCTGCCACCTGCCCCGGGTCAGACGGGAAGAGTCCACGGCGCTGCGCCGCAGAGCGCTCAGCACCGCCAAGGGACGGCAGGCGCCCTCCGACCTGCTCGAACTGTCGCAGTGACCGTGCACAGCTGCTTTCAAGGACACTGAAGCCAGCTCCTGGGCGACATACAAATTTGTTCGTTCCAAGATACGCTGGGGACCACGTTCACGTCCTGTCCTAGTCTGCTGTCCTCAAGGACCTCTTTCCGGGTCTGGAGGGGGAGGCAGATACACCCAAGCTCTCAGGGAGACAGGAGCACCCCACCTTGGGACTGGACATGCAAGGCGGGCTGTGGGAGCCTTGGGAGGGAGCCTGGGACCACAGGAAGACCCGACTGCCGAGGTGGCCTTGAAGCCGGGCCGGCCTTGAAGCCGGGCCCCAACATGCAGAGCGGCCTGTGGATAGAGACGGGCATTGCCACCCGACGAGGCAGCTTGAGGACATGCCCAGACAGGGGAGTTCTTGGCGGGTCCCAGAGCAGCCGGGGACTGGGTGCGGGTCTGGCCCAGGGCCCATGGACGGTGACGGAGAGCGGTTGGGGGTCCTCTGGGCTGGCGGACACCGGGGGCTAAGGCAGGCGCAGCGGCCGGCGGGCCAGGCTGGGAAAGGCAGGCCTTGGACGTCGTGAGGGCTGGTATCTGAGTAACAGGTGTCCTGAGCCATGGCTGAGAGCGACCCCTGGGGCGCGACACAAAGCCACGGCCCAGCCGGCCCGGGGCGGGGGCGGGGGCGGGGAGGGCAGGGGTGCGTGGGATGGAGGGAGGCAGACCTGTGAGGGGGCAGGCCCACCAGACCCAGGGTGTGAGGGAGGGCTGGAAGGAGCGGGCGGCAGGCGAGGCCACAGGGCTGGGATCGGCCCGCCGATGTCCCAGCCTTTGGGCCCCCTCCTGAGACGCCCCCGTGGCCTCCACTGAAGTTCGAACTCTAAGGACACGTCCCTGCAGGAGGGAGTGACCCGAACAAGTGCTCTGTAAACCTGTTTAGAGGCACAAAGACCTGCGCCCAAGCTCCAGTCTCGGCCTAGGAGCTCCACGAAGGCCGACAGCCCTCAGACTCGAAGGCCCCTTGGGAGAATCTCTTTCGAACCCCTTGCCCTCCCCTTCTGGAACAGGGAGTGGCCCTCAGAGAGGACAGACGCCTCTCCTTAGCGGCAGAGCTGGGATGAGGACCTAGGAGCCCGGCAGACGGGCCTTTCCAGGTCCCATTCTCTCTCCCTGTGCAGTGACTATGAAGAACAGTCACCACAGCGGCTACAGAACACGTGTCCCCCCAGACCGCTGTCCTGTCTGTCCTGCCATCTGTGGTGAAGACGGCTCTCGGGCTGGACTTGTCCCATCCCACACCCAGAGCCTCATCTATTTTCAGTCACACGTGGACGGGCTTTCCGTTGGTCACGTCTAGCTCAACAAGTAGGAACTGTCCTTGGCAGTGAGTCTGTAGAGTAGGCCCCTTGAAAAGTACCGGACCCAGAGCAGGCAAAATTATTCAGTGTACCTGCCACCGAGGTGACGGCGGGACGGGGACCCAGGGCTGGGGGCGGGGCTGGCTCGGGGAAGGCGAGCAGGGCAGGCCTGGGAGCAGACCAGGGAAATGCTTGCTCTCAACAGATCAGAATACATGCTGAACCCCCAGATCAAGGACTGCAAAGGGGAAGAAGCAGGGCAGAGCCGAGTTGGAAGCGGAAGGCCAGCAATCTGGCAGGGCAGGAGCCTAACCCCCCCAGTGACAGGGAAGAGGGAAGAGGGCCTTAGAGCAGCCTCAGGGGAGGCTGAATCCGAGGTCTGAGGGAGGTGTTCTGACGCGGACTAAGGCAGGTGTTCTGAAAGTGAGTGCTCTCGGGCCACGAGGAGTTTCTATGGCAAGAAATGGGCACTAAAGAGGATCCCATGTGCTCTGGAGAGGGGTGGGGCTGCGGACAGCAGAGCTCAAAAGGAGGCTCCAAAGCACAGGGGAGGATGCGGCCATCCGCTCACGCGGCACGGGGGGAACCCTATGTGCCAGGTGCTTTGGTGACACTGAAGTGGGACGTGGGGAGTGCCCCCACACGCTCCCACACAGCCCCACTCTGGGGACAGCTCGACCCAGGGGCAGGAGAACGGGACACTTCCTTATGGCCCATCAGAGCTGGACCGACCAGCCAGCAGGAGCAGCTGGAAGAGACCAAGGCAGGAGCTGTTGGGAGGGTGGCGGGCGCTGCCAGCCAGCCCGGGCCAACCAGCCCACTCGGACCACCACTTCCGGGAGGTGCAGTCGCCCGGGGCCCATCTCACCCCTGCCGCCTTGGTGGCAGCCAAGCCAGGGCCAGCCAGGGCCAGCCAGGGCCTGGCCCTTGAACAAATCGGAGGCTGGCAACAGGCCTCCCCAACCTTTGGGGATGGAAAAAGGATCATGTCTCTCCGCCCACTCAGGGCCTGGCCCCTGGGAGAAAGGTGCCTGGCAGCAGATGGGAGCCTTTCGCCGGGACCTTGAACATACCTTCCTACACTTCTGGAAAACAGAGAAGCTGGGGGCTCTGTACCCCTCCCCTCCCCTCCCCTCGGCCAGGGCTCCCTGTCCAGACCAACTCTGGGACCTCACGTGACACATAAAGAGGACGATGACCAAAGTCGCTGGTTGCCCTGCTACCGAGATTCTAGAATTCTGCGGACACTATTTACTGGGCGTCCCTGCTCAGACTGAAGGCCCTTCTGCCCTGAGAGCTCAGTGATCTGGTCTCAGGGAGAGCATGTGCCTGGTCTAGACTAGCTGCATGGCGAGTCAGAGCCCCGACGAGGAATATACGGCCACGGCGGCCCCCGCAGCTGATGGAGAGCCCCCAGCGGGGGCCCCATCGGGTTCATCCCCGGATCCAAAGGTGGATTCGAGGGAGATTTTGGAGAAGCCCGGCGACCAGGCCGAGAGCCAAGATCCAGGCTCCCAAGACAACCAGCCACCACAGGACCCAAACCCAGGTCCCGCCAACGTGGACGGAACCCACGGTGTTCTTGGGCTCTCCTTCCCGAGAAAGCTCTGGATGATGGTGGAGGACGAGGCCTTCAAGTCCGTGCGCTGGAACGACAAGGGAGACATGCTGATCATCGAGGAAGACCTTTTCCAGCGGGAGGTTCTTCGCCGGCGCGGCGCAGACAGGATCTTTGAAACAGACAGCTTGAAGAGCTTCATCCGCCAACTGAACCTCTACGGGTTCAGGAAAATACACCTGCCCGGCACTCTGGGTCGCTCTCCGGGGAAGAAAAGGCTGATGGTAACGTAGACAGCCCTTCCGTCTCCCGAGTTCTCTGTTCCTGGAACAGCTTCCCAGTCCTGAGCGGATGAGTGATGTGCTGAACGGGGTTCATTCCCGAGGGGGACTTTTTTCCTGCGAGCCAGTACTGAATGAAGGCTGAGGCAGTCCGGCGTGTCATGTAAGGCTCGCCCCTTAGAGATGCCCTGCGGGTGTGACCGAAGACCCAGGGGCCACTTCACGTCAGGGAGCTAGAGTGACACCTCAGCCCAGGCACCACGTAGCTTTAGTGAGCGCACACTCCAGGGCGAAATAAACCTTGCCAGGAATTTAAAAAGACCTCTTCTCCACAGTCAAACAAGACCTTTATGATGGAGGTGGGCGGGGAGGAGTGAATATTTCCCCCGAAATGACGAGAATGATTCATGTCCTTTCAGATCTACCACAACTGCAACTTTCAGAGAGAGAAGCCCCTGCTGATCGAGAACATGTGGAGAAAAGGTGACCCGAGAGCAACTGCTCGGCCCGCTTCCAGCGCAACCACCCCAAAGAGAAAGAAGCAAGCCGCCCCACCTATGAGATGCACCCAGTTTTTCCATCAGAATGACTCCACCAAAGATGCCGACAGGAAGACCCAGAGGGAAGCCCCCCGTGCTCAGGTGCCCAGCGGCATCCGGGCCTTCATGCTCCCTGGCGTCCTGTCTGCCGGCCGGGTGGCCAGGTTGGTGGTAGTGCAGCGTCCCTCCAGCGAGCAGGGCGGCCCGAGTGGGGAGGGCACCTCCAGGAATGTCACGCTAGTGCCCCCGGCTACTGCCGGAAGGGACGGTGCAGGGGAGCTGCCCAGAAGCCCCCCCGTTTGCCCCGATCCCAGCTCGGTGGTGTCCACGTGCAACACGGGTTACTGCATGCTGCTCGCGGCCCTTCTGCTCATGGCCCCCAACCAGGAGGCCCGCGGCAGATGAAGAGCCCGAGGGCTCTTCAGATTACAAGTGTGCTCTCTGCGAACGGTTCAAGGACAACCCAAAGCCCTGAGCTCACAGACCACTAGAGACACACGAAGAGCACCGTCCTGTAACCATGAACATTTTGGGCTTTAATAAAGACAAGCAAAACTCCCCGGGGCTAAATAAAGAATCTGCGAGAACCGCGGGTCCGTGTTCTTTCTCGCGTTCGATTCCGCACACGTCTCACCAGATAAGCCCGCGGAGGCTGGAGACCCCGGCCGGGGGCAGGCTTTGGTCCCCATCGGCCTCTTTCATCTGAAGCTGTGGCATTTCGGACACCCGCCCAAGGAGGTGGGGAGCGAGCACTGAGGCGAGCCCAGGAAGGTCTGGTCCCCTGGGCCGGGCCTGCCCATCAGGGGACAGACAGCCTGGCTTCTGACCTCGGGGGTGTCTCCCCCCCACTACTCATGCATCCCGGAGCAGGAGGGTCTTCCTCCTGGGTCCCCCAAGGATGCCAGAAGTTTCTGACCAGCAGCTCAGCGTCTCCAGCTCCCGATCCAGGGCCCCCTCCCCCCACAGAGGCCCGCCGAAACGTAGGGCCACCCCCTCCACCAAGGGCTGAGAGCGCTGCAGCCTGGCTCCGAAGAGACGGGGGGTTGCAGTCAAATGCCTGGGGGGAAGCCCATCACCCTCGAAGGTAACAACCACTGGAATCCCTACTCTCAAGTGACCAAACCCCCCACAAATGTATAAAAGATCTCCCACCAGGCGAACACCAGCACTGCTCACTTCCATCAGGGCTGTAGTTAGGACCCTTTCTTGGCACGTGAAGCGGCCGTGCGGCACGTCTAACACACCGGCTCCGCGAGCCAAGGGACACTTTACAACAGGGCGAGAGTCATCTGCGAGGCAGACGGTGCTGTTTCTGAGTCCGATGTCCCCTGATGCCCCACTGGTCTGAGCCGACTCGCCAACACTCACGGGGGCCCCAGCTGTCCTGCACGCTGTCCTACCAGCTGGTGCCTCATGCCACGTAGCTGAGAACACAGGGAAGCCAGGCATCGGTGCTCAGGAGAGCCTGACACCGGATTCTGCCCACGTGGCCTGTCCCAGCCCCGCGGGATCACCATCCATCCTGAAATGGAGACGGGGCCCCAGGAGGCGGGTCTGGGTCTAGGACAGAGGGTGTGAGGATGGAGAAGGCTCCTGGACGTGGGGGTAAAGGCTCGGCCCTCTGAAGTCTGCTCTTGTGTTCAGGCTGGGGCCCTGCTCCCACTTCCTCCTGCCCACTCTGCTCGGCTTCTCTCCCAGCCGACTGGGGGGCCCACGTTCTCCTGCAGGCTCACTGCCCTGGGCAGATGGGGTGTCAGGCAGGCGGCAGGCCTGTAGTTCAAAGCATGGTGCCCTCGGGTCCGGTGGGCTCTCAGGGCTCCCGCAAGGGGACGGGGATCCGCGCCTCAGGGCCCAGGGCAGGCACCTGTGTCTGGGAACTGCCCAGGTTTCCACATGGGGCACACGTGGCATGTTTGGTCCATGTGTGTGGTGTGTGGATGTACGTGTACATAAGCACATACAGTCTAGACATGATATAGATACACGCACAGTAGCTGCAGATGAAAAATGTAGTTCTTACTATGGATGAGAATTAACAAGTGAAAATCACGGCTCTGGAACACGTACTATTATCCAGTCATCAACCCAAGGGATCCGCAACTCCCCTGCCACTGCTCAGCCTCTTCAGGAAAAGGTAAGTCTTTCGAATAGACCGTCTACGAAGTCAGGCTAGTTGTCGGGGAGCCCGCGAGGGAAGGTGTGTTGCTCTCTGCCCCTTCACGGTCACCAGGAGGCAGGTCCCCTCCAGCATCTTTGCTGGGACTGCAGCTTTTGTGTGCGAGGGTGGGTGAGGGCCCTCCGGGGTAAGGACAGAGGGGTCCAACCACCCCACAACACAGGGACCCTAAGAATGCAAATCGGCCCCACGCCAGAATCCTGGGGACCCCCGGGCGGGGCTGTCAGGCTGATCATTCCCCGGCCCCCATTTCTTCAGTGAACTCGGGGAGTCAGAGGCTAGGTCTGAGAGACGCAGTCTCAGGAGGGTAGAGGGCGGCTCCCAAGTCCTGTCAGGAGGCAAGGTGAGGACACAGGAGACTGAGGCCCCCAGGGAATCCACCTCCGCCCCACCCCCGACAGCCCTCGGAAACCCCTGGGCTCGGGGTCCAGATGTGATGGGCACTGATGCCCCAACCTTGGGAGGTGAGTGAGGTGAGGGCCTGGGTGAGGGAGGCCGGCTTCAGGTTTGCTAGTGAAGGAGCCCAGCGCTGCCAGGAGTCAAGGTAGAACCGTGTGTGGGGACTCGGTTTGCAGGCATCCAGGTCGGTTCTGCGGTCACCCCTGGGAGACCCCAGGCAGGGTTGCAAGGATCAGATCCCCACCCCCTCATCCCTGCTTCCCTCTCTGGTGTCCTGGCTCTGGAGGGTCTGAGTCCAAGGGGACCAAGCTCAGGTGGGCAGAGGGAGGTGTCCAGGCCCAGCCAGGAGTCCAGGTGAGGAGCAGAGGGAGGGCTGAGGGAACCCATGGAATCCATCTCAGCCCCTGGCGTCCACAGTCCTGGGAAGCCCTGGGCCTGGTGGCCTCATGTGAGTCCAGAGACTCCCCTGGGGGGTCTCAGGGCAGTGAGGGCCTTGGTGTGAGGGTGTGGGCTCGGGTCAACAAGGGGGCGTCCCAGGACCTGATGGGGCTCAAGCTGAGGACGCTGAGGGAGGACAGAAGGGGCCCCACAGATCCCCGCCCCTGCTGTCAGCCCTGGGAGGGCCTGGGTGGGATGAGCACTCGTGGGGTCCTGACTTCCTGACATCCGGGTCTCGGAAGGACGGGGGTCCTGGGATGAGGGGCGGGGCCTCGGGTGGCCAGAGGGGAGATCACATGCCGCCTGAGTCAAGGTGAGGACCCCGAGGGAGAACGGAGGGATCCTGCACCCCGGGACAGTGTTGCACCTTGGAGGCCACAGGGCAGGGTGAGCACCGGCGGCATTTCCTGACATCCGGGTCTCAGAGGGACTGCGGACCTGGTTTGAGGGGCGGGGCCTCGGGTGGGCTGAAGGGAGGCTCCATGCCGCCTGAGTGAATCTGAGGACCTTGAGGGAGGATCTAGGAGACTCTGGACTCCAGAATAGAGGGGACCCCAAGCTATCTACCCCTGCAGTCAGCCCTGGTAGGCCCTGTGCTGATGAGCACATGGCAGCGTGCCCTGACTTCCGCATCCGGGTCTCAGACGGAGTCGGGATGTAGTACAAGGAGGGGGAGCTCAAGGGGGCAGAGTGGAGAATCCCAGTTCCTGCCGGGCGTCAAGGTGAGGACCCTGAGGGAGGCCTGAGGGGACCAGAGACCCCAGCACAGAGTCGGTCCCGGGAGGTCATGGGGCCGGATCACCTCAGGCAGCATTTCCTGACATCCGGGTCTCAGAGGGACTGCGGACCTGGTTTGAGGGGCGGGGCCTCGGGTGGGCTGAGGAGAGAATCCCAGTTCCTGCCGGGCGCCGAGGTGAGGACCCTGAGGAAGGACTGGGGACACCCTGGACTCCAGAATTGAGGGGACCCCAAGATATCTACCCCGGCAGTCAGCCCTCGGAGGCCTCAGGCCGGACGAGCCCACGGCAGCGTGCCGGGACTTCCGCATCCGGGCCTCGGAGGGACTGGGGCGCTGCTGTGGGGAGCGAAGCCTCAGCTTGGGAAACGCAGGGCGGAGGGCCTGTCAGGACAGTGAGCAAGGACTGTGAGGGAGGACTGCGGGACCCTGGACCCCAGTACAGAGTCGTTCCTGGGAGATCATAGGGTGGCATGACCACAGGCACATTTCCTGACATCCGCGTCTCAGAGGGAATGGGGCCCAGGTTTGAGGGGCGGGGCCTCAGATGGGCTGAGGTGGGAATCCCCGTTCCTGCCTGGCGTCACGGTGAGGATCCTGAGGGAGGACTGAGGGAACCAGAGACCCCAGATCAGTGGGGACCCGCCGAACCGATCCTGCCCCTGCTTTTATCCCTGGGAGGCCCCAGGGCGAGATGAGCACACGTTGCTCTTTGGTGTCTCGACTTCCCCATCCGGGTCTCAGAGAGACTGGGGCCTTAATATAAGGAGGGGGGACCTCAGGTATGCAGAGCAGGGTATCCCCGGTCCCCCTGGTAGTCAAGGTGAGGACCCTGAGGGAGGACCAAGAGACCCTGCACCCCGGAACAGAGTCGGCCATGGGGGGCTATAGGGCAGGATGACCAAAGGCAGCATTTCCTGACATCCCGGTCTCAGAGGGACAGGGCTCCTGGTATGAGGGGCGGGGCGTCAGATGGGCAGAGGACAGAATCCTAAATTACCAGGGGGCAATGTGAGGACCGTGAGGGAGCCTTTGCCCTTGTGCTGGGTCTTGGAGGCCCCAGAGCAGGGTGACCAGGTGAGATGTTTTCTGACCTCTTACTCAGAGGTCCTTGGGAGGTGAAGTCCCTGGTCTGAGGAGTGTGGCTCAGATGTGCAGAGGGTGGTCTCCCCGGAACCCCCAGTAGGACTGGGCAGACCCCCTCCCCAGGTAGAGGGGGCCTCAACAGAAACTTGCTCCTCTGGTCCTTCCTGGGAGGCCCGGGTGTAAGTCAGGAGGCATCACCTCCCCACTTTATCCTCAAACTCAGTGCGATGGTGGTGTCGGCCTGCAGGGGACAACCTCATGTTAGCGGAGGGGAGGGTTCCAGGACTTGCTGGGCGTAAATGTGAATGTCTTGATACTGAGAGTAGAGAGCGAGCCCACAGAATCCGGCCCTGCCCCCTGTCATCCCTGAAGTCCCTGGGCAGGAGTGGCCAATGGTGCTGCCCCCTCACCTCTGCCCCAGGCTCTCAGGGAATTCAGACCTAGTTCTGAGGTTGGCAGAAGGAGCCACAACCGGTCAGCAGCAGAAGGACTCACAGGATGTGCCAGGGCTCAGGAAAAGGACCCTTTGGGTGGATGCAGGGCATGAGGAGACCCTCACCCCAAAAGAGATGGGAACTTACAGTGTCCGGCTTGAGCTGTTTCAGCCCTAGGAGTCCCCAGTCAGGTCTGGCCGGATGGGGCCTGCCATCACTTCCGTCACGTGGTTGGGGGTGGGGTATCTCAGGGTGTGAGGACCTTGGTCTGAGGGGAAGCATCAGGCCAGCAGAGGGAGCGGTCCTAGGATATCCCACGTGTCAAGGCAAGGACTCTCCGTGAGGACCAAATGTACCCCGCCATCTCAGGAGAGGAAGGACCCCACCGGGTCCAGCTGACCCGTGTTCCCAGCCCTGGAAGGAACAGTCAGTGGTGGCCCTAAGTGCCGTGCTCACTTCCATCCTGGGTGGGAAGGTGGGAGTCTTCAGGGAGTTGAGGTCTGGGTCTGACGGGCAGATGTCAACTCGTCATCCCAGGTGGGGGCAGGGGGGAAGAGCAGGCCCTGGCGGGAGTGAGATGCATGGCCTCCAGGCACTGAGGGCACCTCCGCCCAGGGCAGAGGGGCCGATCCCCGCTGCCAGTGCTTCTGGTTTTTTCGGGGGGCTGGGGGTGGATGTTGTGTAAATGGATCCTGGGACCAGTTTCCACGTAGGGGAGAGGTTCCCCGGACCAACAACAGTTCTCAGACAGCAGCAGAGTGTTCAAGAATTCAACTGCGTTCTGACACCGTCTAGCCAGAGATGGCATCAGACCCTCTGGTTCAGGCTCAGTCCTCCAAGACTGCCCTCCCCCCACCACTTCAGAAGCCCACCGCAAGGCAAGGTTCTTCCCTGTGCTGCTAAATGGCCAGCTGTAGGTTGGGGATTCCAACTCCCTCCTCCTTGGGTTTCCACCGCTGGTGACAAGTCGAGGCTGTTACTTGTCCTTCTGAAAGACGTGTCCTTCTGAAAGACCTCCAGAGGTTGCCACGCCCTCCTCCTCAGGTTTGGTTGATTTGCTAGAGTGGCTCACAGGTCTCTGACAAACGTATTACTTCCTAGATCACCAGCTGAACATAAAGGGCATGAGTCACGAAGAGCCAGATGGAAGAGGTGCTAGGGCCAAGGTGTGCGGGAGCGGGGCCGACTTCCCCGCTCTCTCAGACAGTGCCACTTGCCCCAGCTCTCTACCTGCTCACCAACCCAGAAGCTCTCCAAACCCATCCTCTTGGGGTTTGACGGAGGCTTCATTACATAAGCACGATTGGTTAAACCATTGGCCATTGGCAATTGAACTCAAATCTCCAGCCTTTCTCCCCTCCCTGGTGGTGCTGGGGAGGGGCCAAAAGATCCAAACTTTTAATCACATGATTGGCTCTTCTGGCAACCAGCCCCATTTTAGGTGCTTTGCAAACACATCTCATTGACATGAAAAACAAAAACAGCACATTCATCACTCTCAACACTGAGGACATCCCAAGGGCTTTGGGAGCTGTGAACAAGGAACTGTGCACAGAAACCAAAGTCAATGACCAGAGGTATCCTTGTCCTGAATCACAGCAGGGAAGGGGCCTCCTCTCCTTTCTCTCCCGGCTTTCAGGGAGGTGAGGACCTTGGTGTGAGAGGACGGGTCAGATCCTATCTGAAGGAACCACGCCTTGGCGACAGAGAGAAGAGTCCCGGGTCCTCCCAGGAGTCAAGGTGAGGGCCCGAGGGAAGGGTGAGGGGACCCGCACGCCCACAACAAAGATGGGACACCAAAGTAAACCTCGTTCAGCCCTAGAAACCCTGGGAAGGTCGATAAGCTTGTCCTCCCACAAGGCCACTGGGTCCCCACCTGTCACCGCTGCCCAGACTCCTGTCAGCTGCCAACACCTGTCATTATGTCCCTGGTTCAGATGAGTGAGCTCCGCCAGGCTGTGGAAGACCTTCAGGACCCAAGAGACGCCCAGGGCCTGGTGGATGTGCAGCAGCTGGAGGCTGAGCAGGAGGGGGCCGCATCCCCCCGGTACCCCTGCTCCTCCTCAGTCTCCTCTTCCTACTCTGCCGGTGCCGAGTCCCTGCGCCAAGGTGCAGAGCTTTCAATGATGGCTGACCTGGTGAGCTTCCTGCTCCTCAAGTATCACCGGAAGCAGCCGACCACCAGGGCAGAAATGCTGAGTATCCTCAGAGAATACCAGGACCACTTCCCTGCGGTCTTCAGCCAGGCCTCTGAGTGCATGCAGCTGGTCTTTGGGGTGGATGTGAAGGAGGTGGACCCCAAGGAGCACTTGTACATCCTGGTCCCCACCCTGGGCCTCACCTGTGATGGGATGCAGGGTGGTGAGCAGAGCATGCCCAAGAACGGCCTCCTGGTGATACTTCTGGGTGTCATCGTCCTGGGGGGAGGGGGGGTGCCTGAGGAAGAGGTGTGGGGAGCACTCGGTGTCATGGGGGTGTATCCTGGGAGGGAGCACTTCATCTACGGGGAGCCCAGGGAGCTGATCACCAAAGCGTGGGTGCAGGAGGGGTACCTGGAGTACCGGCAGGTGGCCAACAGCGATCCCGCTCGCCACGAGTTCCTGTGGGGGCCCCGGGCCCACGCGGAGACCAGCAAGCTGCAAGTCCTGGAGCATTTGTTTAGACTCAACAGTGAGGGTCCCATTTCCTTCCCGTCCCTGTCTGAGGAGGCCGTGAGCAATGAGGAAGAGGGGGCCTGAGCCAGACTTGCAGCCGCGCTCCTTCCAGGCCCCTGTCCAGCAGCTTCTCCTGCCGGGCAGGAAGGGAGCCCATCCTTCACCCTGTGTTTGCAGAGCGAGCAGTCAGCCTTGGAAGGAGTGAGGGCCCGGGCCAGCTCGGGGGGCACGGCGTACAGCATCTCTGGGCTCCTCCCGTCCTTTACGGTGACATGGAAATTGATCTTTGTTTCCTGTAGGTGTTTTTCAGTGCTGTTCCTATTAATAGAAGATTTAATAAGCTTCAGTATCTAACTTTGTGAATGACAGTGATCACAACGAGTGTATGCTTATCCAGTTCAAACACAACAGTTTTCCTCTTCTGTAAAGGAGACTGAAATCTCTCTCTCTCTCTCTCTCTTTTTTTTTTTTTTTGGTCATCCTGGATGACATAATATGGAATTGCAATTAGAATTGTTTGGGAAATGTGAGAGTAATTAGCAATGATACAGATGAGGGAAGATTTAGAACAATAAAAGTAAAAATATTAACTTGCTTCTTACCCCTTCTTGTTTGTCATTTTATACGTGTAATATCCCTATGTTTAATTGGGTTTCCATGGGTTATTTAAGAAAGTAGGAGAAAATCAGTGTGAATCAACAGGATCCCTGCTCACCATCTCACTTCATCCGCACACATTCACCGAGCCTCTGCTGTCCGGAGGGCTCTGTGTTAGTGGGGACACTAGGAAAAGCAAGACACACCCCACACCTAGAAGGACAGGCTAGGAGCCCAGTCACATCAGGAAGATGGTGACATGTCCCTGAAGTCCCACAGAACAAGGGAAAGAAGCGGCGAGGCGGAGGGGGTCCGGGAGAGAGCACCCAAGTGCAAGTGCGCAGAGCCAGGGCAGGTGGGGGCTTTGGGAAGCTGGGCTTCCTTCTGTGGGAGGTGACGGTAATGAAGCCGGGTGGTGGCGGCGGCCAGACTTGAAGAAGGCGTGTTTTGGGTTTGAGAAGCCACAGTTCGGATGGAAGGGCGGCTGGGAGGGGGCAAAGGTTGTTCCTTGACTCCCTTCGTAGGAGCTCGGTGTTGAGTCCAGCTGGGAACCCTCCCCCACCCCTCAGTGTAACCTAGCCTCTAATCGGGAGAATTTACTTAGTTTCATTTAGGAGACATGCTTTTTGGCTGATTAGCTCTTCCACATCCTACTGAGCTGCGTGTTCTCTAACATGACCTGGATAACAAACCAACCAGCCAAGTGCCAGAGGAGGGAGTGGGAGGGTCTGGGGCCAAAGAAAATCAGAAGCACCTGCCAATCATCGCGGTTCCAACAGGCAGCGCGCCCCGCGCGAGGTGCTTGGCGCACATCACACGCACCCCTGCAGTCCTGCGGGACGGGCCTCCTCACACCCGCCCACTGCACAGATGAAGACCCTGAGGTCGTGGGGCTCGGGAACCTTCCCAGGATCACGTGCTAGTAAGTGACGGGGTGGGGCCGAGACCCCTGGTCTGAATTCATCTAGAGCCCACGCTGCGCCCACCCATCGCAGCCTGCGGCCCACCTCCTGACCCAGAGTCCACTTCTCTCCTCAGTGTCCTCGTGGTGTCTGTCGGGTGACAGAAAGTAGGATCCTGAGGCCCAGGTAGTAAAAGCTGGACCAAGAAAGGAAGGTGACTGTGACAGTCAAAGCCAGGGTGAGGACTGTCTGCGGTTTCTTGAGAGCTGACCCTGCCAGGTGGTGGCACTGCTGTCCAGTCCCAGCCCTTATCCCACACGACAGCACCCTGCCCTGGTCCCCTCCTTCCCCGGGGCCCTCTTGGCCAACTCGAACCTGACCTGCTGCCTTGGTCATCACAGGGGGTGGGGGTGTGGAGAGAAAGACAGAGACAGAGAGAGACAGAGACAGAGGCAGAGGCAGAGACAGAGAGAGACAGAGACAGAGAGACAGTCACAGAGACAGACACAGCGACAGAGCGAGAGCCAGAGCGCGAGACCGGGCTTGAGACTGGGATTGGGATTGTGGTTGACTGGGTCTTGAAGGCCACATTTCTTATGGGATAACATCCCTAACGTAGACTTTTCAGAAGCTGCAGAAAAGTTAACACTAGGGAACATCCTGACACCGTCTCCCTGTCCCCAGTGGGGGAGGGGAGCGGCCGTAACAGAGCTTGCCTGGGGCTCCTTTGGAAAGTGCATTGCACCCGACGGCCCCTGTGCCATTTGAGCTTCTAAGGATGGCTTTCCCGGGTCTCCTTGGCCTTGGACAACTACGAAATGAGTCATCACTGGACAAGGAAGACTCCCCTTTGCTGCTGTCCCTGTGGGGTGCAGGTGGCTTCCGGGCAGACACAAGGCCCCCAGTCTGGGCTGAGGCCGTGGGCTCGGGCGTCCGCAGTGGACCACAGGCCGGCTCTACTTCTCCGTCAGGCGGATCCTAGGCCCACGACTCCACCTTCCCCGGCCCGGGCCGGGCCTTCCCTGCCACCTGCCCCGGGTCAGACGGGAAGAGTCCACGGCGCTGCGCCGCAGAGCGCTCAGCACCGCCAAGGGACGGCAGGCGCCCTCCGACCTGCTCGAACTGTCGCAGTGACCGTGCACAGCTGCTTTCAAGGACACTGAAGCCAGCTCCTGGGCGACATACAAATTTGTTCGTTCCAAGATACGCTGGGGACCACGTTCACGTCCTGTCCTAGTCTGCTGTCCTCAAGGACCTCTTTCCGGGTCTGGAGGGGGAGGCAGATACACCCAAGCTCTCAGGGAGACAGGAGCACCCCACCTTGGGACTGGACATGCAAGGCGGGCTGTGGGAGCCTTGGGAGGGAGCCTGGGACCACAGGAAGACCCGACTGCCGAGGTGGCCTTGAAGCCGGGCCGGCCTTGAAGCCGGGCCCCAACATGCAGAGCGGCCTGTGGATAGAGACGGGCATTGCCACCCGACGAGGCAGCTTGAGGACATGCCCAGACAGGGGAGTTCTTGGCGGGTCCCAGAGCAGCCGGGGACTGGGTGCGGGTCTGGCCCAGGGCCCATGGACGGTGACGGAGAGCGGTTGGGGGTCCTCTGGGCTGGCGGACACCGGGGGCTAAGGCAGGCGCAGCGGCCGGCGGGCCAGGCTGGGAAAGGCAGGCCTTGGACGTCGTGAGGGCTGGTATCTGAGTAACAGGTGTCCTGAGCCATGGCTGAGAGCGACCCCTGGGGCGCGACACAAAGCCACGGCCCAGCCGGCCCGGGGCGGGGGCGGGGGCGGGGAGGGCAGGGGTGCGTGGGATGGAGGGAGGCAGACCTGTGAGGGGGCAGGCCCACCAGACCCAGGGTGTGAGGGAGGGCTGGAAGGAGCGGGCGGCAGGCGAGGCCACAGGGCTGGGATCGGCCCGCCGATGTCCCAGCCTTTGGGCCCCCTCCTGAGACGCCCCCGTGGCCTCCACTGAAGTTCGAACTCTAAGGACACGTCCCTGCAGGAGGGAGTGACCCGAACAAGTGCTCTGTAAACCTGTTTAGAGGCACAAAGACCTGCGCCCAAGCTCCAGTCTCGGCCTAGGAGCTCCACGAAGGCCGACAGCCCTCAGACTCGAAGGCCCCTTGGGAGAATCTCTTTCGAACCCCTTGCCCTCCCCTTCTGGAACAGGGAGTGGCCCTCAGAGAGGACAGACGCCTCTCCTTAGCGGCAGAGCTGGGATGAGGACCTAGGAGCCCGGCAGACGGGCCTTTCCAGGTCCCATTCTCTCTCCCTGTGCAGTGACTATGAAGAACAGTCACCACAGCGGCTACAGAACACGTGTCCCCCCAGACCGCTGTCCTGTCTGTCCTGCCATCTGTGGTGAAGACGGCTCTCGGGCTGGACTTGTCCCATCCCACACCCAGAGCCTCATCTATTTTCAGTCACACGTGGACGGGCTTTCCGTTGGTCACGTCTAGCTCAACAAGTAGGAACTGTCCTTGGCAGTGAGTCTGTAGAGTAGGCCCCTTGAAAAGTACCGGACCCAGAGCAGGCAAAATTATTCAGTGTACCTGCCACCGAGGTGACGGCGGGACGGGGACCCAGGGCTGGGGGCGGGGCTGGCTCGGGGAAGGCGAGCAGGGCAGGCCTGGGAGCAGACCAGGGAAATGCTTGCTCTCAACAGATCAGAATACATGCTGAACCCCCAGATCAAGGACTGCAAAGGGGAAGAAGCAGGGCAGAGCCGAGTTGGAAGCGGAAGGCCAGCAATCTGGCAGGGCAGGAGCCTAACCCCCCCAGTGACAGGGAAGAGGGAAGAGGGCCTTAGAGCAGCCTCAGGGGAGGCTGAATCCGAGGTCTGAGGGAGGTGTTCTGACGCGGACTAAGGCAGGTGTTCTGAAAGTGAGTGCTCTCGGGCCACGAGGAGTTTCTATGGCAAGAAATGGGCACTAAAGAGGATCCCATGTGCTCTGGAGAGGGGTGGGGCTGCGGACAGCAGAGCTCAAAAGGAGGCTCCAAAGCACAGGGGAGGATGCGGCCATCCGCTCACGCGGCACGGGGGGAACCCTATGTGCCAGGTGCTTTGGTGACACTGAAGTGGGACGTGGGGAGTGCCCCCACACGCTCCCACACAGCCCCACTCTGGGGACAGCTCGACCCAGGGGCAGGAGAACGGGACACTTCCTTATGGCCCATCAGAGCTGGACCGACCAGCCAGCAGGAGCAGCTGGAAGAGACCAAGGCAGGAGCTGTTGGGAGGGTGGCGGGCGCTGCCAGCCAGCCCGGGCCAACCAGCCCACTCGGACCACCACTTCCGGGAGGTGCAGTCGCCCGGGGCCCATCTCACCCCTGCCGCCTTGGTGGCAGCCAAGCCAGGGCCAGCCAGGGCCAGCCAGGGCCTGGCCCTTGAACAAATCGGAGGCTGGCAACAGGCCTCCCCAACCTTTGGGGATGGAAAAAGGATCATGTCTCTCCGCCCACTCAGGGCCTGGCCCCTGGGAGAAAGGTGCCTGGCAGCAGATGGGAGCCTTTCGCCGGGACCTTGAACATACCTTCCTACACTTCTGGAAAACAGAGAAGCTGGGGGCTCTGTACCCCTCCCCTCCCCTCCCCTCGGCCAGGGCTCCCTGTCCAGACCAACTCTGGGACCTCACGTGACACATAAAGAGGACGATGACCAAAGTCGCTGGTTGCCCTGCTACCGAGATTCTAGAATTCTGCGGACACTATTTACTGGGCGTCCCTGCTCAGACTGAAGGCCCTTCTGCCCTGAGAGCTCAGTGATCTGGTCTCAGGGAGAGCATGTGCCTGGTCTAGACTAGCTGCATGGCGAGTCAGAGCCCCGACGAGGAATATACGGCCACGGCGGCCCCCGCAGCTGATGGAGAGCCCCCAGCGGGGGCCCCATCGGGTTCATCCCCGGATCCAAAGGTGGATTCGAGGGAGATTTTGGAGAAGCCCGGCGACCAGGCCGAGAGCCAAGATCCAGGCTCCCAAGACAACCAGCCACCACAGGACCCAAACCCAGGTCCCGCCAACGTGGACGGAACCCACGGTGTTCTTGGGCTCTCCTTCCCGAGAAAGCTCTGGATGATGGTGGAGGACGAGGCCTTCAAGTCCGTGCGCTGGAACGACAAGGGAGACATGCTGATCATCGAGGAAGACCTTTTCCAGCGGGAGGTTCTTCGCCGGCGCGGCGCAGACAGGATCTTTGAAACAGACAGCTTGAAGAGCTTCATCCGCCAACTGAACCTCTACGGGTTCAGGAAAATACACCTGCCCGGCACTCTGGGTCGCTCTCCGGGGAAGAAAAGGCTGATGGTAACGTAGACAGCCCTTCCGTCTCCCGAGTTCTCTGTTCCTGGAACAGCTTCCCAGTCCTGAGCGGATGAGTGATGTGCTGAACGGGGTTCATTCCCGAGGGGGACTTTTTTCCTGCGAGCCAGTACTGAATGAAGGCTGAGGCAGTCCGGCGTGTCATGTAAGGCTCGCCCCTTAGAGATGCCCTGCGGGTGTGACCGAAGACCCAGGGGCCACTTCACGTCAGGGAGCTAGAGTGACACCTCAGCCCAGGCACCACGTAGCTTTAGTGAGCGCACACTCCAGGGCGAAATAAACCTTGCCAGGAATTTAAAAAGACCTCTTCTCCACAGTCAAACAAGACCTTTATGATGGAGGTGGGCGGGGAGGAGTGAATATTTCCCCCGAAATGACGAGAATGATTCATGTCCTTTCAGATCTACCACAACTGCAACTTTCAGAGAGAGAAGCCCCTGCTGATCGAGAACATGTGGAGAAAAGGTGACCCGAGAGCAACTGCTCGGCCCGCTTCCAGCGCAACCACCCCAAAGAGAAAGAAGCAAGCCGCCCCACCTATGAGATGCACCCAGTTTTTCCATCAGAATGACTCCACCAAAGATGCCGACAGGAAGACCCAGAGGGAAGCCCCCCGTGCTCAGGTGCCCAGCGGCATCCGGGCCTTCATGCTCCCTGGCGTCCTGTCTGCCGGCCGGGTGGCCAGGTTGGTGGTAGTGCAGCGTCCCTCCAGCGAGCAGGGCGGCCCGAGTGGGGAGGGCACCTCCAGGAATGTCACGCTAGTGCCCCCGGCTACTGCCGGAAGGGACGGTGCAGGGGAGCTGCCCAGAAGCCCCCCCGTTTGCCCCGATCCCAGCTCGGTGGTGTCCACGTGCAACACGGGTTACTGCATGCTGCTCGCGGCCCTTCTGCTCATGGCCCCCAACCAGGAGGCCCGCGGCAGATGAAGAGCCCGAGGGCTCTTCAGATTACAAGTGTGCTCTCTGCGAACGGTTCAAGGACAACCCAAAGCCCTGAGCTCACAGACCACTAGAGACACACGAAGAGCACCGTCCTGTAACCATGAACATTTTGGGCTTTAATAAAGACAAGCAAAACTCCCCGGGGCTAAATAAAGAATCTGCGAGAACCGCGGGTCCGTGTTCTTTCTCGCGTTCGATTCCGCACACGTCTCACCAGATAAGCCCGCGGAGGCTGGAGACCCCGGCCGGGGGCAGGCTTTGGTCCCCATCGGCCTCTTTCATCTGAAGCTGTGGCATTTCGGACACCCGCCCAAGGAGGTGGGGAGCGAGCACTGAGGCGAGCCCAGGAAGGTCTGGTCCCCTGGGCCGGGCCTGCCCATCAGGGGACAGACAGCCTGGCTTCTGACCTCGGGGGTGTCTCCCCCCCACTACTCATGCATCCCGGAGCAGGAGGGTCTTCCTCCTGGGTCCCCCAAGGATGCCAGAAGTTTCTGACCAGCAGCTCAGCGTCTCCAGCTCCCGATCCAGGGCCCCCTCCCCCCACAGAGGCCCGCCGAAACGTAGGGCCACCCCCTCCACCAAGGGCTGAGAGCGCTGCAGCCTGGCTCCGAAGAGACGGGGGGTTGCAGTCAAATGCCTGGGGGGAAGCCCATCACCCTCGAAGGTAACAACCACTGGAATCCCTACTCTCAAGTGACCAAACCCCCCACAAATGTATAAAAGATCTCCCACCAGGCGAACACCAGCACTGCTCACTTCCATCAGGGCTGTAGTTAGGACCCTTTCTTGGCACGTGAAGCGGCCGTGCGGCACGTCTAACACACCGGCTCCGCGAGCCAAGGGACACTTTACAACAGGGCGAGAGTCATCTGCGAGGCAGACGGTGCTGTTTCTGAGTCCGATGTCCCCTGATGCCCCACTGGTCTGAGCCGACTCGCCAACACTCACGGGGGCCCCAGCTGTCCTGCACGCTGTCCTACCAGCTGGTGCCTCATGCCACGTAGCTGAGAACACAGGGAAGCCAGGCATCGGTGCTCAGGAGAGCCTGACACCGGATTCTGCCCACGTGGCCTGTCCCAGCCCCGCGGGATCACCATCCATCCTGAAATGGAGACGGGGCCCCAGGAGGCGGGTCTGGGTCTAGGACAGAGGGTGTGAGGATGGAGAAGGCTCCTGGACGTGGGGGTAAAGGCTCGGCCCTCTGAAGTCTGCTCTTGTGTTCAGGCTGGGGCCCTGCTCCCACTTCCTCCTGCCCACTCTGCTCGGCTTCTCTCCCAGCCGACTGGGGGGCCCACGTTCTCCTGCAGGCTCACTGCCCTGGGCAGATGGGGTGTCAGGCAGGCGGCAGGCCTGTAGTTCAAAGCATGGTGCCCTCGGGTCCGGTGGGCTCTCAGGGCTCCCGCAAGGGGACGGGGATCCGCGCCTCAGGGCCCAGGGCAGGCACCTGTGTCTGGGAACTGCCCAGGTTTCCACATGGGGCACACGTGGCATGTTTGGTCCATGTGTGTGGTGTGTGGATGTACGTGTACATAAGCACATACAGTCTAGACATGATATAGATACACGCACAGTAGCTGCAGATGAAAAATGTAGTTCTTACTATGGATGAGAATTAACAAGTGAAAATCACGGCTCTGGAACACGTACCATTATCCAGTCATCAACCCAAGGGATCCGCAACTCCCCTGCCACTGCTCAGCCTCTTCAGGAAAAGGTAAGTCTTTCGAATAGACCGTCTACGAAGTCAGGCTAGTTGTCGGGGAGCCCGCGAGGGAAGGTGTGTTGCTCTCTGCCCCTTCACGGTCACCAGGAGGCAGGTCCCCTCCAGCATCTTTGCTGGGACTGCAGCTTTTGTGTGCGAGGGTGGGTGAGGGCCCTCCGGGGTAAGGACAGAGGGGTCCAACCACCCCACAACACAGGGACCCTAAGAATGCAAATCGGCCCCGCGCCAGAATCCTGGGGACCCCCGGGCGGGGCTGTCAGGCTGATCATTCCCCGGCCCCCATTTCTTCAGTGAACTCGGGGAGTCAGAGGCTAGGTCTGAGAGACGCAGTCTCAGGAGGGTAGAGGGCGGCTCCCAAGTCCTGTCAGGAGGCAAGGTGAGGACACAGGAGACTGAGGCCCCCAGGGAATCCACCTCCGCCCCACCCCCGACAGCCCTCGGAAACCCCTGGGCTCGGGGTCCAGATGTGATGGGCACTGATGCCCCAACCTTGGGAGGTGAGTGAGGTGAGGGCCTGGGTGAGGGAGGCCGGCTTCAGGTTTGCTAGTGAAGGAGCCCAGCGCTGCCAGGAGTCAAGGTAGAACCGTGTGTGGGGACTCGGTTTGCAGGCATCCAGGTCGGTTCTGCGGTCACCCCTGGGAGACCCCAGGCAGGGTTGCAAGGATCAGATCCCCACCCCCTCATCCCTGCTTCCCTCTCTGGTGTCCTGGCTCTGGAGGGTCTGAGTCCAAGGGGACCAAGCTCAGGTGGGCAGAGGGAGGTGTCCAGGCCCAGCCAGGAGTCCAGGTGAGGAGCAGAGGGAGGGCTGAGGGAACCCATGGAATCCATCTCAGCCCCTGGCGTCCACAGTCCTGGGAAGCCCTGGGCCTGGTGGCCTCATGTGAGTCCAGAGACTCCCCTGGGGGGTCTCAGGGCAGTGAGGGCCTTGGTGTGAGGGTGTGGGCTCGGGTCAACAAGGGGGCGTCCCAGGACCTGATGGGGCTCAAGCTGAGGACGCTGAGGGAGGACAGAAGGGGCCCCACAGATCCCCGCCCCTGCTGTCAGCCCTGGGAGGGCCTGGGTGGGATGAGCACTCGTGGGGTCCTGACTTCCTGACATCCGGGTCTCGGAAGGACGGGGGTCCTGGGATGAGGGGCGGGGCCTCGGGTGGCCAGAGGGGAGATCACATGCCGCCTGAGTCAAGGTGAGGACCCCGAGGGAGAACGGAGGGATCCTGCACCCCGGGACAGTGTTGCACCTTGGAGGCCACAGGGCAGGGTGAGCACCGGCGGCATTTCCTGACATCCGGGTCTCAGAGGGACTGCGGACCTGGTTTGAGGGGCGGGGCCTCGGGTGGGCTGAAGGGAGGCTCCATGCCGCCTGAGTGAATCTGAGGACCTTGAGGGAGGATCTAGGAGACTCTGGACTCCAGAATAGAGGGGACCCCAAGCTATCTACCCCTGCAGTCAGCCCTGGTAGGCCCTGTGCTGATGAGCACATGGCAGCGTGCCCTGACTTCCGCATCCGGGTCTCAGACGGAGTCGGGATGTAGTACAAGGAGGGGGAGCTCAAGGGGGCAGAGTGGAGAATCCCAGTTCCTGCCGGGCGTCAAGGTGAGGACCCTGAGGGAGGCCTGAGGGGACCAGAGACCCCAGCACAGAGTCGGTCCCGGGAGGTCATGGGGCCGGATCACCTCAGGCAGCATTTCCTGACATCCGGGTCTCAGAGGGACTGCGGACCTGGTTTGAGGGGCGGGGCCTCGGGTGGGCTGAGGAGAGAATCCCAGTTCCTGCCGGGCGCCGAGGTGAGGACCCTGAGGAAGGACTGGGGACACCCTGGACTCCAGAATTGAGGGGACCCCAAGATATCTACCCCGGCAGTCAGCCCTCGGAGGCCTCAGGCCGGACGAGCCCACGGCAGCGTGCCGGGACTTCCGCATCCGGGCCTCGGAGGGACTGGGGCACTGCTGTGGGGAGCGAAGCCTCAGCTTGGGAAACGCAGGGCGGAGGGCCTGTCAGGACAGTGAGCAAGGACTGTGAGGGAGGACTGCGGGACCCTGGACCCCAGTACAGAGTCGTTCCTGGGAGATCATAGGGTGGCATGACCACAGGCACATTTCCTGACATCCGCGTCTCAGAGGGAATGGGGCCCAGGTTTGAGGGGCGGGGCCTCAGATGGGCTGAGGTGGGAATCCCCGTTCCTGCCTGGCGTCACGGTGAGGATCCTGAGGGAGGACTGAGGGAACCAGAGACCCCAGATCAGTGGGGACCCGCCGAACCGATCCTGCCCCTGCTTTTATCCCTGGGAGGCCCCAGGGCGAGATGAGCACACGTTGCTCTTTGGTGTCTCGACTTCCCCATCCGGGTCTCAGAGAGACTGGGGCCTTAATATAAGGAGGGGGGACCTCAGGTATGCAGAGCAGGGTATCCCCGGTCCCCCTGGTAGTCAAGGTGAGGACCCTGAGGGAGGACCAAGAGACCCTGCACCCCGGAACAGAGTCGGCCATGGGGGGCTATAGGGCAGGATGACCAAAGGCAGCATTTCCTGACATCCCGGTCTCAGAGGGACAGGGCTCCTGGTATGAGGGGCGGGGCGTCAGATGGGCAGAGGACAGAATCCTAAATTACCAGGGGGCAATGTGAGGACCGTGAGGGAGCCTTTGCCCTTGTGCTGGGTCTTGGAGGCCCCAGAGCAGGGTGACCAGGTGAGATGTTTTCTGACCTCTTACTCAGAGGTCCTTGGGAGGTGAAGTCCCTGGTCTGAGGAGTGTGGCTCAGATGTGCAGAGGGTGGTCTCCCCGGAACCCCCAGTAGGACTGGGCAGACCCCCTCCCCAGGTAGAGGGGGCCTCAACAGAAACTTGCTCCTCTGGTCCTTCCTGGGAGGCCCGGGTGTAAGTCAGGAGGCATCACCTCCCCACTTTATCCTCAAACTCAGTGCGATGGTGGTGTCGGCCTGCAGGGGACAACCTCATGTTAGCGGAGGGGAGGGTTCCAGGACTTGCTGGGCGTAAATGTGAATGTCTTGATACTGAGAGTAGAGAGCGAGCCCACAGAATCCGGCCCTGCCCCCTGTCATCCCTGAAGTCCCTGGGCAGGAGTGGCCAATGGTGCTGCCCCCTCACCTCTGCCCCAGGCTCTCAGGGAATTCAGACCTAGTTCTGAGGTTGGCAGAAGGAGCCACAACCGGTCAGCAGCAGAAGGACTCACAGGATGTGCCAGGGCTCAGGAAAAGGACCCTTTGGGTGGATGCAGGGCATGAGGAGACCCTCACCCCAAAAGAGATGGGAACTTACAGTGTCCGGCTTGAGCTGTTTCAGCCCTAGGAGTCCCCAGTCAGGTCTGGCCGGATGGGGCCTGCCATCACTTCCGTCACGTGGTTGGGGGTGGGGTATCTCAGGGTGTGAGGACCTTGGTCTGAGGGGAAGCATCAGGCCAGCAGAGGGAGCGGTCCTAGGATATCCCACGTGTCAAGGCAAGGACTCTCCGTGAGGACCAAATGTACCCCGCCATCTCAGGAGAGGAAGGACCCCACCGGGTCCAGCTGACCCGTGTTCCCAGCCCTGGAAGGAACAGTCAGTGGTGGCCCTAAGTGCCGTGCTCACTTCCATCCTGGGTGGGAAGGTGGGAGTCTTCAGGGAGTTGAGGTCTGGGTCTGACGGGCAGATGTCAACTCGTCATCCCAGGTGGGGGCAGGGGGGAAGAGCAGGCCCTGGCGGGAGTGAGATGCATGGCCTCCAGGCACTGAGGGCACCTCCGCCCAGGGCAGAGGGGCCGATCCCCGCTGCCAGTGCTTCTGGTTTTTTCGGGGGGCTGGGGGTGGATGTTGTGTAAATGGATCCTGGGACCAGTTTCCACGTAGGGGAGAGGTTCCCCGGACCAACAACAGTTCTCAGACAGCAGCAGAGTGTTCAAGAATTCAACTGCGTTCTGACACCGTCTAGCCAGAGATGGCATCAGACCCTCTGGTTCAGGCTCAGTCCTCCAAGACTGCCCTCCCCCCACCACTTCAGAAGCCCACCGCAAGGCAAGGTTCTTCCCTGTGCTGCTAAATGGCCAGCTGTAGGTTGGGGATTCCAACTCCCTCCTCCTTGGGTTTCCACCGCTGGTGACAAGTCGAGGCTGTTACTTGTCCTTCTGAAAGACGTGTCCTTCTGAAAGACCTCCAGAGGTTGCCACGCCCTCCTCCTCAGGTTTGGTTGATTTGCTAGAGTGGCTCACAGGTCTCTGACAAACGTATTACTTCCTAGATCACCAGCTGAACATAAAGGGCATGAGTCACGAAGAGCCAGATGGAAGAGGTGCTAGGGCCAAGGTGTGCGGGAGCGGGGCCGACTTCCCCGCTCTCTCAGACAGTGCCACTTGCCCCAGCTCTCTACCTGCTCACCAACCCAGAAGCTCTCCAAACCCATCCTCTTGGGGTTTGACGGAGGCTTCATTACATAAGCACGATTGGTTAAACCATTGGCCATTGGCAATTGAACTCAAATCTCCAGCCTTTCTCCCCTCCCTGGTGGTGCTGGGGAGGGGCCAAAAGATCCAAACTTTTAATCACATGATTGGCTCTTCTGGCAACCAGCCCCATTTTAGGTGCTTTGCAAACACATCTCATTGACATGAAAAACAAAAACAGCACATTCATCACTCTCAACACTGAGGACATCCCAAGGGCTTTGGGAGCTGTGAACAAGGAACTGTGCACAGAAACCAAAGTCAATGACCAGAGGTATCCTTGTCCTGAATCACAGCAGGGAAGGGGCCTCCTCTCCTTTCTCTCCCGGCTTTCAGGGAGGTGAGGACCTTGGTGTGAGAGGACGGGTCAGATCCTATCTGAAGGAACCACGCCTTGGCGACAGAGAGAAGAGTCCCGGGTCCTCCCAGGAGTCAAGGTGAGGGCCCGAGGGAAGGGTGAGGGGACCCGCACGCCCACAACAAAGATGGGACACCAAAGTAAACCTCGTTCAGCCCTAGAAACCCTGGGAAGGTCGATAAGCTTGTCCTCCCACAAGGCCACTGGGTCCCCACCTGTCACCGCTGCCCAGACTCCTGTCAGCTGCCAACACCTGTCATTATGTCCCTGGTTCAGATGAGTGAGCTCCGCCAGGCTGTGGAAGACCTTCAGGACCCAAGAGACGCCCAGGGCCTGGTGGATGTGCAGCAGCTGGAGGCTGAGCAGGAGGGGGCCGCATCCCCCCGGTACCCCTGCTCCTCCTCAGTCTCCTCTTCCTACTCTGCCGGTGCCGAGTCCCTGCGCCAAGGTGCAGAGCTTTCAATGATGGCTGACCTGGTGAGCTTCCTGCTCCTCAAGTATCACCGGAAGCAGCCGACCACCAGGGCAGAAATGCTGAGTATCCTCAGAGAATACCAGGACCACTTCCCTGCGGTCTTCAGCCAGGCCTCTGAGTGCATGCAGCTGGTCTTTGGGGTGGATGTGAAGGAGGTGGACCCCAAGGAGCACTTGTACATCCTGGTCCCCACCCTGGGCCTCACCTGTGATGGGATGCAGGGTGGTGAGCAGAGCATGCCCAAGAACGGCCTCCTGGTGATACTTCTGGGTGTCATCGTCCTGGGGGGAGGGGGGGTGCCTGAGGAAGAGGTGTGGGGAGCACTCGGTGTCATGGGGGTGTATCCTGGGAGGGAGCACTTCATCTACGGGGAGCCCAGGGAGCTGATCACCAAAGCGTGGGTGCAGGAGGGGTACCTGGAGTACCGGCAGGTGGCCAACAGCGATCCCGCTCGCCACGAGTTCCTGTGGGGGCCCCGGGCCCACGCGGAGACCAGCAAGCTGCAAGTCCTGGAGCATTTGTTTAGACTCAACAGTGAGGGTCCCATTTCCTTCCCGTCCCTGTCTGAGGAGGCCGTGAGCAATGAGGAAGAGGGGGCCTGAGCCAGACTTGCAGCCGCGCTCCTTCCAGGCCCCTGTCCAGCAGCTTCTCCTGCCGGGCAGGAAGGGAGCCCATCCTTCACCCTGTGTTTGCAGAGCGAGCAGTCAGCCTTGGAAGGAGTGAGGGCCCGGGCCAGCTCGGGGGGCACGGCGTACAGCATCTCTGGGCTCCTCCCGTCCTTTACGGTGACATGGAAATTGATCTTTGTTTCCTGTAGGTGTTTTTCAGTGCTGTTCCTATTAATAGAAGATTTAATAAGCTTCAGTATCTAACTTTGTGAATGACAGTGATCACAACGAGTGTATGCTTATCCAGTTCAAACACAACAGTTTTCCTCTTCTGTAAAGGAGACTGAAATCTCTCTCTCTCTCTCTCTCTTTTTTTTTTTTTTTTGGTCATCCTGGATGACATAATATGGAATTGCAATTAGAATTGTTTGGGAAATGTGAGAGTAATTAGCAATGATACAGATGAGGGAAGATTTAGAACAATAAAAGTAAAAATATTAACTTGCTTCTTACCCCTTCTTGTTTGTCATTTTATACGTGTAATATCCCTATGTTTAATTGGGTTTCCATGGGTTATTTAAGAAAGTAGGAGAAAATCAGTGTGAATCAACAGGATCCCTGCTCACCATCTCACTTCATCCGCACACATTCACCGAGCCTCTGCTGTCCGGAGGGCTCTGTGTTAGTGGGGACACTAGGAAAAGCAAGACACACCCCACACCTAGAAGGACAGGCTAGGAGCCCAGTCACATCAGGAAGATGGTGACATGTCCCTGAAGTCCCACAGAACAAGGGAAAGAAGCGGCGAGGCGGAGGGGGTCCGGGAGAGAGCACCCAAGTGCAAGTGCGCAGAGCCAGGGCAGGTGGGGGCTTTGGGAAGCTGGGCTTCCTTCTGTGGGAGGTGACGGTAATGAAGCCGGGTGGTGGCGGCGGCCAGACTTGAAGAAGGCGTGTTTTGGGTTTGAGAAGCCACAGTTCGGATGGAAGGGCGGCTGGGAGGGGGCAAAGGTTGTTCCTTGACTCCCTTCGTAGGAGCTCGGTGTTGAGTCCAGCTGGGAACCCTCCCCCACCCCTCAGTGTAACCTAGCCTCTAATCGGGAGAATTTACTTAGTTTCATTTAGGAGACATGCTTTTTGGCTGATTAGCTCTTCCACATCCTACTGAGCTGCGTGTTCTCTAACATGACCTGGATAACAAACCAACCAGCCAAGTGCCAGAGGAGGGAGTGGGAGGGTCTGGGGCCAAAGAAAATCAGAAGCACCTGCCAATCATCGCGGTTCCAACAGGCAGCGCGCCCCGCGCGAGGTGCTTGGCGCACATCACACGCACCCCTGCAGTCCTGCGGGACGGGCCTCCTCACACCCGCCCACTGCACAGATGAAGACCCTGAGGTCGTGGGGCTCGGGAACCTTCCCAGGATCACGTGCTAGTAAGTGACGGGGTGGGGCCGAGACCCCTGGTCTGAATTCATCTAGAGCCCACGCTGCGCCCACCCATCGCAGCCTGCGGCCCACCTCCTGACCCAGAGTCCACTTCTCTCCTCAGTGTCCTCGTGGTGTCTGTCGGGTGACAGAAAGTAGGATCCTGAGGCCCAGGTAGTAAAAGCTGGACCAAGAAAGGAAGGTGACTGTGACAGTCAAAGCCAGGGTGAGGACTGTCTGCGGTTTCTTGAGAGCTGACCCTGCCAGGTGGTGGCACTGCTGTCCAGTCCCAGCCCTTATCCCACACGACAGCACCCTGCCCTGGTCCCCTCCTTCCCCGGGGCCCTCTTGGCCAACTCGAACCTGACCTGCTGCCTTGGTCATCACAGGGGGTGGGGGTGTGGAGAGAAAGACAGAGACAGAGAGAGACAGAGACAGAGGCAGAGGCAGAGACAGAGAGAGACAGAGACAGAGAGACAGTCACAGAGACAGACACAGCGACAGAGCGAGAGCCAGAGCGCGAGACCGGGCTTGAGACTGGGATTGGGATTGTGGTTGACTGGGTCTTGAAGGCCACATTTCTTATGGGATAACATCCCTAACGTAGACTTTTCAGAAGCTGCAGAAAAGTTAACACTAGGGAACATCCTGACACCGTCTCCCTGTCCCCAGTGGGGGAGGGGAGCGGCCGTAACAGAGCTTGCCTGGGGCTCCTTTGGAAAGTGCATTGCACCCGACGGCCCCTGTGCCATTTGAGCTTCTAAGGATGGCTTTCCCGGGTCTCCTTGGCCTTGGACAACTACGAAATGAGTCATCACTGGACAAGGAAGACTCCCCTTTGCTGCTGTCCCTGTGGGGTGCAGGTGGCTTCCGGGCAGACACAAGGCCCCCAGTCTGGGCTGAGGCCGTGGGCTCGGGCGTCCGCAGTGGACCACAGGCCGGCTCTACTTCTCCGTCAGGCGGATCCTAGGCCCACGACTCCACCTTCCCCGGCCCGGGCCGGGCCTTCCCTGCCACCTGCCCCGGGTCAGACGGGAAGAGTCCACGGCGCTGCGCCGCAGAGCGCTCAGCACCGCCAAGGGACGGCAGGCGCCCTCCGACCTGCTCGAACTGTCGCAGTGACCGTGCACAGCTGCTTTCAAGGACACTGAAGCCAGCTCCTGGGCGACATACAAATTTGTTCGTTCCAAGATACGCTGGGGACCACGTTCACGTCCTGTCCTAGTCTGCTGTCCTCAAGGACCTCTTTCCGGGTCTGGAGGGGGAGGCAGATACACCCAAGCTCTCAGGGAGACAGGAGCACCCCACCTTGGGACTGGACATGCAAGGCGGGCTGTGGGAGCCTTGGGAGGGAGCCTGGGACCACAGGAAGACCCGACTGCCGAGGTGGCCTTGAAGCCGGGCCGGCCTTGAAGCCGGGCCCCAACATGCAGAGCGGCCTGTGGATAGAGACGGGCATTGCCACCCGACGAGGCAGCTTGAGGACATGCCCAGACAGGGGAGTTCTTGGCGGGTCCCAGAGCAGCCGGGGA
Organism: Vicugna pacos; assembly: GCF_048564905.1. Taxonomy (NCBI): domain Eukaryota; kingdom Metazoa; phylum Chordata; class Mammalia; order Artiodactyla; family Camelidae; genus Vicugna; species Vicugna pacos. Next base: position 104,737,996 of record NC_133023.1, read on the forward strand.
CTGGGTGCGGGTCTGGCCCAGGGCCCATGGACGGTGACGGAGAGCGGTTGGGGGTCCTCTGGGCTGGCGGACACCGGGGGCTAAGGCAGGCGCAGCGGCCGGCGGGCCAGGCTGGGAAAGGCAGGCCTTGGACGTCGTGAGGGCTGGTATCTGAGTAACAGGTGTCCTGAGCCATGGCTGAGAGCGACCCCTGGGGCGCGACACAAAGCCACGGCCCAGCCGGCCCGGGGCGGGGGCGGGGGCGGGGAGGGCAGGGGTGCGTGGGATGGAGGGAGGCAGACCTGTGAGGGGGCAGGCCCACCAGACCCAGGGTGTGAGGGAGGGCTGGAAGGAGCGGGCGGCAGGCGAGGCCACAGGGCTGGGATCGGCCCGCCGATGTCCCAGCCTTTGGGCCCCCTCCTGAGACGCCCCCGTGGCCTCCACTGAAGTTCGAACTCTAAGGACACGTCCCTGCAGGAGGGAGTGACCCGAACAAGTGCTCTGTAAACCTGTTTAGAGGCACAAAGACCTGCGCCCAAGCTCCAGTCTCGGCCTAGGAGCTCCACGAAGGCCGACAGCCCTCAGACTCGAAGGCCCCTTGGGAGAATCTCTTTCGAACCCCTTGCCCTCCCCTTCTGGAACAGGGAGTGGCCCTCAGAGAGGACAGACGCCTCTCCTTAGCGGCAGAGCTGGGATGAGGACCTAGGAGCCCGGCAGACGGGCCTTTCCAGGTCCCATTCTCTCTCCCTGTGCAGTGACTATGAAGAACAGTCACCACAGCGGCTACAGAACACGTGTCCCCCCAGACCGCTGTCCTGTCTGTCCTGCCATCTGTGGTGAAGACGGCTCTCGGGCTGGACTTGTCCCATCCCACACCCAGAGCCTCATCTATTTTCAGTCACACGTGGACGGGCTTTCCGTTGGTCACGTCTAGCTCAACAAGTAGGAACTGTCCTTGGCAGTGAGTCTGTAGAGTAGGCCCCTTGAAAAGTACCGGACCCAGAGCAGGCAAAATTATTCAGTGTACCTGCCACCGAGGTGACGGCGGGACGGGGACCCAGGGCTGGGGGCGGGGCTGGCTCGGGGAAGGCGAGCAGGGCAGGCCTGGGAGCAGACCAGGGAAATGCTTGCTCTCAACAGATCAGAATACATGCTGAACCCCCAGATCAAGGACTGCAAAGGGGAAGAAGCAGGGCAGAGCCGAGTTGGAAGCGGAAGGCCAGCAATCTGGCAGGGCAGGAGCCTAACCCCCCCAGTGACAGGGAAGAGGGAAGAGGGCCTTAGAGCAGCCTCAGGGGAGGCTGAATCCGAGGTCTGAGGGAGGTGTTCTGACGCGGACTAAGGCAGGTGTTCTGAAAGTGAGTGCTCTCGGGCCACGAGGAGTTTCTATGGCAAGAAATGGACACTAAAGAGGATCCCATGTGCTCTGGAGAGGGGTGGGGCTGCGGACAGCAGAGCTCAAAAGGAGGCTCCAAAGCACAGGGGAGGATGCGGCCATCCGCTCACGCGGCACGGGGGGAACCCTATGTGCCAGGTGCTTTGGTGACACTGAAGTGGGACGTGGGGAGTGCCCCCACACGCTCCCACACAGCCCCACTCTGGGGACAGCTCGACCCAGGGGCAGGAGAACGGGACACTTCCTTATGGCCCATCAGAGCTGGACCGACCAGCCAGCAGGAGCAGCTGGAAGAGACCAAGGCAGGAGCTGTTGGGAGGGTGGCGGGCGCTGCCAGCCAGCCCGGGCCAACCAGCCCACTCGGACCACCACTTCCGGGAGGTGCAGTCGCCCGGGGCCCATCTCACCCCTGCCGCCTTGGTGGCAGCCAAGCCAGGGCCAGCCAGGGCCAGCCAGGGCCTGGCCCTTGAACAAATCGGAGGCTGGCAACAGGCCTCCCCAACCTTTGGGGATGGAAAAAGGATCATGTCTCTCCGCCCACTCAGGGCCTGGCCCCTGGGAGAAAGGTGCCTGGCAGCAGATGGGAGCCTTTCGCCGGGACCTTGAACATACCTTCCTACACTTCTGGAAAACAGAGAAGCTGGGGGCTCTGTACCCCTCCCCTCCCCTCCCCTCGGCCAGGGCTCCCTGTCCAGACCAACTCTGGGACCTCACGTGACACATAAAGAGGACGATGACCAAAGTCGCTGGTTGCCCTGCTACCGAGATTCTAGAATTCTGCGGACACTATTTACTGGGCGTCCCTGCTCAGACTGAAGGCCCTTCTGCCCTGAGAGCTCAGTGATCTGGTCTCAGGGAGAGCATGTGCCTGGTCTAGACTAGCTGCATGGCGAGTCAGAGCCCCGACGAGGAATATACGGCCACGGCGGCCCCCGCAGCTGATGGAGAGCCCCCAGCGGGGGCCCCATCGGGTTCATCCCCGGATCCAAAGGTGGATTCGAGGGAGATTTTGGAGAAGCCCGGCGACCAGGCCGAGAGCCAAGATCCAGGCTCCCAAGACAACCAGCCACCACAGGACCCAAACCCAGGTCCCGCCAACGTGGACGGAACCCACGGTGTTCTTGGGCTCTCCTTCCCGAGAAAGCTCTGGATGATGGTGGAGGACGAGGCCTTCAAGTCCGTGCGCTGGAACGACAAGGGAGACATGCTGATCATCGAGGAAGACCTTTTCCAGCGGGAGGTTCTTCGCCGGCGCGGCGCAGACAGGATCTTTGAAACAGACAGCTTGAAGAGCTTCATCCGCCAACTGAACCTCTACGGGTTCAGGAAAATACACCTGCCCGGCACTCTGGGTCGCTCTCCGGGGAAGAAAAGGCTGATGGTAACGTAGACAGCCCTTCCGTCTCCCGAGTTCTCTGTTCCTGGAACAGCTTCCCAGTCCTGAGCGGATGAGTGATGTGCTGAACGGGGTTCATTCCCGAGGGGGACTTTTTTCCTGCGAGCCAGTACTGAATGAAGGCTGAGGCAGTCCGGCGTGTCATGTAAGGCTCGCCCCTTAGAGATGCCCTGCGGGTGTGACCGAAGACCCAGGGGCCACTTCACGTCAGGGAGCTAGAGTGACACCTCAGCCCAGGCACCACGTAGCTTTAGTGAGCGCACACTCCAGGGCGAAATAAACCTTGCCAGGAATTTAAAAAGACCTCTTCTCCACAGTCAAACAAGACCTTTATGATGGAGGTGGGCGGGGAGGAGTGAATATTTCCCCCGAAATGACGAGAATGATTCATGTCCTTTCAGATCTACCACAACTGCAACTTTCAGAGAGAGAAGCCCCTGCTGATCGAGAACATGTGGAGAAAAGGTGACCCGAGAGCAACTGCTCGGCCCGCTTCCAGCGCAACCACCCCAAAGAGAAAGAAGCAAGCCGCCCCACCTATGAGATGCACCCAGTTTTTCCATCAGAATGACTCCACCAAAGATGCCGACAGGAAGACCCAGAGGGAAGCCCCCCGTGCTCAGGTGCCCAGCGGCATCCGGGCCTTCATGCTCCCTGGCGTCCTGTCTGCCGGCCGGGTGGCCAGGTTGGTGGTAGTGCAGCGTCCCTCCAGCGAGCAGGGCGGCCCGAGTGGGGAGGGCACCTCCAGGAATGTCACGCTAGTGCCCCCGGCTACTGCCGGAAGGGACGGTGCAGGGGAGCTGCCCAGAAGCCCCCCCGTTTGCCCCGATCCCAGCTCGGTGGTGTCCACGTGCAACACGGGTTACTGCATGCTGCTCGCGGCCCTTCTGCTCATGGCCCCCAACCAGGAGGCCCGCGGCAGATGAAGAGCCCGAGGGCTCTTCAGATTACAAGTGTGCTCTCTGCGAACGGTTCAAGGACAACCCAAAGCCCTGAGCTCACAGACCACTAGAGACACACGAAGAGCACCGTCCTGTAACCATGAACATTTTGGGCTTTAATAAAGACAAGCAAAACTCCCCGGGGCTAAATAAAGAATCTGCGAGAACCGCGGGTCCGTGTTCTTTCTCGCGTTCGATTCCGCACACGTCTCACCAGATAAGCCCGCGGAGGCTGGAGACCCCGGCCGGGGGCAGGCTTTGGTCCCCATCGGCCTCTTTCATCTGAAGCTGTGGCATTTCGGACACCCGCCCAAGGAGGTGGGGAGCGAGCACTGAGGCGAGCCCAGGAAGGTCTGGTCCCCTGGGCCGGGCCTGCCCATCAGGGGACAGACAGCCTGGCTTCTGACCTCGGGGGTGTCTCCCCCCCACTACTCATGCATCCCGGAGCAGGAGGGTCTTCCTCCTGGGTCCCCCAAGGATGCCAGAAGTTTCTGACCAGCAGCTCAGCGTCTCCAGCTCCCGATCCAGGGCCCCCTCCCCCCACAGAGGCCCGCCGAAACGTAGGGCCACCCCCTCCACCAAGGGCTGAGAGCGCTGCAGCCTGGCTCCGAAGAGACGGGGGGTTGCAGTCAAATGCCTGGGGGGAAGCCCATCACCCTCGAAGGTAACAACCACTGGAATCCCTACTCTCAAGTGACCAAACCCCCCACAAATGTATAAAAGATCTCCCACCAGGCGAACACCAGCACTGCTCACTTCCATCAGGGCTGTAGTTAGGACCCTTTCTTGGCACGTGAAGCGGCCGTGCGGCACGTCTAACACACCGGCTCCGCGAGCCAAGGGACACTTTACAACAGGGCGAGAGTCATCTGCGAGGCAGACGGTGCTGTTTCTGAGTCCGATGTCCCCTGATGCCCCACTGGTCTGAGCCGACTCGCCAACACTCACGGGGGCCCCAGCTGTCCTGCACGCTGTCCTACCAGCTGGTGCCTCATGCCACGTAGCTGAGAACACAGGGAAGCCAGGCATCGGTGCTCAGGAGAGCCTGACACCGGATTCTGCCCACGTGGCCTGTCCCAGCCCCGCGGGATCACCATCCATCCTGAAATGGAGACGGGGCCCCAGGAGGCGGGTCTGGGTCTAGGACAGAGGGTGTGAGGATGGAGAAGGCTCCTGGACGTGGGGGTAAAGGCTCGGCCCTCTGAAGTCTGCTCTTGTGTTCAGGCTGGGGCCCTGCTCCCACTTCCTCCTGCCCACTCTGCTCGGCTTCTCTCCCAGCCGACTGGGGGGCCCACGTTCTCCTGCAGGCTCACTGCCCTGGGCAGATGGGGTGTCAGGCAGGCGGCAGGCCTGTAGTTCAAAGCATGGTGCCCTCGGGTCCGGTGGGCTCTCAGGGCTCCCGCAAGGGGACGGGGATCCGCGCCTCAGGGCCCAGGGCAGGCACCTGTGTCTGGGAACTGCCCAGGTTTCCACATGGGGCACACGTGGCATGTTTGGTCCATGTGTGTGGTGTGTGGATGTACGTGTACATAAGCACATACAGTCTAGACATGATATAGATACACGCACAGTAGCTGCAGATGAAAAATGTAGTTCTTACTATGGATGAGAATTAACAAGTGAAAATCACGGCTCTGGAACACGTACCATTATCCAGTCATCAACCCAAGGGATCCGCAACTCCCCTGCCACTGCTCAGCCTCTTCAGGAAAAGGTAAGTCTTTCGAATAGACCGTCTACGAAGTCAGGCTAGTTGTCGGGGAGCCCGCGAGGGAAGGTGTGTTGCTCTCTGCCCCTTCACGGTCACCAGGAGGCAGGTCCCCTCCAGCATCTTTGCTGGGACTGCAGCTTTTGTGTGCGAGGGTGGGTGAGGGCCCTCCGGGGTAAGGACAGAGGGGTCCAACCACCCCACAACACAGGGACCCTAAGAATGCAAATCGGCCCCGCGCCAGAATCCTGGGGACCCCCGGGCGGGGCTGTCAGGCTGATCATTCCCCGGCCCCCATTTCTTCAGTGAACTCGGGGAGTCAGAGGCTAGGTCTGAGAGACGCAGTCTCAGGAGGGTAGAGGGCGGCTCCCAAGTCCTGTCAGGAGGCAAGGTGAGGACACAGGAGACTGAGGCCCCCAGGGAATCCACCTCCGCCCCACCCCCGACAGCCCTCGGAAACCCCTGGGCTCGGGGTCCAGATGTGATGGGCACTGATGCCCCAACCTTGGGAGGTGAGTGAGGTGAGGGCCTGGGTGAGGGAGGCCGGCTTCAGGTTTGCTAGTGAAGGAGCCCAGCGCTGCCAGGAGTCAAGGTAGAACCGTGTGTGGGGACTCGGTTTGCAGGCATCCAGGTCGGTTCTGCGGTCACCCCTGGGAGACCCCAGGCAGGGTTGCAAGGATCAGATCCCCACCCCCTCATCCCTGCTTCCCTCTCTGGTGTCCTGGCTCTGGAGGGTCTGAGTCCAAGGGGACCAAGCTCAGGTGGGCAGAGGGAGGTGTCCAGGCCCAGCCAGGAGTCCAGGTGAGGAGCAGAGGGAGGGCTGAGGGAACCCATGGAATCCATCTCAGCCCCTGGCGTCCACAGTCCTGGGAAGCCCTGGGCCTGGTGGCCTCATGTGAGTCCAGAGACTCCCCTGGGGGGTCTCAGGGCAGTGAGGGCCTTGGTGTGAGGGTGTGGGCTCGGGTCAACAAGGGGGCGTCCCAGGACCTGATGGGGCTCAAGCTGAGGACGCTGAGGGAGGACAGAAGGGGCCCCACAGATCCCCGCCCCTGCTGTCAGCCCTGGGAGGGCCTGGGTGGGATGAGCACTCGTGGGGTCCTGACTTCCTGACATCCGGGTCTCGGAAGGACGGGGGTCCTGGGATGAGGGGCGGGGCCTCGGGTGGCCAGAGGGGAGATCACATGCCGCCTGAGTCAAGGTGAGGACCCCGAGGGAGAACGGAGGGATCCTGCACCCCGGGACAGTGTTGCACCTTGGAGGCCACAGGGCAGGGTGAGCACCGGCGGCATTTCCTGACATCCGGGTCTCAGAGGGACTGCGGACCTGGTTTGAGGGGCGGGGCCTCGGGTGGGCTGAAGGGAGGCTCCATGCCGCCTGAGTGAATCTGAGGACCTTGAGGGAGGATCTAGGAGACTCTGGACTCCAGAATAGAGGGGACCCCAAGCTATCTACCCCTGCAGTCAGCCCTGGTAGGCCCTGTGCTGATGAGCACATGGCAGCGTGCCCTGACTTCCGCATCCGGGTCTCAGACGGAGTCGGGATGTAGTACAAGGAGGGGGAGCTCAAGGGGGCAGAGTGGAGAATCCCAGTTCCTGCCGGGCGTCAAGGTGAGGACCCTGAGGGAGGCCTGAGGGGACCAGAGACCCCAGCACAGAGTCGGTCCCGGGAGGTCATGGGGCCGGATCACCTCAGGCAGCATTTCCTGACATCCGGGTCTCAGAGGGACTGCGGACCTGGTTTGAGGGGCGGGGCCTCGGGTGGGCTGAGGAGAGAATCCCAGTTCCTGCCGGGCGCCGAGGTGAGGACCCTGAGGAAGGACTGGGGACACCCTGGACTCCAGAATTGAGGGGACCCCAAGATATCTACCCCGGCAGTCAGCCCTCGGAGGCCTCAGGCCGGACGAGCCCACGGCAGCGTGCCGGGACTTCCGCATCCGGGCCTCGGAGGGACTGGGGCGCTGCTGTGGGGAGCGAAGCCTCAGCTTGGGAAACGCAGGGCGGAGGGCCTGTCAGGACAGTGAGCAAGGACTGTGAGGGAGGACTGCGGGACCCTGGACCCCAGTACAGAGTCGTTCCTGGGAGATCATAGGGTGGCATGACCACAGGCACATTTCCTGACATCCGCGTCTCAGAGGGAATGGGGCCCAGGTTTGAGGGGCGGGGCCTCAGATGGGCTGAGGTGGGAATCCCCGTTCCTGCCTGGCGTCACGGTGAGGATCCTGAGGGAGGACTGAGGGAACCAGAGACCCCAGATCAGTGGGGACCCGCCGAACCGATCCTGCCCCTGCTTTTATCCCTGGGAGGCCCCAGGGCGAGATGAGCACACGTTGCTCTTTGGTGTCTCGACTTCCCCATCCGGGTCTCAGAGAGACTGGGGCCTTAATATAAGGAGGGGGGACCTCAGGTATGCAGAGCAGGGTATCCCCGGTCCCCCTGGTAGTCAAGGTGAGGACCCTGAGGGAGGACCAAGAGACCCTGCACCCCGGAACAGAGTCGGCCATGGGGGGCTATAGGGCAGGATGACCAAAGGCAGCATTTCCTGACATCCCGGTCTCAGAGGGACAGGGCTCCTGGTATGAGGGGCGGGGCGTCAGATGGGCAGAGGACAGAATCCTAAATTACCAGGGGGCAATGTGAGGACCGTGAGGGAGCCTTTGCCCTTGTGCTGGGTCTTGGAGGCCCCAGAGCAGGGTGACCAGGTGAGATGTTTTCTGACCTCTTACTCAGAGGTCCTTGGGAGGTGAAGTCCCTGGTCTGAGGAGTGTGGCTCAGATGTGCAGAGGGTGGTCTCCCCGGAACCCCCAGTAGGACTGGGCAGACCCCCTCCCCAGGTAGAGGGGGCCTCAACAGAAACTTGCTCCTCTGGTCCTTCCTGGGAGGCCCGGGTGTAAGTCAGGAGGCATCACCTCCCCACTTTATCCTCAAACTCAGTGCGATGGTGGTGTCGGCCTGCAGGGGACAACCTCATGTTAGCGGAGGGGAGGGTTCCAGGACTTGCTGGGCGTAAATGTGAATGTCTTGATACTGAGAGTAGAGAGCGAGCCCACAGAATCCGGCCCTGCCCCCTGTCATCCCTGAAGTCCCTGGGCAGGAGTGGCCAATGGTGCTGCCCCCTCACCTCTGCCCCAGGCTCTCAGGGAATTCAGACCTAGTTCTGAGGTTGGCAGAAGGAGCCACAACCGGTCAGCAGCAGAAGGACTCACAGGATGTGCCAGGGCTCAGGAAAAGGACCCTTTGGGTGGATGCAGGGCATGAGGAGACCCTCACCCCAAAAGAGATGGGAACTTACAGTGTCCGGCTTGAGCTGTTTCAGCCCTAGGAGTCCCCAGTCAGGTCTGGCCGGATGGGGCCTGCCATCACTTCCGTCACGTGGTTGGGGGTGGGGTATCTCAGGGTGTGAGGACCTTGGTCTGAGGGGAAGCATCAGGCCAGCAGAGGGAGCGGTCCTAGGATATCCCACGTGTCAAGGCAAGGACTCTCCGTGAGGACCAAATGTACCCCGCCATCTCAGGAGAGGAAGGACCCCACCGGGTCCAGCTGACCCGTGTTCCCAGCCCTGGAAGGAACAGTCAGTGGTGGCCCTAAGTGCCGTGCTCACTTCCATCCTGGGTGGGAAGGTGGGAGTCTTCAGGGAGTTGAGGTCTGGGTCTGACGGGCAGATGTCAACTCGTCATCCCAGGTGGGGGCAGGGGGGAAGAGCAGGCCCTGGCGGGAGTGAGATGCATGGCCTCCAGGCACTGAGGGCACCTCCGCCCAGGGCAGAGGGGCCGATCCCCGCTGCCAGTGCTTCTGGTTTTTTCGGGGGGCTGGGGGTGGATGTTGTGTAAATGGATCCTGGGACCAGTTTCCACGTAGGGGAGAGGTTCCCCGGACCAACAACAGTTCTCAGACAGCAGCAGAGTGTTCAAGAATTCAACTGCGTTCTGACACCGTCTAGCCAGAGATGGCATCAGACCCTCTGGTTCAGGCTCAGTCCTCCAAGACTGCCCTCCCCCCACCACTTCAGAAGCCCACCGCAAGGCAAGGTTCTTCCCTGTGCTGCTAAATGGCCAGCTGTAGGTTGGGGATTCCAACTCCCTCCTCCTTGGGTTTCCACCGCTGGTGACAAGTCGAGGCTGTTACTTGTCCTTCTGAAAGACGTGTCCTTCTGAAAGACCTCCAGAGGTTGCCACGCCCTCCTCCTCAGGTTTGGTTGATTTGCTAGAGTGGCTCACAGGTCTCTGACAAACGTATTACTTCCTAGATCACCAGCTGAACATAAAGGGCATGAGTCACGAAGAGCCAGATGGAAGAGGTGCTAGGGCCAAGGTGTGCGGGAGCGGGGCCGACTTCCCCGCTCTCTCAGACAGTGCCACTTGCCCCAGCTCTCTACCTGCTCACCAACCCAGAAGCTCTCCAAACCCATCCTCTTGGGGTTTGACGGAGGCTTCATTACATAAGCACGATTGGTTAAACCATTGGCCATTGGCAATTGAACTCAAATCTCCAGCCTTTCTCCCCTCCCTGGTGGTGCTGGGGAGGGGCCAAAAGATCCAAACTTTTAATCACATGATTGGCTCTTCTGGCAACCAGCCCCATTTTAGGTGCTTTGCAAACACATCTCATTGACATGAAAAACAAAAACAGCACATTCATCACTCTCAACACTGAGGACATCCCAAGGGCTTTGGGAGCTGTGAACAAGGAACTGTGCACAGAAACCAAAGTCAATGACCAGAGGTATCCTTGTCCTGAATCACAGCAGGGAAGGGGCCTCCTCTCCTTTCTCTCCCGGCTTTCAGGGAGGTGAGGACCTTGGTGTGAGAGGACGGGTCAGATCCTATCTGAAGGAACCACGCCTTGGCGACAGAGAGAAGAGTCCCGGGTCCTCCCAGGAGTCAAGGTGAGGGCCCGAGGGAAGGGTGAGGGGACCCGCACGCCCACAACAAAGATGGGACACCAAAGTAAACCTCGTTCAGCCCTAGAAACCCTGGGAAGGTCGATAAGCTTGTCCTCCCACAAGGCCACTGGGTCCCCACCTGTCACCGCTGCCCAGACTCCTGTCAGCTGCCAACACCTGTCATTATGTCCCTGGTTCAGATGAGTGAGCTCCGCCAGGCTGTGGAAGACCTTCAGGACCCAAGAGACGCCCAGGGCCTGGTGGATGTGCAGCAGCTGGAGGCTGAGCAGGAGGGGGCCGCATCCCCCCGGTACCCCTGCTCCTCCTCAGTCTCCTCTTCCTACTCTGCCGGTGCCGAGTCCCTGCGCCAAGGTGCAGAGCTTTCAATGATGGCTGACCTGGTGAGCTTCCTGCTCCTCAAGTATCACCGGAAGCAGCCGACCACCAGGGCAGAAATGCTGAGTATCCTCAGAGAATACCAGGACCACTTCCCTGCGGTCTTCAGCCAGGCCTCTGAGTGCATGCAGCTGGTCTTTGGGGTGGATGTGAAGGAGGTGGACCCCAAGGAGCACTTGTACATCCTGGTCCCCACCCTGGGCCTCACCTGTGATGGGATGCAGGGTGGTGAGCAGAGCATGCCCAAGAACGGCCTCCTGGTGATACTTCTGGGTGTCATCGTCCTGGGGGGAGGGGGGGTGCCTGAGGAAGAGGTGTGGGGAGCACTCGGTGTCATGGGGGTGTATCCTGGGAGGGAGCACTTCATCTACGGGGAGCCCAGGGAGCTGATCACCAAAGCGTGGGTGCAGGAGGGGTACCTGGAGTACCGGCAGGTGGCCAACAGCGATCCCGCTCGCCACGAGTTCCTGTGGGGGCCCCGGGCCCACGCGGAGACCAGCAAGCTGCAAGTCCTGGAGCATTTGTTTAGACTCAACAGTGAGGGTCCCATTTCCTTCCCGTCCCTGTCTGAGGAGGCCGTGAGCAATGAGGAAGAGGGGGCCTGAGCCAGACTTGCAGCCGCGCTCCTTCCAGGCCCCTGTCCAGCAGCTTCTCCTGCCGGGCAGGAAGGGAGCCCATCCTTCACCCTGTGTTTGCAGAGCGAGCAGTCAGCCTTGGAAGGAGTGAGGGCCCGGGCCAGCTCGGGGGGCACGGCGTACAGCATCTCTGGGCTCCTCCCGTCCTTTACGGTGACATGGAAATTGATCTTTGTTTCCTGTAGGTGTTTTTCAGTGCTGTTCCTATTAATAGAAGATTTAATAAGCTTCAGTATCTAACTTTGTGAATGACAGTGATCACAACGAGTGTATGCTTATCCAGTTCAAACACAACAGTTTTCCTCTTCTGTAAAGGAGACTGAAATCTCTCTCTCTCTCTCTCTCTTTTTTTTTTTTTTTGGTCATCCTGGATGACATAATATGGAATTGCAATTAGAATTGTTTGGGAAATGTGAGAGTAATTAGCAATGATACAGATGAGGGAAGATTTAGAACAATAAAAGTAAAAATATTAACTTGCTTCTTACCCCTTCTTGTTTGTCATTTTATACGTGTAATATCCCTATGTTTAATTGGGTTTCCATGGGTTATTTAAGAAAGTAGGAGAAAATCAGTGTGAATCAACAGGATCCCTGCTCACCATCTCACTTCATCCGCACACATTCACCGAGCCTCTGCTGTCCGGAGGGCTCTGTGTTAGTGGGGACACTAGGAAAAGCAAGACACACCCCACACCTAGAAGGACAGGCTAGGAGCCCAGTCACATCAGGAAGATGGTGACATGTCCCTGAAGTCCCACAGAACAAGGGAAAGAAGCGGCGAGGCGGAGGGGGTCCGGGAGAGAGCACCCAAGTGCAAGTGCGCAGAGCCAGGGCAGGTGGGGGCTTTGGGAAGCTGGGCTTCCTTCTGTGGGAGGTGACGGTAATGAAGCCGGGTGGTGGCGGCGGCCAGACTTGAAGAAGGCGTGTTTTGGGTTTGAGAAGCCACAGTTCGGATGGAAGGGCGGCTGGGAGGGGGCAAAGGTTGTTCCTTGACTCCCTTCGTAGGAGCTCGGTGTTGAGTCCAGCTGGGAACCCTCCCCCACCCCTCAGTGTAACCTAGCCTCTAATCGGGAGAATTTACTTAGTTTCATTTAGGAGACATGCTTTTTGGCTGATTAGCTCTTCCACATCCTACTGAGCTGCGTGTTCTCTAACATGACCTGGATAACAAACCAACCAGCCAAGTGCCAGAGGAGGGAGTGGGAGGGTCTGGGGCCAAAGAAAATCAGAAGCACCTGCCAATCATCGCGGTTCCAACAGGCAGCGCGCCCCGCGCGAGGTGCTTGGCGCACATCACACGCACCCCTGCAGTCCTGCGGGACGGGCCTCCTCACACCCGCCCACTGCACAGATGAAGACCCTGAGGTCGTGGGGCTCGGGAACCTTCCCAGGATCACGTGCTAGTAAGTGACGGGGTGGGGCCGAGACCCCTGGTCTGAATTCATCTAGAGCCCACGCTGCGCCCACCCATCGCAGCCTGCGGCCCACCTCCTGACCCAGAGTCCACTTCTCTCCTCAGTGTCCTCGTGGTGTCTGTCGGGTGACAGAAAGTAGGATCCTGAGGCCCAGGTAGTAAAAGCTGGACCAAGAAAGGAAGGTGACTGTGACAGTCAAAGCCAGGGTGAGGACTGTCTGCGGTTTCTTGAGAGCTGACCCTGCCAGGTGGTGGCACTGCTGTCCAGTCCCAGCCCTTATCCCACACGACAGCACCCTGCCCTGGTCCCCTCCTTCCCCGGGGCCCTCTTGGCCAACTCGAACCTGACCTGCTGACTTGGTCATCACAGGGGGTGGGGGTGTGGAGAGAGAGACAGAGACAGAGAGAGACAGAGACAGAGGCAGAGGCAGAGACAGAGAGAGACAGAGACAGAGAGACAGTCACAGAGACAGACACAGCGACAGAGCGAGAGCCAGAGCGCGAGACCGGGCTTGAGACTGGGATTGGGATTGTGGTTGACTGGGTCTTGAAAGCCACATTTCTTATGGGATAACATCCCTAACGTAGACTTTTCAGAAGCGGCAGAAAAGTTAACACTAGGGAACATCCTGACACCGTCTCCCTGTCCCCAGTGGGGGAGGGGAGCGGCCGTAACAGAGCTTGCCTGGGGCTCCTTTGGAAAGTGCATTGCACCCGACGGCCCCTGTGCCATTTGAGCTTCTAAGGATGGCTTTCCCGGGTCTCCTTGGCCTTGGACAACTACGAAATGAGTCATCACTGGACAAGGAAGACTCCCCTTTGCTGCTGTCCTGCGGGGTGCAGGTGGCTTCCGGGCAGACACAAGGCCCCCAGTCTGGGCTGAGGCCGTGGGCTCGGGCGTCCGCAGTGGACCACAGGCCGGCTCTACTTCTCCGTCAGGCGGATCCTAGGCCCACGACTCCACCTTCCCCGGCCCGGGCCGGGCCTTCCCTGCCACCTGCCCCGGGTCAGACGGGAAGAGTCCACGGCGCTGCGCCGCAGAGCGCTCAGCACCGCCAAGGGACGGCAGGCGCCCTCCGACCTGCTCGAACTGTCGCAGTGACCGTGCACAGCTGCTTTCAAGGACACTGAAGCCAGCTCCTGGGCGACATACAAATTTGTTCGTTCCAAGATACGCTGGGGACCACGTTCACGTCCTGTCCTAGTCTGCTGTCCTCAAGGACCTCTTTCCGGGTCTGGAGGGGGAGGCAGATACACCCAAGCTCTCAGGGAGACAGGAGCACCCCACCTTGGGACTGGACATGCAAGGCGGGCTGTGGGAGCCTTGGGAGGGAGCCTGGGACCACAGGAAGACCCGACTGCCGAGGTGGCCTTGAAGCCGGGCCGGCCTTGAAGCCGGGCCCCAACATGCAGAGCGGCCTGTGGATAGAGACGGGCATTGCCACCCGACGAGGCAGCTTGAGGACATGCCCAGACAGGGGAGTTCTTGGCGGGTCCCAGAGCAGCCGGGGACTGGGTGCGGGTCTGGCCCAGGGCCCATGGACGGTGACGGAGAGCGGTTGGGGGTCCTCTGGGCTGGCGGACACCGGGGGCTAAGGCAGGCGCAGCGGCCGGCGGGCCAGGCTGGGAAAGGCAGGCCTTGGACGTCGTGAGGGCTGGTATCTGAGTAACAGGTGTCCTGAGCCATGGCTGAGAGCGACCCCTGGGGCGTGACACAAAGCCACGGCCCAGCCGGCCCGGGGCGGGGGCGGGGGCGGGGAGGGCAGGGGTGCGTGGGATGGAGGGAGGCAGACCTGTGAGGGGGCAGGCCCACCAGACCCAGGGTGTGAGGGAGGGCTGGAAGGAGCGGGCGGCAGGCGAGGCCACAGGGCTGGGATCGGCCCGCCGATGTCCCAGCCTTTGGGCCCCCTCCTGAGACGCCCCCGTGGCCTCCACTGAAGTTCGAACTCTAAGGACACGTCCCTGCAGGAGGGAGTGACCCGAACAAGTGCTCTGTAAACCTGTTTAGAGGCACAAAGACCTGCGCCCAAGCTCCAGTCTCGGCCTAGGAGCTCCACGAAGGCCGACAGCCCTCAGACTCGAAGGCCCCTTGGGAGAATCTCTTTCGAACCCCTTGCCCTCCCCTTCTGGAACAGGGAGTGGCCCTCAGAGAGGACAGACGCCTCTCCTTAGCGGCAGAGCTGGGATGAGGACCTAGGAGCCCGGCAGACGGGCCTTTCCAGGTCCCATTCTCTCTCCCTGTGCAGTGACTATGAAGAACAGTCACCACAGCGGCTACAGAACACGTGTCCCCCCAGACCGCTGTCCTGTCTGTCCTGCCATCTGTGGTGAAGACGGCTCTCGGGCTGGACTTGTCCCATCCCACACCCAGAGCCTCATCTATTTTCAGTCACACGTGGACGGGCTTTCCGTTGGTCACGTCTAGCTCAACAAGTAGGAACTGTCCTTGGCAGTGAGTCTGTAGAGTAGGCCCCTTGAAAAGTACCGGACCCAGAGCAGGCAAAATTATTCAGTGTACCTGCCACCGAGGTGACGGCGGGACGGGGACCCAGGGCTGGGGGCGGGGCTGGCTCGGGGAAGGCGAGCAGGGCAGGCCTGGGAGCAGACCAGGGAAATGCTTGCTCTCAACAGATCAGAATACATGCTGAACCCCCAGATCAAGGACTGCAAAGGGGAAGAAGCAGGGCAGAGCCGAGTTGGAAGCAGAAGGCCAGCAATCTGGCAGGGCAGGAGCCTAACCCCCCCAGTGACAGGGAAGAGGGAAGAGGGCCTTAGAGCAGCCTCAGGGGAGGCTGAATCCGAGGTCTGAGGGAGGTGTTCTGACGCGGACTAAGGCAGGTGTTCTGAAAGTGAGTGCTCTCGGGCCACGAGGAGTTTCTATGGCAAGAAATGGGCACTAAAGAGGATCCCATGTGCTCTGGAGAGGGGTGGGGCTGCGGACAGCAGAGCTCAAAAGGAGGCTCCAAAGCACAGGGGAGGATGCGGCCATCCGCTCACGCGGCACGGGGGGAACCCTATGTGCCAGGTGCTTTGGTGACACTGAAGTGGGACGTGGGGAGTGCCCCCACACGCTCCCACACAGCCCCACTCTGGGGACAGCTCGACCCAGGGGCAGGAGAACGGGACACTTCCTTATGGCCCATCAGAGCTGGACCGACCAGCCAGCAGGAGCAGCTGGAAGAGACCAAGGCAGGAGCTGTTGGGGGCGGGGGGGCGGGCGCTGCCAGCCAGCCCGGGCCAACCAGCCCACTCGGACCACCACTTCCGGGAGGTGCAGTCGCCCGGGGCCCATCTCACCCCTGCCGCCTTGGTGGCAGCCAAGCCAGGGCCAGCCAGGGCCAGCCAGGGCCTGGCCCTTGAACAAATCGGAGGCTGGCAACAGGCCTCCCCAACCTTTGGGGATGGAAACAGGATCATGTCTCTCCGCCCACTCAGGGCCTGGCCCCTGGGAGAAAGGTGCCTGGCAGCAGA
This sequence comes from Vicugna pacos, assembly GCF_048564905.1. NCBI lineage: Eukaryota > Metazoa > Chordata > Mammalia > Artiodactyla > Camelidae > Vicugna > Vicugna pacos. The sequence goes on from NC_133023.1 coordinate 104,754,212, forward strand.
TGGGAGCCTTTCGCCGGGACCTTGAACATACCTTCCTACACTTCTGGAAAACAGAGAAGCTGGGGGCTCTGTACCCCTCCCCTCCCCTCCCCTCGGCCAGGGCTCCCTGTCCAGACCACCTCTGGGACCTCACGTGACACATAAAGAGGACGATGACCAAAGTCGCTGGTTGCCCTGCTACCGAGATTCTAGAATTCTGCGGACACTATTTACTGGGCGTCCCTGCTCAGACTGAAGGCACTTCTGCCCTGAGAGCTCAGTGATCTGGTCTCAGGGAGAGCATGTGCCTGGTCTAGACTAGCTGCATGGCGAGTCAGAGCCCCGACGAGGAATATACGGCCACGGCGGCCCCCGCAGCTGATGGAGAGCCCCCAGCGGGGGCCCCATCGGGTTCATCCCCGGATCCAAAGGTGGATTCGAGGGAGATTTTGGAGAAGCCCGGCGACCAGGCCGAGAGCCAAGATCCAGGCTCCCAAGACAACCAGCCACCACAGGACCCAAACCCAGGTCCCGCCAACGTGGACGGAACCCATGGTGTTCTTGGGCTCTCCTTCCCGAGAAAGCTCTGGATGATGGTGGAGGACGAGGCCTTCAAGTCCGTGCGCTGGAACGACAAGGGAGACATGCTGATCATCGAGGAAGACCTTTTCCAGCGGGAGGTTCTTCGCCGGCGCGGCGCAGACAGGATCTTTGAAACAGACAGCTTGAAGAGCTTCATCCGCCAACTGAACCTCTACGGGTTCAGGAAAATACACCTGCCCGGCACTCTGGGTCGCTCTCCGGGGAAGAAAAGGCTGATGGTAACGTAGACAGCCCTTCCGTCTCCCGAGTTCTCTGTTCCTGGAACAGCTTCCCAGTCCTGAGCGGATGAGTGATGTGCTGAACGGGGTTCATTCCCGAGGGGGACTTTTTTCCTGCGAGCCAGTACTGAATGAAGGCTGAGGCAGTCCGGCGTGTCATGTAAGGCTCGCCCCTTAGAGATGCCCTGCGGGTGTGACCGAAGACCCAGGGGCCACTTCACGTCAGGGAGCTAGAGTGACACCTCAGCCCAGGCACCACGTAGCTTTAGTGAGCGCACACTCCAGGGCGAAATAAACCTTGCCAGGAATTTAAAAAGACCTCTTCTCCACAGTCAAACAAGACCTTTATGATGGAGGTGGGCGGGGAGGAGTGAATATTTCCCCCGAAATGACGAGAATGATTCATGTCCTTTCAGATCTACCACAACTGCAACTTTCAGAGAGAGAAGCCCCTGCTGATCGAGAACATGTGGAGAAAAGGTGACCCGAGAGCAACTGCTCGGCCCGCTTCCAGCGCAACCACCCCAAAGAGAAAGAAGCAAGCCGCCCCACCTATGAGATGCACCCAGTTTTTCCATCAGAATGACTCCACCAAAGATGCCGACAGGAAGACCCAGAGGGAAGCCCCCCGTGCTCAGGTGCCCAGCGGCATCCGGGCCTTCATGCTCCCTGGCGTCCTGTCTGCCGGCCGGGTGGCCAGGTTGGTGGTAGTGCAGCGTCCCTCCAGCGAGCAGGGCGGCCCGAGTGGGGAGGGCACCTCCAGGAATGTCACGCTAGTGCCCCCGGCTACTGCCGGAAGGGACGGTGCAGGGGAGCTGCCCAGAAGCCCCCCCGTTTGCCCCGATCCCAGCTCGGTGGTGTCCACGTGCAACACGGGTTACTGCATGCTGCTCGCGGCCCTTCTGCTCATGGCCCCCAACCAGGAGGCCCGCGGCAGATGAAGAGCCCGAGGGCTCTTCAGATTACAAGTGTGCTCTCTGCGAACGGTTCAAGGACAACCCAAAGCCCTGAGCTCACAGACCACTAGAGACACACGAAGAGCACCGTCCTGTAACCATGAACATTTTGGGCTTTAATAAAGACAAGCAAAACTCCCCGGGGCTAAATAAAGAATCTGCGAGAACCGCGGGTCCGTGTTCTTTCTCGCGTTCGATTCCGCACACGTCTCACCAGATAAGCCCGCGGAGGCTGGAGACCCCGGCCGGGGGCAGGCTTTGGTCCCCATCGGCCTCTTTCATCTGAAGCTGTGGCATTTCGGACACCCGCCCAAGGAGGTGGGGAGCGAGCACTGAGGCGAGCCCAGGAAGGTCTGGTCCCCTGGGCCGGGCCTGCCCATCAGGGGACAGACAGCCTGGCTTCTGACCTCGGGGGTGTCTCCCCCCCACTACTCATGCATCCCGGAGCAGGAGGGTCTTCCTCCTGGGTCCCCCAAGGATGCCAGAAGTTTCTGACCAGCAGCTCAGCGTCTCCAGCTCCCGATCCAGGGCCCCCTCCCCCCACAGAGGCCCGCCGAAACGTAGGGCCACCCCCTCCACCAAGGGCTGAGAGCGCTGCAGCCTGGCTCCGAAGAGACGGGGGGTTGCAGTCAAATGCCTGGGGGGAAGCCCATCACCCTCGAAGGTAACAACCACTGGAATCCCTACTCTCAAGTGACCAAACCCCCCACAAATGTATAAAAGATCTCCCACCAGGCGAACACCAGCACTGCTCACTTCCATCAGGGCTGTAGTTAGGACCCTTTCTTGGCACGTGAAGCGGCCGTGCGGCACGTCTAACACACCGGCTCCGCGAGCCAAGGGACACTTTACAACAGGGCGAGAGTCATCTGCGAGGCAGACGGTGCTGTTTCTGAGTCCGATGTCCCCTGATGCCCCACTGGTCTGAGCCGACTCGCCAACACTCACGGGGGCCCCAGCTGTCCTGCACGCTGTCCTACCAGCTGGTGCCTCATGCCACGTAGCTGAGAACACAGGGAAGCCAGGCATCGGTGCTCAGGAGAGCCTGACACCGGATTCTGCCCACGTGGCCTGTCCCAGCCCCGCGGGATCACCATCCATCCTGAAATGGAGACGGGGCCCCAGGAGGCGGGTCTGGGTCTAGGACAGAGGGTGTGAGGATGGAGAAGGCTCCTGGACGTGGGGGTAAAGGCTCGGCCCTCTGAAGTCTGCTCTTGTGTTCAGGCTGGGGCCCTGCTCCCACTTCCTCCTGCCCACTCTGCTCGGCTTCTCTCCCAGCCGACTGGGGGGCCCACGTTCTCCTGCAGGCTCACTGCCCTGGGCAGATGGGGTGTCAGGCAGGCGGCAGGCCTGTAGTTCAAAGCATGGTGCCCTCGGGTCCGGTGGGCTCTCAGGGCTCCCGCAAGGGGACGGGGATCCGCGCCTCAGGGCCCAGGGCAGGCACCTGTGTCTGGGAACTGCCCAGGTTTCCACATGGGGCACACGTGGCATGTTTGGTCCATGTGTGTGGTGTGTGGATGTACGTGTACATAAGCACATACAGTCTAGACATGATATAGATACACGCACAGTAGCTGCAGATGAAAAATGTAGTTCTTACTATGGATGAGAATTAACAAGTGAAAATCACGGCTCTGGAACACGTACTATTATCCAGTCATCAACCCAAGGGATCCGCAACTCCCCTGCCACTGCTCAGCCTCTTCAGGAAAAGGTAAGTCTTTCGAATAGACCGTCTACGAAGTCAGGCTAGTTGTCGGGGAGCCCGCGAGGGAAGGTGTGTTGCTCTCTGCCCCTTCACGGTCACCAGGAGGCAGGTCCCCTCCAGCATCTTTGCTGGGACTGCAGCTTTTGTGTGCGAGGGTGGGTGAGGGCCCTCCGGGGTAAGGACAGAGGGGTCCAACCACCCCACAACACAGGGACCCTAAGAATGCAAATCGGCCCCACGCCAGAATCCTGGGGACCCCCGGGCGGGGCTGTCAGGCTGATCATTCCCCGGCCCCCATTTCTTCAGTGAACTCGGGGAGTCAGAGGCTAGGTCTGAGAGACGCAGTCTCAGGAGGGTAGAGGGCGGCTCCCAAGTCCTGTCAGGAGGCAAGGTGAGGACACAGGAGACTGAGGCCCCCAGGGAATCCACCTCCGCCCCACCCCCGACAGCCCTCGGAAACCCCTGGGCTCGGGGTCCAGATGTGATGGGCACTGATGCCCCAACCTTGGGAGGTGAGTGAGGTGAGGGCCTGGGTGAGGGAGGCCGGCTTCAGGTTTGCTAGTGAAGGAGCCCAGCGCTGCCAGGAGTCAAGGTAGAACCGTGTGTGGGGACTCGGTTTGCAGGCATCCAGGTCGGTTCTGCGGTCACCCCTGGGAGACCCCAGGCAGGGTTGCAAGGATCAGATCCCCACCCCCTCATCCCTGCTTCCCTCTCTGGTGTCCTGGCTCTGGAGGGTCTGAGTCCAAGGGGACCAAGCTCAGGTGGGCAGAGGGAGGTGTCCAGGCCCAGCCAGGAGTCCAGGTGAGGAGCAGAGGGAGGGCTGAGGGAACCCATGGAATCCATCTCAGCCCCTGGCGTCCACAGTCCTGGGAAGCCCTGGGCCTGGTGGCCTCATGTGAGTCCAGAGACTCCCCTGGGGGGTCTCAGGGCAGTGAGGGCCTTGGTGTGAGGGTGTGGGCTCGGGTCAACAAGGGGGCGTCCCAGGACCTGATGGGGCTCAAGCTGAGGACGCTGAGGGAGGACAGAAGGGGCCCCACAGATCCCCGCCCCTGCTGTCAGCCCTGGGAGGGCCTGGGTGGGATGAGCACTCGTGGGGTCCTGACTTCCTGACATCCGGGTCTCGGAAGGACGGGGGTCCTGGGATGAGGGGCGGGGCCTCGGGTGGCCAGAGGGGAGATCACATGCCGCCTGAGTCAAGGTGAGGACCCCGAGGGAGAACGGAGGGATCCTGCACCCCGGGACAGTGTTGCACCTTGGAGGCCACAGGGCAGGGTGAGCACCGGCGGCATTTCCTGACATCCGGGTCTCAGAGGGACTGCGGACCTGGTTTGAGGGGCGGGGCCTCGGGTGGGCTGAAGGGAGGCTCCATGCCGCCTGAGTGAATCTGAGGACCTTGAGGGAGGATCTAGGAGACTCTGGACTCCAGAATAGAGGGGACCCCAAGCTATCTACCCCTGCAGTCAGCCCTGGTAGGCCCTGTGCTGATGAGCACATGGCAGCGTGCCCTGACTTCCGCATCCGGGTCTCAGACGGAGTCGGGATGTAGTACAAGGAGGGGGAGCTCAAGGGGGCAGAGTGGAGAATCCCAGTTCCTGCCGGGCGTCAAGGTGAGGACCCTGAGGGAGGCCTGAGGGGACCAGAGACCCCAGCACAGAGTCGGTCCCGGGAGGTCATGGGGCCGGATCACCTCAGGCAGCATTTCCTGACATCCGGGTCTCAGAGGGACTGCGGACCTGGTTTGAGGGGCGGGGCCTCGGGTGGGCTGAGGAGAGAATCCCAGTTCCTGCCGGGCGCCGAGGTGAGGACCCTGAGGAAGGACTGGGGACACCCTGGACTCCAGAATTGAGGGGACCCCAAGATATCTACCCCGGCAGTCAGCCCTCGGAGGCCTCAGGCCGGACGAGCCCACGGCAGCGTGCCGGGACTTCCGCATCCGGGCCTCGGAGGGACTGGGGCGCTGCTGTGGGGAGCGAAGCCTCAGCTTGGGAAACGCAGGGCGGAGGGCCTGTCAGGACAGTGAGCAAGGACTGTGAGGGAGGACTGCGGGACCCTGGACCCCAGTACAGAGTCGTTCCTGGGAGATCATAGGGTGGCATGACCACAGGCACATTTCCTGACATCCGCGTCTCAGAGGGAATGGGGCCCAGGTTTGAGGGGCGGGGCCTCAGATGGGCTGAGGTGGGAATCCCCGTTCCTGCCTGGCGTCACGGTGAGGATCCTGAGGGAGGACTGAGGGAACCAGAGACCCCAGATCAGTGGGGACCCGCCGAACCGATCCTGCCCCTGCTTTTATCCCTGGGAGGCCCCAGGGCGAGATGAGCACACGTTGCTCTTTGGTGTCTCGACTTCCCCATCCGGGTCTCAGAGAGACTGGGGCCTTAATATAAGGAGGGGGGACCTCAGGTATGCAGAGCAGGGTATCCCCGGTCCCCCTGGTAGTCAAGGTGAGGACCCTGAGGGAGGACCAAGAGACCCTGCACCCCGGAACAGAGTCGGCCATGGGGGGCTATAGGGCAGGATGACCAAAGGCAGCATTTCCTGACATCCCGGTCTCAGAGGGACAGGGCTCCTGGTATGAGGGGCGGGGCGTCAGATGGGCAGAGGACAGAATCCTAAATTACCAGGGGGCAATGTGAGGACCGTGAGGGAGCCTTTGCCCTTGTGCTGGGTCTTGGAGGCCCCAGAGCAGGGTGACCAGGTGAGATGTTTTCTGACCTCTTACTCAGAGGTCCTTGGGAGGTGAAGTCCCTGGTCTGAGGAGTGTGGCTCAGATGTGCAGAGGGTGGTCTCCCCGGAACCCCCAGTAGGACTGGGCAGACCCCCTCCCCAGGTAGAGGGGGCCTCAACAGAAACTTGCTCCTCTGGTCCTTCCTGGGAGGCCCGGGTGTAAGTCAGGAGGCATCACCTCCCCACTTTATCCTCAAACTCAGTGCGATGGTGGTGTCGGCCTGCAGGGGACAACCTCATGTTAGCGGAGGGGAGGGTTCCAGGACTTGCTGGGCGTAAATGTGAATGTCTTGATACTGAGAGTAGAGAGCGAGCCCACAGAATCCGGCCCTGCCCCCTGTCATCCCTGAAGTCCCTGGGCAGGAGTGGCCAATGGTGCTGCCCCCTCACCTCTGCCCCAGGCTCTCAGGGAATTCAGACCTAGTTCTGAGGTTGGCAGAAGGAGCCACAACCGGTCAGCAGCAGAAGGACTCACAGGATGTGCCAGGGCTCAGGAAAAGGACCCTTTGGGTGGATGCAGGGCATGAGGAGACCCTCACCCCAAAAGAGATGGGAACTTACAGTGTCCGGCTTGAGCTGTTTCAGCCCTAGGAGTCCCCAGTCAGGTCTGGCCGGATGGGGCCTGCCATCACTTCCGTCACGTGGTTGGGGGTGGGGTATCTCAGGGTGTGAGGACCTTGGTCTGAGGGGAAGCATCAGGCCAGCAGAGGGAGCGGTCCTAGGATATCCCACGTGTCAAGGCAAGGACTCTCCGTGAGGACCAAATGTACCCCGCCATCTCAGGAGAGGAAGGACCCCACCGGGTCCAGCTGACCCGTGTTCCCAGCCCTGGAAGGAACAGTCAGTGGTGGCCCTAAGTGCCGTGCTCACTTCCATCCTGGGTGGGAAGGTGGGAGTCTTCAGGGAGTTGAGGTCTGGGTCTGACGGGCAGATGTCAACTCGTCATCCCAGGTGGGGGCAGGGGGGAAGAGCAGGCCCTGGCGGGAGTGAGATGCATGGCCTCCAGGCACTGAGGGCACCTCCGCCCAGGGCAGAGGGGCCGATCCCCGCTGCCAGTGCTTCTGGTTTTTTCGGGGGGCTGGGGGTGGATGTTGTGTAAATGGATCCTGGGACCAGTTTCCACGTAGGGGAGAGGTTCCCCGGACCAACAACAGTTCTCAGACAGCAGCAGAGTGTTCAAGAATTCAACTGCGTTCTGACACCGTCTAGCCAGAGATGGCATCAGACCCTCTGGTTCAGGCTCAGTCCTCCAAGACTGCCCTCCCCCCACCACTTCAGAAGCCCACCGCAAGGCAAGGTTCTTCCCTGTGCTGCTAAATGGCCAGCTGTAGGTTGGGGATTCCAACTCCCTCCTCCTTGGGTTTCCACCGCTGGTGACAAGTCGAGGCTGTTACTTGTCCTTCTGAAAGACGTGTCCTTCTGAAAGACCTCCAGAGGTTGCCACGCCCTCCTCCTCAGGTTTGGTTGATTTGCTAGAGTGGCTCACAGGTCTCTGACAAACGTATTACTTCCTAGATCACCAGCTGAACATAAAGGGCATGAGTCACGAAGAGCCAGATGGAAGAGGTGCTAGGGCCAAGGTGTGCGGGAGCGGGGCCGACTTCCCCGCTCTCTCAGACAGTGCCACTTGCCCCAGCTCTCTACCTGCTCACCAACCCAGAAGCTCTCCAAACCCATCCTCTTGGGGTTTGACGGAGGCTTCATTACATAAGCACGATTGGTTAAACCATTGGCCATTGGCAATTGAACTCAAATCTCCAGCCTTTCTCCCCTCCCTGGTGGTGCTGGGGAGGGGCCAAAAGATCCAAACTTTTAATCACATGATTGGCTCTTCTGGCAACCAGCCCCATTTTAGGTGCTTTGCAAACACATCTCATTGACATGAAAAACAAAAACAGCACATTCATCACTCTCAACACTGAGGACATCCCAAGGGCTTTGGGAGCTGTGAACAAGGAACTGTGCACAGAAACCAAAGTCAATGACCAGAGGTATCCTTGTCCTGAATCACAGCAGGGAAGGGGCCTCCTCTCCTTTCTCTCCCGGCTTTCAGGGAGGTGAGGACCTTGGTGTGAGAGGACGGGTCAGATCCTATCTGAAGGAACCACGCCTTGGCGACAGAGAGAAGAGTCCCGGGTCCTCCCAGGAGTCAAGGTGAGGGCCCGAGGGAAGGGTGAGGGGACCCGCACGCCCACAACAAAGATGGGACACCAAAGTAAACCTCGTTCAGCCCTAGAAACCCTGGGAAGGTCGATAAGCTTGTCCTCCCACAAGGCCACTGGGTCCCCACCTGTCACCGCTGCCCAGACTCCTGTCAGCTGCCAACACCTGTCATTATGTCCCTGGTTCAGATGAGTGAGCTCCGCCAGGCTGTGGAAGACCTTCAGGACCCAAGAGACGCCCAGGGCCTGGTGGATGTGCAGCAGCTGGAGGCTGAGCAGGAGGGGGCCGCATCCCCCCGGTACCCCTGCTCCTCCTCAGTCTCCTCTTCCTACTCTGCCGGTGCCGAGTCCCTGCGCCAAGGTGCAGAGCTTTCAATGATGGCTGACCTGGTGAGCTTCCTGCTCCTCAAGTATCACCGGAAGCAGCCGACCACCAGGGCAGAAATGCTGAGTATCCTCAGAGAATACCAGGACCACTTCCCTGCGGTCTTCAGCCAGGCCTCTGAGTGCATGCAGCTGGTCTTTGGGGTGGATGTGAAGGAGGTGGACCCCAAGGAGCACTTGTACATCCTGGTCCCCACCCTGGGCCTCACCTGTGATGGGATGCAGGGTGGTGAGCAGAGCATGCCCAAGAACGGCCTCCTGGTGATACTTCTGGGTGTCATCGTCCTGGGGGGAGGGGGGGTGCCTGAGGAAGAGGTGTGGGGAGCACTCGGTGTCATGGGGGTGTATCCTGGGAGGGAGCACTTCATCTACGGGGAGCCCAGGGAGCTGATCACCAAAGCGTGGGTGCAGGAGGGGTACCTGGAGTACCGGCAGGTGGCCAACAGCGATCCCGCTCGCCACGAGTTCCTGTGGGGGCCCCGGGCCCACGCGGAGACCAGCAAGCTGCAAGTCCTGGAGCATTTGTTTAGACTCAACAGTGAGGGTCCCATTTCCTTCCCGTCCCTGTCTGAGGAGGCCGTGAGCAATGAGGAAGAGGGGGCCTGAGCCAGACTTGCAGCCGCGCTCCTTCCAGGCCCCTGTCCAGCAGCTTCTCCTGCCGGGCAGGAAGGGAGCCCATCCTTCACTCTGTGTTTGCAGAGCGAGCAGTCAGCCTTGGAAGGAGTGAGGGCCCGGGCCAGCTCGGGGGGCACGGCGTACAGCATCTCTGGGCTCCTCCCGTCCTTTACGGTGACATGGAAATTGATCTTTGTTTCCTGTAGGTGTTTTTCAGTGCTGTTCCTATTAATAGAAGATTTAATAAGCTTCAGTATCTAACTTTGTGAATGACAGTGATCACAACGTGTGTATGCTTATCCAGTTCAAACACAACAGTTTTCCTCTTCTGTAAAGGAGACTGAAATCTCTCTCTCTCTCTCCCTCTCTCTTTTTTTTTTTTGGTCATCCTGGATGACATAATATGGAATTGCAATTAGAATTGTTTGGGAAATGTGAGAGTAATTAGCAATGATACAGATGAGGGAAGATTTAGAACAATAAAAGTAAAAATAATTAACTTGCTTCTTACCCCTTCTTGTTTGTCATTTTATACGTGTAATATCCCTATGTTTAATTGGGTTTCCATGGGTTATTTAAGAAAGTAGGAGAAAATCAGTGTGAATCAACAGGATCCCTGCTCACCATCTCACTTCATCCGCACACATTCACCGAGCCTCTGCTGTCCGGAGGGCTCTGTGTTAGTGGGGACACTAGGAAAAGCAAGACACACCCCACACCTAGAAGGACAGGCTAGGAGCCCAGTCACATCAGGAAGATGGTGACATGTCCCTGAAGTCCCACAGAACAAGGGAAAGAAGCGGCGAGGCGGAGGGGGTCCGGGAGAGAGCACCCAAGTGCAAGTGCGCAGAGCCAGGGCAGGTGGGGGCTTTGGGAAGCTGGGCTTCCTTCTGTGGGAGGTGACGGCGGCCAGACTTGAAGAAGGCGTGTTTTGGGTTTGAGAAGCCACAGTTCGGATGGAAGGGCGGCTGGGAGGGGGCAAAGGTTGTTCCTTGACTCCCTTCGTAGGAGCTCGGTGTTGAGTCCAGCTGGGAACCCTCCCCCACCCCTCAGTGTAACCTAGCCTCTAATCGGGAGAATTTACTTAGTTTCATTTAGGAGACATGCTTTTTGGCTGATTAGCTCTTCCACATCCTACTGAGCTGCGTGTTCTCTAACATGACCTGGATAACAAACCAACCAGCCAAGTGCCAGAGGAGGGAGTGGGAGGGTCTGGGGCCAAAGAAAATCAGAAGCACCTGCCAATCATCGCGGTTCCAACAGGCAGCGCGCCCCGCGCGAGGTGCTTGGCTCACATCACACGCACCCCTGCAGTCCTGCGGGACGGGCCTCCTCACACCCGCCCACTGCACAGATGAAGACCCTGAGGTCGTGGGGCTCGGGAACCTTCCCAGGATCACGTGCTAGTAAGTGACAGGGTGGGGCCGAGACCCCTGGTCTGAATTCATCTAGAGCCCACGCTGCGCCCACCCATCGCAGCCTGCGGCCCACCTCCTGACCCAGAGTCCACTTCTCTCCTCAGTGTCCTCGTGGTGTCTGTCGGGTGACAGAAAGTAGGATCCTGAGGCCCAGGTAGTAAAAGCTGGACCAAGAAAGGAAGGTGACTGTGACAGTCAAAGCCAGGGTGAGGACTGTCTGCGGTTTCTTGAGAGCTGACCCTGCCAGGTGGTGGCACTGCTGTCCAGTCCCAGCCCTTATCCCACACGACAGCACCCTGCCCTGGTCCCCTCCTTCCCCGGGGCCCTCTTGGCCAACTCGAACCTGACCTGCTGCCTTGGTCATCACAGGGGGTGGGGGTGTGGAGAGAAAGACAGAGACAGAGAGAGACAGAGACAGAGGCAGAGGCAGAGACAGAGAGAGACAGAGACAGAGAGACAGTCACAGAGACAGACACAGCGACAGAGCGAGAGCCAGAGCGCGAGACCGGGCTTGAGACTGGGATTGGGATTGTGGTTGACTGGGTCTTGAAGGCCACATTTCTTATGGGATAACATCCCTAACGTAGACTTTTCAGAAGCTGCAGAAAAGTTAACACTAGGGAACATCCTGACACCGTCTCCCTGTCCCCAGTGGGGGAGGGGAGCGGCCGTAACAGAGCTTGCCTGGGGCTCCTTTGGAAAGTGCATTGCACCCGACGGCCCCTGTGCCATTTGAGCTTCTAAGGATGGCTTTCCCGGGTCTCCTTGGCCTTGGACAACTACGAAATGAGTCATCACTGGACAAGGAAGACTCCCCTTTGCTGCTGTCCCTGTGGGGTGCAGGTGGCTTCCGGGCAGACACAAGGCCCCCAGTCTGGGCTGAGGCCGTGGGCTCGGGCGTCCGCAGTGGACCACAGGCCGGCTCTACTTCTCCGTCAGGCGGATCCTAGGCCCACGACTCCACCTTCCCCGGCCCGGGCCGGGCCTTCCCTGCCACCTGCCCCGGGTCAGACGGGAAGAGTCCACGGCGCTGCGCCGCAGAGCGCTCAGCACCGCCAAGGGACGGCAGGCGCCCTCCGACCTGCTCGAACTGTCGCAGTGACCGTGCACAGCTGCTTTCAAGGACACTGAAGCCAGCTCCTGGGCGACATACAAATTTGTTCGTTCCAAGATACGCTGGGGACCACGTTCACGTCCTGTCCTAGTCTGCTGTCCTCAAGGACCTCTTTCCGGGTCTGGAGGGGGAGGCAGATACACCCAAGCTCTCAGGGAGACAGGAGCACCCCACCTTGGGACTGGACATGCAAGGCGGGCTGTGGGAGCCTTGGGAGGGAGCCTGGGACCACAGGAAGACCCGACTGCCGAGGTGGCCTTGAAGCCGGGCCGGCCTTGAAGCCGGGCCCCAACATGCAGAGCGGCCTGTGGATAGAGACGGGCATTGCCACCCGACGAGGCAGCTTGAGGACATGCCCAGACAGGGGAGTTCTTGGCGGGTCCCAGAGCAGCCGGGGACTGGGTGCGGGTCTGGCCCAGGGCCCATGGACGGTGACGGAGAGCGGTTGGGGGTCCTCTGGGCTGGCGGACACCGGGGGCTAAGGCAGGCGCAGCGGCCGGCGGGCCAGGCTGGGAAAGGCAGGCCTTGGACGTCGTGAGGGCTGGTATCTGAGTAACAGGTGTCCTGAGCCATGGCTGAGAGCGACCCCTGGGGCGCGACACAAAGCCACGGCCCAGCCGGCCCGGGGCGGGGGCGGGGGCGGGGAGGGCAGGGGTGCGTGGGATGGAGGGAGGCAGACCTGTGAGGGGGCAGGCCCACCAGACCCAGGGTGTGAGGGAGGGCTGGAAGGAGCGGGCGGCAGGCGAGGCCACAGGGCTGGGATCGGCCCGCCGATGTCCCAGCCTTTGGGCCCCCTCCTGAGACGCCCCCGTGGCCTCCACTGAAGTTCGAACTCTAAGGACACGTCCCTGCAGGAGGGAGTGACCCGAACAAGTGCTCTGTAAACCTGTTTAGAGGCACAAAGACCTGCGCCCAAGCTCCAGTCTCGGCCTAGGAGCTCCACAAAGGCCGACAGCCCTCAGACTCGAAGGCCCCTTGGGAGAATCTCTTTCGAACCCCTTGCCCTCCCCTTCTGGAACAGGGAGTGGCCCTCAGAGAGGACAGACGCCTCTCCTTAGCGGCAGAGCTGGGATGAGGACCTAGGAGCCCGGCAGACGGGCCTTTCCAGGTCCCATTCTCTCTCCCTGTGCAGTGACTATGAAGAACAGTCACCACAGCGGCTACAGAACACGTGTCCCCCCAGACCGCTGTCCTGTCTGTCCTGCCATCTGTGGTGAAGACGGCTCTCGGGCTGGACTTGTCCCATCCCACACCCAGAGCCTCATCTATTTTCAGTCACACGTGGACGGGCTTTCCGTTGGTCACGTCTAGCTCAACAAGTAGGAACTGTCCTTGGCAGTGAGTCTGTAGAGTAGGCCCCTTGAAAAGTACCGGACCCAGAGCAGGCAAAATTATTCAGTGTACCTGCCACCGAGGTGACGGCGGGACGGGGACCCAGGGCTGGGGGCGGGGCTGGCTCGGGGAAGGCGAGCAGGGCAGGCCTGGGAGCAGACCAGGGAAATGCTTGCTCTCAACAGATCAGAATACATGCTGAACCCCCAGATCAAGGACTGCAAAGGGGAAGAAGCAGGGCAGAGCCGAGTTGGAAGCGGAAGGCCAGCAATCTGGCAGGGCAGGAGCCTAACCCCCCCAGTGACAGGGAAGAGGGAAGAGGGCCTTAGAGCAGCCTCAGGGGAGGCTGAATCCGAGGTCTGAGGGAGGTGTTCTGACGCGGACTAAGGCAGGTGTTCTGAAAGTGAGTGCTCTCGGGCCACGAGGAGTTTCTATGGCAAGAAATGGGCACTAAAGAGGATCCCATGTGCTCTGGAGAGGGGTGGGGCTGCGGACAGCAGAGCTCAAAAGGAGGCTCCAAAGCACAGGGGAGGATGCGGCCATCCGCTCACGCGGCACGGGGGGAACCCTATGTGCCAGGTGCTTTGGTGACACTGAAGTGGGACGTGGGGAGTGCCCCCACACGCTCCCACACAGCCCCACTCTGGGGACAGCTCGACCCAGGGGCAGGAGAACGGGACACTTCCTTATGGCCCATCAGAGCTGGACCGACCAGCCAGCAGGAGCAGCTGGAAGAGACCAAGGCAGGAGCTGTTGGGGGCGGGGGGGCGGGCGCTGCCAGCCAGCCCGGGCCAACCAGCGCACTCGGACCACCACTTCCGGGAGGTGCAGTCGCCCGGGGCCCATCTCACCCCTGCCGCCTTGGTGGCAGCCAAGCCAGGGCCAGCCAGGGCCAGCCAGGACCTGGCCCTTGAACAAATCGGAGGCTGGCAACAGGCCTCCCCAACCTTTGGGGATGGAAACAGGATCATGTCTCTCCGCCCACTCAGGGCCTGGCCCCTGGGAGAAAGGTGCCTGGCAGCAGATGGGAGCCTTTCGCCGGGACCTTGAACATACCTTCCTACACTTCTGGAAAACAGAGAAGCTGGGGGCTCTGTACCCCTCCCCTCCCCTCCCCTCGGCCAGGGCTCCCTGTCCAGACCAACTCTGGGACCTCACGTGACACATAAAGAGGACGATGACCAAAGTCGCTGGTTGCCCTGCTACCGAGATTCTAGAATTCTGCGGACACTATTTACTGGGCGTCCCTGCTCAGACTGAAGGCACTTCTGCCCTGAGAGCTCAGTGATCTGGTCTCAGGGAGAGCATGTGCCTGGTCTAGACTAGCTGCATGGCGAGTCAGAGCCCCGACGAGGAATATACGGCCACGGCGGCCCCCGCAGCTGATGGAGAGCCCCCAGCGGGGGCCCCATCGGGTTCATCCCCGGATCCAAAGGTGGATTCGAGGGAGATTTTGGAGAAGCCCGGCGACCAGGCCGAGAGCCAAGATCCAGGCTCCCAAGACAACCAGCCACCACAGGACCCAAACCCAGGTCCCGCCAACGTGGACGGAACCCACGGTGTTCTTGGGCTCTCCTTCCCGAGAAAGCTCTGGATGATGGTGGAGGACGAGGCCTTCAAGTCCGTGCGCTGGAACGACAAGGGAGACATGCTGATCATCGAGGAAGACCTTTTCCAGCGGGAGGTTCTTCGCCGGCGCGGCGCAGACAGGATCTTTGAAACAGACAGCTTGAAGAGCTTCATCCGCCAACTGAACCTCTACGGGTTCAGGAAAATACACCTGCCCGGCACTCTGGGTCGCTCTCCGGGGAAGAAAAGGCTGATGGTAACGTAGACAGCCCTTCCGTCTCCCGAGTTCTCTGTTCCTGGAACAGCTTCCCAGTCCTGAGCGGATGAGTGATGTGCTGAACGGGGTTCATTCCCGAGGGGGACTTTTTTCCTGCGAGCCAGTACTGAATGAAGGCTGAGGCAGTCCGGCGTGTCATGTAAGGCTCGCCCCTTAGAGATGCCCTGCGGGTGTGACCGAAGACCCAGGGGCCACTTCACGTCAGGGAGCTAGAGTGACACCTCAGCCCAGGCACCACGTAGCTTTAGTGAGCGCACACTCCAGGGCGAAATAAACCTTGCCAGGAATTTAAAAAGACCTCTTCTCCACAGTCAAACAAGACCTTTATGATGGAGGTGGGCGGGGAGGAGTGAATATTTCCCCCGAAATGACGAGAATGATTCATGTCCTTTCAGATCTACCACAACTGCAACTTTCAGAGAGAGAAGCCCCTGCTGATCGAGAACATGTGGAGAAAAGGTGACCCGAGAGCAACTGCTCGGCCCGCTTCCAGCGCAACCACCCCAAAGAGAAAGAAGCAAGCCGCCCCACCTATGAGATGCACCCAGTTTTTCCATCAGAATGACTCCACCAAAGATGCCGACAGGAAGACCCAGAGGGAAGCCCCCCGTGCTCAGGTGCCCAGCGGCATCCGGGCCTTCATGCTCCCTGGCGTCCTGTCTGCCGGCCGGGTGGCCAGGTTGGTGGTAGTGCAGCGTCCCTCCAGCGAGCAGGGCGGCCCGAGTGGGGAGGGCACCTCCAGGAATGTCACGCTAGTGCCCCCGGCTACTGCCGGAAGGGACGGTGCAGGGGAGCTGCCCAGAAGCCCCCCCGTTTGCCCCGATCCCAGCTCGGTGGTGTCCACGTGCAACACGGGTTACTGCATGCTGCTCGCGGCCCTTCTGCTCATGGCCCCCAACCAGGAGGCCCGCGGCAGATGAAGAGCCCGAGGGCTCTTCAGATTACAAGTGTGCTCTCTGCGAACGGTTCAAGGACAACCCAAAGCCCTGAGCTCACAGACCACTAGAGACACACGAAGAGCACCGTCCTGTAACCATGAACATTTTGGGCTTTAATAAAGACAAGCAAAACTCCCCGGGGCTAAATAAAGAATCTGCGAGAACCGCGGGTCCGTGTTCTTTCTCGCGTTCGATTCCGCACACGTCTCACCAGATAAGCCCGCGGAGGCTGGAGACCCCGGCCGGGGGCAGGCTTTGGTCCCCATCGGCCTCTTTCATCTGAAGCTGTGGCATTTCGGACACCCGCCCAAGGAGGTGGGGAGCGAGCACTGAGGCGAGCCCAGGAAGGTCTGGTCCCCTGGGCCGGGCCTGCCCGTCAGGGGACAGACAGCCTGGCTTCTGACCTCGGGGGTGTCTCCCCCCCACTACTCATGCATCCCGGAGCAGGAGGGTCTTCCTCCTGGGTCCCCCAAGGATGCCAGAAGTTTCTGACCAGCAGCTCAGCGTCTCCAGCTCCCGATCCAGGGGCCCCCCCCACAGAGGCCCGCCGAAACGTAGGGCCACCCCCTCCACCAAGGGCTGAGAGCGCTGCAGCCTGGCTCCGAAGAGACGGGGGGTTGCAGTCAAACGCCTGGGGGGAAGCCCGTCACCCTCGAAGGTAACAACCACTGGAATCCCTACTCTCAAGTGACCAAACCCCCGACAAATGTATAAAAGATCTCCCACCAGGCGAACACCAGCACTGCTCACTTCCATCAGGGCTGTAGTTAGGACCCTTTCTTGGCACGTGAAGCGGCCGTGCGGCACGTCTAACACACCGGCTCCATGAGCCAAGGGACACTTTACAACAGGGCGAGAGTCATCTGTGAGGCAGACGGTGCTGTTTCTGAGTCCGATGTCCTCTTGCCTGTGAGTCAGGCCGTCGCTGGCTGGTGACTCTCTGGCAAGCACTCAGCGCCCGCTCCAGCCGTCCCACATCGTCTCCTGGATGCTCTTCAGACCCTCTAGGGGTTGTGACCAGAACAAAGGCGGGGAAAACACTCACCAGCTCTCTCAAAACATATTTCTCTACACAATCCAGAATCAGCAGGGCCAGAATGAGCGGCCTGCAAGGCCGCTTCCCCTTGTCCTAGAGGTCCAAAGTCCTTGAGACTCTGTCACCGAGCCCAGGGAGGCATCTCCCTGCAGGGGTCCCGCTACCCCGTCCCCGCGTCCCAGTGGACACATCTGTTTCCGGGAACAGCACAGAGTGGGGAGCGCCCTCCAGGGTGGCGCCGATTCAGAGCGAACCAGGGGAGCACGTCCAGGGCGTGACGGCGAGCTGACCGTGTCACGGTTTAGCTTGGTCTCTCGGTCACCTCCTCTCAAGAGCCCACACTGCTCAGGCCTCCTGCCCAAAGGGGATCAGGTGCTTGGGGACGTCTACCTGGAAGACGCCCTTTCTGCCTCTCCTGGGCACGGGCTCCAGTAACCACCGGGGGTTGGAGAGCGTGGTCAGGTACTTCTGCTGCAGGTTGCTCAGGACGGCTCGATTCTCCAGTTCCACAACCTCCTCGGGACCTAAGTTTTCTGGGCACAGCAAAGTGTCCCCAACATCAACGAGCCCTGTGCACAAAGAGAGAAGCACCCAGATGTCTTCCCTTCCACAAACCAGGCCTGCCCCTAAGAGAACATGGTTATTCAAGGTCACGACCACTAGAGACGGAGGCGATATCAGCACGTGGACCCAGAGTGAACTGGGTCGCTCTGGCTGAGCATTTCCGAGGTACCAGCGTCCCTCTCCAGGGAAGTTGGGGTGAGTCCGAGGGAGTGACCCCACCCATGTCAGTGATGAATACCGCAAGTCACGATCAGAAGGGGACCCTATGGGCAATCAGGTCCCCAGGCAATCTGCCAGGTGACAGGTGCTGATGCAGGACCTCAACCCTTGAGGGGTTAGGGGACTGGCTCAGGTGGCTGCAGCATTAGGGGACTGGCACAGGAGGCCGCGGGCAGTGGGGCTGGGCCAGGCGTAGGAAGCCTGGAGGGCAGCCTGAGTCCACAGACCCCTGACCCGCTCTGGGTGCTGCGCTGTTCATCACAGTCTCTGTGGTGTGCCGACACATGTGCACACGCACGCTCACGCTCACGCACACACATGGAAATTCTGGACCCTCCTCTGCCTCTTAGAGCCCAATGGGAACTTAAGCCCCGAGTGGCGGTGAGGGAACTTCGGCCCGCCAACCGCCAGCCCATGGACTCTGGCTGCCCCTCTGAAGGTGTCTTGCTCCAAGAAACCGCAGCCCACACACCAAGGTATTTGAAAGAAAAGAAGTCACAGAGGCCCTGGGGGAGAGCCTGGGGGCTGCCGTTGGAGGCTCCGGAGCAGGGCTGGGCACACCACCACTTGCCAGCTATGACTCCGCGGCCAAACTTCTCCCCATCCTGAAGCAAGGCCTGGATCTGGGCAGGGGTCATCCCCAGCCTCTCCACCAGCAGCTCCCTCCAGGCAGTGTCCTCCCAGTCCCTGTGAGCGATGTGCACGGCCAGGGTCCGGTGCCGGTGGCCGCTCAGCAGGGGACGCCAACGCGTCTCCAGGGTCTTGACCCCGTTCAGCACAAAACCTGCATAAGGCTGCCGGAAGGAGAGGCAGCTGAACTTCATCTCCTGCAGCTCCCCTGACCTCACGTCGCTGGGGAAACACAGAAGCAAGTGTCAGTAAGTCTGAGGCGCCGGCCCTCTGAGCTCACGGCCCGTGGACCTGACCTCCCCACAGTGTGCCCCGGTGCCCTGACCCTCCACTGACCTGGACGGTGGGGGATCAGAGGGCGCTGGCTCCTTCCCTGTGTTCACGCAGTCAGCTCACAGGCCCAAAGGAGGAGCTTGGTCACTCGGAGGATCTGTCCATCAGATGGAGTCTGCGGGGCTCACAAAGGAGGGTGGGCACAGGGAGAGAAAGGCGTGTGGTCAGTTCTACAACAGAGGTCCCCGAGCCCGGGGAGCACAGAGCAGGTAGAGAGGGCCCCTCGGCTTCACAGCCGTGTGGCCAGGCTCTGGTCCTCTCCCAGCACAGACAGGGACAGTCCTGGGCTTTGCTTCTCTCCCAACCGCGGCCCACCCCCCGCAGCTCCCCGGCCCCAGCACTCCCAGTGCCCTGCAGATGCCCCATTACCACCCTTACCCCTGGGCTGCGGAGCGCAAATCCTTGCTACCAACCTCAGCCCAGTCCTGGGGATGCCCTGGATCTCAGGTGTCTCCTCCCCACGCCTCTGGGTGCCACCTCCTTCACCCCTTCCGGCACCCCTGCCCTCCACTGTCCACAGATGCCCCCGCCTGGAGCCCAGAGAACCGACAAATGAGAGCAGGAACCACCAGCACCGGTGTAAGCTCTGACTCCATGCTGGGCCCTGGCACGACCACCACCCACATCCAGGAATCAGAGATATCGATCCTCCAATATCCCAGGAGGGGCAGTGCTACCGTCACCCCACTCCACAGCTGAGAAGGAGGCGCCAAGGTAGAAAGAGATGGCGCGTGACTCCAGGGACCTGACCGCATGCACCCCGTCCTCGCCTCCTTGTACCTGGAGGGGAGGATGGCTCCTCCTCCCTGAGGACACAGCTGTGTGGCAGAAGGAGCAGGGCCCCAGGCCCGAACCTCAGCTGGGTCCCGGCACCTGGCGGAGCCCCAGTTTCCACGTGGCTGTGAGGACGGGGCACATGGCCCCAAAGGCACCCAGCCCAGTCCCTTCTAGGGCTTTCTTCTCCAAGCGGAACAGGGGCCCACGAGGCCCCACACGCTCTGGCTCCTTCCCTGGCTGCCTGCTCTCCTCTCCCTTTTATTTACCCCCTGCAGCCATGAGGGCCTCCCTTCCAGGCCTGGAACATTCCTAGTGTGTTCCTACTCAGTGACTTGGTGGGTTACTATGGGGTACACTGCGTTCCCCGCAAATTCATGTGTTGACGTCCCAATGCCAAGTACCCCAGAGCATGACCTTACAGATAACAGAAAGGGCTTTACAAAGGTCATCATGTTAAAATGACTTCCTCAGGGTAGACCCTCATCTCATAGGCCTGGTGTCCTTATAAAAAGGAGAAATTTAGAGGCAGGCACACACACAGGAGAACTCCACATGAAGACGAGGCGGGGCTCTACAAGCCAAGGGAGGCCAGCGACTGCCAGCCAACCCCTGGAAGTGCGGGAGGGATGGGACAGATCCTCCCACAGCCCTCAGGAGGGCCAAAAATCGCTGCCACCTTGATCTCAGGCTTCTAGCCTCCGGAACCGAGAGGGGAGGCATTTTTGTTGTGTAAGCCACCCAGACGGTGGGCCTCTGACACGACCGCCCAGGACAATGGACACCGAGGGTGGGTAACTGTAAAGGGAAGAAGGGGGCGGAGTGCCCTCCTACCTGCTGATGCAGAGGGTACCTGCTCGCCGCCTTAGGAGGAAACGCTCTTCCACTTGGCTCAGCTTCCTCACCTGCAGGGGACGAGAGAGATACGGAGAGAAGGTCATCAGCTAGAAGACAGCAACATGAACCACAGTGTCTTCTCCTCATCAGGGACTGGAGACCACCGGGACCCAGAAGGGCCCGACTGAGGAGAAACACACATGGCATCTCACTCGGGGCTGCTTCTGCTCTTCAGGGAAGTGGGTCTCTCGTCCCCCGGCTGGGTCAGGGTCCCCACGATGCCTCAAGCCCGCAGCAGAGAAAATCTTCACCTAAGTAGATCATGTTCTCACCGCCCAGCAGACCCTAGATCCAACAGGAGAAGTCGACACCTGAAGGATTTGGGGGCCCCACAACACGTTCCCCTCCATGGAATCCCGGGTGTGCCTTTCCACCGGGAGGGGATGGGAAAGGGCGGCCTCGGCTGCCATGCCGCTCCCAGCCCCACAGCCGGGAAACCAGTGCCCCGAGGAGGTACCATCGGAGGACACGGCGAGTCTCGGCTCCCTCCGGGGCTGGGCGGGATGGGTCCTGGCTCCGTGAGGGCGGCGCGAGTCGCGGGGACTCTGGGACGGCCCGGCGGCGGCCACGCGGCTGGACAGTCTTCCCCGTCCTGGGGACTCCGAAGTACTGACAGGGGACAGCGCCAGCTGACCCTAACCGCGCTCCGTTCGCAGAAACGCTGACGCCCCTTATTTCCGGGTGTACGGAAGCACGTACCACGTAGGCACGCAGCACGCAGGTACGCAGTTACGTAACACGCGCTTAGGAACAAGGACTCATTCCCACGTAGGCCCCGCCGCTAGGAGGCGCTGTTGGAGCCGCCAGGCCCTGTGGCGCGCGGGACGACCAGGCCTGAAGGAGGCTCGCAATCCAAGGCCGGGAGCGGCACCGGAGGAGGTCAAGGAGGTGGGCGGGGCGGAGAAGGGGCGAGGAGGGGCGAGCCGAGGGGCGGAGCTGCGGGGAGGAGGCGGGGCTGGGAGGAGCTGGGGGAGGAGTATCAGGGGCCGACCTGTGGTAAAGAGCTGGGGAGAAGGAGTTGCGGGAGGGGGAGGCGGAGCCTCGAGAAAGCGACGAGGGAGAAGCCGGGGCGGAGCTGTGAGGAAGCTTGGCGAGGAGGAGCTGTGGGAGGAGATGGGGAGAAGCAGGGCGGAGCTGCGAGGAAGGAGGCGGAGCTGCGGGGAAGGAACTTGGGTTGGAGGAGTTAAGGGAGGCGCCTGTGGGGCAGGTGTTTGAGGAGAGCTGGGTGAAGAGGCGGCAGAGCCGGGGAGGAGCAGGGCGGGGCCTCCAGGAGGAGGAGCAGCTGAGGGAGGGGAAGGGTGGAGCTGCGGAGGAGTGGGGCGGGGCTGAGGAAACGCTGGGACGCAGTGGGCTGGAGCTGGGAGGAGCTGGGGGAGCAGTTTCTGGGACTGAGACATGGGAAAGAACTGTGTGAGGAGGCGCTCCTGGAAGAGGCGGCAGAGCCGGGGAGGAGCAGGGCGGAGCTTTCAGGGGGAGGAGCAGCTGAGGGCGGAGCCGAGTGGAGCTGGGGAGGAGTGGAGCGGAGCTGACAGGGATGGAGCTGTGGGTCTTGGGAACCCATGGAGGGTGGGCGAGGACAGGCAGTGCCCTTTTGAGTCTCTTGACATAGGCGTCCAGTCCAGGCCGCAGCAGTCGGCCAGAGTCGCAGTGGCAGCCCCCAGCGTTGTCAGCGACCTCATCGGACCGTCGGAATGGCCCTCAGACGGCAGGGAGGCGGAGAGAGGGCGGGGCCTCTGGGCTGAGTCCTGCATCTCAGGGCTGAATGCTCAGGCCAGTTCCCCTCCTCCAGGCCGCCCTGGGACTGCTGGCCGAGTCCTGAGGTACAGTCTTGGTCTGGCCTTTTTGCAAGTGAGAAGGAAAATCCCCACACTGTTTCCTGCTGCTCCTCGGACCTGGGGTCCCACGCAAAGCCAGCTTCCCTGTCAGAGCGCTTTTCTGTCCTCTTCCTCTCCCCTGGGGGCTCAAGCCACTCGATGCCACCCGCCTGGCTCTGCTCCTTTGGTTCCCTTACCGTCGCCCTCCCTCCCTGTTTCTTTGATGACCAAGTCCTGTGTCCCTGCCTCCCAAGTGACCGATCAGAATAAATGCTTCTCTTCCTGTCCCCACTGCCCCTTCCGGAGTTCAGGCCTCATGGCCGGGGCCTGTGCTATTACCTGAGCCCCCCACCGGCCTGGACGCCTCCTGTCTCTCCTCCTCCAGGGGCTGCTCCACACGTGTCTAACTGCACATCTGTCCTTGTCAGCCCCAGACTGAAAACCCTGCCAAGTCCTCTCTTGTTTAAGCTCCAACACCTCGGGGCCCAGGTAGGGCCTTCCAGTGGCCCCAGCTCTCCCTCCTGGTCACCCAACAGTCTAGGTCACTGGGCTGTCCCTGCACAGTGAGCGCACTTGCCCTACCCCGACTGGAGGCTTTGGCACGCGCGGTTCCACACCTGGAAGGCTGGCTCCTCTTGTCCTGACAAACGCCTGTCCTCCTTCCGGGCGCAACTGGAAGCTCCCCATCTCCGCCCGACCCGGGCGCCAGGCACTCTTGTCTGGGAGTTCTGGTAACGCTGCGCCTTGCTGCTGCCTTCCTTCCCTGGGCTTTTCCTCCTGGGTTGTAGCTGCTCTCCAAGAGTCCGTGGCCCGCTCAGCGGCGCTGGGTCCCTTGACGGCGAGGACAGTGTCTTACTCATTTCCCTAAGCTGGGTGCCCCGACACGGTGGGGTGGGTGCTTAGGAAACTTTGGATCCGCAGAGGACTGCTTTGTCTTCCAGCAGTCCTGCACCTGCTCTCTCCTTGCAGAAGCCCGAGGAAGCAGGGATGCTGGCCCTGAGGTGAGGGGGCGGAGGGTTGCCTTCATGGGATTTAGGCCTCAGGGCTGCGGGGGACCTTAACAGTCACCAGATCCAACTCAGCCCATGCCGGCATCCCCTCCTCGGCTTCTTGCGCCCATACAATGGTTACCAGCTGTGTCCTGACTCCCCAGAACCTCCTCCTAGCGGTTTCAAATCATGAGGGACGGTTCCCGGAATGCTGGGCTGCTGCTGGAGCTCCTCCCGAATCTTGCTTGAAGCAAGAGAACTTGCCCAGTGAGCCGGAGACGTTTGATATGTGGCTGCTGGTGGGGAACAGCTGTGACGGTGCTGCGTAAGGACCCCCTTTTCTGGCCCTCCCCTCTATGCTGAGAAGCAGGGTGCCCCAGGTCCCTGAGGAGGGGAACAGGAAAGGGAGGAGTGTGGTCTGATGTGGGGACAGTTCCAACGGTAGTGGCTGCCGGGCCGGTTCTCTGCCGGGTGTGTGGGCCCAGGAAGAGTGGCCTGGCCCTGTCGCAGGTGGGCGTGGGCTAGTATTTGGCTGTCCCTGTGAAAGGCACCCGACTGCAACTCAGTTTTGATTTTCCATACAAGTCAGTGGGCGCCGATCCTTAGTACAATCTGATGTCTGACTTCCCGGTGAGTTTCTTCACCTGCTCCTTCCCATGTCCTCCACGAATGAAGTCCTGGAAGAGCGGGCCTCCTCCCCCTCCCTCTCTGGTCACAGGGTGAGTCAGCCTTCCCTCCCAGACTGGGCCACCTGGCCTCCCCCTGCTTGCAGCTCCTGCTCCCTCCCTGCCACTGCCCCTGGACCGCACCCCACGGGACAGGAGCGAGTCCCCTCCTCAAGCTCTGCTTCTTCCCCAGATGCACCCAGTCTTTCCTGTTGGACGTCCTTGCTGTTTTTGCCATTGCCCTTTGGGGGTGACAGTGGCCCCAGGACATTGCCTGTTCTCTGGAGCTCAGGGCACCTGTTCAGAGTCACCTTCCCTTTCTGGTCCCTCCTCCCCAGGGCACCTCTAGAGCTCGGTGTCTCGGGGGCCCTTCTGAGCACCTGCCTTTGCAGTTTCCCCTCCTTCTCATCCCCAGTGACCTTGGTCCATCCTGCCCCTGGCTCAAGCCACCCCTGGGAAGTCGCCACCGCTGTTCTGTCCTGCTCCTCTCCCTGGCTCCGCCATCCCTCTGTTTGCCCCAGAGGCCCTCCCGCCGTCCTTTCTGCCCCCGGTGACTTCCCAGACCCCCGCCCCTTCTCTGTGCCGGGCACACGCCCCCCCTTTTTCGCTGAGAGGCGCAAACCAGGCGCAGACCGCGCCGCGGTAAGTGCCGCCCCACCGCACGCGCCTCTCGCAGGCCGGAGCGGGTTCCAGTTTGTTCCTGCGGCAGGGTTCGGGGCACCACAGGCCTGGGGCTGGCTGGGCCCAAATTCTCCGTTTCCCTCCTTCCCGCAGGGCTGGGTTCCTGTGTGAAATGCCTTTTGCCTGTCTGTCTACTTTGCTGCTTGTCCTTTTTGTGCTGAGTTGTGGGAGCTCTTTTTGCAACCTGGGTGCTCATCCCGCCCTGGTTGTTTGTGTTTCAGATGCCTCCTCCTGCCCCTCGGAGGCTGGTTTCCTCCTGTCTTCGTAGGCCAGCTTTGGACTCAGTATTGGCCTAGAGGCTCCAAACTGTACGTGACCCCAAAGGTCAGGGAGTGTCCCGCCCCCCCCCCCAAGGCCGCCACCCACCCCCAGGCCCGCCACCTGGGGTGAGGATCCCTGAGGGGGAGGTGCCCCGGTGTCCAGGGCTCTGCCCGTGAGAAAGAGCTCCTTCTCGTCTGTGTAAGTCAGTCGGTTACCGCCTGGCTTCAGTTCCATGCCCTGGACTCACGCGGGAGAAGCCCGGGGCAGCCGTGCAGCTGCGGGAAGACAGCAAGCCTTGTTTCTTCTGCCCCAACTCTCCTGGTTTACCTCCCGCCCCTCTGGCCCGTTTCTAATCTGCAGGCCCTGTCCCTGGCTTCCGCTGTGTCCCCTGGCAGCTCCAAGCTCCGGTTGGCCAAGGCCCTCTTCACACGGCCCGGATCGTGTGGTCCAGCCTGAGATCTGTACGTATTTCTGATTTTTGTCTTCATGACACTCCGAGTCCTCAGGGAGAAGCTGCACCACAGGGGACCTGCCGATGTGGGCGGAGACGTTGCCACTGCTGGTCCTGTGGTGCCTGCACACGGACCCTGGCACACAGAGTGGGAGCCAGGGGCGTGTCTGGGCACTTCTGGCGCTGCCCCGCCTGCACTCATGTTACAGATCATTCTGCCACCTCCCACGGAGGCGGGAGATGCTCTTTCTGTGTCTCCATCACTCCTAAGCTCTCCTGACTTCGTGCTCCTTACCGTCCTCGGTCTCTGAGCACAGAAGCACCGACCCGGGTGCCAGGCCCTCCACAGCTGGACGAGGGGCTTCCTGACACCATGCTGCGGCCGAGCAAACGGGCCCAGCTTACTTGTTTGCTAGATTCAGTTGGGGCGGGGGTCTGGAGCACGAGTTGCCGTCCCCTAACCGTGGTTGCAGGGCTTGCACGAGCAGACTGATGTGCTCTGGGCAGAGGACCCGTTCAGCCACCTCTTGAGTGTATCTGTGTACTCACCGTGGGGACTTTGCAAAGTGCAGAAAGGATGTGAAGAGTCAGGACCAAAGACGCTCATAAGGCATCGCCGGAGGCAGAAACGTTCACAGTTGGGGCATATTTCCCCGTTCTTTTTCTCTGCATTTTCCCTTTACTCACTTGAGTTCGTGCAGTGTTAACGTTCTCTCTTACGTTTTTTCACTTGGCATCAACTGTTATCCCAAGTTCTGAAAGGTTCCTCAGAAGACATCTGACTAACCCCACACTTCATCCTGGAGGATGTTGGATTCCAGGCTCTCTTGCTCAAGACCACGTGACACATCCTGGGGAATGGCCCAGCGTCCCTCAGACAAGTGACACCCGCTGCTCAGAACCTCCAGCACGGGCCCTGGGGTGGCTGCAGAGACAGAGTTGATTGAGTCTCCCATACCTGTGTTGAGTTGGGCCCTGTGTCCGACGGCCTCGAACTATCTGGTTGTCCCATTTCCCAGTGTTGGGTCGCCCGGTGCAGAGCCCGAGGTCCCTTTGGGAAGGGCTGGGGGATCATTCCTGTGTCTCCTGCCACAGTACTGTAATGTCCTTCCCCCGTGGACCCGGCCACCTCCCTAGTCGGTTCCAGGTCTGAAAACTGGCTCAGGGGCAGAGCCTGGGCAAGGGATCACAATTCATTTATTGGGGTGACTGCCCTCAGCCTCCCACTGTCCGTTCTTGCTCTTTTGAGGTCTGTTCTGGGCTGTGCCTTGGTTGGTTGCTCCTCCCTCGAGCCCCCAGGAGGCCGTGTTGTCCTGGCCACCTCCCCTGCTCTGTGGGTCAGGTCTCCTGGTCACTGGTGTCCATCATCATAGCCCCTGGCTTCTGGCCGCTCAGTGTCACCTGGAGACCCCAGCTGCAGTTCCTGGGGGGCAGGGACCACCCCTTTCCTCCCTGACCCGGGCCAGCACCCCCACCTGTGCTGTGCGGTGGAGGCCTGGCAGGCGGGTGACCACCTATCCCCAGTCTTCCCGGTCTCTCCTGGATGTAGCGCTGCAGGGCCCACAGCAAACCGGGGCAGCTGGTCACCCCGTCTCCTGGGACGCAGGGCCCCTGTGGGGGAAGACGCGGGTCCTGTTTTGCTCCCTTGGGGGTGAGGTGGGTGCACGAGCTCCGTGGGGGGTGGACTGCTACCTCCGGCGCAGGAGTTTCAGAGACACTGGGGAGTCAGGTCTTCCGGGACCTTCTCCTAGGCTCCCTGTCCCTTGTGTCAGGGTTGCAGGCTTTCCCAGGCAGCTTCTGCTGCTGGCCTGACGGTCCTGCCTTGGTCGAGCGTTCAGCCGTCTTTGAGGTTCAGCCCCTGCTGTCAATCCTGGGTTGGACGTGTGGCTGCTGCCTGAGACGGGGCTGCTCTGTAAGCTATGGAGGAGACTCTGGGGCACCCTTGGTTCCCGCCGTATCCTTCCCCCTCAGCTGCTCGTCCCTCTGCGATCGGCACAGCAGAGACGTCCCTGTCTGTTCCCGGCACATTCCCCACATCTGGGCCTTCTCACCTGCTGGGACATTCCTCTCCACCTGCCAGCCCAGCAAGTGTTCTGACGTGGAAGTTCTAGCAGCTGGGCTGTGACCTTGCGCCCAGGCCTCTCTGCACACCGCCTCCCCTCAGGATGGGGGTCCTCATGACCAGTAGGGCGGGGGTGACAGTCCCTCACCAAGACCCCATCTCCCCACCTGTTCTTTGGACCCCTCCAGAACCAAGCATCTCAGGCTGGGCCCTTCGGGAAGCTGGTCCTCGGAGGGAGTCAGGATGTTAGCGGCTCTCTGGGGACCTGCATCCACTGAGGGGGCAGGGTGGGCAGGGTGTCCCTTCAGCCTGCGGTGTCCACCTGACATTTCCTGTCAGCCCGTGCGGGAGCTGCAGAGCACGGCTGGGCATTAGAGGCCCCCGCAGTGGGCCCAGTGGTCAGGCCCTCGCAGTGCCCGAGGCCTTGCGACGCAGATGGACCGACCGGGAGAACCAACACCCAGAGTCGGTGCCCGAGGCATGGCTGCGTGCTAAGTGGAGCGCACAGGACTCTAGCCACCTCTGCCGGGCGGAACGGCACGCTGCCCTGCGGCCGGCCTGGAGGGAGGTGCTCTGGCCTCTGGTGCATCAGACAACCGCTGGGTTGGAAAGGGCTTTTGCTGACCAGCCATCTGTGAGTGCAGATGGGTGTGAGTGCAGCGTGATGGGAGAGGGCAGATCTGGGCACCAAACTTCATAACGCAAAGCAGACTGAAGTCCGCAGTCAGCGCTAGGGGGTGTGGGGCCACCTTCCAGGAGACCTGTAAACCACAGTCTGAAACCAGACCGAATAAGGTTTGGTGAACGTGAAGAGTGGGGAACTGCTGACAGAGCCAGGGGCTGCGGAAGGCCTCAGAGATGAGGGCCGTTTGAGCGGGTTTTGAAGTAAAAGGGGTCTCCCTAGCTGGGAGATAGGAGAAGGACCAGACACACTCGGGGAACTGAGACAAGATGTTTGTGGAACACGCCCATGGGAGATGTGGCTGGGAAACTAGATTGGGTCCAACTCAGAGACCGCCCTATAGAGGCAAACTTCTCTCCCTGAGAAGAATTCGATGATTCACTCATTTGGTTAGTGATTTGACAATCCTGAGTGTACCTACCACTGGCCAGGCAGCAGGTAGACCAGAGGGGTGCATGGGTGAGTCAGATGTAGCCCTGTGTGTCCCAGAAACCGCCTTCCTTGTCCTTGCTGGGCTGCACATATGCGTCCCGCTCTGGAGGCCGCCTCATTCTCCTGGCTTGTGATGAGGTTTCCAATTCTCCTTCCTGACTTTAGAAGGAAGTTTGGAGAGATGACGTTAGGTCTTTATCTTTTGAGGATTACTGCTGGGGTGGGGGTGAGGGTGAGGGCTGGCTCCCACCAGAACGTAGATTTGCCCCCTGTGGCACCCTGAGTGGCCCTGATTGAGCAGAGTGGCTGCTACTGACAACCCAGGGAAGGAAGACATGGTGCGGATTTGCCCAGACCAACTCCCTGATGGCTGGAGCTGTGACAGCCTCTAGGACCAGGAGGGGTTTAGCAGTGTGGTTCCCCTTGCCTACTGCCTCTGGAGCTGCTGCCTTTGAAGGAGGCGGGTAGGCAGTGAAGAAAGACAATGCTGGAAGGTGGCCTTGGTATGTTGTATTGCCCAGCTTGAGTGTTCCCAAGATACTTGGAGAGGGCTTTAGGAAAGGGGCCAGCTTTGTGCCTGAAATGACACTAGCTAGGGTTTGATGCTAATTTGATGCTGCTTGCTCATTGTGCCATCTGCTGGCCGATTCATCCAACTTCACCTTCTTTTAAATTAAGGTATAGTTTATTTACAATGATGTGTTAGTTTCTTATATACAGCATAGTGATAAAGTTATACGTGTATATATTATATATATAATATATATTATATATGTAAAATCTTTCTCATATTCTTTTTTGTTATGAATTATTACAAGATACTGAATGTAGTTCCCTGTGCTGTAAAATAGGACCTTGTTTATCTACTTTATATGTAGTAGTTTGTATCTTGTAATCCCAAACTCCTAATTTATCCCTTTCCCCATTCCCCTTTGGTAACCATAAGTTTGTTTTCTATGTCTGTGAGTATATTTTTGTTTTGTAAACAAGTTCAGCTGTCTCATTTTTTTAGATTCCACATATAAGTGATATCATATGTTATTTGTCTTTGTCTTACTTAGTATGATCATCTCTAGGTCTATCCATGTTGCTGCAAATGGCATTATTTTATTCTTTTTTATGGCTGAGTAGTTTTCCATAGTATATATATATATATATATACTTTTAATTAAAGGTGATCGGTGATGAGAGCACCCATGGCAGAAAGCTCCATGCACTATGAGTGTAAAAATGAGGCCATAAAACTAATATGTAGATATATTGTAGAGTATTTCTTCTTTTCCTCCTCTGACCATCCCTGCCTTCTTGATCTTTCTAACTTTCCCAAGTCAGGGAGATGTCAGATACATAACAATGGATATTAAGATAGATTCCTAATGCTCACTACCACAAGGTTATAGCAACCAAGTTTGTGTTTTCCATGCATAGGGCTTATCCCTAGGCACTGGCATGGGAGCTCAGTGTTTGTGTTCCATGGATCTGCGAGGATGAATGTGCTCCCTTTCTTGAGTGGCTGTGTGTCCAGTTATCTCACAGGCTGGGTCAATGCATATGGCACACAGAGGGGCTGTGGGCTGTGTGCTCAAGAAGGGGTGGAATGAGGGGGTCTAGAGCCTGGACTTTGGGACCCAGGATGTGGGTTTGGAGTCAGCTCTTCTCCTCCTGTGTGGCCTTGGCATTTATTATCTGTGTGTGTTGTCTGTCCTCTCCCGAAAACCAGGTGGCACAAAATGCTGCTCACCTCCCAGGGCTTTGCCAGGGCTCAGCTTTGCACATCCTGTACTCTCCTGGTGGGGCCCAGGCTCTCAGTCTTTGCTTCTACTTTTGCATGTTGGAAGCTATCCCATCAGCACTGACTAGGAAGCTTTTTCTTGATTCCCAGGCTTTATAAATTTCAGAGTTCTGTAACCGAGATCAAGGGATTTTGAGGCAATCTTGGTAAAATTCCCTTATGCTCTTTGAAAGATCTCAGTTGTGTCATGTACATAATTAGATCAGTGGTCTAGAATAGTACTTCTCAAACCTTTGTGGCCATGGAATATCTTGGTCTGGCTGGAGTTTCAACCTCCCAAGCAGATCAGAGTCAGGCTGCCTGCCTAAAGTAAAACCCAGTCCCCACTCCCCTCCTTCTTCCCAATCTCTTCCTTGCCCATTCCTCATAGAGGCCCATGAAGCCTGCCACAAGACATAGTTTGAAAACCAGGGATCTAGGTCTCCAACCTTAAGGTGCATTCAAATCCCTCAGTGATCTTGTCAAATGCAGCTCCTGATTCAGAAGTTCCAGGGTGGACCTGAGATTCTGTACTTCTAACCAGATCCCAGTTGATGCCTAAGTGACTGGTCCATGGATAGCATTTTGAAGAGCAAGGGTCTGATCACAGAATGCCTTTTAACTTTCTCATCCTTTAATTTTGAGTTCTTTACTTACTGATACTGTGATTGTATCATACATTGAACATTTGTGTAAAATGAATGTTTCTATTGAGGGCAAAATCCTCAATTCTACACATGTGGAAACTGACCTTCTGGGATATGAAGGAGACAGCAAGTATTTGTTCCAACTCTGAGTATCTGAAGCATCTGTAAAGTATTTTGTAAAGAGCACAATTTGGGTTAAGAAGCTATTGAATTATCCATGCAATTAAGGGGAGTTCCACTTTGGTTTGGTTGCAGTCTGAATCATAAGGAGGTCTAATTTTGAGAGTTAGTGGACACTTTTCTAAGGGAACTTCTGGCAGAAACAAGTGACCTGCTTTCAAACCCTGGCCAAGGGCTGTCTCCACCATGTTCTAAGTGAGAGTTTAGAATTGTGGACAACTGTCAGTGTGTCTGGGATCGGTGTGCTTTCTTGATAATCTTAATGATGTGGTAGCTAGAAAGAAGCCTTCATGTAAATGGCCTCCATCCTTTCTATCCAACTTTGGGTTGAGTGTCCCAAGTTCATTGTTGGTAGAGTGCTCTCCCTTCTGCACTCTTTGCTGGGATATGTCTCAGAAGACCAACTGCTTTGACAGACTATAGGGCTTTGCTTGTCAGTCTTTTTCTGTTTCTGTTCAGGAATTTCATGGCTAAGGTGGGGGGCCCATTCTAGCAAGGAGACAAAGAACCCAGTTGCTAGAGTAGCCAGTGTGTTCAAGTGTCATGTGTCCTACGTGGAATATGGCAGAAGAGTGGCAGGTCCTTTGTTGCTTTGCCCAGCCCATCATTAAGAAGGATGAAAGTTTTCCCATGGAGGCAGAGGTGGCATGTGCATCTGTGAAAGCAAGGAAAGACTGAATGCCAGGTAGGCTGGTTCAGAACACAGAAGTGTTCCTTTTGTGCTCAGTTGGTGAGAACAGTCTAGTAGATGTGTGTTCCAAGGGCCCGTCAATGGGCTTCTTTAGCATCAGGCATGTGGGAAACACAGAAGGAGTGTGCCCAATGTTCCCCTCCTCTGAAAGCTGACAGTCTGGTGACTGGTCTTTCAATAACTGTCAGTGGCTATTGGTGGCCCTCATTCCTTCTTTCACTCCTTGATCCCTTCACTCTCTTGTACCAGGCACTGGGTCTACAAAGATGGAGAAGACAGGCAACTTGCTCACAGACTCACAGACAGGTGGAAAGTGCAAGGGGCCTTAAGAAAGGCACAGCGCCTAAGTTCTGGAATCTCCAAGAAGGAAGGCATAGCTTCTGGCTAGAGATGGTGAGGCTGGAGCCCAGTGTTGGAGGAGGCCTGATAAAGGATACACTGCCTTCCCATCACTTCCCCAGAACGTTCAGTTCCCCACAGGTCCATCTAGAGGGTCTGTGTATGAGCCTTCCTCGGATACCTGTTACAAAGCACAAGAATCTCTTTTCCCAGCCACCCCCTCCCACTCAGTTCCCCTCCCCAACCCCTGGTACCAAATCAGCAGCGAGAAGTAGAGCCGCAGATAGACTCTTTAAGGAGAAGTTTCTGGAAGACTATCCCTTTCTTCTGGTGTTTCCTGGGCTCTCTTAAAGCTGGGACCTTTGCTCACAGGACACAAGCAGATTTCTAACCCCTCTCCGGCTCCCTTGGGCCTTCCCTGTAGCAT
Source organism: Vicugna pacos (assembly GCF_048564905.1). Classification (NCBI taxonomy): domain Eukaryota; kingdom Metazoa; phylum Chordata; class Mammalia; order Artiodactyla; family Camelidae; genus Vicugna; species Vicugna pacos. The sequence goes on from NC_133023.1 coordinate 104,786,757, forward strand.
AACCACGCTTCCTAAAACACAGCTTTGCCCAGGGCAGCCCCCGGCTCCCAAAGCTTGGCATTCAAGTGCCTGAACCTCTCTGGCCTCAGTTTCCCCATCAGTCAAACAAGGACAATGAAAACGGTCCTCAACCCACTGCTTTTATGACTATGAGCACTGAATGGGACCGGGCTCAGCAATCACTCTGTATGCCTCATGAGGCTGTAATCCTCACACAGCCTTCCTCAAGGTGGCCCTCCCCGGCCTCCTTGGTTGTGGCCACACCTTCTACCCCTAAGCCCTTCTTCCTGATAACCTTCCAGAACCCTGTCTATAGTACTCTTTCTGTGCAAGGTCACCCTGGGCAGTTTTTGTTGTGTGTAAATACGTGTGTGCCTTGTTACCCCAGCTAGACTGGAATCCCTCTGAGGGTAATGACCCTAGTCACCTTTGTGCTGTCCCCAGAGCCTGCCTCTGCCGGAGGAGACACTGACTAGATGCTGACTGCTGATGGCGATAAACTGTCCAGTTCATCTCGCATTCATCGGCTCTCTGCCAGTCCGGACTTGGCAGATGGATGAGACAGGCCCTGCCGTGGAGTCAGCGTGTGCTGGATGGGTAAGCTAGACGCGTATGTCAGTCATCTCATTTGAGGCAGGACCAGACACTCTCCGCAGAAAGAGCTGTCTGAAGTGCTGTGAGTCCTCAGGAGGGTCCGGGATGCGTCTCTCTGGGATATCAGGGAGGCTCTGGAGGTTGGCCGGCAGGCTCTGAGCTGTGCACTGAAGAGTGGGCGGGGTTTAGAAGGTGGTGATACGGGAGTCCACTCTCAAGAAGCCAGCTTTCAGTTGAAGGACAGAAGGTCAGTGGTGATGAGGAAGAATAGTCCAGGCAGAGGAGGTGGAGCGAAGGTGCTGCCCACATCTCTCTTTTGGTCCTTGAATCAACCTGGTGAGCAGGGGCTGTTATAGCCACTGGACAGATGAGGACACCGAGGGCACAGAGGCTGAGGGACTTGGCTGAGCTCTTTGAGTTGGCTAGGGGAGAGCTGGAATTTGAACAGAGGTTCAGCCAACCCAGAGTTGGCATGGCCACCAAGCAGAGTGGGAACTCAGGACTGGCACCCTGATGCTCAGGCTGTGGGCCTGCTGCCCTGAGTTATGCTCCTGAGACGCAGGGCTGGACTTGGGCCCTGAGCGTGCTCTTGGCCAAGTCTCTTTGCTACATGTCTTGTCCCCTGTCCACAGGGCAAGGGGCTCAGCCTTGTTGCTTTGACCATTTTGGCCCCTTCCAGCTCCAGTGAAGTGTGACTCAGGAGTTTTGAATTGTGTTGTTTGTCTGTGAGCAGGTCCACATCTTCCTTCAGATTACAGGGGCTACTGTTGCACTTGAATCAGGAGTATCCATTTCACAGGGTATACTTTATGATGGCAACCAGAGTCAGCTCCGTTCCCTCGCCTGCGACCGGTGCTCCATCCAGTGTAAGGAGAGTCTGAGTGAGACGGGAGATTAAGGGCCTGCTGTGTCGCACAGCTGTCCAAAGACACTATCTGGAAATTGTCATCCCTAGTACTGGCTTCCAGGAATACTACTGCTTCCTGTGCCAAAGTACACAGCATCAGGACAAGAGGCTTGAGGCTGGAGGGTACACTGTGGTGTCACTGTGCTTTACAGCACTAGGTACCCGAAGTATGTTGACACTGGAGGAGAACCAAGGTTCACAGTATGTGGAGCTAGAAACGAGTCTGTGGGAAAGTCTAGTCATGAGTCAGGTATGTCAAATCAATGACAAGTTTTCATGTATGATTCTAACTCCTTTCCTTAGGAATCAAAGAATCTTTGATCAGCAAACCTAAATTTTAAAAAACTTTAGAACTTTTTAAATGGAAGTATACTTTGCAAACAGGAAAAATTCACAAATATTAAGTGAACAGATTAATGGCTATTCACAAAGTTAACACACCAGTAACCAGCATTTATATTAAGTAATAGAACATTACTAGAACTCCCTTGTGATCCCTTCCAAGTTACAACTTCTGCCCAAGGGTAACCACTATTCTGACATAACATCTTTGATTACTTTACATAAACAGAATCCTGCAATATGTACTCTTATTATTGTCTGGGTTCTTGTACTTCATATTGTTTGTGAGATTCATCCATCTTGTCATGTGAGCAGTATTTCCTTTATTCTCATCACCACACAACATTCCATTTTATGACTGTACTTTGATTGATTTATCCATTCCACTGTTGGCAGACATTGGCATAGTTTCCAGGTTCTTGCTATTACAAATAAAGCTGCTATGAATATCCTTGTATTTTGTTTCTTTGGTAAATATATGTTTCTGCTGCATGTATGTCTAGAGGTGGAATTGATGATTTATAGGATGTACATATGTTTGGTTTTAGCATATATTTCCAAGTAGCCTTCCATAGTGGCTGTAGTAATTTACACTACTACCAGCAATGTGTGAGTTCCAGTTGCTCTCCATCCTTGGTAGCACATGCTGTCACTTAGGCAGGTGTGCAGGGGGATCTTATTTTGGTTTGTTTATTTACTTATATAGATAAAACTGCTATGGTGTACAATTTCATGACGTGGGGCTAAGCACAGAGTTGTGTATCCATTACTACAATCAAGATACAGAAGAATTCCATCACCTCCCAAATTGCCTGGTGCTGCCTCTTTGTATTCTTCCCCTCGCCCATTCCTAAACCCTGGCAGCCACTGTTCTGATTGCTATCCCTGTAAGTTTTACCTTTTCCAGATTGTCAAGTAAATGAAATCGTATGGTGTGTAGTGTTTTGGGTCTGGCATCTCTCACTTAGCAAAATGCCTTTGAGATTCATTCATGCGGTTGTGTGTATCAGCAGGTTACTCCTTTCTGTTGCTGGGTAGGAGTCCTATTGTATAGATGTACACATTTTGTTTATCCATTCACCAGTTGAGAGACATTTGGCTTGTTTCCAGTTTTTGTCTATGATGAATGAAGTTATTATACATATTTATATACAGGTTTTTGTGTGAAATAATTTTTCATTTCTCTTGAGTAGATATCCAGGAGCAAGATTGCTGGTTACCTGGTAAGTGAATGTTTACCTTTATAAGAACCTGCCAAACTTCTGCAGAGTGGTTGTACCATTTTGCATTGCCACCAGCACTGTGTGAGAGTTCCAGTTGTTCCACATCCTTGCTAGCAGTTGGTGTTGCTAGGTTTTTAAATTTTATTTTTATTTTTTGTTTTTTTTAGCCATTCTGAGGTGTATAGTGACATCTCATTGTGGTTTTAATTTGCATTTCTCTGATGATGAATTATGTTGGGCATCTTTCCATGTACTTATTTGCCATCCATATAACTTCTTTGGTGAATTTTCTGTTCAGATCTTTTGCCCATTTGAAAAATAGTTGTGTTTCTTTTCTCTTCTTTTTTCTTTTCTTAAGCAACCATGAATTGGCATGTCTGTCTTCCAGTAAAACCTTGTACTTCTCAAACTCGAGTCTAAAGGTGCTTTTTTTCTTTTTTTAATTACAACTTTTTTGAAGTATAGTTGATTTACAGTATTGTGTTAGTTTGAAGTCCTTATTTTCTTATTGTTAAATTTTTAAACTTTATTTTAAAGTAATTATAGATTCAGTGGAAGTTGCAAAGAAATCTATGAAAAGGTTGCATGCATCCTTTACTCAGCCTCCCCTAGTGTGAACATCTTGCATAACTAAAGTTGAATGTTAGACCAGGAAGCTGACATTGGTACAATTCACAGAGCTTATTCATATTTCACCAGTTACACATGCTTGATTTTGTGTGTGTGTGTGTGGTTCTATGAAATTTTATCACATGTGTAACTTTGTGTAACTTCCACCACAATCAAAGTTCAGAATTGTACCATCACTACATGATCATCACACCTCACTGGTACCCTTTTATACTGTTTATAGCCTCCCCGCTTCCTACCCCACATCCCTTACCTTTGGAATCCACTATTTTGTTCTTCATCTCTGTAATTCTGTTAGTCTAAGAATGTTGTATACATGGACTCATACTATAGTATGTAACTTTAAAAAATTTTTATGGAAGTGTAGTTGATTTACAATGTTAGTTTCAGGTGTACAGCAAAGTGATTCAGTTATACATATAGTATGTAACTTTTTGATACCGGATTTTTTTTTTTTTACTTAGTGTAATTTCCTGGAAGTTTATTCAAGTTGTTGCCTGTATCAATAGTTTGTTTCTTTTTATAGCTAGATAGTATTTCATAGTATGGATGTAGCACAATTTACACATTCACACCTTTTGGTAGCTTCCAACTTTTGGCTATTACAAATAAAGCGGCTATGAACATTCAAGTTTCTGCACTGACATAAGTTTTCATTTCTTTGCAATAAATGCCCCAAAGTGCAATTTCTGGGACATCTTGTAAGTCAATTTTTATCTTTTAAAGAAACTGCCAAACAATTTTCCAGAGTGGCTGTGCCATTTTATATTTTAACCATCAGTGTATATAAGTGATCCATTTTCTTGGCGTCCTCACTGGCATTTGGTGGTGTCACAATTCTTTATTTTAGCCACTTTGATTGACTTGTAGTAATATCTCATTGTGGTTTTCATTTCTATTTCCTGTATGGCTAACAATGTTGAATATCTTTTCATGTGCTTATTTGTCATTTATATATCCTCTTTGGTTAAATGTCTCTTCATATCTTTTGCCATGTGCTAATGGGATTTTGTTTTTTAGATGTTGAGTTTTGAGAGTTCTTTATATATTCTAGATACAGGTCTTTTGTGGGATATATAATTTGCAAAATTTTTTCCCAGTCTATAACTTGTCTTTTCATCTCCTTTACAGGTCTACAAAGCAAATTTTTTTAAGATTTGATGAGGTACAGTTTATCAGTTTTTACTTTTTTTGGATGATGCTTTAAATCAATCGAACATCGTTGTGTGAATCTGTTTCTATGTTCTCTATTCTGTTAATCTGTGTGTCTCTACCTCTTCCAGTACCACACTGTCTTGATTATTGTGTTGCTGAGTTGCTGTGTTGGAGAGTTATTTATATATTTTGAATACAAGTCCTTCTTCAGAAATGTGATTTACAGAGAATTTTTTCCCCTGGACTGTGATTAGTCTTTTCAGCCTCTTAACATTGTCCTTTATAGATATCTTTCTTTTATCGATTTCCAGTATGGTCTGAAAACATACTTTTAATGATCACTATTCTTTAAAATTCATTGAAGTTTTTTTCTTTTAATGGCCCACAACATGTTTGATCATTATGAATGTTCCACATGCAGTTGAGAATAATGTGTTGAGTGGAGTTTATACACACACACATGTGCATGCACACACACACGTACATGTGAATTAGGTCAGATTGGTTGATAGTGCTGTTCAAGTAACCTACAGCTTTACTAATTTTCTGCCTATATGTTCTATCAGTTACTGAGAGGAGTGTTGAATTCTCTGATTGTAACTGTGTATTTCTCTTTTTCTCCTTTCAGTAGTACCCATTTTTGTCTGATTTTTTTTGATTCTTTATTTTGTTTTTGTTTTTGTTTTTTGTTATTTTGTTTGTTTTATTGTCAGTATTATTTTTTATTAAAGTATAGTCAGTTTCAATGTGTCAATTTCTGATGTACAGCATAATGTCCCAGTCATGCATATATATACATATATATTCATTTTTATATTCTTTTTCATGAAAGGTTACTACAAGATGTATTTTTAAGCTCTGTTATATACCTTATTGGAGAGTTGACTGCTTTATTGTATAATTTTCCTCTTTATTCTGAAGTTTTTGTCTGGTGTTACTATAGCTACTCTGGTACAATATTTTGCTACTGTTTTTGCTTTAGACAGCCAGTTATCTTTTAGGTCAATTAAATGTAAGAAAAATCAATGTTATTTTACCTTCATTTAGTTCTTTTTAGCATTCTTGATTTGTTTGTGAAGATCCATGTTTCAGCCTAATATATTTCTTCAGCCTGAAAAACTTTAATTTTCTTGTAGAATATGACTATTGGCTATGATTTCTATCATTCTATTTTCCTGAGAAAGTCTTTATTTCTCTTTCATTCAAAAAGCTAGCCTTATGGAGATATAATTTACATGCTGTAAAATTCACCTTTTTAAGGGTGCAGTTGAGTGATTTTTAGTAAATTTACAGAGTTGTGTAACCATCACTCAAATCTGCTTTTAGAATGCTGTCTTCACCCCAAAGATCTCTCATACCATAAGTCAATCACGTTCCCACCCTCAACCCCAGGCAACCACTAATCTACTTTCTATGCCTATAGATTTGCCTTCTTTGGAATTTCATATACAATATAGAGTGTTTTGTATCTGGCTTCTTTCATTTAAAATAATGTTTTTGAGGTTCATCCATGTTGTAGCATGTATCAGTATTTTGTCCCTTTATATTGCTGAATAGCATTCTATGGCATGGATGTACCATGTTTTGTTTATCTGTTTTCTTGTTGATGAGCACTTGAATTGTTGTCAGTTTTTGGCTGTTATGGATAATGCTTTTATGAACATTTGCTTATAAGTCTTTGTGTGGACATGTTTTCATTTTACTTATAACCTAGAAGTGAAGTTTCTAGTTCACATGGTAAACTTATATTTAACATTTAAAAAAATGTTTCTTTAAACTATTTTAGAAGAGGTTGAATAGACTATTTAAGATACAGTATTTGTATAATACTATTCATTCTCTATTTTGTTCAAGGTGATGATTTTTTTAAAATGTGAAACTGCTGCCATGTCATCAGGTTACTATACCTTTTACATCAGAACTAGAGTGCACTATGTTTTACATTTTAAGGAACTAACTACCAAAGTGTTTTCCAAAGTAGCTGCACCAATTTACACTGGCACCAGCAATGGCACCTTAAAAATTTTTAGATATCTTCTGGGTATAGACTTCTGAGTTGCATGGTTTCTGATGAGATATCTGATGTAATTTTTAATTTTTTCCCTCTATATAAAGTTTCTTTTTTTCTCTGGCTGCTTTCAAGATTTCCTCTTATGTTTTGTTTTCAGTAGTCTGATATGCCAATGGGAGGTTTACTGGGGGCTTTGAACTTCTTGTATTTGTGATTTGGTACTTTCATTTAATTTTGGGAAATTCTCACCCATTATGTTGTCATAAAATAAAAAATAAAAATGAAACAATCTCCCATCCCTCTGTTTTATATTATCTTAGATATTCTTCTAAATTTTCTTTGTGTTTCAATTTGGGTAATTTCTGTTGACTGATTTTCAAGGTCACAGATTCTTTCATTGGCTGTGTTGGGATTACTGGTGAGACCATTGAAGGTATTATTTATCTTTGCTACTGTGCTTTCTACTTCAAGCATTTCTATTTTGTTGTTTCTTACTTTGCATTTTTCTACTGCAGTTACCTGCTTGTCTAGCATAATATCCACCATTTCCATTTGAGCCTTTAACATGTTAACCATAATTATTCAAAATTCCTTGTCAGATAGCTCCAGTGTCTGTGTCATATCAGATTCTGGCTCTGATGATCACTTTGTTCCTTGGGAGTGTGACTTTTCTTGCCTTTTTGTGCGTTTTTATTTCTCATTTGTTTGTTTGCAGCCAGACATCTTGTGTAGGATAATAGAGACTGAGGTGAAAAGTTTTTATACCTGGAAATGGGTATCTATTTCTTTCTGCTGGGTCTTCAGAGCAGAGTTTTGAGTTAACCTTGTTAGGAGTTGAATTGGGTTTGAGGCTGTTGCTCTGTCTACACTCAGGCTTCGAACTCCTGTAGTGATTCCTTGTGCTTAGCATTAGAGTTGGTTTTCCAGAGCAGTGTCTTTTCCACACTGAGCTTTAGGTCTTCCCTTGATACTGTGCCTCTGATGGTGTTTTGCCTGCTCTTCTTCCTCTTCTGTTATTTTCCCGGTACTATTCTGCTGTTACTAGTTACTTGAATTTGTTTGATTAGTGAAGTGGGGAATTGGGAGGGGGCATTTTCTGTTGTTCTTCTTATTAGTCTTAGGTGCCAAGTCCATGATATGGCCTCAAGTCTTCCCTCTTGTGTGATTCTGGGCGCAGTGCATATTTCTGCCTTTCCCCCAGGAGTAGTTTTTTTCATTTTACCTTCTCCCAGCTGCAGTGAATTTCTACAATTACCCTAGAGGTAATGGAGTTGGTGTCCTTTCTCCACAGAGAAAGTCCTTTCCCCACTCTAGGGGAGATAGGGGAAATGCATGGGGTAGAGATTCTTATCCCTCCTGCATGGCTAATGTTTCTCTCTCCAAGGTCTGCATCTCAATGGTCCATTCTTAGGGCTGTTTCTAATCTTTTCAGAAAGAACCCAGTAGAATTCATGGAGAAAAAATCTGCAATAGAGTGCAAACTCACCCAGTCTCTGAGGCCCTCAGAGGCTTCAGACTGTCCTGCCAGTACACGATCTGCCTCCACCAATTCATCAGTGTTTCTAGCTGAACTCTTAGCAGTTTTTGGTAAGCTTACCCCAGGTAAGTGATTACTCACAGCTCCTCTCCTCCTTTAGGGACTGTATCTCATCATAGTTTGGGCAAGTTTGCTGCTCTGTAAACTCTGCTCTCCAATGCAGTAAAAACATTTATGCATTTGAAGTTAGTCTGGCTTGTTTTTGTCTTAACTATGGGAATGATGTTTCTTCCATCTTACTGTATCCCAGAGTGGAGGCTATGTCTTAGCTGATGAATTAGATTTCCTTAAGCTCAGACTGCTCAGCCCCTCAAAACCTTTGTAGTTACTCATACACTGGAGTGTGCGGAATGCTTCCTTCTTGTGACTATTGTTCCTAAAATGTTCTGCTGTGTTTTGTAGTAAGTACATGTTGACTATTTTGGGGTATTCCTATTTTCTGGTATTTCACATGCTTTTATTTATTCCTTCCACTTCCTCTTAGCAGATGTTGACACTATACTGTTTCGTAGCTATTACTGGATTATCTCTACCTGGTCATGTTTTGGGTTTCATTAGGATACCTTTTTACCTACTTTTGCTGTAGATGTTGTTTATGTGTGTTTGTTCTATTATTCTAGCACTTTATCTGTTTAAAGCGGGGGATTCAAATTTAGGGAGATTCAAAACTATGATGGTACTGCTGCCTAAAATGTTGCCTTCCTTTTTTGAAGGATATTTTTGCTGGGTATAAAATTCTAGTTTGGCAATCAACTTTTTAAAAAAGAAGTTCTTTGGTTAATGCCGTTTCAGAGTTCAGTAAATATCTTGAGGGAAAATCTGGCAGAATATCGGGCTCAGTTTCCCCTCTTTCTTTCACCAGAATCCTGGCTCTTTAAGCCTCTAATATTTTTTTCTCCATCTCCAATAGACTACTCAATGCTCTGCTCATTTCTCTCCTCTTAGTAGAGGCCCTCAGTCCATGCTCTTGCTTACATCCTCGCCCATTTATCTCATGCCCAGAATCAGCAAACATTCTGAGGGAAAAAAATGGCTGCAGACTGTCATTGCCTCTCTTTTTTGAAGTCCTTGTTGTCTCATCATGCTCTAGTGCCCTCAAACAGACGTTTTAAAATTTTTATCTGGCTTTTCTCATTATTCTCAGTGGTAGCATTAGTCTACTATAAGCCACTCCATCACATTCATAATCAGAAGTCCACCTTTACCCTAAGTATTTGCAGACAATCTCTTTTTCATGAACTGAAATAATTGCTGAAGGGAGATGTTTTAGAAGATTCCTTTTCAGATAGACTTATAACTGCTCTTCAAGAAGAAAAACTCTTAAAGATGAACAAATATGACAGAAACTGAGGGAGACTGTTACATTGCATCATTTCCCTGATGTCTGTTTTGTGGTAGACAAGATAAGGAATTATTTAAGTTAGTATCAGATTAATTAGGTTAGAAAACTAGTTTTTCATAGATACTGCAAAGACAGAGATCAATCCTAACCTCTGTACTTTGGGGGTCTGAATGAAAGAGGTATTGCTACCTTCTGGTCGTTAGAAGCCCACAGTAGTGCTGCTACTCAAAATTATTTCCCCTTGGTATGTTAATTGTTCTAGTAAAACACCAATAATCCTTCATTTACGTCTCAAAGACTCAGACATATGCACTCAAAATAAATCACAGGAGCCATGTCCTTCTTTGGAGATAGAGAGCTCCATGCTGAGGAATCTACCAGGGAAGAGGAACTCCCTCAAGAATACAATTTACTCTTCTAATTATCATGCTTTCTGCCACAGTGCCACAGACACCCTTAACTGTATGTTCCACAGCTATGCAGAAAGTTGCAAGAGAAAATCAGATTGTGTCTTCTGCAAGGTCTTCATCCTGGAGGCTCTCCAGAAAGGGTGATAGGGCTGCAGAAAAACAGAAAGCTATCTTCTGTTCACAGGCCCTGCATTTCCATAAAAGGGGTGTTTGGATCTTAGCTCTACTATTCACCAGTTGCATGACCTTGGGCCACTGCCTCACCTCTCTACATAAATTTCCTCATCTCTAACATCATCCTAACAACATTGGCTTCATAAGGCTGTTGTGAAGATCAACTGTAATAATGGGAGAGAAAGTCATTTGTAAATTTCAAAGTGCAGCATACTGGAAATTGGTGTGACCTCGATCATTTCATCCTCCTTTACTCTTTCTGGAGTCCCAGGGCTGGGAGAGATCTAATCCCACATTTCATCTAATACAGTAATCTTTTCAGTGTCCAAGACAGATGGCCTTTTAGCTTTTGCACTTAGAGCTCTTTCAGAGATGGATAGCTTTCCCTTATGCTTGTCTGCCAGCCCATACACTGAGTCCTGGGATACCCAGAACTTCTGATCTCCTATGGCTGAGGAGGGAAGAGCAATGAAGTCTTCAGAAATCTAGAGCTATGCTGTGTGTTTAGTCTTGCCCAGCTTCTGATATGGGAAACTCGCAGCTTCCTGTTGGGAAATCTTGTCAGCTCTGAAAATGGGTTTGGTTTAATCTAGACCCTCTCCTCTAAACACATGGAATTTCCTAAGGAAAACCAAGTGTTGATCCACCCCTCCAGGGCTTCTTTGGGTCTTTGGCATGGTTCTTCCTCTGAAAGGTCAAAATTACTTGTGATTCTGGTAAGAGCTGGAGGCATCTAGTCATCTAAGCAGTCACTCAAGAGGATAGGGAAGAAGAAATACTTAAGAAGCAGGAGGGACTATTTAGCACTATCAGGTTAGCTAACTGACTAATTATGCTAACCTTTTCTATGTGAAAAAATTAGTCATAGAACCCTAAAAAGTTATTTAATCTTATTGGGATTGTACACATGTATTATTTATTTCACATTAGTTGTTTTCATCTGAGTTTAACAAGTGATGTCTTAACATTAGGCCTATCTAAAATTAGCATAGACCTTTGTTCTCTGCAAAAGTGCTATTGCAAATGATCTCTAAAGGCCTTTTCTGGCTCTAAGATAGGTCTACACTTCTTGGATTCCTTCCTGTAATCCTTTTGGAATAACTTGGGCTCTTTCCCAGTCTACCTGGGATGGGCTTCTTGTACAGTCTGGAGACAAGGCAGTGGCCTGCATGGTCTGTCACCTTCCCTTTGGTCTGAGACTCTGGTGACTGGTAGAGCTCTTATTTGTAGTCACAATTACAGTCTAATATTGGAATTATCCACAGACTGCTGCTTGGAGAAATTAAACCTCTTAGAGACAGTTGCAATAAAAGAATTCTATCAAAAATAATTTGCTGAATTGTGACTGCAAACAAAATAGCTTTGTGGGGACAAAATGTACTCCTGACAAGGGAGCCTTATGCTTGTTTTCCAGCTTCTCCTCCTAGCGCTTCACTTCTAATCTCTCTGCAGAAAGAAACATTTCAACAGGGAACCAAGTTGAAATTGGGACAAGTTATCTTCTCAAAGTCCTGCATTCTCACCCCTACCTCAGAAGGAAAAAACTTTTTGTTTAATCAAATAATGTGATGATGTCTCATATTTTGTTGGCAACATTTAGAATGTTTACTCTCCTAAGGGGATTTTGGGGTTATGGCTAAATTGTTTTATCTGGGTTATTTTTGACTCTATTCTGGGGAAAACAAAGTTCTTTGTATATAGCATGTATCTCATAAAATACAGCCTGAGAGACTTGGGAGAGAGCAGGAGCATCATTAGTTCTCATTCTGTAGGTGGAAATAATAAAGCACGGAGAGGCAAACATATTTGCCAAGACAGTGATTCTCAACTCCATTTTGGGGGCATTCCAGGGTGTCTCATGGGATCTTACAAAATTGCTCTAAAACTCTCAAAACAAAATTCCTCTCAATTGGCTTTATTTTTTTTTTTTTGAAGTTCTAGCATTTTAAGGTTAGGGTCACTGAGTTTTATCAATTTCTTAAAAAAAGTAGGACCAATGAAATGTCAAAACCACAAAAACATTTGGGAAGCAGTGGACTAGTCAGTACCAGGACAAGCATTAAAATAATTCAGGTCAGGTTCTGAGATGTGTAAACTCTTGGCTCATCCTCCATGGATCTGTATTTCCAAAGACAATGTTATGTGATGGTACATCTGAGGATGCTTCTCTTCTGGGCAGGCTTTTTACAGCACTTGGGAATAATCCTAATGGCCTTTTGTGGTGACTTGATTTTTTTCACAACTAGAGAGGTGAGAAAGTATATGTACACTTGAACAGTGAGCATTTTAGTTTGGCTGGAGCACAGGCTCATTGTGGGAGAAATACTTCAATTATGTTTGGAAAGGTCGGTTGGGGTCACATGTTTAAAGACCTTGAATACTACACTGAGGTATCTCAGTTGTTTTTGAATAGGCAGTTTGGAAGCAGTGAAGGTTTTTGAACAGTGGTTGGAGGAGAAATGGGCATAAGAAATGGGCAGAGTTAGACCCCAAGAATATTAACATGGCTAGAATGTGTAGGTTTGGATAGTTGGGACAAGTGAGGACAGGGTGATCAGTCAGAAACTTGCCACAGTCTGGATGGAAGATGTTATGGAGGTTGTCGAACTATATCGTGAGCTGTGTCATTGTGCTGGTGTTTGAAAGCACATAACAGTGTTACCTCTTGAATTCCACAGGCTTTCTTGTTATGCTGGCTAGGATTTTGCCTGGCTCAACTGAAAAATAAAAGTTTACTTTGCCTTTCAGAATGGTTCAAAGGTATTTGTTAAGTATGTGCTTCTCAAACTGTGTACAGTACTCTTGCCATCATGAAGTCTGTGTAGTTACATGAAGCTCCATGTCAAGTTTGACTATCTCCAGTTTATTGAATTGAAAGAGAGGGCGTCACTGGCATCATACAGACCAACTCAGCAATTTAACCCACACATGCTTTCAGATGTGCTATGTGTAAGCTTGAACAATGGGGCCTCCTTCCATTCTAATGTTAGAGGAAATAGAATATTTCCCTGTAGTGTTTGCCACTATTTGGCTTATATTTAAAGAGGTAAATATAAAGGTAATACAATTTTGACTTGAGTTTTTGTCTACCTAAAAGCTTTTTTCTAAAAACACTAATCAATGGGTTGGGATATCCAGCAAATAACTATTTAAAGGATTAATTTGTTTCAATAAAAAAATTATTTTTCTGTACTTTTCTTTATATGAACTTTTGGCAAAAGAGATTTTTCCCTTTACATACTTCTTATGATAGATAAATTCCATCATTTCCCCACTAAGTAAGAGAAACAATGCTGAAAATGGTAGAATAATTCTTAAGTTATGGGAGCACTTTAGCATCCACAGGAACCTTGGGTAAGTACCATGAACCTTGACCCTTATGGGTAATTTGCAAGTCCTTGGCAGTACAATAGGATGTGTTTATTCACTGTGAAGCCAAGGAAACCCGTTGTGTCACAGGTAAGCTTGTATATTGATGCCATGTTGACTTTGTTGTTGCCATATCCTTGCACTGACAGTTCTTCTGAGCCCCACTGTTCCAGTTATTGTGATGATTTGTGTATTTTTATTTCTAAGAGAATCTGAATAATTTTATTTATGTTTTGATCTGCTTTCATCACTGCCCACATCTACCCCCATTCCACTAGGTGGCATTCTTACCCATGAAACTACCACAGTCACACACATTACAAGTGACCAAGTTAGCAGGCTGGGTTGTGCTTTTCTCTGAGGATGAAATGCTTTTGGGTTGCTGATATCCTTGTCCCACTACTCCCAAATTGGGCACCAAGATGCTGCTTCATACCTGCCCACCTTTCAAATTCTCATAAGTGTTAATTAGTGCTATGGTAGGCGCAGGGACAGGATTTAAGCTAAACCATGGTGCTGGCCCTCTGGGAGCTCACATCTAGCAGCAGGGGGCAGATTGCAGACAAGCTGGAGAATGGGGCTGGGGCTGTGGCAGGGGAGGGGATGCTTCTGACTGGAGGCTCTGCATGACTAGAGGTACTGAAGGCCTAGAGGTCCAAGACTGATTTGTGTGGCTATTGGCATAGGGTGAGGGCTCCCTGGCATGCAAGGAAATGGAGAGAGTAGCATCATTGTGTTAGTTCACTGGTAGTGCCCTGTGTTCTGCCCTGGATGCCAGAGGAGGAAAGCAATGGCCATAAATGCTTCCTCCCCTCCCAGAACCGACTGGGTTCCCTCATAGTCTCAGAGACAGAAGATCAAATATGTCCTCACTGTTCCAGAACCAATAAGTGGGAGTATCTAGAGCTCTCTCACTTGGTTTTATTTATTTTATTTTTAATTTTGGGGAAATAAAAAAATAGAAAATCACACCCACAAAAGTAACAATCACCTATGTTCCTACTAACAAGAAGTAATCATTTGTACTATTTCATTATTGTTTTAATTTGTAATTCCATTATTATATAATGATATGGAGCATCTTTTCTTATGCTTATTTGCTATCTGTATGTCTTCTTTGGTTAAATGTCCAGATCCTTTGCCCATTTTTAAATCGGATTTTTTGTTTTCTTATTGTTGAGTTTTAAGGATTCTGTGTATATTTTAGGTATAAGTCTTTTATCTGATATGTATTTTGCAAATATTTCTCCTAGTCTGTGAGACATTTTTAACAATGTCCCTCACAGACTTTTTTAATTTTTTTAAAATTTAATTTTTTAAAAATAAAGTATAATTCCTTTTTATGGCTAAATAATATTCAATTTTATGTATATACCACATTTTGTTTATACATTCAACTGGTTGATGGACACTTCATTTGTTCCCTTTTGGCTATTATGAGTAATGCTGTTATAAATATTTGTGTACAAGATTTTGTTTGGACATATATTTTCATTTCCTTTGGGTGTATATATATACACCTAGGAGTGTAATTGCTGGATCGTATGGCTACTCTATGTTTAACTTTTTGAGGAACTGCCAAACTGTTTTCCATGGAAACTGCTTGACTTTTCCAAAGCGACTGCACCATTTTACATTCCCACTAGCAATGTAGGAGGGTTCTATTTTCTCCGTATCCTCACCAACACTTGTTATTATCTGTCTTTTTGTAGTGGATATGAAGTAGTATCACTTTGTGTTTTGATTTGCATTTCCCTAATGACTTGATGTTGAACATATTTTCATGTGCTTATTGGCCATTTGCATACCTTCTTTTCCTCTTCACTTTTGATATTCTCTTCTATGGGAATTTTACCAATTCCACTAATACCTTAATATAGATGATTTTCAGATATTAACTTTCATGTCTGAACTTCCTCATGAGATTGTCTCAGATTCTCATCTGCCTTCTAGAGATTAATGTCCTGATTGTGTCTCAGAATTAGTATATCCCAACTGACTCATCATCTTTCTGTGTTCCTAATTCTGTTAATTATACCATTACTCTTCTAATCACCCAAACTTAAAACTTGGCAACATATATGGATGTAAGAGAAATGGGATAAAGAAGAGTTGATTCATTGCCAAGTTCTATGTTACTTTCATAATATTTTGTATCTGTTTTCTCTTTACCATCTCCTTCTTTAAAATATTTCTTATTTTTAATGGAAGTACCAGGATTGAACCCAGGACCTTGTCCATACTAAACATGTGCTCTACCATTGAACTATACCCTCCCCCTGCTACTCTCTCCTTCTTGATCTCTAACCACTTTTGACTTTCTTAATCCCTTATTCTCCTGGTTCTCTTATCTGATTGTTTTACCCCAAGTTTTTTTTTTTACTTGCCCCTTAAAGGACCTGCCTCATCTTCTGTGATCATTGTAAGTCTGCCTTGGTTATTTTTATGAAATCCCAAGATGTGAACTATCATTTACACATTTATAACTCCTAAATATATATTTATAGTCCTGAAATATCTGGAGAACTTCAGACACATATATCCAACTATCTGTAGGACATCTCTAGTTCACGGCCTTCTCAAAATCAATACAGTCATCCCTTGGTATCTGCAGGGGATTGGTTCCAGGACTCCCATAAATACCAAAATCCAAGGATGTGTAAGTGCCTTACATAAAATGACAGTATTTGCATATAACCTACACACATCCTCTTGTATACTTTAAATCATGTCTAGATTACTTATAATACTGAATACAATGTAAATGTAAATAGCTGTAAATACAATGTAAATGCCATATAAATAATTCCAGAGCACAGCAAATTCAAATTTTGCTTTTGGGAACTGTCTGGAATCTTTTTTTTTTCAAATATTGTCAATCCACAGTTGGTTGAATCTGTGGATGTGGAACCTGTGGATCCAGAGCCAACTGTATGTTTAAACTGAATTCTTCCCATCCCAACTGCCCCTAAATATGCTCCACTTCTCATATTCCCAGTTGATGGCAACACCATTCATCTGAGGTACTTAGAAATCTTACAGAGGTACTTACAGAAATCTGGCCATCATTCCTTTTCTCTCCCTCTCCCCCAAAGCCAAACATTCACCAAATCTGTTCTATCATAAAATTAATCGTTAATCTGCTATATCTTCATGCTACTTCTTTTTTTGAAGTATAGTCAGTTTACAATGTTGCATCAATTTCTGGTGTACAGCATAATGTTTTAGTCACCCATATACATATACTCCTTTCCATGTTCTTTTTTATTGTAGGTTACTACAGGATATTGAATATAGTTCCCTGTGCTTTACAGTAGGACCTTCTTGTTTATCTGTTTTATATATAATCATTAGTATCTGAAAACCATGACATGCTACTTCTTTGTTCAAGCTTTTATCTCTCATTTAGATGATTTCAATGATCTTCAATCTTGTTTTCCTGTCTATGGTCTCTCACCATGGCACCACAGCCCCCACAGTTGAGGCATGGTGGTGTGGAAGAGAGAAGTGTCAAGTATAAGCCTCCAGGTTTCTGGCATGGCTGCCTGGGTAGAATATTGTATTTCTTTTTTGGGGGGAGGGAGTATTTAGATGTATGTATGTATGTATGTATGTATGTATGTATGTATGTATGTATTTTAGTTGAGGCACTGATGATTGAACCCAGGACCTTGTGTATGCTAGGCAAACACTACCACTGAGCTATACCCTTTCCCCTAGAGTGTGGTATTTTTGACCAAGATCAGGAATGGAGGGTGGAAAGAGAATGGAGAACAATTGATCAATTCAGCATGGAACCTGCTGAATTTGAGGCACTGTGGGACATCCAGATGGGAGGATGGGTATGTTATTTTGGAACTCAGGGCTCTGGAAACACAGATCTGGGCCCCTCTCTATGGGGGATTTAAAGTCATGTAGATACTAGAGATCTCTCAAGTAGACTGTGGAAAGAATGCACCTTCAATTTTTCTACCCCTTTCTGCCTTCAAGAGTTGTTTTCATGGTGAAGCAGGAGCTTTTTTTTTTTTTTTGTGGAATACTTCAGCAAGACAAGGCAAAATAATGAAAATGGCTGAAAGGTGGATTTAGGGAAGCTGAATTGAAGCCCTGCCTCTGCCACTTCACCACTCTGCAACTCTGTGCAGTCACTCAGCTTCTCTCAGCCTCTTAAGTCTTCATCTAGAAGACAAGAATAGTAGGAGTATATGCCTCACAGGGTTATTCAGAAAGTCCAATGAGAACATGTATGTGAAAAATGCCATGTAAAGAACCATAAAAACATTAGCCCCCGCCCCGAAACTTGGACCAATATGTAGGAATTGTAGGGAGGCAGATTTTGGCCCAATGTAAGGAAAGGCTGTCTAATGCCTTGAGCTGTTGGATGATAGGAAGAGCTTTGAGGGAGGGGAAGCTCTGAGGCTCTGGAGGTCTTTCTTTAAACAGTAGCTGGGTTTCTGGGGCTTCTGCTGAGAGTTTTGTTGCCAGGGGTGCTGCTGCCCTCGACGACCTCTGAGCTCTTTCATGGCTCACATAGTGAGTTACTAGGACACTTCTTTACCTTTTCTCTGAAAACTTTTATACCACTTAGATTTTTTTTAATTGTAAAAGCAACAGAAGTGCATGGTTGTTTCTTTTTTTTTAAAAATTTCTTAAAGCCCTGGGTATTTTGGTTCCTAAGTGGAGTCTTGTTTATATACCCCTGATAACCAGGTAAACTGCTTCAGGTCTTAGTGCATGGTGCATTTATAGACATTTTAATTCTAATGCTCTTTAATGAGGATTCAGTATATGCTAAAATGTATCTGTGTAGTGTAGTTAGGCCTCTGTAACACAGACCAGGGTGGGAAGAGGGGTGGGATGGGCATTCTGACGTCACGATAAATCTGAATTGTAGGTTCCTTTAAAATGGATTGATTTTTATTATTTTAAATGATTGATTTAAATGATTGATTTTTATTATTTTCAAGCAGAAATGATATTATAAACAGCTAACAAAATATTGCTAAGCAGAGGTCTTGATGAAGTAGACTCCAATGAGTAGGTAAACATCATTTGAAATCAGCAGACTGATTATTTATACACAAATGAATGTTGTCAGAGAGCTTAGAAACAGGTTTTTCTCTGAACTGGGTTAAACATCCCCTAAGAGCTCATGTTTAAACTCTTAATTTACCCAGAAACTTATTGTTGCTATTTTTAAATAGATAGACGGAAGGTAAAATATGTCAAGCCATGATTGAATTATCACAAATTTAGCAATAGTTTGAATTGAATTATATTTGTATGTATTTATTTTATTGCCAGTCACAGTGTAACACACATTTGCTAAATGAGGCCTAATTTTCTTGTTAACTTTCTCTATACAGAGATTATTTCTCGAAATAAAAGATTTCCATCTATGTCATTTGATGAGGAATTCTTTTCCTGATAGTTTAGGTGACTTCCTGGCTGTTTTAAAAACATCACCAGAACAGTTGTCCCAAATAATAGTAATTTCATAGCTAGCAAATATTCTAGCTAGGAAAAAAAGTTACTATAAATCATTTAGAGATGAAAAGCCAAGAATATAAGAAAATGCATTCAGTCCTAATTGTGGGTAGAACCCAATTTCATCTTTTCATTCAGCAAGCCCTTCATGATCTTTGCAAGGTCCTGGATCAGCTTTGGATTCTCCTTTTTCATTGCACTGTAGCTATGCCAAGGGGTAGTTGAGAGATGCTTCTAGTTGATATTTTGAAACAGTGAGTATTTAAGTACCCTTGCCTCTCCCACCTCACTCCCTGCCCCTGGTCCTCATCCACAGGGACTGGAGAGAGAGGGAGTACTCTGTCTGTGATAGCCTAGACTTCAAATCTTGAGATGATAGGGCCAGGAGGAGCAGCGGTAGAGGTGGAAGATTCAAGAACAGGGAGTTTGGTGGGATGGAAGTTAGGAGGAAAGGAGAAAGAGAAAATCTATGAATGAGCCAAAGTGGGGAGCCAAGGAGTGTGAGGTCACAAGCCAAAACACAGAAAGATGGGTCAGAGTTAGAGGTAACAGATACAAGGAACAATGGGGCATAGTTCAAATCTAAGCCACTGAAACCCTGCTTGGGCTGTGGTGTCCCTGCAAGTTGTTAAACTATGATCTCTGACTGCAGATAGAGGCTGAGCAGCTCAGTAACCAGGCTGTTCTATAAGAACCTTGGTGTTTATCTTCATTTACAACCTCATGGGTTCCTCTTTCTACCAGTAAATTATTCCATACAACACACTACTTGGACATTTTCTAGCAGGCTGATTTAGGGGTTGATCGACTGTATTGGAAAAAGCCCTGCTGGGAGGGGACAAAACTCTTGGGTTTTAGGCAGTGCTCTGCCACTAATTGGCCAGGAAACCTTAGGTGAGTCATGTTATCTTTCAGACTCTCAATTTCCCTATTTATATAAAATGAGGATGGAGGAGGTAAGGCTGTCCAGTTCAGCCATTGGTTGTGAGGTTTTTTTATTTTATTAATTTTTATTTATTTTATTTTATTTATTTGGGGGGGAAGGGAGATTATTAGGTTTATTTATTTATTTTTATTATTTCTTTTGTTTTTAATGGGAGTACTGGGGATTGAACCCAGGACCATGTGCATGCTAAGCATGCACTCTACTGCTATACTCTATCCCTAGTTGTGAGTTTTAAAGCATGGAAAAGAACTCTGGCCTTTAGCATTTGGCTTATTTGACTGAGAAATACACCCTCACCACTACATCTGAGCTGAACCTACGGAAACCCCAAAAGTCCGAATCAAACTCTAAATAGTCAAATCCTTTCCCCAGCTTGTTTGCCAAAGCCAGAGGTGCTGAAGATCAAGTTTGTATTCTGTTGGGCTATTTAGCATTTGTGGAAATAGCACAAAGCAAGCTGAACAGCACTGAGCACTCGTGCTTCTCGGCCTCTGCAGATGCAATAGCTTACATACCATAGGAAAGCAGAGGTCCACTGTGTTCCAGGGACTCTGATGGAGCTGATAGCCCCCTAGTGATGCAAACACCACAAGCAAGGAGGATACCTTTAGTCCTTTGCCAAAATCACACATGACTCCTTCGCTGAGGGCTGTGGTAAGATTGAGTGCTTGTTCTGAACAGCCCACCCTGTTGGTCCCGCTGGTGTGAGACAAAGACATAAGGGCTGTCAGTGAACTTTAAAATGTTAATTAATTATAAAAAAAAATAGCTTTAGTTGTAGCTTACCACCAGCAGACCACACATTTTTGAATAGTTTCACAAACAAGGGAAGAAGTGAATAGTTGGTAAGTGCTAGTGTGTGCCTCAGCTGCGTGCTGCCCTACACCTCAGCTGTGATACCACAGCACCACGATTTCCAGCCAAATCACAAGCAAAACAAATTAACCCAATTTGTTCATTCCCTTTTTAATTACACTCTAAAGAAAAGTCTTTCTGGCTTTTGCCTTTTTTTTTTAACATAGAGTCCTCATCTTTAAAGCAGAAAGACCTTAATATAGCTAAGTCTATGTCTATAGCCAATAAAGCTTGTTTTCACTTTCTTACCCAGCCAGCTAAGATTTATACATTAATTATTCAACTGATGCATCTTAAACATCTTAGTTCAGGTACTCACTGCTGGCCAGGAACTATTCAACCCCCAGCACACTTTTGTTTGCCTGCAAGGAATAAATACTCAGAACTGTAAATGGGTAAACTCAGCCTTTCCATGTGGCGAGGTCAACAGAACTCATGGTGAACATACAAAGAATAGAAAACTAATTATTATTGAGAGTCAGGTAAGTGATTTCTTAGGCATTTTAGCTGTCATGCTGGGGAATAATTGTAAACCCACCAGGAAAGAATCGCAAAACACAACCTACTTATTCTTTCCCCAGTGGCTACATAGAATCTCTTTTTTTTTTATCTGTTCTGCAGTTTGTGCTAACCCTCTATTTAATCATTAAAAGAAATGCTATTTTAAGTATTGCTTCCTCAATAGCAGTTTTTGACTGAAATCCTACAGAATAGTGACTTTGCCCAGAGTGCAACTTCCATATGCTGGCGTGATTTGAGGCAATCAGAGCTGTTAGTAATGGAATGCAGGGCTCTGTAGCAATTTTATTTAAAGTTTTGTTTAAGTTAATATTCCATCTGACTAATGTAACCACCGGCATCCAGTCCTATCAGTGACACAGAAAATTGTTAAACACCGTGTCATAGACATCAAGTGCTTTGCTTTTGGTATAGTTTTATGATCATGCCTTATTGTACTACTTTATTACTATCATTTAAATATCAGTAACAGCATCAGCAAATATTCTACGCATACTACAGAACCCAGGGTAGTGGGTGTCCTAGCTTTGGGACTAAATTCTTCCTGTTTATGGGTCTTGGCATATTCTGTTACCTTGTCCAAGAATGTCATTCAACTCTTGATTTAAAGGCCTTTTTGAGAGGTACCCCCTCTTCCCTCTGGTATTCCTGATCACTCTACCCACTTGTTTCCTTCATAATATTTATCACAACTCAAAATGATAACTACATATTGTTTCTTGTTAGTTGTCTCTCCTGCTAGACTATAACCTATACAAGGGCAAAGACCATGTCTATTTTTATTCACCCATGTATCCCCTCATCTAGTTAAGTAAGTAGGGACTCTAAATATTTAGGGGGAACTCTAAACATTTTAATGAATTAACGAGACAATGTAGCAAAATTACAAGGAGGCAGGGATCCTATATGCTGAGGACTTCCAAAACAATTTCATGGTTGTTTTTTATCTGCTGAGACCTGGAGGACTTTACACCAGTATACTCACATGCTTACTGGACATTTCCACCTGGTGATCCACAGGCATCTCACAGTCAACATTCCAACCTTAAATTTATCAGCTTACCTCTCAAATCTCTTTTTCTTTCTCAGAGTCATAGCTTGGACAATGGCACTGTCCGGCATGTCATCACCCAAGTAAAATACCTGGCATTCATTCTCCTCATCTCTCCTCAACTGCAGCACCCAGTCCTCGGAGTGTGTTCTTCTGAATGCCACCTGGATCTGTCTTGTCCTTTCCACTGCCACTGATATGACTTTGGTTCAGATCTTCACTGTCTCTTATTTAGACTACTGCAAATGCTTCCTGATGGTCTTGCTGCCTGACTGGTCTTATACCCTAAAGACTACCTCTCTCCCTGCAGAAAGTCAACACTATCTTCTCTCTTTCTATCCAGAGTGGCAACATGCATAAGTAGTTTTAACCTAACTGAGTAAGAGATAGTCAAGGATTGCAGGTATATAATTTCTTCAAGATTAATTTCCTTTTTGTTTTTCTGCTATGGATCCAACAGAATAAGCTATTAACATGCTTCGAGCTTCTGAATGAAAGCACAGAACTGTGCCAGCAGAACAACATAAAGGTTTCCTTTGTTTTGGCTAGCATCTATCTGTGATGGATGATTGACCGTGAATCTTCACTTAAATATGGAATCCTGAAATACAAAATCCCAGAGCAGAGCATCAGTGCTGGACAATGGCCATCTGGATCCTATGTCTGAGTCTCAGAGATGAGAAGGGCCTTATTTAAGGTCACAAACTGAGTTAACTGCAGAATTAGGACTCAGGCCCAACTCCATATTCCTCAAGTGATCATGAGGTTTCATTTGGATGTATTATTAAAACATTTGGCAGCTCTGTGATCTACTTCCCATACCACTGTGCATGACGCCATGACTTCTTTCATCTGACTCTTCTTCCTCTTCCTCCTCCTCCTCTTCTTCCTCCTTCTCCTTCCCCCTTCCTCCTTCCTCCACTTGTGCCTGAGTCATCTAAAAAGTGACATTAGTAAAAAAAAAAAAGTCTTATCTTAATAAAATGGCTTATGCTTCAGTGGTTATTTCCAAAGGGGGAACTTTGGAGCACTAGGGGTTTCTTGGAGCTGCCCTGGGGCCTCTGTGTGTATCAGTCAATGGGGCCCCAAGTAAAGAGGGCTCTGTACTGTCAACCCCATTTCATATTCCATAGGAAGTTTGTTTTCGTCTGTTTTATATGGGCTACCACTACCATTGGATTTAAGTGATTTCATGTTGAAAAAGTTTTGAAAGCTGTGGTTTTGTGTTTATTTTTTGTTTTTACCTATCTCTTTACAATGATAAAAGACAGGAAAAACTCCAGGCTTGCTCATGTGGGTGTGGTCAGTTGAATATAGATTGTCTGTAGCTAGTTAGTGGACCAGTGCCTGAGGCTGGGGTTTTAAGGCTTCTTGGCTATGTGTTGGTATGGATGGGTCAGGTCTCCATAAAGGGTCCTTCCCTCCCTCTCAGGCCAGGGAATACATGGGACTGCATGATGGAAGGTGTGTTGTCATTAAGAATCTAGTATCTCTTTTCTAGCTAACTTGAATTCCATATCTTCAGTCTTTGACATTTACCAGTGGTAAGTAAGTTGGAATTTATGATTTGTGAGAGCCAGACTTTATGGAGGTATAGTAAAACACTGTGTGATCATCCTTGGAAGGGGGCAGTTGATGTTGAAAATTGATGACATGTATCCTTGTGAAGGGTTCTGTGGGTGGCCTTCCAGTTTCTGACATAAGAAGTGATGCTGGGAGGGATGTAGGGGCTTTGAAAGAGGACAAATGGTGTGTCTCACTTAACTGTTTCCCTTTGGTGCTCAGAGATGTTGACATACACTTGATACTTCTCAACATGATGAAAGGCAAGGCCACCCCTAACTTTGGTGGGCTGGGGCAAGGGCACAAAATGCAGGCTCACTGCAAACTCCCCCTTCTCTCCAAGCTCTTGGCTCTGTCCCTTACCCAGAGGGGCTTTGCGCACAGGCCTATAGACACCAGCCTTGCATCTCAAAGTGTGGACCCCAGTCTAGAGCATCAACCTTATCTGAGCACTTGGTAGAATGGCAGACTGTCAGGGCCTCAGACTCTACCTGAGGCCTGGACTTTAATAATATCCCAAGTGATTCACAAGCAGATTAAAGTTTCAGAGGTACCTTTGTAGCCCACATGGTCAAGCTGCATCATCACTGGGTAGAAAGGTAACAGCTACCCCATGGCCACCCCTCATTCACCACTCAGGAACAGGGTTGTGTCCACCCGTGGTTTGGTCCATCCTTAGGAAGGCAAAATTAGAGAAGAGGATTGGCAGGCCATGAACACAAGCTTGGAGCACATGGGCAGGGAATTTCAAGGTCTTGGGTTTGCTGAGAGTAGTATAGAAGAGGGAAGCATAGACTTTGGGTGGGCAAGTCCCCTTGGCCCCATAGATTCCTTGCTCTATGGGGAGTGATGTGCCTGGAGTGGGGTCAAAACAAGGTAAAGTTTGAGGCCTAGGGCAGAGACCTTGCTAGGCCAGTCTAAGGGTGATACTGTTGAAGGTTTCCTAAATGTCCATGTGGGTGTGGGTAGGGTAGGGGTCATTCATGAGTCCTTGAGGTACTAAGCGGCTCCTAGTGCTTTGGTGGCTCTTTGTGGTGTGGGGAAGTAGTAGTGGTGGTGCCATTACTGCTTTAAGAGAGAATCAAAGTGAACTTTTCTAAGCACACTCTTCAGTAGCTAGGGAGACAAACTTGTTGTCTTCTCTACAGAAGGCATACAGTGAAGATGCTTCTTTAGTGCCTAATGACAATTCACTTAGACCAGCTTTTGACCTCCAGCAGGAGACAGTTGCATGTGGATGTGATGGGCTTTGCATAGCTGCCTCCACACCTCGGATAACAGGCAGTTTTCTCAGTGAATTAAAAATAGTGCCTGGTGTGGTTGGGGTGAGGTGGCCAGTGGAGGGATGAGTATGCCGTTTTGTATCCACTGCCAGTTGGATGATGCGATGGTTGTGGGCCAGAAGCAGGTCTGAAGGAAAGTTGCTATCATTCCTCAGCTTCTTCATCTGTAAAGTGGATCTAACAGCCCTTGCTCTGCCTGCCTTGTAGAGACGTTGGGTGGCCCTAGTGAGACAATGAATACAAAAGTGATTTTTCATCTGTCAAGTGGAGTACATATGAAGATATGATGATCATCCTACCATTTGCTGTCTTTACTCTGTGAGTGTGCCTTCTGTTGCACATTAGTTTCAGATTTAAGTTGTCCTCCCCTTAGCAATGCACAAGGCTCCATGCAAAGCCATCTCTGCCCCTCTGCCCAATGCCTTCCAGCCTCTTCCAGCACTAAATATACACTGCTGTGGTTCTTGTGTTTTGAGTTTCACAGGCGGGAGAGGGGGATTTTGTATTGGCAAACATTTCTGAAAAGACAAATAATTGCCTCTGGAAAGAGAATTCTTTTCTCTTCCAAAAATTTTATATTTACTGGTTTAAATTGATGTGACTTTATTTTTTGGCTAACGTTGTACAATATTCCACTGAGCAGTAATTATTCCTCTGGTGTTGCAGGAGTTTGCTGAGAGAAGGGAACTACATCTGAAAGAGTGAATCCATCTGGTACATTTGTTGACGCTCTCTCTGAGGCCACTGACACTGAAATGTTAATGCTAGATTTTTATCTACTGGTATCATTTTGATATTGATATAATGTGAGCTAATGCCCTGGGTTGCTGAATCAAAGGCTGAATTCCATGTCCTTACATGGCACTGGATGCCCTGCACAGTGGATTGATGACCTTGGCAGAACACAGTGGTAAAACCAATCCTGCATTCCAGGCCTGCCATCTGACTGTCAGACTCTGGTTGCCCTAGCCCTGACCATGGGTAGGTACTAAAGGTCAGCAGCCAGAAGACTCAGTGATTTCCAGTACCTGAAGCATTAAGAATTAAGCTTGGCAGGATAGTAGAAGTCCCCCTACACCTGCCTCTGCCCAGTAGATAGCATCTGGAATTAGTCTGATACCTCAAATATTAAGTGCCCCTGGGAAGAGCCCCTGAGGCCCATGGGTGCTAATTACTCTACAGCCTTCCTTTTTACATTATGATGTGGGTGAAGCTGGGATGTGCTCCAGGAACCCACCGAAGGTTCTCCTCCTTGGCTGGGGCTCTGATATCCAGCCTAGGCTTTGCTAGGTCTCTCCCTGTGATGCTGGGCTCTGTCTCTCTACCTGGCTGCCAGCTAGGGTCCTATTCAAATAAAATCTTGCGGAACACAGTGCTTCTACCTGCCTGATGATTAGCATTGCCACTGCTCAGCCTTTCCTAACCAGATTGCTATCTGAAATAACCAGCATTTTTTTGTCTCTGTAAATTGGAGGGCTGGTCAGCCCCCTTGGGGACAACTCTATGGCTCTCCAAGTACTGTCCCTGATTGACCTGTGCTCATTCTTTTCCTGCTCGCGTGACATTGAAGTCATTGGAGTCCTCACCATAGCTATAAAAGTTTTGCTGCAAAATAAGGGAAATAGTCTACTTCATTCCATAGTCCGGTTATACATTCATGGGATGCTCTGTACATCTCATAGTTCACTTGGCTTTGAACCCACCCACAGTTCCTACCTCCTCTCTCCAGGCATTAACCAAAGAAGCCACAAGGGGATTTGCCAGCCTCCTGTGAAATAAAATGCTATGCGATACCAAACAGCTAACTGTCCAGATTTATTAGCAAAATCTGGCTGCCCCATCTTTTTGACAATTTTCTCTTTCCTCTGTAGTCCAGCATGAAATAAACTCTCCAGGGTGAATTGTCATCAGGAGGAATTTGAAGCTGCCGTATGTCACTGGTACATGGCTGAAGCGAAGCCAACAAAAGGATTACCGCCATTGTCCCCCAAAAACTGTTAGGGAAGGTTACTGATTATTTTCCAAATACCTTTCACCTTCCTCACAGGATATTGTGATTATTAAAGAGGCACTGTCATGTATCTTTTTAAAAATAGTTTTCTCCCTTTTGTTTTTGTAATAGTCACTGTGCCCCGGTCCCTCTTTAGAGACCAAAGGTGATGTCTCTTTCTTTACCCATATAATTTGTCTGTGCCCTTCTGGTAAATGGATTTGAATTGCTACTGCTTCTATCAGCTGGTGCCTGGGTTTACTTCAAGGTCTTTAGGAAGGCCAGACAAGTCCAATTACACAAATCATTGTTGACCACTGCTAACATGCTGTCCCTCTCGCCTATGCTTATTTTTCGACCCCTACATCCCACTGCTTTCCATGTAGGGTTGGAGGTGTCATTTTTCTTTCAGTTTGGGTTTCGGGGTAAAAATTACATCTAAAAGTACATGTCAGAAAACTTTTTGGTGACATACAAAGTCAAGCGGCATTTGATCTATACAGTAACCTGCTCTCCATCATATGTAGATTATCCACAGTGTATCTAATTTTAAAGTTCTTAATAACATGTATTGTGCTTAAGCCCTGAAACGAATTCATGGTGGTAAGGTGGAACTGTTGTAGCATTTCTGTCACATGAGTGTAGTAAATGTTGATGTTTGGTCTTTTAGTTGACTCCTGGACCATCCTTCGGTGTTGTCATGGACCACTTGGACTACTGGGCCACCTTTTATGTTGAGGGGAGAGGGTATGTGTTGTTTCCTCTTGTTCTGCATTTCTCTCAACACAATAAACATCACAGGTCTATTAAGTATTATGGCCATATTCTCTTGCCACATTTCTGATTTCTTAATGCCCGGGTGAGAAACAGAACCCTACCTGGAGTAGCCATTTGCTACAAGCCCAGAACACAGGGAGGTCCCAGGGACATACATTGCACCTTTTTTTGAAGTTGAAAGACTTTCATGAGCTCCTCATGCTGTCTGGTCACACTTAAGTAGTATTTTGAGAAGTCAGGTTTTACTTTTATTCCCCTTAAGATGAAATCTGAGATCATCTGTTTGTTCAGGCTCTTTAGCTCATATATGGGATATGTAAGCCTTGATATTGGCTGTTTTGAAGCCTCATGTGATGTAGTTTGCTTCAGTTGGTCCATTTGTTACTTTGAGAAATCAGTGAATGGTTTATGGTCCTTTTAAGATTTATTTAACACATATTTATTGAGTACCTCTTATGGGCTAGGTGCTGTGCTGGGTGCCAGGAATGCAAAGATGACAAAGGCACAATCCCTGCTCTCAGGTTGTCTCATAGTATAGCGGGACAACGAGAAAGACACATTAACAAATAACTAACACTATAAGAGTTGGGTAGAAAATTCCTGGTCAAGACACTGGCATGAGCAAAAGTTGACAGCAGGGAAATACATGATTTGTTCGTGGAATCACAAGTAATGTAGTATAGTGGATTGTGATATGGATGTTGGCAGGAAGCTACTGGAGAAAACACCGGAAGGTAAGGTAGATTTGGGTCAAATTTTGAAGAGTTGAGATTTTTAGCTTTCAGAATATTTTAGTATCCCTTGAACTCAAGATGCTGGATCCGAAGTATCAATTCTGTTGACATTCTTATAACTTTTGTTTGGTTTTGCAAGAGGTGGAAGAGAATGCTATTCAAGCTGAAACAGTGTTCCTAAGCCCTAGGGATCATCTCAGTCAGAGTTAGAGCATCCAGTATGGCTTGGAGCTATGGCTCTGTGACAGTCTGAGATGTATGTCATATATCTCTAGATTAGGGAAGGGAGAGAAGATTTGGTTTTGGAGGAAGGGTTGGGAAGGAAGGATAGTAGAGCTGGATACTTTTGCACCTACTCCCCAGTCAGAAATTTATAGTTTGATTTCATTATTATCTTGAAATATTGTCATGTCCCACAACATACGGAAGCCCATATTTAAAAGTAAACATGTATCATATTTTAGATTCCACATATAAGTGATATCATATAGTATTTGTCTTTCTCTGTCTGACTGATTTCACTTAGTCTGATAATCTCTGGGTCCATCCATGTTGCTGCAAATGGCATTATTTCATTCTTTTAAATGTCTAAGTAGTATTCCATCACACACACACACACACACACACACACACACACACAGAGCATCTTCCTGATATATTCATCTGTCAATGGACATTTAGGTTGCTTCCATGCCTTGCCTAT
The DNA here is from genome assembly GCF_048564905.1 of Vicugna pacos. Lineage (NCBI taxonomy): Eukaryota > Metazoa > Chordata > Mammalia > Artiodactyla > Camelidae > Vicugna > Vicugna pacos. The sequence goes on from NC_133023.1 coordinate 104,816,359, forward strand.
TGTAAATAGTGTTGCTATGAATATTGGGGTGCATGTATCTTTTCAAATTAGAGTTTTCTCCAGATATATGCCCAGGAGTGGGACTGCTAGATCATATTACAACTCTATCTAAAATATAATACAAATGAACTCATTTACAAAACAGAAACAGAGCCATAGACATGAAAAACAAACTTATGGTTACCAAAGAGGAAAGGGAGTGGGGGAGGGATAAATTGGGAGTTTGGGATTAGCAGATACAAACTACTGTATATAAAATAGATAAACAACAAGGTCTTATTGCATAGCATAGGGAACTATATTCAATATCTTATAATAACATATAATGAAAAAGAATATGAAAATGAACATATGTATGTATAACTGAATCACTATGCTGTACACCAGAAATGAAGACAACATTGTTAATCAACTCTACCTCAATTTAAAAAAGAGTAAGTGTGAACAACTCACACCCATTTCAGATATAAAAGACCAATTTGATTCATTTATGTGGCTCCACTTCATAAGCAGCCATGATCAAATGATTAGGCTTGCAAGAGCAGCCAAAGATGGAGGCATTTAAGAATATGCTGAGCATGATAGTCAGGAGCTGTTGTTCACAGTACACCCTGATCCAGGCATATGTAGTTTACCCTCTAGTCCAAAGCTACAAGCACTATCCTTATTCCCAACACACAATCTTCCAAATAGGTGCCATGTTATAACAGGGAGTATGATTGGATTGATGTGGTAGTACACATGGAAACACAGCTTCCACTAGAGGTTTTTCTCTCCTGATGTTTTGGATGAGTCTCCTGGCTCTTCTTGATGAAATGGACTTTACCATGAGCCATCATTCATGTTGCTACATCTCTAGGTTACTTTGCTTTGAGATGTACAGGTCTTTCCTAGGCTGCTATTCCTCATTCATCATTGGGGTGTAGGAGATAATTGCTCCTTTAAAGAAGCACAGTACAAATTTCTCTAAACATGAGCAGAGAAACTCTACAAGGAAGAAAAATCTCTGGAGGGAGGTATCAATGTCTACTTGGGCAGGTGTCCTATTGTGACAGAGCTGCTCCTAAGGAGCTCTTTTCTTCTCAGCCCTTGGAGAAATGTGAACTTTCATGATGGTTTTATAATACAATCTCCAACTCCTTCTGACAACTTGTTCTAAGTATCCATGATCACTTAGAATCAAAATTCTCCTTATTCATTCATATCTACTGTTTTTTTTATCATCACTTCTTTTGGAATTATGACCCTAGAGGTAAAAGTCCTACAAAATATCTACATCGGTGGTTAGTGATTAATCCTCTAGATTAAAAGAGGAACCTATCTTAAGGGTCCCATGGTAACTGAGTTTCTCTATTAAAAACAATGTTAGGTTAGACCCTGTTTTCTTCATTAGGAATTCTAAGTACTGGAGAGAAAATTCATACTACAACCCTGCTGCTACCAGTATCTTGTTCCTTATGCTGGATCCCCACTAGAATATGCATATATAGAATGGTTTAAAATTATGTTTATTTATTTTGAGTTGATTTTTTGTATATGGTGTAAGGGAGTGTTCTAGCTTCATTGTTTTACATGCTGCTGTCCAGTTTTCCCAACACCATTTGCTGAAGAGACTATCTTTATTCCATTGTATATTCTTGCCATATACAAAAATCAACTCAAAATGGATTAAAGACTTAAACATAAGACAAGATACAATAAACCACCTAGAGGAAAACATAGGCAAAACATTATCTGACATACATCTCAAAAATTTTCTCCTAGAAGAAATAAAAGCAAGAATAAACAAATGGGACCTAATGAAACTTATAAGCTTCTGCACAGCAAAGGAAACCAGAAGTAAAACAAGAAGAAAACCTATGGAATGGGAGAAAATTTTTGCAAGTGAAGCCAACAAAGGCTTGATCTCCAGAATATATAAGCAGCTCATACGACTCAATAAGAAAAAAATAAACAACCCAATCCAAAAATGGGCAGAAGACCTAAACAAGCAATTCTCCAAGGAAGACATACAAATGATCAAAAAGCACATGAAAAAATGCTCAATATCACTAATTATCAGAGAAATGCAAATCAAAACTACAATGAGGTACCACCTCACACCAGTCAGAATGACCGTCATTCAAAAATCCACAAATGACAAATGCTGGAGAGGCTGTGGAGAAAGGGGGACTCTCCTACACTGCTGGTGGGAATGCAGTTTGGTGCAGCCACTATGGAAATCAGTGTGGAGATTCCTCAAAAGACTAGGAATAGACTTACCATATGACCCAGGAATCCCACTCCTGGGCTTGTACCCAGAAGGAAATCTACTTCAGGTCGACACCTGCACCCCAATGTTCATAGCAGCACTATTTACAACAGCCAAAACATGGAAACAGCCTAAATGTCCATCAACAGGTGACTGGATAAAGAAGAGGTGGTATATTTATACAATGGAATACTACTCAGCCATAAAAACTGACAACATAATGCCATTTGCAGCAACATGGATGGTCCTGGAGAATGTCATTCTAAGTGAAGTAAGCCAGAAAGAGAAAGAAAAATACCATATGAGATCGCTCATATGTGGAATCTAAAAAACAAAAACAAAAACAAAAACAAACAAACAAACAAAAACAAAGCATAAATACAGGACAGAAATAGACTCACAGACAGAGAATACAGACTTGTGGTTACCAGGGGGGTGGAGGGTGGGAAGGGATAGACTGGGATTTCAAAATTGTAGAATAGATAAACAAGATTACACTGTATAGCACAGGGAAATATACACAAAATGTTATGATAACTCACAGGAAAAAAAAATGTGACAATGAGTGTGTATATGTCCATGAATGACTGAAAAATTGTGCTGAACACTGGAATTTGACACAACATTGTAAAATGATTATAAATCAATAAAAAATGTTTAAAAAATAAAATAAAATTATGTTTATCAATGTAATAGTACAAATAATTTTATAAAATATCAGGCTTATAACAACACAGACAACAAAAACAATCAGGCCAGCACTACTCCCTCTCAGGTCTACTCCTCTGGAACAACCACTTTTTAACTGTTTTAGCTATTGCCTTTGGTATTTACTTTCATATTTTATAACTTTTTACTGCTATTACTTGATTCATTATTTTAGACATTGTTGACTTCCTGTGATGGTAGATGAGAATCTAGCTCTCTCAGAGCCTATTATTAGTCAGGTTTGGCTAGTTTATGTTGCAAACTAACCACTCCTAATTACCAATGATTTTATACAGCAAAAGTTTATTTCTTGCTCCTGCTACATGTTCACCCTAGATGGTTAGGGAACATATCACTCATGTTGGTCCCCTAGGCTGATGTAGGTTCCATCACATCTGATTCCATGATCCCTGCAATAGGGGCAAATGATAGAGTGATTACACACTAGCTGTCACAGCTTCTGTCTGGTTATGCCACAAGTCAGTTTCACTCATGTTTTATTAATCAAAGCCAATCATAGGGTCGCTGTTAATTTGAAGAAAGGTCAGAAAGTGCAGTCCTACCATGTTCCCAGGAGATGCCCTGGAATATTTGTGATCAGCCCTAATAATTGGCACAGAAACCCTCCATTTTTCCTCCTCTAATGCCCTAATATATGTGCATTGCATTTTCCCCCAAAATTGGTATTTAGTGTTTAGATTATTATAGCTTTGTAAATATCATCCACTGGTAAGCCAATGCATTATGCTTACATGTCCTTTTTACAAAAATATTTTATTTTCCCCAGGGTCAGTAATTGCCTAATTTTTATTTGCTTATTTTCCTTTGTATTTATTCCTTATTTTCTCCACAACATCCATCCAATTTGTCAAACAGTTCTCAGTATTATTTTCTAAATACTAAAAACTATCAGGTAATATATCAATTTTATTTTTTTCCTGAGATATTTCTTTTCTTTTCTTTTTTCCAGCTTCCTACTTCAGTCTAGGCTAGTTGCTTTCTAGACTTGCTGCACAGGTATTATCCTGGGACTAGAAACTGTTGCCAGTTTCCTGTGTCAGAGTCCTAATTTTCTGGGTCCAATGTCTCCCTCTTTTTTGGTTTACTCACTTGTTTTGTTGAAGCACATGTTCTAATAGCTTCCCAAGTAAAGGAATATGGGAAGTGTATTAGTCAGCTTTTTAGTAGGTTATGCTGTGGTGGTAATTATTCTAAAACCTTAGTGACTTACACAACAGGGTTTCTTTCTTACTCATGTCCTATGTTCTTCATGGGTCAGCTGCAGCTCTATCTATGTATTTTTCATTCTCAGACCCAGTCTGAGGGAGAAGCCCCTTTCTGGGAAAAGCAATTCTCACAGCAGAGGAAAAAGAACACTGACAGAACCAGTGATAACTCTCAGTGCTGCTGCTCAGAATCAGAACATGTCACTTCGTTCACATTTCATTGGCCAAAGCAAATCTTATGGTCAAGCCTGATGCCAATGAACATGGAAGTATAATTCTTCTAAGGGCAAAATTATATAATTCATCATATGAAGTAGATAGTTCAGCTGCAAATAAAATTATAGGTTGAATTTTTCCCCAGAATTTTGAAGGCATTGATCCATTGTCTCCTTGTTTTCAATGTTGTTATTTAAAAGTCTGCTGCCAATCTGTCTCCTAATCTTCCATTTAAGACTTTTTTTCTTATACCACTCTCGAAGCTTTTAGGATTTTTTTAACTCCTATTATTCAGAAATTTTACGATGATGTGAGTTGGTGTAGATCTTTATGCAATCACGTTTTCTGGTCCTTCCATGTGCCTTTTCAATGTGGAAATTCATGCCATTAGTTTCTGAGAAATTTTCTTATATTATTACTTTAATACTTTTCTCCTCTCTTTTTTCTTTCTGAAATTTCAATTATTTGAATGTTAGACCTCCTTGATTGTTCCTCTAATTTTCTTATCTTTTCTCTTTTATTCTTTAGGTACTACTTTTAGAGAGATTTCCCTATTTTAATATTCTTACTCCCATTTGTTACATCTTGATTATCATATCTTCAGTATCCATTAATGTCTTTGTTTTCTGTCTCTTCTTTCTCATAGTGTCCTTTATGCTTTGTGTGTGTGTATGTGTATAAAATAAAATACATATAAAGTTTTCTTCTATTCTCCCATATTAGAGATTCTTCTCAAATATTTTATGATCCTTGGCTGTCAATTTGTATTTAAGAGTGGAGCCCTCAAAAGCTGATTGGAGGTGTTGGATGGAAAGGCAGAGCTTGCCAACTAGTGAGCTTCAGTGTAGTGATTGGGCATCAACTGACTTTTTGTGAGAGGACATCCAAATGCCAGTATTCAGGGGAGTCTCCTCTAGTGACCTTTACTTATTCAAGGATAGAATCCTTCAGCCTGCCTGCAGGTATTTTGGGGTTTGAAGTCAGATGGCTGGATCCCTACCATTCCATACATAGACTTTCACTTAATCCCTTCACTTTCTGTCATGTGCCTCACCCCCACCCTCTACTATGCTGGATATTCTTAAAGCCCTGGGTGTGTCTGATCCAGTATCTTTAGAGACTACATCTCTTGTTTCCTGGGGACAAAAAGGGTGGATGGAGCAGTTGCCTGGCTAGTTGCATAGGATGAAGGAAATGTGAGAAACTCACCTCCACATACATACTTTCAATTTCTATTTTCCTATAGCTTACCCCTAACACCTGTGGTACTTGGTATTTTTAAGTCCTAAGCCTTCCCAGAATTCTCTTGGGGCTAATTGGCTCACTTTTCTTTGGTATCTCCTTCACTCTTCTAAATTGTTACACATTCCTTCATTTACTTCCCATCTTCAAAAAAATGTGTTATGATTCTCATTCACTAAGGTCTTCTTTCCTATTTTCTTAGTTTGTGTGGACTTATACCTCTCTCTCTTCTCTTTTGTCTCTCTCTCTCTCTCTCTCTCTCATTGTTTTTACTTGTTTTATTTTAATTCCATTACTGTTTTAATGGGACTTCAGGAGAGAGAGAGAGAGAGAGAGAGAGAGAGAATATCACATATGGTCAATCTGCCATGTTTAACCAGAAATCAAGCTGTGGTTAAAATGTAGGTAAAATATAATTTTCTTTACCTCATGTTGAACTAAATATGGCCTTAAAATATACCATGGATCTTCTAAATAAAAATAGCTTTATACTTGAATAGGTGACATGCTTTCACTACCAAATTTCAAAGACAAACTTGAATGTTGATGGAAATTAAAATGTATATAGCACTTTCTGACACTGAACATGGTAAATGAATGAATCTAGGAATAAAAAGGAAAGATGCTATAATGTGTATTCTCAGTTTAACACTTTAGGTTTCATTTTTACCCTTATTTCTCCTGCTCTGGGCCCCTGGAAATGGACTTGTACAGACTACATCACCCAGGCTCCTTTGTCCTCTGGCTTCCAGTGGTTTTGGCCAGTGGGAAGTATCAGTGGGGGAAGGATGTGGGTCAGAGACTTGGGAGGAAAGAGAGGTATGGATATTTATTTGTGCAGCTCCTTCTCTGCCAGGTCACATTTGACAATGATGGTATTCCTCTATTTTGTGCCACACCTTCTGTTAGATTGTCCCTTTCCAACAGCCTCAGCTTTTTACCAGAGTTTGTTCTCCCTCCCACTTCAGGCTTAAGGATAGTAACAGCTTCTCCCTGCTGCTGGTTTGGGCCTGCTGTACAATCCCTTGGTCCCCTTCACCTTGCCCACATCTTCAGTTACACCTTTTGAATGTGCTCTCTGTTTCTTGCCCTAGCTAGAGTAGAGCTATCTCATCATCATCCATGTACTTTTGGACAAAGTACTTCACTTGATGGGCCACAGTTTCTGTCTCTGAAAAAGTGTTGAGGTGGCAAAGGGTGGTCTGGTCTCTTGTCTGAGAGCCCCTTCTAGTTCTGACATCTACACTTGTGTATGATGCAGCAGTGGTCAATAGCCAGCTCTAGCTTTAGTTCTCTCCTTCTGACTTTGTGGACTACTGTGGATAATCCTGAGTGATGGATGATCACAAAACATTTTCCTTCTTCCTTTGTGAGGCAGTTTGCTGGAGTAAAAAGAATACAGACTTTGGAGTCAGACTAGGGTTCAAATTCAGGCTCTTTTACTTTCTTACTGAATGATCTAGGTGCATTGCTAAACCTCTCTAAGTCTCAGATACTTCTTGTAAGATGGGAGTATATGATGAGCACTGTTAGTTACCTATCCAATAGCCATTTTCTTCTCCTCTGTTAAAAGAATGCTGATTCTCATAAGGTATGGAATGGAACTTCTAGTTGGGTGTTTTGATACTTGCAGCTTGTGTTGGACACTATTAGTGTTTACTAACATCTGCTTCTCTCCTGGGAGCATCAAAGACCAATTTCCAAGCCCTCTTGTAGTTGGGTAGGGCTGTATGATTAGGTCTGGCCAAGGAGCTGTGAGGGGAAATGAACTGTATCACTCCTGGAGCTGAAGCAGAGGAGAGAACATGTGCAATGTCCACGTGTTCTCTTCTCCCTGCTGTGGCAGCTAGCAACAGTTCTCATGGTAGAGCCTCCATCAGTCAGAGTCCCTAAGCAGAGGTCCCTGTACAGAGCATAGACCTCATAAACTTGCAATAAACATGTAGCATTAGTGAGAAGTAAACTGTTGTAATGTTAAACCAGTGGAGTTTTTTTTTAACATTTTTATTGATTTATAATCATTTTACAATGTTCTCTCAAACTCCAGTGTACAGCACAATTTTTCAGTTAAACATGGACATACACATATTCATTGTCACATTTTTTTGTTTTTTGCTGTGAGCTACCACAAGATCTTGTATAAATTTCCCTGTGCTATACAGTATAATCTTGTTTATCTGTTCTACATTTTGAAATCCCAGTCTTTCCCTTCCCATCCCCTGCCCCCTTGGCAACCACAAGTTCCTATTATATGTCTATGAGTCTGTTTCTGCTTTGTATTTATGTTTTGTTTGTTTGTTTGTTTGTTTGTTTGTTTAGATTCCACATATGAGCAATCTCATATGGTATTTTTCTTTCTCTTTCTGGCTTACTTCACTTACAATGACATTCTCCAGGAGCATCCATGTTGCTGCAAATGGCATTATGTTATCGGGTTTTATGGCTGAATAGTATTCCATTGTATAAATATACCATCATTTCTTTATCCATTCATCTGTTGATGGACATTTAGGCTGTTTCCATGTATTGGCTGTTGTAAGTAGTGCTGCTATGAACATTGGGGTGCAGGTGTCTTTTGGAAGTAGGGTTCCTTCTGGATATAAGCCCAGGGGCAGGATTCCTGGGTCATATGGTAAGTCTATTCCTAGTCTTTTGAGGAATCTCCATACTGTTTTCCACAGTGGCTGCACCAAACTGCATTCCCACCAGCAGTGTAGGAGGGTTCCCCTTTCTCCACAGCCTCTGCAGCATTTGTCATTTGTGGACTTTTGAATGATGGCCATTCTGACTGGTGTGAGGTGATACCTCACTGTAGTTTTGATTTGCATTTCTCTGATAATTAGTGATATTGAGCATTTTTTCATGTGTCTATTGATCATTTGTATGTCTTCCTTGGAGGATTGCTTGTTTAGGTCTTCTGCCCATTTTTGGAATGGGTTGTTCGTTTTTTTCTTATTGAGTCGTATGAGCTGCTTATATATTCTGGAGATCAAACCTTTGTCAGTTTCATTTGCAAATTTTCTCCCATTCCGTAGGTTGTCTTTTTGTTTTACTTCTGGTTTCCTTTACTGTGCAGAAGCTTGTAAGTTTCATTAGGTCCCATTGGTTTATTCTTGCTTTTATTTCTATTGCTTGGGTAGACTGTTCTAGGAGAACATTTTTGAGGTGTATGTCAAATAATGTTTTGCCTATATTTTCCTCTAGGAGGTTTATTGTATCTTGTCTTATGTTTAAGTCTTTGATCCATTTTGAGTTGATTTTTGTGTATGGTGTAAGGGAGTGTTCTAGCTTCACTGATTTACATGCTGCTGTCCAGTTTTCCCAACACCATTTGCTGAAGAGACTGTCTTTATTCCATTGTATATTCTTGCCTCCTTTGTCGAAGATGAGTTGACCAAAAGTTTGTGGGTTCATTTCTGGGCTCTCTATTCTGTTCCATTGGTCTATATGTCTGTTTTGGTACCAATACCATGCTGTCTTGATGAATGTAACTCTATAGTATTGTCTGAAGTCTGGGAGAGTTATTCCTCCAGTCTCTTTCTTTCTCTTCAGTAATGCATTGGCAATTCTAGGTCTTTGATGGTTCCATATCAATTTTCTTATGATTTGTTCTAGTTCTGTGAAATATGTCCTGGGTAATTGGATAGGGATTGCATTAAATCTGTAGATTGCCTTGGGCAGTGTGACCATTTTAACAATATTGATTCTTCTAATCCAAGAGCATGGGATATCTTTCTACTTTTTAAAGTCTTCTTTAATTTCCTCCATCAATGGTTTATAGTTTTCTGTGTATAATTCTTCCACCTCCTTGGTTAAGTTTATTCCCAGATATTTTATTACTTTGGGTGCTATTTTAAAGGGGATTGATTCTTTACTTTCTTTTTCTATTGATTCATCGTTAGTGTAAAGAAATGCAACTGATTTTTGTACGTTAATCTTGTAACCTGCTACCTTGCTGAATTCTTCAAACAGCTCTAGTAGTTTTTGTGTGGACCTTTTGGGGTTTTCAATATATAGTAACATATTGTTGGCATATAGTGACACTTGTACCTCTTCTTTTCCAATTTGGATCCCTCTTATTTCTCTCTCTTGACTGATTGCTGTGGCTAGGACTTCCAAGACTATGTTGAATAGGAGTGGTAATAGTGGGCAGCCTTGTCTTCTCCCAGATTTTAGTGGGAAGCTTTTGAGTTTTTCACTATTGAGTACTATGCTGGCTGTAGGTTTGTCATATATAGCTTTTATTATGTTGAGATATGTTCCTTCTATACCCAGTTTGGTGAGAGTTTTTATCATAAATGAGTGTTGAATTTTATCAAAAGCTTTTTCTGCATCTATTGAGATGATCATGTGGTTTTTGTCCTTTGTCATGTTGATGTGATGTGTTACATTGATTGCTTTGCATATGTTGAACCACCCTTGTGTCCTTGGGATGAACCCAACTTGATCATGATGTATAATCTTTTTTATGTGCTGTTGGATTCTATTTGCTAATATTTTGGTGAGAATTTTTGCATCTATGTTCATCAGTGATATTGGCCTATAATTCTCTTTTTTTGTAGTGTCTTTGCCTGGTTTTGGTGTCAGGGTGATGGTAGCTTCATACAATGAGTTTGGGAGTATTGCCTCATTTTCAATCTTCTGGAAGAGTTTGAGAAGGACTGGTATGAGTTCTTCTTTGTATCTTTGGTAGAATTCCCCAGTGATGCCGTCTGATCCTGGACTTTTATTTGTAGGGAGGTTTTTTATTGCTAATTTGATTTCATTTTTATTGATTGGTTTGTTCAAGTGGTCAGTTTCTTCTTGATTCAGTCTTGGTGGACTGTATGTTTCCAGAAACTTGTCCATCTCCTCTAGGTTATCCAGTTTGGTTCCGTATAGTTTTTCATAATATTCTCGTATGCTATTCTGTATTTCTGTGTTATTTGTTGTAATTTCTCCATTTTCCTTTCTTATTTTGCTTATTTGTGCTCTTTTCTTTCTTTGTGATTGTGGTCAGAGGTTTGTTGATTTTATTTACTTTTTTTAAAAACCAGCTTTTTGTTTGATTGATTTTTTCTATTTTTTTTAATCTCTATTTTGTTTCTTTCCTCCCTGATCTTTATTATTTCCTTCCTTCCGCTGCCTTTTGGGGTTTTTTGCTCTTTGTTTTCTAATTCTTTTAGCTGGTGGGTTAGAGTGTTTATTTAAGTTTCTTCTTCTTTCTTGAGGAAGGCCTGTATTGCTATAAACTTCCCTCTTAGCACTGCCTTTGCTGTGTCCCATAAATTTTGTGTGGTTGTGTTTTCATTTTCATTCGTCTCAAGGTATTTTTTAATTTCAACTTTGATTTCCTCATTGACCCTTTGGGTTTTTAATAGCATGTTGTGTAATCTCCATGCTTTACTTTTTTTCTCCTGTGTTTCTCTGTAGTTGATTTCTAGTTTCTTGGCTTTGTGGTCAGTAAAGATGCTTGAGATAATTTCTATCTTCTTAAAATTGTTGAGGCTTCTTTTGTGCCCAAGTACATGATCAATCCTAGAAAATGTTCCATGTGCACTTGAAAAGAATGTGTATCCTATTTTGGGGGGTGTAATGCTCTGAAAATATCCACCAAATCTAATTTTTCTGTTGTATTATTTAATTTCTCTGTTGCCTTATTTATTTTCTGTCTGGAAGTTCTGTCTAGTGATTTTAATGTGGTGTTAAAATCTCCGACTATGATTGTATTCCCATCAATATCCCCCTTTATCTCTGTTAGTAATTGTTTTATGTACTTAGGTGATCCTATATTGGGTGCATATATATTAATGAGTGTAATATCGTCTCTTGTATTACTCCTTTAATCATTGTAAAATGTCCTTCTTTATCTTTCTTTATGGCCTTTGTTTTAAAGTCTATTTTGTCTGAAATCAGTACTGCTACACCTGCTTTATTGGCTTTTCCATTTGCATGGAATATCCTTTTCCATCCTTTCACTTTCTATCTATATGTGTCCTTCTCCCTAAAGTGGGTCTCTTGTATGCAGCATATTGAAGGTTCTTGCTTTATTATCCAGTCTGCCACTCTATGTCTTTTGATTGGAGCCTTTAGTCCATTAACATTTACAGTAATTAATGATAGATGTGTGTTTATTGCCTTTTTGAACTTATTTCTGCCATCGGCTTGGTATTTTCTCTTTGTTCCTTTCTTCTTCCTTTTGTGGTTTGGTAATTTTCCTTTGTATTATCATGGATTTTATTTAGTTTTTGTTACTCCCTTGTAAGTTTTTGGCTTGTAGTTACCCTTTTTTGTAAGTCTGTTAGCCTATTACTATAACTGTTTTTATTAAACTGATAGTAAAATAATCTCAAACCCATCCTACCAAGAACAAAAAAATTAAAAAAGAAAGAAAAAAATATACTGTATATTTTCTTGCTTCCCTCTCCCACTCTTAGTTATTTAGATGTCTTCTTTTACAATTTCGTGTTTATTTTATTTGTAATTCATGAGTTATCACCTTTCCAGTTGTGAGTTTCTTATTCTTGTAGCATCTGACTTCTTTTCTGTTTAGAGTAGACCTTTCAATATTTCTTTTAGCATGGGTTTAGTGTTGCTAAACTCTTTTAGCTTTTGCTTGTCTGTGAAATTCTTTATCTCTCCTTCTATTCTAAAGGATAGCCTTGCTAGATAAAGTATCCTAGGCTACATCTTTTTTCATTCAGGACTTTGAATCTATCTTGCCACTCCCTTCTGGCCTGCAGTGTTTGTGTAGAGAAATAAGCTGAGAGCCTTATGGGGGTTCCCTTTTAACTTATTCTTTGCTTTTCTCTTGCTGCCTTTAGAATCATTTCTTGATCCTTGACTCTGGCTGTCTTGATTATGATATGTCTTGGCGTGAGTCTGTTTGGGTTCTTCCTGTTTGGGACCCTCTGAGCTTCCTGTACTTGGATATCTGATTTCTCCTTTAAGTTTGGGAAGTTTTCAGTCATGATTTTTTTACAGTAACTTTCCAATCCCCTTTGATCTTCCCCTTCTGGGACCCCTATTATGCGAAGATAGACATGCTTTATATTATCCCATAGGTCTCTTATGTTGTTTTCATTTGTTTTTATTTGTTTATCTTGCAGCTCTTCTGATTGGGTGCTTTTTATTGTCCTGTCTTCTAGGTCACTGATTTGTTCCTCTGCATTATCTAGTCTGCTTTGCACAGCCTTTAGATCAGCTCTCATCTCAGCCAATGAGTTTACCAATTCTATTTGGCTCTTCTTTATAGGTTCAATTTCATTTTTGACATATTTTATATCTCTAAACACTATCTCTTTTAGTTCCTTCAGTGCTTTGATCACTCCTTTTTTGAAATCTTGATCTAGTAGGCCATCAATGTCTATTTCATTGATCGTTCTTTCAGGGGATATCTCTTGTTCTGTTAATTGGGAATGGTTCCTCTGCTTCTTCATCTTGCTCATATCTCTCTGGCACTGTGGCTTATGGTGTATCAGTTATCTATTGTGGTCCTTAAGGAGTTTATTTATTTATCTATCTAATGCCTATGCAGGAATAAAACTTAAGGAAGAAAAAGAGAGAGAATTTTAAAAGAAGGGAGAAAAAAGCTTTGAAAACAGTGTATAATCAATAGCAGAAGAATAAGTTGAAGCAGAATAACAATCGAGTTAAGACATCTTTTAAAAACCTTAAAAAAAGGAGAAAAGAACAACAACAAAATGAAACCTGTGTATAAGCAATAACAGGAGATCAAAACAAAAAGAAATGAAAATGAAATCAGGTGGATTTTTTAAAATAATAATAACTACTTTAAAAGAAAAATTTTAAAGGAATTAAAAATAGAAGCATGTACAATTGTTTAGAAAGTAGAAATTAAAAAGGTAATAGAAAATAGAAAAGATAAAAAAAGATATAATAAAGAGAGAATTTTAAAAGGAGGGAGAAAAAAAGGTTTGAAACAGTGTATAATGAATAATAGAAGAGCAAGTTGAAGCAGAATAGCAATTGGGTTGAGATGTCTCTGAAAAACCTTTAAAAAAGGAGAAGAGGGAAAAATATATTTGAAACCTGTGTATAGTCAATAACAGGAGATCAAAACCAAGAGAAATAAAAATGAAATGATGTGGACTTTGAAAAATAATAATAATAAAAATATTTTAAAAGAAAAAATTTAAAGGGATTAAAACCGGGAGCATATATAATTGTTTAAAAAGTAAAAATTAAAAAGGAAATAGAAAATAGAACAGGTAAAAACAGATTAAAAAAAAAAGAGGGGGGTGTTCTACTGGAGACTGTGTGCTCTTAATGAGAAGTCTTTTTGTCTTCGCCCTGTTTCGCGATCTCAGCTTGCTGTTTCCAGAGGCCCTCCTTTGGCGCCCTCGTCTGTGCTGCTCCCAGTGCCTGTCGGCAAGCAGATCGCGCCCCCTTCCAACACTGGGTAAGGTGCTGCTCTCCTTCACCGTGGGCAGACGGGTCACTCCCGGTCCTGATACCGCAGTCAGATGCTGTGCTTGGGCAAGGTAGGCAGGCGGATCGCACCCCCTCCCAGCACCACAGTCAGGGGCTGCGTTCCTACTGGAAAGATGGGGGGCCGCCCGCCCTCTCCCGGCGACGGTCGCTCCGCTGCTCTGTGCCGCTGCACGCTCCGCTTCCGGTCGGCGCTCCGAAGGCGGGCTTGGGGAAGACCGCGAAGCGGCCCTGCCCCTGCTCTGTGCCAAATCTCAGCTCCTTGTTTGTCTTGGCGGAGCGAGTTCTCTGAGGTGCCAGGGCAGAAAGATCCTATCTGCCTTGGGCTGGAAACAAGTCTCAGTCCTGCCCGGGAGGCTGCAGAGCCCCCGGTGCAGATTCAGGGCTCAGCCCCGCCCCCGCCCGGGCGCTGCGCACAGGAGGACGTGGTGGCTGTGGCCGCACCTGCCTCTCTTCTCACGAGATGCGCCAGTAATGGTGGCGCAGGTCTGGGGAGACAAAGGCTATGGCGCCCCTTCCCCCAGGGCACACCAGCCATGTTGCTTTGCTTTTTTCCACAATTTATGGGGGATCGAAGTAGTTCTGCTCCATATCCCCTCCCAGCCACGGCAGGCAGCCCCCTTGTAGTCCCCCGGGGCTGCCTCGGTGTAGCTGCCCGCATCCCCTGCCCGGCTTGGGCAGCCTGGCCCTGCCCCCAGCTGCCCGCCCGCATCTCGGGCTGGGTGTCACGGGGACCCTCTGTGCCCGTTTAACTTAGTTCTGTCGATCAAGGGCTGCTCCGTACAGATCCGAGCCTCGGAGGCTCCCCCTCTGTCCTGCTGGCCTCTCTGTTGGAGCGGAGCCCCAGCAAGTGAGTGCCAGTCCTCCTTTGGCGCTCCCACCCCGCGGGACCTGTCCTGCACTGTTTTGCTTTTTCTTCTTTCTTTTTTCCTTTTCTCCTACCAGGTTTTTGGCATCTTTGTCTTTCGAAGAGGGTGATGTTCTTTTGGAGTTTGGCAGGTGCTCTGGTTGGCTGAGTAGGTCCGTAGATGTGAGTTTTGGTGTATTTGTGGGAGAGGGTGCACTACAAGCAACTTTCTACTCCGCCATCTTGCTTCTCTCTCCCCAGCAAAGCCTTAATTAAGCAGGGAAGGTACTAATCAGAAATGGTGCTATCTGTAAGGTTGAAGGCAAAGCAACCCACAGAGAAGCTACACTCATGAGGATCTGGCCTTGGATAATGAATATTTGACTGCATTTGTCATTCTGAGTCCTTAAACACTGTCTGTCCATGCTCTTTTTTTTGCAGATAAGGGAACTTAAGCCCAGAGAGGAGTAGGGGCTGGTCTATAAAAGAGTCAGTCAGTAGCACAGGACTAGAGCCCAGTTAATTCTTGATTCTAAGTTCACTGCTAGGTTGAAAAAGCCAGATTTGGTCCTTTAACATTTGTGCCATTTGAAGACTAACACTGAGCAACCAAAATTTGATGAGAAAATTAAAAGATGGCTGCTTTCTACCCGGCCTTTTGTGCAGCTCATCATCTATTTTGTTGGTGCTGGTTAGCTCATGCCTTTGAACACATCAGAAGTAGCTTGATGTTTTCTCTCCTTTGATGTGTATTCATTGGCTACAAAAGTGTCCCTGGTTTTTGGATGGGCTGCCCATATTCACTACAGGCTTTGCTTCTTAGCCGACTGGAGAAAGGCAGAAAAGAAAGCGACCTGCCAGTGTGTTTCCTTTGTGTGCCATTCCTTAAACACAAACACAGGAGGGGAGTTTCTGTGGAACAGCTAGTCTCCCCCTGTTTTGGATTTTGCTGAGGCAGGTAGTTGAACTCTGTGAGGAAGTCTGGGTTTTCTCTGTCTTGGGAAATTACTGATAACATCAGAGCCAGAAAGAGGTGAGTAAAATGGGAAAGAAATTTCATAAAAGTCACGCCAAGATTCAGATTTCTAACCCCACCCAATTCTTCCTCAGCAGTCTTTTCAGCTGTGACTTGCTTCCCAGGAAGCAGAAAACAATAGTCTACTGATTGAATTTCGGGCAATTAGAAGTAAGGGAAGTAAAACCTAGTTACATTTAGAATCAAAGTCCATATATCTCCATTGGGAGGCACAGTGTGTGTGTATACTTTGCAAGGTGGGTCTAGTTCTGAAGCCAAACTTGGAAGTGAATTCACTTTGGTAATTATTCTCTTGCCCCAAATTTCTAACTTGTCTTTTTGGAGTTAATCACCTCCAGGAAAGTGTGAAAGTCTTACAAGCAAAGAGAAGGAAAAGCCTATTAATTGTAACTGGACCAGGTTTATATCAGGAGAGCTGGAAAAACCTGAGATCTTGGGATAAAGGGAAAGCCATTGGACAGCTGGACTTTATGGGAGGGAACATGAGGTAAAGGCTCTGTTGTTAACTTTCTGATCCACCTCCCCCCATCCTCGCAACAGAGAATTTAAGTGTCTACTCTGCTTAGCTTTCCAGAGTAGGTACTACATTATTTAGAAAAGTATGCTCATTTATCTGAAGTTCTCCAAATGTATAACAACTGTTACTTGTAAGTCATCTTTATTTGTTTTTCTATTAGCCCTTTCTCCTGTCCTTCTCTCTAGTGCTCATTCCTTTGGACAGTGAACAGGTACTCAAGGACTAGAGATCAACTATGTGCCCAACACAGTGCCAGCACTATGGGTATAATGGTGGCTAAGATAGTGTTCCTCTTAGGTATTGGTCTGCAATAAACCACCCTGAGAACTTAGTGGCTTCATCCAACAACCATTTTACAATATTCCACAATTCAGGAATTCAGGCAGGGCTCAGCTGGGTGATTCTTGCCATCAAGAGATCACTCAGTAGTATTTAGCAGGAGGGTGAGTTGATCTGGTGAGCCCACCGCAGCTTTACTCTTATGTTTGGTGCCTTGGCAGGGATGGCTGGAAGGCTAGGCTCAGCTGGCCCTGTCAACCAGAGCAACTAGACGTGGCCTTACCAGCATGGTGGTCTCAGTGTGATGAGTATTCTTATGTGGCAGCTCAGGGCTCTAAGAGCTAGTGTTCTAATGATCCAGGGGGAGGACACATGGCCTTTTATGACCCAGCCTCTGATGTCCCAGAATTTCACTTCCACTGCATTCTCTTGGACAAGCAAGACACTAAGGGCCAACTCAGATTCAAGGGGAGGGTTATTAGATTCCACTTCTCAATGAAAGAAATAGCAATGTCTTGGCAGATATCTTTAACACCACAGATAGACAAAGCTTCTCTCCTTGAGATTAGGTGCCACTGGAGCAGGAAGCAGACTGGTCAACAAACAATCCAGGCCACCTTGAAGAAATGACTAGAAAGCCTATAGAGTTGCATAGTGAATACTCTTTCATGACTAAGCAGCAGGGGGCTTGAGGTTGTTCCCTTGTGCTCTCCTGGAGAGTTCCCATGACTCCCCCTACCCCTTGCTCCATGTTTCATATCACTCTGGAAAACCACCAACTCTGCTGGGTAACACATACCCACAGGACATGGTGCACAGCCTTGTGTCCACCACAGCTGCCTCTGATTGGTTAAAGTCCAATTGTTTGATTCAACTGAGGGTTTGCTAAGTGATTACTAATTATTTAGGCTTGTTCAGTCAGAATATTGGCATTGCTGTTCCATCCACTGGGACAGTTCCCCCTTTTCTTTATTTTGCTAACTTCTACTTATTCTTTAGAATTCGGTGTGAGGAACCCCTTCTTCTTGGAAAACTGTCCTTGACCATCCTTACCCCACTGGATTTAGATGCCATCCTCTGAACTCCCTTAGCCACCTCACTCCTGACTTATCTCCATCATTATTATACTTATCATATTTTACTATAATCTTTGATATAGTTGACTTTCCAACTGCCTCCACACTCCCTGAGATGTATTATTAATGCAATAGATATGTCTGGAATGGAAATGTCAGCTATATACCAGGTCTTCTCTGAGGGAGCTACAAATACTGAGGTGATTCAGACTGACACAGTTTCTCCCTACATACATGGATCTCCCAGGTGAAGGCAGATATTGAAAGAATCATGACAAATGCATTGTTCAAAAAAATGCCCAACTTCAAGCCACATGGGTAGTGATAGGGACTGTGCTATTGTCCCTGTTTTTGCCACAGTGCCTGGCATATAATAGTACCTTAATAAATACTTATTAAGTACATGAATGAATGTTTGTGGTGTATTAGTTGAACATGTGGATAAAGTTATGTCGGCAGAATGTCATTTTTCTTATTACTAGAGCCCCCCCCTCCTAAGAATTTACCAAGCTGGACCATGATTCTGTTCCTTGAGGAACAATGGAGGCAGAGCCAGCATCTGGGCACAATCCAACCTCTTTCTTGCCAGTAAGATTATGCTTGCCTCTGATCATCCCTGGGTCAGTCTGGTGTCTGGGGCTGCAAGATGGTACCTCTCACATCATGGTTTAGTCTTCTTCCATGTTAACCTTTAACTTCAGCTATCATGACCCTGTTGATAGATGAACCTCAGTATCCTGCTGCCGTTTCCTGTTCTTTGGAATAACTTTGGGCAGCCCTTGACTGGGGACCATATAACCTAGACCTGTCCTGAGCAGACACACCTTGCTCTCTACCAGCTTCTGGTGGACCTAGCTGACAGCTATATTTATCCTTTCTGGTAGACTCTCCTTCCAGTAGTGGCTTTTCCTGCACAGAATGTGATTTCCAGATCCTAGGTTCTTAGAATAAAAAAAGGCATAGTCTTTGGAATCAGATGTAATTGGCTTTGATGGGATTCTTCTACTTACTAGTTTTATCCCTCTGAGTCCAATTTTTTAAGCTATAAAAATGAGGATAATAATCACAACTTGTAGAGTTAAGTGTGGTATCTGCTATGTAATTGCTGAGAAAATGGTATTTCCCTCCCATGTTCCATAATGGTATATTGAGTTTTGTATTCAAGGCAGACAGTATTGATGCCTTTCCCTTCAGTGTGTCATTTTCTTTTAGGGTGTTTTCCTAAATGGTGATGATGATTTGCCTTGATCACACCATTACTACAGCTTCTGGACTCTGGTCATATGGCATGTATTGTATCTGGCACAAAGATGGGATTGAGTCAACATATAGGGCATAAGTGGCCATCACTATTTAAGTGACCATTGTTGCAATAGATTTTTAGAAAATTTTATCAGACCTTTTACAAGAGCATATGCAAGAACATTTTTTATTTTTTAAACATTTTTTATTGATTTATAATCATTTTACAATGTTGTGTCAAATTCTAGTGTTCAGCACAATTTTTCAGTCATTCATGGACATATACACACTCACTGTCACTTTTTTTTCTCTGTGATTCCCTGTGCTATACAGTATAATCTTGTTTATCTATTCTACAATTTTGAAATCCCAGTCTATCCCTTCCCACCCTCCGCCCCGCTGGCAACCACAAGTCTGTATTCTATGTCTATGAGTCTATTTCTCTCCTGTATTTACGCTTTGTTTTGTTTGTTTGTTTGTTTGTTTGTTTTTGGTTTTGTTTTTTAGATTCCACATATGAGCGATCTCATATGGTATTTTTCTTTCTCTTTCTGGCTTACTTCACTTAGAATGACATTCTCCAGGAGCATCCATGTTGCTGCAAATGGCGTTATGTAATGTACACTAAGAACTCAATTATCAGAGCAGTCTGTAGTATAGTTCTCCAGAGAAACAAAACCAATAGGAGAAGTTCCGTGATCTGCCATCTTTAAGCTGGTGATTTAGATAAAGCTGGAGGTGTAGTCTGAAAGCATGAAAACCAGAAAGCCAATGGTGTAGATTTCAGTCCGAGTCTGAAGGCTTGAGAACCAGGAGAACCAAAGGCAGGAAAAGATTGATATCCCAGCTCAAACAGTCAGGCAGAGATTGAATTCAGCCTTTCCTCTGCCTTTTTGTTCTATTCAGGCCCTCATTGGCTTGGATGATGCCCACCTACATTGAGGAGGGACATCTTTACTCAGTCTACCTATTCAAATGTTAATCTCTTCCACAAACACCCTCACAAATATACCCAGAAATCATGTTTAATCAGATATCTGGTCATCTGATAGCCTAGTCAATCTGACACATAAAATTCACCATCACACTGGGTGAAAATCCCATTTGCTCCTTGCCTTGCATTCTGTCCATCCACGTATTTCCAGCTAGATCTGTAGGCATCTAGATAAACCTTGCTTGGAACTAATTTGCAACAAGGTATAAGGGAATAACTACAGGTACCTGCAGTTTGGGCAGCACTGCCCACAGGGTCAGGGTCAAGGGCAGGGAACTTGACTTATTCTCTGGCCTGCCTTGTTTGCTTGGATAGGACAACCTTGCTGGTTTTCTGGCCCTTGAGTACCTAGTGCTGTTCCTTCAACATTTTCACTGTTCACAGTTTCTGATTTGTCTCTTTTATATATGCTCTTTTTTGTTGTAAAATAAAACCTACATGATAAAATGCAAATAAAATAAACATATTCAGTGAAATATAAGTCCCCTTCTCTTAGGTAATCCTATGTCCCCTAGTTCCCTCCTCCAGAGACAACTGCTAAGCCACCTTCTTGTGGTTCCCTTCAGAGTTAGTCTGCATACACATAAACACAAATGTAGATATTTACATGGTCTTGGGGCTTATCATCTGACTCTGCCCACTGGTCTGTGTCCTTCTGCTTTCCATTCATTCCTCTGGAACCAACTCTCTCTGCTACCCTATTGTGGCTTCATCATTCTCTACTTCTCACCTGCTCTAAACCTGCTGCCCTGACCTAGTAAGACCCTAAATCTGGAATGGGAAGAAGTAGAATTAATTGTTTAGAAAGACAAAAGCATTTCTAGTTTCTATTTCAACTCTATGTTGTCTAACCCTGCAAAATTAAATTACACCTGTTCATCTGCTACTGACTCACTGTATTCCATGAGCAAGCCATTTGCATTTTTCTTCACAACAACATCTTTCTCTTCAGGATGCTCTGGCAACTAATGTTTTAAAATTCTCAGAAAAAGTCATAATAATAAAACATTTCCATCCTAAGCATACAAAAATTGAATTGAAACCAAAGCATAGAGAAGTATTATTGAAGAAGCTAAATAGTTTACAAACTCAGTAATGCCACATTGAAGATTAAATCCAGTAGATTGGGAATTCCATTTAGGACTTATTTGCATTCTGTGTTTCTAGACGTGGCCACATACCCAGTTTGCCAAATGCATCTTCACAGAGTATGATGTGTTGAGGTATTTAGAAAATGGTAGCATTACACAGATAAAGGAGCAACTAATTCTATCTGGGGAGGTGATAAATACCTACATAATACTGGGCTAGACTTTGAAAGTTGAATGGGAGTTTCTCAGATGGATAAGAAGGGGAAGGGCATTCAAAGCAAAGGGGAAAATATGAGAAGAGTGTCGAATTACAAAAGTGCCCTAGGGTATTCTGACAAAGGTGGAGAGTCCATTTTCACTAAAGCATGGAGTATGTGGCTAGAGAAATAAGCAAAAGACAGGCTTTGAAATACTTACATTTCATGCTAAGAAATTTGAATTTTTTTCCTATAAAGTAATAGGAGGGCACTGGAGAGTTTTAAGTATGGAAGTGATGTTACCAGTTTTTAAAATTTTAGATTATTATGGCAGCAGTGTGGATATTCAATGGAGGGAGAGGAACTGGAAGCTGGGGTACCAGTTACCAGCTATTTCTTTTGTTAGTCCCAAGTGAGAAAGCATGGGGGCTTGAACTAGGGCAGGGACAGTGGGGATAGAGAAGAGGGGTACATTTAGATGACCTGTTTGACTGATGACTACTTGGGGCAGGTGGGGAGGGCAAGTGGGGGAAATGAGAGGATGGAGGAGGGGGAGTGAAGGTGGAAATGAGCCCATAGAACTTCAGTTGGAAGGTGCACAAAAATCAGTTATCTAAGGCTAACTAAGTACCTTTGGTTTCATCCCTACAAGTGATAGTCTGGCTCTTCTTTGAATACCTCCAGTGACAGAGTGCCTATTACATATCAAGGCAGCTTACTTCATCTACATGTTGCTCAATTAGAAAGTTCTTTAGGCTGCACCCAAATCCATCAACTGGTATCTTCTACTACTTAGTCCTAGATTAAACTCCTTGGGGCCACACAGCTCAAGGCAAATTCTTTGCCAGTGTGAAAGCTCTTCACATACTTAAAAGTAGCTCTCATATCCTGCTGTGTCTTTTCTTTTCTAGAGTAAATATTTAAAGTTCCTTCAGCTGTCATCAAATGACACTGTTCTCTACCTATCATCTGTAAAGTTACAAAAGGCTTCCTATGGAATAAAATGTGTACCTTTCTTCCATTGTGATTTTTTTATTGGCCCAGATAAGCTCAATGAAAGGAACTTCAAATTAAAAGCAACTTGGAAAGGAATCATATGGAAGTATTTGAGAAAGAGGTAATAAAGGCCAGTCTGGTAACACAATTTCAGAAGCTTAAGATTTGAATCAATTAGGGCTGGTAATGATACCATTAACATGGATATCAGAAAACTGGAGATGACTCTTACCATGATTTGAAGAATGAAAATATTAGGAAACCACAGACTCTGGGGTAGGGAAGGCCTTTGGAGATGAGATGCTCCAAGTCCATCATTTTACAAATGAGAAGACTGAGGTTTGAAGAGGCAAGAGACATGCCCACTGTCCCACAGCTTGTAAGTGGCAGAGAAGAGACTAACTTGGGACTTCTGATTCCCAATTCAGTGCTTTTCTCCTATACCATGTGTTTCCTTAACTTGGGACACAAGCAAAAGCCAGCTTTTACTACCTTCTCTCTAATCACTGTCAGCAAATTATATTTCAGTCTGAAATATATTTCAAATGGTATAGAATTATATGAGAAAGAGTCTAGGATTCTTGAATTGCTCTCCAAAGCACTCATGCCACATTCACCAAAGAGTTAGAAGTTCGTGTCATATCAAATTTTCAATTGATGTGAACATCACTGATGGTAAGTCCCATTATTGCAAGAATTTATACACAATATTTTAATAACATGAGAATGTTGATAAGGCATTTAGAAATAGGAATTAAAATATTGGCCAATAATGCATATTATTGTGATGAAACCACTGATGTCATGTAATCATAGTTGCAACATCAGTATAAATGGAAATTCAAAATGTAGAATTCCTCCTGACGTGAGAGGTGTATGTGAATTTTCAAGTGTTGAAAATGGGGAGCTAGTGCTAAGGTTCTGGGGTATCAGAGACATGGCATACACTCTGAAGGCGTGGATATTTTTTATTTGAAAAAAAAATAAAGAGTGCCAGTCTTCAGATTTCATATTTATGTAGTCCTCCAAAGGTCACAGTAGCAGACCTCCCATGAATCTAGGTCCCTCTCAAGCTGAGGGCTTCCAGGTGGAAACTGCAGTAACTGACATGAGCCACTGGCCTTGTGTGAAGATGTCCTGCACCTGGTTCTGTCTCTGTGAAGAACTTGTAGAGCCTTGTGAGGACTTGGCAGCATGACCAGAGGATAGTCTTAAATCTTAAAGGCAGAGTTGCTTATCATAGTTGTGCCTGCCAGCCTAGAGAAGATGAATGTAGCACAGTGTATAGGCTCTATAGTCATTTTACCAGAAACTAGTACATGTTGGTCTATCAGGAGGGTGCCGCACTCCAAGATGGTCAGACAAAGTGGGACCGTTTTGAGAACATGCTCCTGTCAGGGATGTGCTATAGCCTGCTATCAGAACTTCTTTAGAAGGAAGTATCCATCACCAATTTGTTTAGACATTAATAGAATAATCTCAGTAGTTTTGTATGATTTTTTTGCAAAGTCCATTTAAACTCAGATATACATTATATTTTCCAGAAAACATACTCATAAAACATACCTAATTTGAAGAGAAAATTAACTTTTGAGAGAAAAGGATTATAAAAAAACCCACTAAATGCCCTTTAAAAAAAGGGCGTAACTCTATTGTCCAATCCTATAAGATAGCCTGCTATTACAAATCCATGCCATAATTTATATGACATTGATTTTATTGTCATAACTTTGAAAATACTCTGTCATGTGTACTTATGATGGCCCCGAAATGTTCAGAATAACATTTGGAGACCAAGTCACTACTCAGAGTCAGGGAAATGGAGGTCTATGTAGAGATGTTAGAGTCCATTAATGAACCCAGTGTTTAGACCATATGAAACCTGCCTAAGACAACTTCTCTTGAAAAGCAAGTAAAAGAAGCCCCCATATAATAGAAGTTCAAAATGAAAATTCAAAAATGGAAGGCTGTGTAGCCCAAAGTGAGGATGCTATTTGAAAGCCCACATTTTGTCCTACCCAAAGATCCTCAAATGATATGTTTCTAAAAGGAACTGACACTCAATTCTACAGTCAGAACTCTACAGTCAGCCCTCTATATCTGTGGAGGATGTGGAACCTGTGGATATAAGTGGCCAGCTGTACGCCACCGTTTTATATAAAGGACTTGTGTATCCTTGGATTTCAGGATCTTCGGGTGGGGAGGTGGTCCTAGAACCAATCTCCCACGGATACTGGGGGACAACTGTATATACTAGGCATCAAAATTCTCTGAGCAGATTACAGCTTTGGCATAGTTGCACATCCTGAGCACAGTAACTCCCAGTTATAGACCTGGATCCGCTTGCTTGGGACTCATGGGCTCCAGTTGTAAGAGTGCTAGCTGGGGAGTCGGTGTGTCATTTAACCCAGACTAGCTAACTAGCATTGCTCATGGGAAGGGGTGGGAGAGAAAGTAACTGTTTTGCTGCCCATTTTCCTTGCAGTACGTTAGAAACAAAGCACAAAGTTGGCTAGGATCAGTGTTAGCATTGCCCATAGCTGCTGAACTCTGATTTATCCAGATGCCATAACTATAGCAACAGGGAAATATTGGAATTTTGAGATTAACATGCTACTGAAATTTACTAAATATAGCACATTTTGTGGTGAGGTGCATATTGTAGATATTTCCTTTATTTTTCAAATGACAAAGTAAGTCAGGCTATGGAAGAAAAGTTAATTTATTAAATATAATGGCTGCTAAAGTCCCCCTACTCCCTTGATCTACATCTATAAATGTGTATTTTGAAACCAAATGAGATAAATCAGCTTGATTGTCCAAGGCACAGATGGAAATTGGGCTCTTGTAAAGCTATCCTCAGATTTGCACCGGTGTTGGGATACTCATCTTTGTGGTTTAATGGAAATAGCCTCAGGCTGAGAGTTAGGAGACCTGAGTCCCTGCCTCTTATTAAATCATTATGTGATCTTGAGCAGGTCTCTCAGGGATTCTGGGTCTCAGATTCCCCCTATTTTTAGTGCTGGAGGCTGAAATGTTCCAGCTCTCCCATTCTAGGCTCCTGGAATATTTAGGGCTATGTTTCTCCCTGCTTTGGCTCTAGAGCGTACTTACTGACAACCTGTGGAATGAGAAAGAGAGATACACATCCCAGGATCCCTGGATCAGAGAGGTGGTGACATGTATAACTGGGGTTGTCCTTATAGGCTTTCCTCTGGTTAGGGAAGTGCTGTCTCCACTTTGTAAACCCTATAGGGAGATTGATTATTGGCTTAATGCTCACTCAGTCCTCCTTTACATACAGCTGGGCCTCTGTGGCCTCCATATTTGGGGCATCACTATACTTAGCAAGGCTCTTAGCCCCATCCTGTCCATATTCAAGGGAGATGTAAAGGATCCAGGGTCACTGAGGCAGTATAGCTGTAAGTTCTTCACAGATTCTGTGCCTTGGTCCTTAAAAATGGATTCTTGATGTCTTCCTGTGACCAACCCTTGCCTTCTCCTCCACATCCAGGAGTTCATTCCTTGTCAGTTACCACTCTTACCAGAGAGCCCAGGTCCCTGCCATAGCTTCATACCTAGTATCCTTATCCTCTGAACACTGGCATTCTGTTGCTTTTTTCAGTCTTCAGATCTGAGCTTGGCCACTGCCAGAACTCTCTGGATTTGCCCATCTGCCTGCAGAAATCTTTTTCTACCTATAGCTTGTGTCTCAGACTCCACAATACCTCATACCTACTGTCCAGCACAGCCCCTTGTTCCTTGCTACTGGCCCTCATTGAAGCTGCCACCTGCCTTGCTTGGACTTCTGTCTACTGCTTATTATGAGACCTTATTAAGGTGTCTCCATCTGCTTTGTGGGGACATTGCCCTGTTACTTCTGGGCCTTCCTGATACTATTAGCCTCTACTTCTCATGTCTCATTGGAGACCTTACCCTCAAAGCCTTCCTAGGTTTGGATCTCTGGTCTCTAGGTTCTGGATATCCCTAGGTTGGTCTATCCCAACCCCAGGCAGTTTCCAGTTATAGCCTATAAAGTCTGTATGGGCATTTCCTGGGCCAGGTTTTCCTACCTGGGCCCATCCCTCAGCATGGAAACTATGTGTCCAGACTCACCCACTACGTGCCAGTTAAAAGCCTTATAAAACTTTGCAGTCAATTACTTTGTAGGATAAATTCAAGTTAAAATTATGAGATGGACAATGAGGGAGAATTTCAGTATCTCTGCAGCCTACAGTAGGTAGAAGAGATGCTGTTAGACATTTTTGAGCCAGCAAGAGATAATTAGGTGAAAGGTGAAAAATGTCCTTGTGATCTTTCAGGAAGCAAAGTTTCATGTGAATCTAAGGTGAGATTGTTATTGTTATTAGTAGTCAGCCTAGTGGTATTCAACTCCTTGCAAAGGTTCATCTGGCTTGATGAAACAACACAGAATCCCAGCTCCCATAGCAGGGGCATGGGTACTAGCTAGCTACATGCCCTTGTGCTGAGGACTTACTCTTTCTGAACCTCAATTTCTTTATCTGCCAAATGAGACTCTATGGAGATAATATCTTTGCTCTCAGGGTGATGTCAAGAATACCAGTTAGTGGACAGTGGAAATTAAAGTGTTTTAAGAACTGTCATGCATCATACAGATTATTCGGTCTTCTTTCCCACTTGGGTGGGGGCATAGACATGGAACCTCTTGCCCAGTGTTGGTGGACAGCAAAGACTGGGATCAGTGTCTTAAGGGAATGGCAGGTCAGAAATAAGGCAAGTGGCCTGACATGGAGCCAGATGAGACTCGGAAGACAGTATACAAAGCCAAGCGCTTTGGGGAGCCAGCAGAGCCGATGCATGGGGAAATTTGAAGGAGAGGAATTTCCTGTGTGGAGAGGAATTTCCTGAGCTAGAGTACAGGGACTACTGACTTCTTTTTGTTTGGTCCTTGCCATTGCTGGTCTAGCTGCTCAGACTGAAGCTATCTTGGAAGCAGTTAATAGGGTAAAAGAAGAGCAGACCAAATGTGAGCAACTATTCTTATAAGATCTGGCAAGATTTGGGGACTAGGGAAAGGGTCCAAGGCCAGTACCAGCTAGCCCAAGGTAAACCCAGTTTAAAGGAGAGTGGTAAGTGGCCTAGGTGAGCAGCAAATGTAGGCCGTATTTGGACACTGATGATTAATTTTGTGTCAGCTTAGCTAGGCTATGGTGCCCAGTTGTTTGGTAAACACTAGTCTGGATGTTGCTGTGAAAGTTTTTTTTTTAATGTGATTAACATTTAAATCAGCTGACTCTAAGTAAAGTAAATTGCCCTCTGTGATGTGGGTGGGCCCCATCCAATGAGGTGAAAGCCTTAAGATGAAAGACTGAGGTTTCCCAAAGAAGAAGGAATTTGTTTTCAAGACTATAACATAGAAACCCTTCTGAGTTTCCAAACTGCCTGGACTGCCCCACAGATTTTGAACTCAAGATTGCAGTATCATTCATACATGAATTTCTAGCCCATCGACCTACATTATGAATTTCAAGCATGTTTTGCCCCAACAACTACATGAGCCAATTCCTTAAAGTACCCTCCTCCTTCTCCATATATATATATATATATATATATATATATATGTATACATGTGTATGTGTATATAGGTATTTATATGTATATATTTATATATTATAGGCATGTGTATATATACATCTATATCTATATCTGTCTATCCTATTGGTCTGTTTCTCTGGAGAACCCTGACTGAAAAAGACACCATAAAGATGGCAGCATAGCTTAGAGCAGAGACAACTGCAGGATCCTTGAGAGATTTAAGTGAGTTGTCATGTGAGTTCTTTTGCCAAAGTTGCAAGTCAGTCACAAAGTATTAATTGAGTCTCTGCTATGTCTACTAAATGAGTATCTATTGTGCCATAGAAGTTGCTTAGCACAACCTCTATTGACTCAAATCCTGGAGAGGTCAACCCAGAGCCTGAGTTGAAGTCTCTCACTTTTATGTCAGGGAAGTTTTACTCCCCTGAAGAGAACACTGAAGGCTGGCCATCCTCCACCAGGAGCTGAGGATCTGACTAGAGAGGGTCTCCAGCTCTTGCAGGTTAATAACAGCATCAAGAAGGACTTCTGAGGGTCTTTCACTCAGACTTAATAGAGTTGATGCCATCAAAGTTTATCACCCATTTGCTCCGGTTCCTCACTGTACAGATGAGGAGTGTGAGACCTAGAGAGGAGAAGCCACTTCTCCAGGCCGCACAGCAAGTTGGTGGTGCAGCCAGGCCAAGCGTTCAGATCACCAGACAGTAAGTAAAGAAGAAAAGGAAGAAGAAGGA
Organism: Vicugna pacos; assembly: GCF_048564905.1. Taxonomy (NCBI): domain Eukaryota; kingdom Metazoa; phylum Chordata; class Mammalia; order Artiodactyla; family Camelidae; genus Vicugna; species Vicugna pacos. The sequence continues at coordinate 104,845,018 of NC_133023.1, forward strand.
TAGAGAAGTCTGGATCCCCATGGTGCTTTTTCTATGGATCATCTGTTGAGTAATTGTCCCAAAGTTAGGAAGCATCCTATTTTCACAGCTGGATAGAAAGGAAGGAAAATAGAAAAGTCTGAAAAGTAAAGTAAGATAAAACAGAAAAGCATATTTATAATGGTCTTCACTGCTAAATCACACAATTAAAGATGATCAGTACAAATGAGTTTCACTGAAGAGCAAATTAACTTTCCTGTGGACTTCTGTAATGGCAAGAAAGTCACTACACTGTTCAACCACCTTACCACCTTGACCAAAGAATATTTGCCCTTAAGATAAAGGTACACTCTAATTGCTGTAACACCAGATCTCCCTATTTCTCCCCATAGTTGCTGGGGAATTTGATTATCTCCCATGAGCATACTAAATTGAATTGATCAATGGAAATGACATATGTGTTCATTTGTTTTAACTTGACTCTGATAGCTCCATCCATTAAACCCACAATGAAGTTGTATTTCTTTTAAAAATATAAATTAAAAAACACGCTGGCAATTCAGGGTGAATCAGTAAAGATGGCTCACTTTTCTTTGCATTTAGTATTGCTGCTTTGTGCCTGTGTTTTCCATTTAGGATTTGTTACTGTAAATCCCCCTTACACATCATTGAAAGCGTTAGGATTTATGTGGCAGAATATAGTCTGCATGAGGCCTTGAGGAGAAAGTGGATGACCTAGTAGGCTTTTCTACCTTTAATTTGTACTGTCCTTTGTGGGAGAGCATTTTATAATAAACGATTATATTTTGGAAAGTAGTGTTCTACAGATGACATATATTTTACTGCACTTTCCATGGAGTTCCTGGGCTCCTTTCTGAGATGTATCCTCATGGCAAAGCATCTTTCATGGCCAGTAGGAGGACGATAACCTCTGATCTGCTCCTTCCCTGTTTGCAGCATAGCACAGCTTTGATCAGCTCCTTAAAGAGCCTTCTGTTTACACCCTCTCATAGATCTGTAGACAGTATTTACAAAGCCCATTGGCCAACGGGCACCACTGGGATGGAGAAGGTACTCACAACTTTTTTTTTTCTTTCGTAGCTTTCCTTCTGTTCTTCTTTTGAGGTAGTGAGAACTGCTCCAGGTTGCTTCTGTGATCTCTATATTCTCCCCCTTTTATTTCTTTTCTTTTTATATCCTTTTTTCCCTTTTTATATACCAACTGATGGGACAATTGAGTGACTTTCATCCATTCATTCAAGCATTTACTGGATTCTACTTCATGCAAAGCACCATACAATAGTCTGAGTTTTTAGTTATTCTTTTCTGGTCTTGTTGTTCTTTCTTAAGATATAAAAGTAACACATATTCATGGTAAAAATGCAAATGGTACAAAACGATATAAATGAAAGGAAGAGCCCCTTTAAGCCCCTAGTCTCACTCCTTAAGCATAATCATCAGTAACAATTTCTTTTGTATCCTTCCAGAACTTTTCTCTGCATATGAAAGTATATGTATGTATACACTTATGCATCCATATACATATAGGTACATATATGCACGTATATGCTTTTTCAGGAAACACCAACTGGAGCTAAAAACAAGTTTTGTAAATTCACTTCTATATATATATCTTGGCATGCCTTCCATGTCAGCACATGCAGTCCTGCTGATTCTCTTTAAGGGCATGTGGTTGAAACGTGATTTTGGGAAGCCCTGAGGTTTTTGATGAGTTTTCTACAGAGAGCATTAGAGGTGGCCAATTTTTAGTGGATAAACTCAGTTTTCACTCACTGTCCTCAGGTTTCTTTGACTTTTTCTCTATATTGGAGATGTTACCCAGTTATGCATTCTGACACTTGAAGGATTCCAATGGCTTGCAAATGCTTTTGGGAAATCAAAATTAGCTTGATCAGTTTCCCTCCCCATACATCATTTATCTACCCTGGCCTTGGACCACTCTCAAGGTAGCTGGCAAACCAGTCCCCAGGGCTTGCCCTAATACTTGATGACAGTTTATTTCTTCCTTTTCATGAGAGTTTCTACTTCAGCTTCAGCCTATATTTTCTGGTCTGGCCTCATTGACTATAAAGTTCTTGCTTATTTGGACATGTTCTGTCCTCACTAGTTTTCCTTTGCCCATGTGCAGTTTGAGTCCTCCCTCAAAAAACTGCTAATTCTAACCCACTCTTATTTGATCATTTATTGTACATCAGACTTGTATGTCTCATTTCCTTTAATCCTCACAACAAACTCATGAGAGATGTGCAATAATTATTCCCAAATGACAGCTGATGCACAGAAAGGTTAAGGACATTGTCCAAGGTCATACAGCTAGTAGGTGGAAGGGCTGGTGTTTGAACCCAGGTATATCTGACCCTAGAAGCTGTGCTTTTTTTTTTTCCTTTGGAGTTTTATTTCTGCAGAATGTAAGGATTTATTTTTTTAACATTTTTTATTGATTTATAATCATCTTACAATGTTGTGTCAAATTCCAGTGTTCAGCACAATTTTTCAGTCATACATGGACATATACACACTCATTGTCACATTTTTTTCTCTGTGAGCTACCATAACATTTTGTGTATATTTCCCTGTGCTATACAGCATAATCTTGTTTATCTATTCTTTAAGCAGCACATGTACTGCCTCCCTTACATCAGCAAATACTTCTTGGTTAGCCAATCATACAGAGCAACCCTAGATTTTCTGTGAGCCTGTGATTATGTAAGGGCAGGCCACAACATCCACTTCCTGAATATAGGCTGCATACCAGGCTCTGTGCAAGAGGGTGGCGCTGAATTCTCTCATGCTGGAATAGCATTTTCTTATGAGCTAAACCATGGGAAGGATCTTGGATGGAAGGAAGCACTTCCTGCTTATAATTCAAGCTGAAAAGAGATTCCCACATTATGAAGCACCACAGTACTTCCTGTGTAATATTGTTATAAGAACTCAGGCAGGAACAACAGCTATTGGGCATTTTTGTTAAATCTCTTCATGCTCTGCCTCAGATAAAGATACAGGCTTGCAACCCCTACTTTGACCCAAAACACCAATATAAAAGAGGGAAGTGGTCTTTTATTTTCCAGATCCGAGTTCTCCACTCTCCCTGTCAATGCTGCCTGCCCTGGGTGTTGCCCCTTTGAATTCAGATTTATCTGAATGAGGCATCCAAAATAAAGTACATAGTAACTAGGAGATAATTTCTATTCCTTTTTTTTTTTTTTGGTGATCTCTAGTCCTGATTCTCCAACTGCCTTGCCTTCATGCTTTGGGGATTCAGAATCTGGAAGTGGTCATATCCTTGTCACTGAATTGGGAATTTCTAAGTCCCTTGGAGTCCAAAAGAAAGGTCATTCCAGATGTCAAGTAAATTCCTTTTATTTCTTAGCTGTCTGGTAGAAATTGAGTGGTTAGAAGAGTGTTTGTTTACTTATTTACTTACTTATTTTCAGGTTGTTAGTCTTATTCTGTTTTATTTTATTCCAAGCATGGGAAAATAAACCTTAAAATCTGGAAAGGGAAATTTCAAACCAATAGCAATTGTCCTGGAATTGTGGGACTTTTTCAGTAATAAATGTCTAGATGGTGTGTTTATTCCAGTTCCAATCCAATTCAATTCAACAAATACTTGTTGAATGCCTGCTGTGAAAAAGATAAAGAATGACTAAGACACGGCACATACCCTCCAGGATTTCACAGTCTAACAGGAAAATCAACATGTACATTGTTAATTCTTATATAAGGGAGACAATAATAAGGTATATACCATAGCTTAAAGAAGGTGCTATGGGAGTATTTGAGGAGTGAAAAATTAAATTTAATTAGGGAATCTGGAAATAATTATGTCTGAAAGATTTTGACTTGGTCTTAAAGGGTTAATGAGACTATTACAGGAAGACATTTTAATGACACTTTTTAAAATATAGTTTAGACTGAGGAACCACACACACTACAGGTGTGAAAGCCTAGGGAATGACAATTGGTCTGAAAATACAACTGGAAAGGTGAGTCTAACCCAGTTTATGAAGAGCCTTGATACTAGGCTAAGGGCTTGGACTTGCTCTGTAGACTAAAGAAGTCCTGGATTAACACCTTTCCTGTCATCACAGCCTCTGGTTAGTTCTCAGAGGCCTCTTTGTATAGATAGATACCTCCTAATTACACTTGTATTCATTTGATGAAGATTCTCAGTATGGGGAAGTACTTGACTTTAAAAAACACACCACGTGGGATTGATTTAAACAGCTCCAACATATCAATAAGGCAGTTAATTTATTTCTCTCCCCAATAGTGTATGTAACTACATGTACTTTGATTATATTGACTAAATTATAATCCATGTTTATATAACCCAAGAGTGGTTGTTCATGATCTGGGTGGTATTGCATTTGAAATTTATCCTACTCTGTCATTGGTTCCACTCACTTGGAGTTTATACCAAACTACTTCTAGCTGTTCCATCAGGTTCCTCTTTTACTAGCTCAATATTTATTGTCTTTCTCTGGTATTCCTATAAGAATGTCAGATTAAATTATATCAGATGCTTCTCTCTCAAAGACATGTTAACTTTGCTCCATCCTCTTTCACCATTCAGCTTGTCATCCTATCATGAACAGGAATTAGCTTTGTTTGGTATGATTTGTGTTTGAAGAACCCATATTGACTACTATTTATCATTTGTGTTTCCCCTAGGTACTCATAAATGACTGCCTTAATAATTGCCCTCACAGCTTACCAGATATTGAAATTAAATTTATGAGTTTAATTCCCTGAGTTCCCTGGGGATTTTTTTTAAGAAAAATGAAACAAGGCAGTTTCATGACTCACAGCAATTCTTCCATAATAAAACGATGTGATAAAGAAAACATTTTGCAAGAAAATAAATTTTAGTTTTAGCTTTCTAAATGATTATTATAAAAACTAACAAATAATAAGATTTCTTGGAAATACTAAAAGACATCCTGTGTCCTTTAAAACTGTTTATTATTGTGCTCACACATATTTTTAAGGGCTATAACAGATGCCTAGAAAATGTTAATCCACTAGTTTATAGACCTTACTTTGTGCTGGCAATTGGAAATTCGGTCTTTTTATATTCAAATTGTTACACACTTGAAAAATAGCCCAATAGTGGCACTTTTAAAAAGGTTATTTTGTAAGTACTGTCGGTCATACATATGCTAAAGTACTGTTTCAGATTATTGAGGCAACCTGCCTGCCACAATTGTGGTTAACTATTTACAACTTAATGATAATGCATTGACTTGAGACCTGAGTCTTACCTTCACTGAATGCAGTGTAGGTGCACTGTAGGAAGGCTGTAGGTGGGCCATAGCTACCTCTAAATCTTAGTGGATGACTAGCAAGGGATTGATGCACATGTGTTAACAAACATATAGCAAACAGGATCCCTTGAAAGGGATGGATGTGTAGAACATTGAACAACACCAAGAGCTTTGGTAGAGTTTAGATTTCTATAATTACCCAGCCAAGACTCTGTTAACTACTGAAGCTAAGAATGTGTAGAACGACTAGTTTACATCAGTCATGGTAGAGAAGTAATTGATTTTCTCTGACTGAAGCAGTTTGGACCCAGTAAATGAACAACGTGCTAATGCTATAGTCCCTTTTCTTAAAGTTCCACTGAAAAGTGGTAAGGCACATTTCTTTTCTTAGCCAATACCAGCCCCTTTCCAATGGCTTGGTCTAGAGGCAAGTGACGTTTAAGAGCATTTTTGTTGTGTAATCTTTTTCAGTAGGTATGACAGGTATTCTGAAATCTGTATTATAGTGCCTTATGCGTTGGTGCCTGTTAAAACTATAATGCATAGTTTTTTTTGTTTACTTCTTTCTGTGACTGTTTTTATTTCAAAGGCTGCCATCCATGGCCATACAGCAACTGAGCAATGAGAAAATATCCTACTATGCAATCCCAGTGTGGGATAATATTTAGGATGAGAGAACAAGCATACGTTATTTACCAATTTGTTAGGAATGGATTTCAAATCTGGCACACCATGGCCTCACTCCTTGCCAATGTGCTCCTCGAAGGGCAAGCCCATGGTGAGCTCCTTAGAGTTTGTTAGTGGGAAGAAAGCCTTGGGTTTAGGGAGAAAGTATTTAGATAGCATTTTAAGAAGCCCTTCCATTTTTAGTAGAGTAGAAAAGTCTGCCTTTGAGTCTGTGCTACAGTCTTTTCTATGGATGAATACAGTGACTGTCTCTCTCACAGTTTTCTGATATTTATTCTGTAAATCAGCTGCAGAAATCCCTGCCACTCTCCTGAATAAGCTTCCAGGCATTACCTCCATGCTGTGTTCCTGTGGAGGGATGGCAGTAAACTTGGCTAAGATAAACCAGAGCTTCTGTGGATAAAACGTAAACGCACTGAAGTGTGTGTGGCTGTAAGATTTAATGCCTCTACAGGTAATTTTTTTGGAGGGGGGGATCTGGCATTTAATCAAATCCAGAGCCATTATGTAAATTTAATCACCTTGCAACACACTAGTAATTTTATTATCTCCTTCTCATTTGACAGTACTTAGATGCAAGTTGAGCTTGGAATTCCAGAGGTAGAGCACTGCTGAGTGGAGGCATATTAAGGAAAATGTACTGTGGAAATGAGATAAAACCTTTATTCTTGCTATTGATTGTTGTCTTTGGATGTGTACAGGTGTCCAACTAAGGGTTTTTAGAATAAAGTGTGCCTGTTTAAAGTTTTTCACCTTTCTTAAAGCCCCCAGTGAATTGCAATGAGCCTGTTTTGAATGAACTGTGTTAAATCTACTTCTGTCAAATGGAAAACCTTCATAAAATGAGATGTGATTCAAACTTTCCCTTACACAGGGTCCACCTTTATACTTGTGTAGCCCATTTGGCTTGGCCTCTGCTTACTAGAATGATGTCTGATGTTGGATTATCGATGCCATAAAGTCTATTTAAAATTGAAAACAGTATTTTTATTCATCAACACCAGTTTTGATAGGTGTTTAAAAGGTGCAATGAGGTTGATAATCCTGGATAGACAAATTATCCATCACCACATCACTGTTCATATTATGAGGCTGAGAAAGAAAAAACCCAGTCAAGTTGGATTTCCCAAAAGGTACCTGCGCTTTTTGACCTTGTGATTCACACTAATGATTGTGTCTTAATGAAAGCAATGAAGCTAAATACTTTATCTGTGATCTAGAGAATGAAATTAGAAAGGAAGCAAGAGGGAGAGCATGATAACCTGTTGAACTGACTTTGCTAAAGCAAAAGAAATGGCATTTTAGATATATTTTCTTTTCTCCACTTCTCTGTTTTACTTTCCCCCATTCTTTTCACCTCTTAATCTGAAAGAACTCTTGAGAATATCTCTTCTCTTGAGGACAAAGATTCCGTGAGCTCCCCATTCCATATATTGCAACATGGAGACCCCTGGTCAGCCAGGAAGTCTTTCCTTTAATCACCTGATGTCTCTCCTACTGTATCTTGCAGGCATTAAAGCTAACAACTTGGGGAAATTTGGGCTCAATTCAGATGACCAGGTTTCTCCTACCTAGAGTGCTACTTATCTCAGTGAAAATTCTGCTTCTTTCTAAAAACCCTTACTCACTCCGTGAATCATAACATGGCCTCATTATAGGAAATCAAGAAGGTGTAATCTGGGGTTAAGGTTGAAATGCCTTCCTCTCCAGTTTCCCATCAAGCTCATTATTTGTTCTCTGTTTGTCACTGATGCCTCAGTTTTCTCACCCTAAAATGGCAATAATAATCACTACCTAAGTTGCAGTTAGTATAAGGAATCTGTGAGACATTTGATGTGAAAGTGTCCGGCACTAGGTTTGGCCCAGAGTACATGCTCAGTGAGGGCAGATTGAATCAGATGATATTATGGTTAGGAGGATAAAGAGTTGATTTTTGAGAGTTGTTTATATATTAGATATAAGTCCTTTATCAGGTATGTGGTTGGAAAATATTTCCTCCCAGACTGTAGCTTGTCTTTTCATTCTCTTAACAGTGTCTTTCACAGAGCAAAACTTGTAAATTTTGAAGTTCAGTTATCAACTTCTTTTTTATAGGCCATGTTATTTATATCATATTTTAAGAACTCTTTAGCTAACCCTTCTGTGTTCTTTTTTCCGAAAAGTTTTATAGTTTTATGTTTTACATTTGGATCAATTACCCACTTGAGTTAATTTTTGTATAAGGTGTGAAGTTTAGGTCAAGTTTATATTTTTTGCATATGGGTATAAAATTGTTTCAGCACCATTTGTTGAAAATACTATCTTTTTTCCCATTCAATCGCTTTGGCATCTTTGTCAAAAATCAATTGGCCATATTTATGTGAGTCTATTTCTGGACTCTCTGTTCTATTCCATTGATCCATGGCTCCTTCCCTTTGCTAATACCACACTGTCTTGATTAGTGTGGATTTACAGTAAGTCTTGAAATCAGATAGTGTTACTCTTCCAATTTATTCTTTTTCAAAATTGTTTTAGCTCTTTTAGTTCCTTTGCTTTTCAAATAAATTTTATAACCCAGTTACCTAAAAATAGAAAATAGAAAGTTCTGTTGAGATATTGATTGGAATTGCATTAAATTTGTAGATGAATTTGGGAAGAATTGACATTTATACTGTGTTATTTCTTTCAAACCATGAACACAGTATATCTATCTGTATATTTAAATCTTTTAAAAATTTCTATCACTGTGATATTATGATTTTTAGCATACAGAGTCTGTATATATTTTGTTAGATTTACATGCAAGTATTTCCTTTTGTTTGAGCTACTATAAATGGAGTGTGTGTGTGAGTGTCTATTTAAATTTTAGTTTTCAATGGTACATTGGGAGTATATAGAAATATGATTGCTTTTTTGGTATGTTGACCTTATATCCTGCCACTTTAGTAAACTCACTTATTTCTAGGAATTATTTTTTGGTCAGTTGCTTGGGATTTTCTGTCTAGACAGTTATGTTGCCTGCAAATAGAATTTTATTTGTTTATTTCCAATACTTATCACTTTCATTTTTTCTCATCTTATTGCATTGGCTTAGACTTCCAGTGTGATGTTGAATTGGTGGTGACAGAGGATGTTTTGCATTGTTCCCAGTCTTAGGGAGAAAGCATTCAATTGCTATTAAGTATGATGTTATCTGTAGGTTTTTTTGAGACTATTTATTAGGTTGAGGAAGTTTCCTTTTATTTCTATTTGCTGAGATTTAATATTACTAATATATGTTGACTTTTTTCCCAGTGCTTTTTCTTCATTGACTGATATACAGACATACCTCATTTTATTGCTCTTTGCTTTATTGTGCTTTACATGTATTGTGTTTTTAACAAATTGAAGGTTTGTAATAATCCTGCATCATTCATATCTATCCATTTTTCCAACAGCATTTGAGACACTTTGTGTCTCTGTGTCACATTTTGCTAATGTTTGCAATATTTCAAACTTTTTCTTTTTTTTAGTTTTTTTAACATTTTTTATTGATTTATAATCATTTTACAATGTTGTGTCAAATTCCAGTGTTCAGCACAATTTTTCAGTCATTCATGGACATATACACACTCATTGTCACATTTTTTTCCCTGTGAGTTATCATAACATTTTGTGTATATTTCCCTGTGCTATACAGTGTAATCTTGTTTATCTATTCTACAATTTTGAAATCCCAGTCTATCTCTTCCCACCCTCCAACCCCCTGGTAACCACAAGTCTGTATTCTCTGTCTGTGAGTCTATTTCTGTCCTGTATTTACGCTATGTTTTTGTTTGTTTGTTTTTGTTTTTGTTTTTTAGATTCCACATATGAGCGATCTCATATGGTATTTTTCTTTCTTTTTCTGGCTTACTTCACTTAGAATGACATTCTCCAGGAGCATCCATGTTGCTGCAAATGGCATTATGTTGTCGGTTTTTACGGCTGAATAGTATTCCATTGTATAAATATACCACCTCTTCTTTATCCAGTCACCTGTTGATGGGCATTTAGGCTGTTTCCATGTTTTGGCTATTGTAAATAGTGCTGCTATGAACATTGGGGTGCAGGTGTCATCCTGAAGTAGATTTCCTTCTGGATACAAGCCCAGGAGTGGGATTCCTGGGTCATATGGTAAGTCTATTCCTAGTCTTTTGAGGAATCTCCACACTGATTTCCATAGTGGCTGCACCAAACTGCATTCCCACCAGCAGTTTAGGAGGGTTCCCTTTTCTCCACAGCCTCTCCAGCATTTGTCATTTCTGGATTTTTGAATGACGGTCATTCTGACTGGTGTGAGGTGATACCTCATTGTAGTTTTGATTTGCATTTCTCTGATAATTAGTGATATTGAGCAGTTTTTCATGTGCCTTTTGATCATTTGTATGTCTTCCTTGGAGAACTGCTTGTTTAGGTCTTCTGCCCATTTTTGGATTGGGTTGTTTATTTTTTTCTTATTGAGTCGTATGAGCTGCTTATATATTCTGGAGATCAAGCCTTTGTCAGTTTCACTTGCAAAAATTTTCTCCCATTCCGTAGGTTTTCTTCTTGTTTTACTTCTGGTTTCCTTTGCTGTGCAGAAGCTTGTAAGTTTCATTAGGTCCCATTGGTTTATTCTTGCTTTTATTTCTTCTAGGAGAAAATTTTTGAGATGTATGTCAGATAATGTTTTGCCTATGTTTTCCTCTAGGAGGTTTATTGTATCTTGTCTTATGTTTAAGAAACTTTTTCTTGATTATTATATTTGCTATGATGATCTGTGATCAATGATTGGTGTTATTATTACAAAAAGATTACAACTTGCTAAAGGTTCAGATGATGATTAGTATTTTTTAGCAATACGGATTTTTAAATTAAGGTATGTACATTTTTTAGATATAATGCTATTGCACACTTAATAGACTACAGTATAGTGTAAACATAACTTTTATATGCACTGGGAAACCCCCTAAAATCATGTGACTTGCTTTATTGTGATATTTGCTTTATTTCAGTGGTCTGGAACCAAACCCACAGTATCTCCAAGGTATGCCTCTAATCATGTAGTTTTTCTTCTTTAGACTTAATATGGTGGATTACATTGATCAATTTTTCTAGTATTGAATCAACTTTGTAATTCCGTGATAAACCCCACTTGATTGTGGTGTATAATTTCTTCATATATTGCTGGGTTTAATATGATAATATTTGTTGAAGATTTCTATGTCTATATGCATAAGGGATATTGGTCTGTAGATTGCTTTTTTTTTTTTACAGCTGTTTTTGTCTGATTTTGGTATCAGTATTAGATTGCCTCATTAAATAAGTTGAGAAAAATCTCCTCCTTTTCCAGAAGGTTTCAACTACAAATTCAATTTCTTTAATGATAATAAGACTGTGTAGTTTATTTCATTTTGGGTGAGTTTCGGTAGCTTGTGGTATTTAAGTACTCATTGCCTTTTTGATCTTTACAATAATTCTGTGAAGTAGGCAAGACAGGTAGTCTTTTTTTAACATTTTTTATTGATTTATAATCATTTTACAATGTTGTGTCAAGACAGGTAGTCTTAACTCACTGCTCTGAATAGTTTCTAATATGTAGTAGAAGCTTAATTAATTTTGGTAGGATAAATTTGTTAAATGAACTCCATTTTACAAATATGGGAATTAATGTTCAGAGCAGTGAAATAACTTGTTGAAAATTATTTAGCTCACAAGTGGCAATGCAAGGACTCAAACCCAAAAACAAAAATAGCTTTTGGAGAAGAAAGAAAAAAATGAGAAGGGAGCTAATTCAACATCTATTTTGTGCCAGATACTGCTGGGTGCTTTCATTTAACTTGTCTTGTTTAAATTCTGAAAGCAATCCTGTGATATAGATGTTGCTATCTCCAGTTTACAGTTAAGGAAAGTAAGGATCCTAACAGGAAATATGGCACACTTAAGTTAGGATAGTTTGAAGAGGGTTTAGTAAAGGCACCATTTACAAGGTGATATTTGCTTTACTGCAGTGGTGTAGGGAAACCACAAGGGCTAGTGAAATACCTTGGGGCTAGTATAGTGGGGCAATTACCCCACCACTACCATCCAGGCCCAAAGGGATGAAGAAAAGGAAAGTCTAGAAAGAGAGTATCTGGAAGGAGAGAATTCTAGAGCAGGTAGCCTTCAGATGAGCAGTGGAATTTGGTCATAGCTAACTCCCCACAGGGTGACTCCACAGAGAGGAAGCTGAGAGGAAACTATACTCTTCTCCCAATCTTTGATCACTGGCCAGAGTTCCTTTCTGGCAAAATCCAACCAGAAGCCAGAGGCCAGCCAAACCTATTGATATAATCCATAATAGTTTCCTGGGGAGGAAAGCAGGACAGAGAGTGAAAACAGAGGACAAAGATGTTAAGTAACTTGTCCAAGGTCACACGACAGACTTGGTAAGAAGCTGACTTAGGACTGAAATTCAAGAGCTCCAGTTCTTGACAATGCACTTGTGCATCTTCCTCAGGACACTGGCTTTCAGGGCCAAAGTGTCAGAAACGGCCTATGATAAGTCCCCCAACATGTTTCTGTTCTCATTTTATTTCTCTTTGCCCTGCAATGTAAATACAGATTCTTTGGTATCATAAAGTGCCAAAGTACTGGAGAAAGGTTAAAAAGAGACTGCTAGGAGGTGGAAGGAGTTTTGCCTGAGTGAGAAACCAAGGAAGGCAATGGAACTTAAGGGAAAGGCTCTAAGAACTGGACCATGATTGGGGCAAGAGCAAGCAAATTAGGCTAAAAATATTACGTGAGTCCTTGCTACTCCAGCTACAGAAGTTGACAGAGGCTAAAGTGTTCTAAAAAGAGTCAAGGTTGAATAAAAAGGAAAGAAATCCTTTGAGGAGCTTGTGTCCTCAAGGACACTGATAAGCAGTGGACCCAGGCTCAGATGGCTGCCTGGAACAGCCTCAGAGGTCCTTGCTAAGAGCCTAACCTGCTGGTGGATAAAATAGGTAAAAATAGAAGTTGCTGAGAAAATTGGCCTCCATGACTTTGCTGGCACCTCCACTTTGCTTAGATGTGTATAACCTGTATCTTAAAACCTCTCACATTGGGCAAGGCAGGCCAACATGCAGCCAGCAGGTACTGAGGTAGGGTTGTGAGCTCCAAGAGAGAGAGGAATGAGACAGTCTTTAAAACTGAGTGTTTGACCTCCCTACTTTCTTACTGTGATCTCTATAACAGCCTCAGGCAGTGACACACAGTCCGGTCTCCTCCTCTCAGCTACTGTTGGGTTAGTGTCTTCATCCATGGTTTTCTGAGGGGGCTCTGGTAGCCTGGGAGCTGGTTTGACAAGAACACCTTGAGCACCAACTCTTGCAGTTTTTAGCTCAGCAGTTCTCAACCGTGGCTTAACATTAGGATCAAAGCAGTGGGGGGGGGGGCACAGATATCTTCATACTCATGTGATCAGTGCAACTGCACAGGGTCCCATGCTCAGAAGGGAGCCTCATGCTGGAGGTTTAATGCTCTGTGGTGCCATTTGCCTTGAAATTCTTAGTAAGTTTGTCTTTGAACCTGCGTTTTATAAGTAAAGTCCAATGGGACAATAGAGAATGCACTTGGGGCTTAGAACCTCAATTCTAATATGGTTCCACGTCCCACTACCACCCTGTATTTTCAAGATGCCACTATATACTATATACTACCACCCTATATCTTCTGACAAGGCACGGCACGTCAGTACAGCAGCTAATAGGAGAGAACCCCCGCACATACATGTGACACAAGACACAGGGTAGGAGTTCCCAGGTGCCTGTAAAGGTCTACACTTGCCTCATCAGTGCCTCCCCATGCCCTAGAGAGTGTACTTTGGGCCTGCTCCATATCTAGGTGACCCTCTCTTCCTCCTTATAACTTTCTTGAGTCTGGCTTTATGTTCATCCCTTTTTGCCAGTTCAAGGCATCTTCCAAGGATGGGGCATGAAATACAAATTGTGCAGTTTTGGTGATTCTGCATGTGAGTTAAGTGCTCCAGTATTTTTATTTTAAACTAGCATTGCACAAGATAAAGATGAGCAGTAAAATACATGTTAATAATTGAAATTTTCATTTTTTCTTGACTTAGAATGACATTTGATAGCAAATAGAAAACATCACAACAAGTTGAATGAAAGACAGAAGAAAGAAAAATCTTCATATTTTAGTAATTTTAATGACACTTACCCTGTTTTTTGAACAAGGAGCTCCATGTTTTCATTTTGCACTGGGCTCTGCAAGTTATGTATTTAGTCTTGCCTGAGTTTATATTTAAAACGTACAGATGCATCCAACTTAATTGATATTGGATAGGTCTCCAGCATTTGTATTTTTAAAGGTACCTCAGAGAATCTGTCATAGAAAGAAATTACAAATAAGCAAGGAGGGAAAGCTAGAATACACTCTGTGGTACTAGGTTAGAGTCAGAAATATCCACATGAAAATATACATATATATATATACACACACACATATTTATTATATATAAACACATATATATAAAATAGCTATATCAACACGAATATATACATGTAAAGATAAGTAGATGCAGAAATTAATATTGATATGTATTATACATGGATTATTTTACACGCATGTCCTTCCTAACTCTGTCTACTGACACAGCCTGGAAGCAACAACATTTGTGTAGAATTGAGCTTACCTGGAACCACATCTTGTTTTCTAAATACCACTCTCAAATAAAAGGAACTAGGCCTAGTAATAATTTTGGAGGACAAGATATTTGTATAGCTTCTAAGTGTCACCCACCCCCCAAATATTTATTAATTGCTATGGTCGTTTCAACATGTGTCCACAAATTCTTTGATATTCCTCCTCACAGGAGGTAGATAAATTCCCTTACATTGAGTGTGGGCTGAACTTAGTAATTCAGTTCTCCTAAAGTATGGAAAGAGACAGATAGTGGTTTTACTATTTACAATTTATGTCTTCTAGTTAATATATAAATAAGTTGAAAGTAAAAGTAGAAAAAATATGCTATGCAAATATTATTCAAAGGAAAGTGGGAAGTAGCTATATTACTATCAGATAAAGTAGACTTTAGAGCAAAGAAAATTACTCCCTGGCTCTTTTTCTTGCCTTCTCTGGTTTTAACTGAGATTTTCTGTAATTCAACTTTATCTTCTCTCTTAGAATATCAATTATACTTCTTTTAAAAATTTTAGTGGTTGCCTTAGAGTTTGCAATACTCATTTTTAACTGAGTCCATCTTCAAATAGCACTATACCACCTTACACATAGTGCAGGTACCTTGTAACAGAGCATTATTAAATCTTCCTTTCCATCCCTTGTGACATTGTAATTTATTTCACTTATCCATATTCTATATCAACCAATATATTGTTACTATTATTACTTTAGTTATCTTTAAATCAATTGAGAATTAGAAAAATAAAAGATTTTAACATTTATTCCTTCTCTGACATGCTTCCTTTTTTTATGTAGATCCAAATTTCTGACTTCTATCATTTTCCTTCCCCCTGAAGAACTTCTTTTAACATTTTGTGCAGGACAAGTCTGTTTTTACTTCCCTCCATTTTTGTTTTTCTGAGAAACACTCTGTTTCTCTTTCACTCTGAAAGATAATTTTGCTGGATATAGAATTTAGATTAGGGTTTTTCTTCTTTCAACACTAAATATTTCACTACACTCTCTTTTTGTTTGCATGATTTCTGACAAGAAGTCTGGATAATTCTTATACTTGTTCCGTTGTAAAGTGTTCCCCCCCCCCACTCTATCTTCCTTGAAGATGTTTTCTTTGTAGTTGGTTTTCTAAAGTTGGCCCCGGGGCGGGGGTGGGTAGAGAGGTTGGTGGAGTGGGAACAGTGCCCCTCTCCAGTTGGGATAAGGTGCTGGCAGTCTTTTCCCTTGTAGAGTATTGGAGAAGGTTCTAGGCAGATTTCACAGTGATTTCTTCCTTCCCTCCCCCTGCCAAATTCACAAGAGAATTTTTTAAAATTGAAGTATAGTTGATTTACAATGTTGTGTTAGTTAAAAGGATCTTATTCAGATCTTTACTCTGAGAATTCTGTGGATTTCCTGAAATTTGGTGGGGGGGTACCCTATGCCTTCAGTCCTTAGAAGTTCCTTACTCTCACAGTAGTCCACATTCATCCTCCAGCAGTTTGTCAAAATTACCATTTTTGGTGTTCCTATCAGTTTATGATTCCAGAGTCTACTTCTCCAGGTTAGTAAATTGCAATGGTGTCTCTCTGGATGTTCCTGAATCTTCAGATTTTGGGGTGGTGGTTTGGCTTACAACCTCACTTCTCTGGTGGGTCCAAGAAAAGCCATTGTCTTTTCAAATTACACAGTTTTCTTGAAAGGATGGAAGTGACCATTTCTAAATTGTTATCAGAGCTGAAATCAGACTATTTCAAAATTTGTATGAAAATGCACAAGTCCTGGAATAGCTAAACAATTTTGAAAAAGAAGAAGAAAGTGGAAGGAATCAGTGTACCTGGTTTCAAGACTCATTATATCATTACATTAACAAAGACAATGTGGTTTGGTAGAGGGCCAGACACACAGATCAATGGAACAAAATAGAGAACCCAGAAATAGACCCACACAAATATGTTCAACTGATTTTTGAAAGAGTTGCAAAAGCAGTTCAGTGGACAAAGGGCCGCCTTTTTTATGGTATGGGAGCAATTGAACATCATAAGCAAAAAAAAAAAAAAAAAGAAGAAGAAGAAGAAGAAAAAGAACCTTGATCTAAACCTCATACCTTATGCAGACACTATCCAAAAATGAATCATGTAAGTTTGCAAAATGTAAAACTGTAAATCTTTCAGAAAATAGACATAGGAGAAAGTCTTTTGGCTCTAGAGCTAGGCAAAGAATTTTTAGACATGACACCAAAAGCATGATCCATAAAAGGAAAAGAAAATGATAAATTGGAACTCACCAAAGCTAAAAGCTTTTGCTTTGTGAAAGACCCTGTTGAAGAGTATGAAAATACAAGCTATAGACTGGGACAAAATATTTGCAAGCCACATATTCGACAAAGAATAAAGAACTCTAAAAACTAAACAATAAAAATAGTCCAATTAGAAAATAAGCAAAAACCAGCAACAGACATTTCACTGAAGAGGATATGTAGATGATAGATAGGTACATAAAAAGATGTTTAACATCACTAGCCATTACAGAAATGCAAATTAAAACCGTGATGTGGTATCACTGTATGCCTATTCAAACAGCTGAAATACAAATAGTGATAATACCAAATGACAATGAGAATATGAAGAAACTGGATCTCTTATACATTGCCGGTAGAAAGGTATAATAATACAGCCACTCTGGAAAATAGTTTAGTGATTTTTTACAAAACTAAGCATAAACTTACCATACAACTCAGCAATTACACTCCTGGGCATATATCCCAGAGAAATGAAAACTTCCATCCATATAAAAAGCTGTACATGAATGTCCATAGCAGAGCTGTTTGCAATAATGAGAAAGTGAAAATAACCCAAATGTCCCTCAATAGATGAGTGATTAAACAAATTATGGTACTTCCATACCATAGAATACTACTAAGCAATAAGAAGAGTAAACTTCAGATACATACAACAACTTAGATGGATATCATAGGTGTTATGCTGAGTGAAAAAAAGTCAGTCTCAAAAGGGCACATACTGATTGATTCCATTTATATAATATTCCCCAAAATGATAAAATTAAAGAACTGGAGAACAGATTGGTGGTATTTAGGGGTTAGGTGTGTTGGGAGGAGGGTTGTGACGATAAAGAGGTAGCATAAGGAAGATCTTTGCAGTAATAGAATTGTTCTGTTTCTGTTGTGATTGTGGTGATGCTTATGAGAATATAAACATGTACCATTGGGGAAAACTAGGTAAAAGGTACACAGAACTTCTCTGTATTACATTTGCAACTTCATGTAAATCTACAATTATATCAACATAATAGTTTAAAAAAAATAGCTTTACAGTGGAGAAACCTGGAAGAAATCTCCTTAAGCAAGTCATCAAAGCTGACATCAGCAGTATGTCATACTGATATCATGTACCTCCTGATACAATGTGATGAGAAAATCACCTTACCTCTGTGCTATGCTTCCCTAAAATAGATAATCCTAATTTAATCATGAGAAAACATCAGATAAACCCAAACAGGGGGACATTCTATAGAGTAGTGATAATCTTTAGAATTGTCAAGGTCATGAAAAACAAGGAAACATTGAGAAAATGCCATAAATTGGAAGTAACTAGGAAGATAGGATGACTAAATGCAGCATAGTATTCTGAATTCAATCTGGGAACAGAAAAGGAACATTAGTGGAAGAGTGTGTGAGACACATTACACAAAATAACTGCTCAGTGCTATTCCAAGTGTCAAGATCATGAAAGTACTGATAAACTGTCATAGATTGGAGGAAACTAAGGAGATATGACAACTAAATGGGAACAGAAAATGAGCATTAGTGGAAAAACTAGCTTAATTCAAATAAAATCTACTTTAGTTAATAGTATTGTACCAAGTTTAATTTCTTAGTTTTGATAACTGTGCCAAGGTTATGTAGAATTTTGGTATGGGAAATGCTGAATGTAGTGTGTGTGGCAGTTGTCTGTGCTGTTTTTACAACTTTTCTGAAATTTTTAAATTATTTCAAACTAAACTTAAAAACGAATCCCCACCTCTACCTCAACTCCAGGAGATTCTAATGTATAACTCAGGCTGAGAACTGCTGCTATCCCAACCATTAGGTTCTGCCTCATGGGTTTCCACTGTATTCTCCTACTCTCTAGCCTGCCCTTTCACCATCAAAATTGACTTGTTCTGGAGGAAATTTATTCTCAACTGGCTGCTGGCCTAAATAGGATGAGAGAAAAAAATTTCTACCACTATCCCAGTGAGAAACTCATTTCAAATTTAGTAGTATGGGTGCTATCCTATCTGCTCTAGCCAGGTGCCATTATATAGTAAGAATTTCCACCTCAGAAATTCATTCCTTTGTGTAAAGCATCATTACATCATCATTTTTCAGGCAGTACTTATGGATGTTGGAACATGGATTCAATAAGAATTATGAGTCATTTGAATGAGTATATTAGGGCTTTTTCTGCAACACCACAAAACACTAGGCATCTGTGGAGGAGAGAGCTAAATGTGTCTAGAGTTCCCCACAATTCATTTTAACTCTGTCTAAACAGAGAAGGCCAGTCCTTGGTTGGAGGCAGGAGGTTGGCACTGTAGGTGGTTAGAGCCAGGTGCTTTAAGGGAGTGAGAAGCAAGGATGGCCTCAGAGCATGATTCTCAGGTCTTAGAGAAACTGCTTTAGGTAGAGATGGTCGACCTCTTGGACAGCAAACTCCGGTTGCTCTGACAGCTTCCAGGAACACACTTGTCTCATCAGAATGTGGGGCTTATTCAGTTGGCTCCACCCTCTCCTGGAGTGTTCTATTTATTAAAAGGGCCCTGCCCTTTATTTTGCTAGGATTAGTCATTATGGGATGGTGAACTGCCCTTTTCCCTACTCCACCCCAGCTTTTCATCTGCACCCTAGAAGGGAGGGCTTGTGTCTTTGGGCCTGCTGAGAGTCCTTCAAGAGAGCTGATCTGAGAGAAAATTAAGAACAGTTGGGGGTAGACACAATGACATCATATGCCTCTAGCATAAAAAGCCGCTCACAAACTCTGATTCAAGAAGGAGAGAAAAATAATGGGAAGTGGAGAAAGGGGCTGAGACTTGGGAACTATGCAAAGGCTCATTACTGGGCAAGACAAGAAAGAAGATTAAGCTGGGAGCACAAGACCTAGCTGAGCTATTGGAACTCTTAGTAAGAACCTATTAATCTAGTATTTAGCACTTAGAGTCTATAGACTTAACAGCTAAAACTAAATGGGGACAGATTGGTGAAAGCTATGAAAATGCCCTGAGGCAGCCTATCATTAGGATTAAGATTAACAAAGGAAATGTTAGAAACAGCTTTATTGCAGAGTAAGTTGCAAATTGGACCCTTTGCATATAG
This sequence comes from Vicugna pacos, assembly GCF_048564905.1. NCBI lineage: Eukaryota > Metazoa > Chordata > Mammalia > Artiodactyla > Camelidae > Vicugna > Vicugna pacos. The sequence goes on from NC_133023.1 coordinate 104,864,983, forward strand.
ACTTTCTTCTTTTCTTGACTGTTCTGTAAGAGTTTGCATGGTTTACACATAAAAGTAAATTTATTGGGGTGCATGTATCTTTTCAAATTAGTGTTGTTTTTTTCCCATATATACCTAGGAGTGGAATTGCTGGTAGTTATATTTTTATATGGGTCATATGGTAGTTCTCTTTTTAGTTTTTTGAGAAATCTCACACTGTTTTCCACAGTGATTGCATCAATTTATATTCTCATCAACAGTGTATGAGGGTTCCCTTTTCTTCTCAACCTTTCCAGCATTTGTTATTTGTGTTCTTTTTGATGATGGTCATTCTGATAGATGTGACGTGATAGTTCATTGTGGTTTTGATTTGCATTTATCTGATGATTAGAGATGTTGAGCATCTTTTCATGTGCCTGTTTTCCATCTGCATACAGCAGCATTATTTACAATTGCCAAGATATGGGAGCAACCTAAGTGTCCATCAACAGATGAATAGATAAAGAAGATGCGGTATATACACAATGAAGTACTGCTCAGCCATAAGAATGAAATTTTGCCATTTGCAATAACATGGATGGACTTAGAGTACATTATGCTAAGTGAAACAAGTCAGAGAAAGACAAATACTGTATGATATCACTTATATGTGGAATCTAAAAAATACACAAACTAATGAATGTAACAAAAAAGCAGCAGACTCACATATAGAGAACAAATTGGTGATTATCAGTGGGGAGGGGAGGACCAATAGAAGGTAAGAGGTACAAACTATTGGGTGTAAGATAGGCTACAAAGATGTATTGTTCAGCATGGGAAATATAGTCAATTTTTGTGATAACTAAATGGAGTGTAACCTTTAAAATTATATAAAAGGTAAAAATTTTTAAACTGATTATTATAATTCTAATTCTCATATTTACGTGATTCAAACATTTCCAAATAAAGACTTAAGGGCACAAGGGGAGTGGAGAGTGTTGGATCAATAATTTGGAATAAAAATAACTGCTTTTTGGTTGCCTTAAAAAGTAAATCTATTTATTTATTTTTGTTTCTTTGTTCTAAAACAATAGATTCCTCTATCTAAAATATTGATGTTTCTTTGGAATGGTATGTCCTTATGAAACTGAATGATAAACTTGTACAGCTTGAAAGGAACTTAGTGATCATGTAGTTCAACTCTAATTTTACAAATGAAGAAATTGAAGCCTGGAAAGTTAGGTGATGTGTCCAAGATCACAGCTGTTATGTGACAGAGTTGTGGTTGGAGCTTAGGCCTTCCAATTCCCAAGAAAGTGCTATTTTCACCCCATACCTTTTTTACTTAGTGCAGCCATGCCCAAAGAGAGTCCAAAGTTCTATCCCTATATTACCACTAGTGACTGTCAGTGTCTATCACAGATGAAAAGCAGACTTCCTCAGATGAATCAGACTGCCTCTGCAGAATTTTCTAAGAAACCTTAATATATTAAGCATGATGTGGAAAAGTTACAATGAAAAACAGAATACCAAGATGTACTTCCTTTGGCATTTATTTTATTAAATCTTTTTTCTCTCTGTGTCATCCTTAAATGTGCTGGTGTTTCTCTGTTTGTTTAGCAGTCCTTAATACATATTATCAAGTTTGAACAACAATATCTGGCAATACATAGTTCTGTTGTCTGTTTCAAGTAACCACACAGAACTGATATTTATACTTTAAGCTGTGCAAACATTGCAGTCACTACCATTTGTGAAATCTTATCTTAATTGCAAGTTTGTCTTTTTGAATGGGTGAATAAACCCCTGGAAGGATGAATGTTCAACCTAAAACTAATAGAGTGAGAGTGGAGTCACTAACATTAGTCTGAGAAATCTGACTGAAAGTTATAACCAATGTGGTCTGCTCAAATGAAAAACTGCTGTGGTAACCTTAGGAGTTACTTAGCATTTGTCCTCTTAAATAGCATAACTCATGAGGAGTGCAACTATTCCAAAGAAAGACAAATTTAACAGACCTTACCAGAAAAAAACAAACTTAATGAACTAGTCAAAATAATAATTGAAACAAACTAGAATATCATTGAAGGACTAAGGGAATATATTGGTAACATGAAGCAAGAATAAACAGTTACAAAGACGAATCATTTAGAAATATCAACTATGAAAAATGTGAGTTGAAATAAAGAACTTGATGGTGTGGAGAGGTTAATAACAAGATGGATACAAATGAAGAATGCATTAATGAACTGAAGAAGCAGGTTGAATAACTTTCTCAGAAGGCATAAGAAAGGGCTAAATAATTGGAAAATATGACAAAAAACTTCAGAAACATAGAAGATGAAAGGAAAAGTGTCAAATCAATATAATAAGAGTCTGAGAATGAGAGGAAAGAAAGTAAGAGGAGGAGAGATAAATGTTTGAAGAAATAAAGACCAAGAATTCCCCAGTCTTAGTAGAATACAGATTACTTCAGTTTGAAAAGATTCAGAGTTTGCTAACTAGGATATATAAGATAAACCTATATCTAGACACATAGTAGTAAACTTTTTTAAATCTCAAAGACAAAGAGAAGAGTTCCTAGAAAGAAAAAGATCACCTACAAAAGAGCAAAATCATACTGATGTCTCAGTACTCAAAATACAAGAAGACAGCAGAGTGTTAATTTTCAAAGCATTGAGGGGAAAAAAACTTGGAACCTAGAATTTTATACCCAGCTAAATATCATTTATATGTAAGAATAAAACATTCTCAGGCATTCAAGTCCTCAGAAAGTTTACTCTACAAAGACTCTCTTTGAAATAAGTCCAATAAAATTGTACTTACGGTAAATATAAATGGGCAGACTTTCCCAGAAGCCTCTCACAAATGTTCCTTTAATTTCTCAAATCCATCAACACTCCTCTTTGGTTGTAAATCCAGGATTGAGTAATTTGGAGAGAGCCAGTATCTGGAGTTTGTATCTTTTGTAGGAACCTCAAGTGACTTGTTTCTGCTTTTGCTACAGTCTTATCTTCCCTGTTAAACTTAACAGACTACCTAAGGATACAATATTATTCATTCCTGTATTTCCAGTAGTACCCATTACAGGGTGCTGTACATAGTAGATATTCACTAAATGTCTATGCCAGGAGGGAAGGGAGAAATGGAAGGAGACAATTTTGAGGTTGAAACATGAAGCTAGGATTGTTTCTATTCAAGAGAATAGCTGTCCTCTCCCATTTTTGTGACATCATAATGTGTCAATATTATTGCACTGCAGTGAGCCATGTTGCCTACATTAAGTCTGACTATGAATGACTCGAAGATAATTAAGCATTATTCATTTCACTACCAAAATATTAAAAGCAACCTACTTATGTTGACTCCATTTGAACTGATCATTTACTTATTTTTCCATGACCCTCAAACTCCATCTGAGTTATTACTGATGGAAAGTGATATACTTACAAGACAGTAAACATTTCCAAGTCAGAAATAAGAAGTGAAAGTAATCCACATAGCTTTTGTTTTGTCTGGAATTTGTCAATGCATCTCCACAGAGCTGGTGAAAATCTCTCTTCCTACCCCTTCAGGGAGGCAGTTCTTTTTACTCATCTGTGACTGTATGATGAGTGCCCACTGAGACAGTATGGGTAATGCACACCTGTCGGCATCCAAACCCTAAGAACTCAGCATGGACTCAGACACTTTTACCTTTTAGGGAAGAGTTCGGTGGGTGGGTAGTGTTTTTTACCCTCCCCCTCACCTTGGCATTATTTGTTAGTATTTGTCGGCAAGCAGAGCAAGAGACACCAGGGCTGAGGGGCATCAGAGTTATTCCTTTATACCCTTCCAATAGGCAAATGTCATCTTTTCTACCTATCTAAAAAGCATTTACATAAATTTGCTTGTGAACTATTTTTCAACTTTTCCATAATTACCATATTGTTGCAAATACCAAAGAAAAGGATCTAGAAAGACAGAACATGACAGTAGTGGAACCCCCAAACACATATAAGAAACACGTACATCTTGATGGCCAACACTGTCATTGGCAGCAAATGTCAGCAGAGTTCATCCCCACCATCCTCTGCTCTGTGCTTTCTCACCCCTGATTCAGTTCTTGGTCATGTTGAGTTGAAGTTTTTAGCAGAAACTTGGCACCTGGAATTAATTGAGTTATTGCTCAGGTACTTAAAATTCTTACTAAAAATTCCAGAAAATCATGTAACATATGGGCATTACATGGATTTAGTTCAGTAAATAGTCATGGAGCACCTGCTCAGTACAGGCTCAGGCCTGGGCTGTGCCCAGTTATGCTTATCAGTATGAAGGAGATGCCCGGGGAGGAGTACAAAGGAACTGGACATTCAAAACAGGGATAGAATATGTACTGGTGGAACAAAAGGAAGTACTTCCTGAGAAGGTGGCTTTGGGGACTGCCCTTAAACAACGGATAGCATTTCTACAGGCAGAGGCATTCCTGGAGGCAAGAATAGTTTAAGTAAAAGTAACACAGTGAGAAATCATGATTCATTTAGGGCTAGTAGTTGTCTGCATGCACTGAGTCATTATTTTGGGCCATGCATAGTGTCAAGTGCTTTGCATGCATTCCCTTGTTTAATTGCCACTCACAACAATCACATTAGTTATTGGCAGTGTCACCCTTGCTATACAAATCAGGAGACTTAGGCTCATAGCAATTAAGTCACTTGCTCACCAGCTAAGAGATGGCAGAAAAGGAATTCAAAACAGGTCTGTTGGGCTCCAAAGTCTAAGTTCTTTTTTTCCTTCTTTCCTTTCTTTTTCCAATTTTATTGAGATATAATTGATAAGTAACATTGTATTAAGCTAAGGTGTACAATATAATCATTTGATATAGGTATATTTTGCTAATAAGTTTAGCTTAGTTAACATCCTTTACTTGACCAACTAAGCTGTATACCTCAGAAATAAACCCATGACTTGAGAGAAAGGTTAGGACAATGCTATGGAGGGCTTTAGATGTTAAATGAAGGATCCTGAACTTGAGGTGACAGATTGTAAAGTTAAAGGGAAAGGATTTTTCTGTAACAAGAAATGAATGGTCAGTAAGAGATGTAAGGGATCAGCAGATTAGAGACCAATGAACAGCTTCAAAACCTAACTTCTTTCCTCACTTGTTCTTTTCCTTCTGGGGAGGAGAACAGGATAAGCAAGAAACAAACCTCTCTGTTCTTCTTAGGGGTCTTGTGTAGAATTCACCCCCTCCCCCCTTTTTTTTTTTGGTCCTGTTTGTTCTGCCCCAATTTTTGCCACTGCACATAGTCTTACCTCTGAGAAAGGAAGGTCAGAATCTGAACTTCTTTGTCTAACTGGAAAATTGGATGGCTTACATTTCAGTTCCTATTGTGTTATCTTGGATACCTGAACCCCTGTTATATTTTGTATTAACTCTTAAGATTAGTTTGGGTATTTTGTGTAACTTCTCCTCAGCCATAAAAAGAGGACTCATTAATTGCCTATGGATATAATCTTCCCTTTCAGTCTCATCCAGAAACGAAGGGCCTCCTGCCCTCACTTAGTAACTAACTACTTCTTTTACCAGCCTTGATTTGGGACTCTAAAGGAGCAAGGTCTTGGGGTCTTTAGACCTTCCAAAGTGCAATCCAATTTTTGACCTTCCACATGAAAGATAATCTGAGGAGACTTTAATGAATTTGGTGCTAGTTCAGGCAGAAAATTTTTAAAAGATTTTATTCTGAAATAATTTTAGACTTCCAAAAAGTTACAAAATAGTACATAGAGTTCACTTCATCCAGCTTCACAAAATGTTAACACCTTATATAATCATAGCAAAACTTGAAAACCAGGAAATAACATTAATAAAATATTTTAATTAAATTAAAGGCGTTATTCAAATTTTACCAGTTGTCCTACTAATGTCCTTTTTCTATTTGGGGATAATCCATAATCCCACTGTAATCTGGAAAGAGTTCCTCATTTTTTCTTTGTCTTTCATGCCCTTGACACTTTTGAAAAGTACTCATCAGTTATTCTGTGGATTGTACTTCAATTTGGGTTTGTATGATATTATCTTATGATTATACTGAGTTTATGCCTTTCTAGCAAGAATACCACAAAAGTATGTGTGCTCTACTCTGCATCATATCTGGAGGTTCATGATATCTATGTGTCTCATTATTGGTGATATTAACTTTGGTCATTTGGCTAAAGGGGTGTCTGCCAGGTTTTTCCACCCTTAAGTTACTATTTTTCCCTTTGTAATTAGTAAGAGTCTTGTGGAGAGATACTTTGAGACTATGCAAATATCCTATTTATCATTATACTCTTGCCAGCTAATTTTTGCATCTCTCCATCTATCTTAAACACCATGAGTTCATGCTGATACCTCTAATTCCAATCTAACAGCACAGGACTCATTCTATCCTCCCTCCTTTCCCTATTTTTAACTCATCTCTCCAACAGTGAGAAAGCTCATTATCAAAAATATATTCATATATTTGATCAAACCTATATACAGTGTTCTCACCTCCCTTCTTTTCACCCTGTTCCTGCCCACCCCCTGTAGGTAAGGACGCTCATTCACTTCCAGTATATTATTTCTGTATTTCTTTTTGTGCAAATGATCAGATACATGTAAATCTTATATCCCACACATTCCTACATGAAGGATAACATAGTATAGAAACTCTTTTACAATTTGTTTTTTCTCACCTAACAAACAGTATATTCTGGAAATCACTCCATTTCAGTTCATAGAAATCCTTCTTATTCTTTTATTACAGCTGCATTAGAACTCCATTGTGTGGATATAGCATAGCTTTCTCAAAGATTCTCCTATGTATGCACATGAGGGTTTTTCCAACATTTTGAAGTAACAAATAATACTGCAGTAAAAAACCTGATATGTATGTATTTTTGTATTGTCAGGTGTATCTTCATGGTTAATTCTTAGAAGTAGGATTGTTGGGTCAAAAGGTAAGTGCATGTTAGTTTTGTTAGCTATTGGCAAGTTCTCCTCCATGAGAATTGTACCAATGTGCATTCCCATCAACAATGTTTAATAGTGCCTGTTTCTCTGCAGTTTCACAAATAAAATGTGTTCTCATACTTTTAAATTTTCATCAGTATTATAGGTGAGAAATGGTGCAATGATGTTTTCATTTGCTTTTCTCTAATTTTGAGTGAGTTGGATCATCTTTTCATGTATTAAGGGATATATATTTGTGAATTATCTGTTCATGCCACATCCCCCTTCTACTGTCAGATGCTTGGTCCTTTGTCCTTCAGTTGTTGAGTATTCTTCATATTTTAAGAAACTAGCCCTTTGTGATATATGCCACAAATATTTCTCCCAGTTTATCAATTTTCCTTTGACTTTCTTTTTAGTAATTTCTATTGTGCAGAGAGTATTTGCTGTTATGTTGTACAATTTGTCAGTCTTTTGTTTTCACTGGAATTTTAGTCATATGTATAAAGCCTTTCCCTGCATCATTGATAAAGAGGAATTCATACATGTTTTCTTCTAGTACTTGTATGGTTTCATTATTTACATTTAGATCCCCCCACCTTTAAATTCAGTCTCACTAGTAACCAAAGAATGCAAAATTGCAACAGTAATGGAAGTTTTATTTTTAGCTAGTTAAATTAGTAAAAATTCAAGCAATTTATTCTGTAGATTTCCCCACACTCTAGGTTTGGTTGATTGCTTTGTTATGGTGTTTTAAGAGGTAGATTTGATTATTATTCAGGAATGGCTTGGTGAAAAATTCTTAAACTTGATATCAAAAGCATGATCCATAAAAGAAAATATTTATAAACTATAACTCATCAAAATTATGCTTAAAAAAACTAAAATTAAACAAAATTTAAAACTTCTGTGAAAGATCATGCTAAAAGAGCGAAAAAGAAGCTACAGGCTGGAAGAAAACATTTGCAAACTACATATTCAACAAAGGACTAGCATCTAAGAAATAAAAAGAATTCTCAAAACTGAACAGGAAAAAAAGGAAATAATCCAATTAGAAAATGGGCAAAATATATGAAGAAACATTTCACTGAAGAGGATCCACAGATGGCAAATAAGCACATGAAAAGACATTCAACATCATTCAGTATCAGGGAATGCAAATTAAAACCATAATGAGATATCACTACCTACCTATCAGAATGGCTATAATAAAAAATAGTGATAACACCAAATGCTAGTGAGAATATAGAGAAACTAGAACTCTTATACATTGCTTGTGGGAATGTAAAATGATACAGTCACTCTAGAAAAAAAATGATAATTTCATATAAAACTAAATATACAATTTCTATATAACCTAGCAATTGTACTCTTGGGTATTTATCCCAGATAAATGAAAAATCGTGCTCATTGTAAAAATGTGTACACAAATGTTTGTAGTAGCTTTATTCATAATAACCCCAAACTGGAAATAACCTAAATGACCTTCAGTGGGTGATGAATAGACAAACCCTGGTACATACGACCATTGAATACTCCTCAGCAATAAATATAGTGAATTACTGATATACACAAAATCCTTGATAGATAAGGATTAGTGGTTGCCAAGGGACAGGTTCAAGGGTGAAGGATATAAGGGACTCCATCAGTGAGTGCCTCTGTGGTGATGCAACAGTCTTTTAATTATGATTATGATTGCACGAATCTACACATGTAATAAAATTGCATAGAACCTCTCACACACATGTGAGTGGATGTAAAAACTGGTGACAACTGAATAAGCTCTGTTGTCTAGTTAACTATTTTACTATAATCAGACAAGGTATCATTGTTGGGGGAAGCAGTCAATGGACTCTATGAACCTCCTGCAAGTCTATAATTATTTCAAAAGAAAAAAAATTTTAAAGCAATGCTAGAGTTTTAATTGGAATAGCATTGAATTACACATTAATTTAGGAGTCACTGACACCTTTACACTATAAAGTCTTTCCATGTTCACTTATTTATTGCCTTTAAAAAATGTTTGTCATTTATCACTTTTATCAACCAAAATAGGACAAGGGAGTTTCATGTTAGCCTATTTCAAGTTTAGGGCAAACAAAGTTACTTTATTTTTAAGCATTTTACTCCAAATTATCTGAATGACATAAGAGTTACTAGCTTTTTAAACATTCCTCTTTATAGAAGTTTATAGAGTGTTCTCTAAGGATTACTACATATATCTCTAACTTTTCACTAAGTAAAGGTAATATTATAACATTTTATGTAAAATAGAGAAACCTTGCAACATTAGAGGTCAATTTAACCCATATCTGTCCTTTATTCTGTAGTTGTCATATGTATTTATTACATCTACATGTAAAGCCTACAAGACATCATCATTTTTGCTTTAAGTAGTCCTATGTATTTTAAGAAATTAATAGGAACAAAGTTAGTTTTTTAGATTTACCAAGATATTTACCATTTCTGCTTTTACTTTTAAAAAGAGTATTTGATCTCCATCTGGTTAATTTCCCTTCTGCCTGATAAAGAACTTCCTTTTGTCAAGAGGTCAAGTAGTATCTAGGCAGCAGTGTTGTGCCTAATGAAGCCAATAGGATCACTACTGCAGCTGCTCGGTCGGCTTGTCACACTTACGTACATTCAGCTATAAAGAGACAACAAGACCAAATGGATTCAGCTTATTACTTAGGCAGCAAGAGCAAGATCAGCGTGGCATTAGCATCCCATATTTCTAGTCCCACAGGATGACACTGAACAAGAGGGGCCAGGTGACAGATGGCACAGACAATGGTTTGCTCTGCCATTGAGGAGTCAACTTTTAAATACAGCAGGTATTTTTTAAATTGAAGTATAGTTGATTTACAACATTGTGTTAGTTTGTGGTGTACAGCATAGTGATTCAGTTATACATATATATATTCTTTTTCATATTCTTTTTAATTATAGGTTATTATAAGGTACTGAATATAGTTCCCTGTGCTATCTAGTAGGGCCTTGTTGTTTACCCAACTTATATATAGTAGTTTGTATCTGAAAACCCTGAACTCCCAATTTACCCCTCCACCACCCTTTCCCACCCTGGTAACCATAAGTTTGTTTTCTATGTCTGTGAGTCTTTTTCTGTCTTGTAAATAAGTTCATTTGTATCATTTTTTTAGATTCCTCATGTAAGTGATATCATATGATATTTGTCTTTCTGTGTCTGACTTACTTCACTTAGTATGATAATCTCTAGGTCCATCCATATTGCTGCAAATGTCATTATTTCATTCTTTTTTATGGCTGAGTAGTATTCCATTGTGTATATATACCACTTCTTCTTTATCCAGTCATCTGTTGGTGGACACTTAGATTGCTTCCATGTCTTGCCTATTGTAAATAGTGCCGTTATAAACAAAGATAAGCATCTATTTTTTCGAATTGGAGTTTTCTCTGAATATATGCCCAGGAGTGGGATTGTTGGATCATTTTGTAACTCTATTTTTAGTTTTTTAAGGGATCTCCATACTGTTTTCCATAGTGGCTGTACCAAATTAAATTCTCACCAACAGTGTAGGAGGATTCTTCTTTCTCCACACCCTCTCCAACATTTATTGTATGTAGACTTTTTAATGATGTCCATCCTGACTGGTGTGAGATGAGGTGACATCTCATTGTAGTTTTGATTTGCATTTCTATGATAGTTAGCAATATCAAGTATCTTTTCATGTGCCTATTGGCCATCTGGATGTCTTCTTTGGAGAAATGTCTATGTAGGTCTTCTGCCCATTCTTTGATTGAGTTTGTTTGTTTGTTTGTTTGTTTGTTTGTTACTGAGTTGTATGAGCTGTTTGTACATTCTGGAAATTAAGCTCTTGTCCGTCACATTGTTGGCAAATATTTTCTCCCAGTCTGTAGGTTGTCTTCTCACCTTGTTTATGGTTTCCTTTGTTGTGTAAAAGCATGTAAGTTATATTAGGTCCCATTTGTATAATTTTACTTTTATTTCTATTGCCTTGGGAGACTGACTTAAGAGAACACAGCTACAATTTATGCCAGAGAATGTTTTGCCTATGTTCTCTTCTGTGAGTTTTATGATGTCATTTGTTATATCTAAGTCTTTAAGCCATTTTGAGTTTATTTTTGTGTATGATGTATATTGTATATTCTTGCTTCCTTTGTCAAAGATTAATTGACTGTAGGTGTGTGGGTTTATTTCTGGGCTCTCTATTCTGTTCCATTGATCCATATGTCTGTTTTTGTGCCAATATCACACTGTTTTGATTACTGTAGCTGTGTAGTATTGCCTGAAGTGTGGGAGGATTTTGCCTCCAGCTTTACTCTTTTCTGAAGTATTGCTTTGGCAATTCTGGGTCTTTTGTGATTCTATATAAATTTTAGGGTTATTTGTTCTAGTTCTTTGAAAAATGTCCTGGCTAATTTGAAAGAGATCACATTAAGTCTATAGATTGCTTTGGGTAATATGGCCATTTTAATAATATTAATTCTTCTAATCCAAGAACATAGGATATCTTTCCATTTCATTAAGTCATATTTAATTTCCTTTATCAATGTTTTATAGTTATCAGCATATAAGTCTTTTACCTCCTTAGTCAGGTTTATTCCTAAGTATTTTATTTTATTTTATTGATGTGATTTTAAAAGGAATTTTTTTCCTTTTCTGATATTTCATTGTTAGTGTAAAGAAATGCAACAGATTTTTGTTAAGTTAATCTTGTATCCCACAGCATATTTTTTTATAGCATGCAGCTGTACCCTAAGTGGGGGGTAGGTGGAAAGTCCTGTGGTCAACTGACATGAGGGAGATGGGTGAAAACAGCCCTGTGATAGATCCTCACCAGGCTGCTTATTTCCCTTGCTCCAGGAGGAACAGCAGGGTATTCTCCCAAGACCCAGGTCAGACTGTGGTCAAGCCTTGACTAGGTGATCCACATGGAGACCTAAAAGGTCGCTGGGGCAATGTGTGGTGCTGTTCTCCTACACCTTTAGCATTTCTTATAATTCAGGTCTGCTGGCAAAGAATTTTTTTTCACTTTGGTTTTATCTGAAAATGTCCTTGCTTTCCCTTTATTCTTGAAGAATATATTTGCTGAGTATAGAATTCTGGGTTTTTTTCATCACTTTAAAGTTGTTGATCTTTTCTCTTCTGGCCTCCATTGTTTCTAATGTCATCCATATTTGAAATTCTCCCCTTTTTGTATATAATTATTGTTTTTCTCTGGCTGCTTTTATGATTTTCTAATTATACTTGGTCTTCAGTGGTTTGACTGTGATATTCCCAGAGTTTTCTTTTCTATCCTCATGGGGTTTGCTGAGCTTCTTAAATCTTTAAATTTATGTCTTTCTCTAAATTGGGGGAAAGTTAAACCATTACACATTCATTTTTCCCTACTTCAGTCTCCCGAAACTCTCCCTCTACACCTCTAATTTCATGTATGTTAGACCTTTGGATATTGTTCCATATGTGCTGGAGGCTCTGTTCATGTTTTTGTTTCCTAAAATATTTTTCTCTCTGTTCATCACATTGGTTATTTTTATTGTTTTATCTTAAGATTGCTAAAACTTTGCCTCTTTCATTTCCATTCTGCTGTTGAACCTGTCCTGTGGTTTTTAAAAAAAAATTTTACAGGTATTTTACTTTCGAATTCTGGAATTTTCGTTTCGTTCTTTTTTTTTTTTTAATGATTTCTATTTCTCTGCTGTGATTTTCCATTTTTTCATTCATTATGAGCATACTTTCTTTTATTCCCTTGAGCATAGTTGTAATAATTACTTTAATATTCTTGTATGCTAATTCCAGCATCTAAGTCATCTCAGGTTTGTCTTCTGTTGATTGTTTAAGCTCTTACAAATGGATCACAATTTCCTGGTTCTTTATAAGTTAAATAACTTTGGATTGTATCCTGGATATTCTGAATGTTGTCTTATGGATACTCTGGATTCTGATTTATTCATTTGAAAATACTGATTTTATTGTTTCAGTGGACAGTTAATGTGGCTGGACTAAAACTAAACTTTGCCTCTTGGGTGGTCATTGAAATCTTAGTTCAAGCTTTTGATCTTTACCTAAAGTCTTTCCCACATATGTGTGGTTCAGGAGTCAGCTGAGTTTGGGAGGGCCTATAGGCAGAAATTTGGGTTCCCTCTGTCTGGCTCTCTTCTTTCCAGGATTCTCCCCAACTTTCCAAAGGCTGTAGTTGTCCTGGGTTCTGTCCTCTAGTTCTTACCAGAAAGACTGTGAGTTTACTATTGGTGTCTTATTCTTCATGTCTTAGTCTTTTGGCAATTTTAGTTTGCCTTCAGTCTAAAAGCTGTAAAAATGGGTAACTCACATTGTGTCAACTCCCCTTCAGAATATACCTGCTTCTGTTCACTCTCCAGTCTCTTCATATTGTGGTTTCTTTATATTTTTCCAGAGTATATAGTTACAGGAGGATCAGAATCAAAAGGAGTTTACTTAGCCATATCTAGAGAAAAGAACTATACTACTCAATTTGGATTTCACTCTCACCAATTTGTCCTTAACATGGGATTCTGTCTCAGAAGGGAGACTTGGCAAGTCAGCTTTCAGAGTTCATCGGGGCTAGATTCCTTTAGCACCTTCAGTCCTTTTTGCCACAGGCCCCTTGTGCTCACTTGGTACTAGAGGATGTACAACCCCTCCCAGTTTCAGCTGCTATTCTCAATTTTCCCACCATGCTTTCCAGTGAATACCTATTGGCTGTTTTCCCTAGTGAGATCCTATTCCACTAGGGTTATTAACTGTCTTGGTTGTAATTTGTAACTATGCAGGGGTGGGGGTGGGGATGCGGTGTGAGGCTTAAACCTTAAGCCTTGGCTGGTGTCCCTCAATGAGTTTAATAGGGAATATATGCTTCTAGGGAGAAAACCTCTAGTGTTATAAATGGTAACTTGGCCCCAGCATTCCTTTGTTTCAGAGACGTCTCTCCCAGTTGTAGTCCTCGAGCTTTCAGAGTACTGTTGTGTGGATGGAGGTAGGGAAAAACTCTTAAAAGCCAGCCAATCTCTATGCACCTGTTACCTAGGACCCATCATTCCAGCCAGCCCTGAGTTCCACCTCAAAGTTACCCTGCCACTCCTGCTGGGCACTGGTCTACTGCTTTTATGCCTCCTGGTTGGAAAAGGGCAGAAAATGGTCTTCTCCAGGCAATGCTAAGGAGAGAAAAAGGAGCACATTTTAAAAAAAATTTCCCACCTTAACTTCTGTCCATTGTTCTTGTCCTTCTTTTTAAGCTCCCTTTTCCCCTAGTCCTACCCTGCTTAGCTCCCTGACCCATCCATCTTTTGTTTTCCTAGAGGTTTCCTCGCTGTTTGTATGCTATTTTGACAGAACCATCCATCTCTGGATTCTGTGACATGTCCAGGGTTGGGTTCTAGAGAGAGGGCCAGTTTGTAATTTTGCAAGTTTAATAAGAACTAGAATAACTACTTCTTTTATTAAAAAAATGAAAATACCTAAAATTATTTAGGTACATATTTCAGGACATTGGGACTTAACAATGAGAGGTTTCTTCTGAACCCTAGAAGACCTTCAGGAATATCAAACAATGACGACTAGTTGATCATCAGCATTGGGTGCTTCCCCAGTTAATGACATAGACATTATATCACCATCCAGGGTATATATGTAAAATATACCTTTACAGATGTATGTTCTAACAGTACAAGAGACGATTTTTATTTTCATACTATGTCTCATCAATAGGCTAGAAAGTAACGAATGACTTTTCCTTACCATTATTGACCACACATAGGGCTGTGGTTGCTATATTTGTTATCTAATAAAACTAACAATATCTGATTAATTATATTTTCCTTTGGTTATCGGCTTTGTTTATAATCTGATGAGAGTAAGTTATAATTCATAGCTTCTAGCGGAGGACGGGGGCAGCTGCACGGAGGCAGCTCCAGGGGACTACAAGGGGCTGGGCACCGGGGCTGTGGGTGTACAGGACAGAACAACCTGGGCCCTCCGTAAAACAGCAAGGTTGATGTGCTCTCGGGGGAAGGGTGCATACCCCCATCTCTGAAACCATGTGGAAACTTTTCAGGGGAAGAGGGGCGGGGCCCAGGCAGAGCCGCCATATTCTCCGGCGCTTAGCACCCAGGCGGGGGCAGAGGCGAAACCTGCGTCCGCACTGAAGGGCTTAGCAGCCTCAAGGGCCAGACTGAGACGGGCCTACAGCCCTGGGCAGATAGGATCCTTCCATTCTGCTCCCCCAGAGAACTTGCTCCACAAAGACAAGCAGCTGGGTCTTGGCTCCCAGCAGGGACGAGGCTGCCCCTCGGTCTTCCCCGAGCACACCCGCGGACGCCGACCGGGGCGGAGCGCCGGCGCAGAGCGCGCAGCCGTACAGAGCAGCGGAGCTACCGGCGGCGCAGGCAGAGGGAGAGCGGCCCCCCGCCTGTAGGGTAGGAACACAGACCCTGACCGAGGTGCTGGGAGGGGGCACGACCCGCCCTCCTGCCTGGCCAGTCTGCAACATCTGACTGCGGCATCCGGAGGGGCAGTGACCCGCCCGCCCGCAGCAGAGGAGAGCTGCATCTGACCCCGTGTTAGGAGGAGGCTCGATCTGCTTGCTGACAGGTGCTGGGAGCAGCACAGAAGAGGGCGCCAACCGAGGGCCTCTGGAAACAAGCTGAGCTTCCAAAACAGGACGAAGACAGAAGGAACTTCACATTAAAAGCACAAACTCCAGGAGAACACCGACAACCCCTTTTTTTGTTTTGTTTTTTTGTTTTTTTGTTTTTTTTTTGTTTTTTTGTTTTTGTTTTTTGTTTTTTGTTTTTGTTTCTGTTTTTTTAAATCTGTTTTTACCTGTTCTATTTTCAATTACTCTCTTAATTTTTACTTCTTAATTCATTTCTATTTCTCTTGAGTTTTGATGTCCCGTTATTGATTAGACACAGGCTTCAAACACATATATTCATCTCCCCACCCCTTTTTTTTCTTTTTTCTTTTTCTTTTTTTTTAAAGGTTTTAAAAGGATTTCTCCACCCGATTAATACTCTGCTTCAACCCGCTCTTCTATTATTCATTATACACTGCTTTCAAACCCTCTTTCTCCCTTCTTTTAAAAATCTTTCTCTCTCTCTCTTTTTTTCTCTTTTTCTTTCTTTCTTTTTTTTCCCTAAGTTCTATTCCTAAATAGGCATTAGATAGATAAAATCCTTAAGATCCAAAATAGACAACTGATACTCCATAAACCACAGTGCCAGAGAGGTATGAGCAAGATGAAGAAGCAGAGAAACCTTTCCCAATTAAAAGAACAAGAGGAATCCCCTGAAAGAAAGCTCAATGAAATAGACATCGATAGCCTACTAGATCAAGATTTCAAAAAAGGAGTGATCAAATTGCTGAAGGAATTAAAAGAGATAATGCTTAGAGAAATAAAATATGTCAAAAATGAAATTGAAGCTATAAAGAAGAGCCAAGCAAAATGGGAAAACTCATTGACAGAGATGAGGAATGATCTAACAGCTGTGCAAAGCCGACTAGTTAATGCAGAGGAACGAATTAGTGATCTAGAAGACAGGGCAACAGAAAGCACCCATTCAGAAGAACTACAAGATAAGCAAATAAAAAATAATGATAATAGCATAAGGGACCTATGGGATAATATAAAGCGTCCCAATCTTCGCATAATAGGGGTCTTAGAAGGGGAAGAAGGATCAAAGGGAATTGAAAAGGTTTTTGAAGAAATCATGACTGAAAACCTCCCAAACTTAAAGAAGGAATCAGATATCCAAGTACAGGAAGCTCAGAGGGTCCCAAACAGGAAGAACCCAAATAGACCCACACCAAGACATATCATAATCAAGACGGCCAGAGTCAAGGATAAAGAAATGATTCTAAAGGCAGCAAGAGAAAAGCAAAGAGTGAACTACAAGGGAACCCCCATAAGGCTCTCAGCTGATTTCTCTACACAAACACTACAGGCCAGAAGGGAGTGGCAAGATATATTCAAAGCCCTGAATGAAAAAAAGATGCAGCCTAGGATACTTTATCCAGCAAGGCTAGAAGGAGAAATAAAGAGTTTCACAGACAAAAAAAAGCTGCAGGAGTTTAGCAACACTAAACCCATGCTAAAAGAAATATTGAAAGGGCTATTCTAAATAGAAAAGCAGCAGGATGCTACAGAAATGAGAAACGTACAACTGGAAAGGTGATAATTCATGAATTACAAATAAAGAAAACACGAAATTACAAAAGAAGACATACAAATCACTGAGAGAGGGAGAGGGAGGCAGGGAAATATAGAATTTTTTTTCTTTCTTTTTTAAAATTTTTTTAACAGTAGGATGGGTTTGAGATCATGTTATTATCAGTTTATTAAAAACGGGTATAGGTTAATAGATTTACAAAAAAGGGTAACCACAAGTCAAAAATTTACAAGGGAGTCACAAAAATTAAATAAAATCCATGATAATACAAAGGAAAATTACCAAACCACAAAAGGAAGAAGAAAGGAACAAAGAGGATATACCAATTTAACTGCAAAGATAAGTTCAAAATGGCAATAAACACACATCTATCATTAATTACTGTAAATGTTAATGGACTAAATGCTACAGTCAAAAGACATAGAGTGGCAGACTGGATAATAAAGCAAGAACCTTCAATATGCTGCATACAAGAGACCCACTTTAGGGAGAAGGACACATATAGATTGAGAGTGAAAGGATGGAAAAGGATATTCCATGCAAATGGAAAAGCCAAAAAAGCAGGTGTTGCAGTACTGATTTCAGACAAAATAGACTTTAAAACAAAGGCCATAAAGAAAGATAAAGAAGGACATTTTATAATGATTAAAGGAGTGATACAAGATGAAGATATTACACTCGTTAATATATATGCACCCAATATAGGAGCACCTAAGTACATACAAGAATTACTAACAGAGATAAAGGGGGATATTGATGGGAATACAATCATAGTTGGAGATTTTAACACTGCATTAACATCACTAGACAGATCTTCCAGACAGAAAATAAACAAGGCAACAAAGAAATTAAATACTACAATAGAAAAACTAGATTTGGTGGATATTTTCAGAGCTTTACACCCCCCAAAAATAGAATATACATTCTTTTCAAGTGCACATGGAACATTTTCCAGGATCGATCATGTACTTGGACACAAAAGAAACTTCAACAATTTTAAGAAGATATAAATTATCTCAAGCATCTTTACTGACTGCAATGCCATGAAACTGGAAATCAACAACAGAGAAACAAAGGAGAAAAAAAGAAAAGCATGGAGATTAAACAATATGTTATTGAAAAAACAATGGATCAATGAGGAAATCAAAGCTGAAATTAAAAAATACCTTGAGACAAATGATAATGAAAGCACAACCACTCAAAACCTATGGGACACAGCAAAGGCAGTGCTAAGAGGGAAGTTTATAGCGATACAGGCCTTCCTCAAAAAAGAAGAACAATCTCAAATAAACAAGTTAACCCACCACCTAAATCAATTAGAAAAAGAAGAACAAAAATCCCCAAAAAGCAGCAGAAGGAAGGAAATAATAAAGATCAGAGAGGAATTAAATACAATAGAGATTAACAAGACCATAGAAAAAATCAACCAAACCAAAAGCTGGTTTTTTGAAAAAGTAAATAAAATCGACAAACCTCTGGCCAAACTCACAAAGAAGAAAAAAGAGAGAGCACAAATTAGCAAAATAAGAAAGGAAAATGGAGAAATTACAACAAACAAAGTAGAAATACAGAATGTCATACGAGAATATTATGAAAAACTATATGGAACCAAACTGGATAACCTAGAGGAGATGGACAAGTTTCTGGAAACATACTGTCCACCAAGACTGAATCAAGAAGAAACTGAACACTTGAACAATCCGACCACTAGAAAGGAAATAGAAATAGCAATTAAAAACCTCCCTACAAATAAAAGTCCAGGACCGGATGGCTTCACCGGGGAATTCTACCAAACATACAAAGAAGAACTCATACCAGTCCTTCTCAAACTCTTCCAGACGATTGAAAAGGAGGGAATACTCCCAAACTCATTCTATGAAGCCACCATCACCCTGATACCAAAACCAGGCAAAGACACTACAAAAAAAGAGAATTATAGGCCAATATCACTGATGAACATAGACGTCAAAATCCTCACCAAAATTTTAGCAAATAGAATCCAACAACACATAAAAAAGATTATACATCATGACCAAGTGGGGTTCATCCCAGGGACACAAGGCTGGTTCAACATACGCAAATCAATCAATGTAATACATCACATCAACAAGAGAAAGGACAAAAACCACATGATCATCTCAATCGATGCAGAAAAAGCATTTGATAAAATTCAACACCCATTTATGATAAAAACTCTCGCCAAAGTGGGTATAGAGGGAACATATCTCAACATAATAAAAGCTATATATGACAAACCTACTGCCAGCATAGTTCTCAACGGTGAAAAACTCAAAAGCTTCCCACTAAAATCTGGGACAAGACAAGGATGCCCACTATCACCACTCCTATTCAATATAGTCCTGGAAGTCCTAGCCACAGCAATCAGGCAAGAGAAAGAAATAAAAGGGATCCAAATTGGAAAAGAAGAGGTAAAAGTGTCATTATATGCTGACGACATGTTACTATATATAGAAAACCCTAAAAGGTCCACAAAAAAGCTACTAGAGCTGATCAAAGAATTCAGCAAGGTAGCAGGTTACAAAATTAATGTTCAAAAATCAGTTGCCTTTCTTTACACTAACGATAAATCAACAGAAAAAGAAAGTAAAGAAACAATCCCCTTTAAAATAGCACCCAAAGTAATAAAATATCTGGGAATAAATCTAACCAAGGAGGCGAAAGAATTATACACAGAAAACTATAAACCATTGATGAAGGAAATTAAAGAAGACTTTAAAAAATGGAAAGATATTCCATGCTCTTGGATTGGAAGAATCAATATTGTTAAAATGGTCACACTGCCCAAGGCAATCTACAGATTTAATGCAATCCCTATCAAATTACCCAGGACATATTTCACAGAACTAGAACAAATCATAATAAAATTGATATGGAACCATCAAAGACCTAGAATTGCTAAAGCATTACTGAAGAGAAAGAAAAAGGCTGGAGGAATAACTCTCCCAGACTTCAGACATTACTATAGAGCTACAGTCATCAAGACAGCATGGTCTTGGTACCAAAACAGACATATAGACCAATGGAACAGAATAGAGAGCCCAGAAATGAACCCACAAACTTTTGGTCAACTCATCTTCGACAAAGGAGGCAAGAATATACAATGGAATAAAGACAGTCTCTTCAGCAAATGGTGTTGGGAAAACTGGACAGCAGCATGTAAAACAATGAAGCTAGAACACACCCTTACACCATATACAAAAATCAACTCAAAATGGATTAAAGACTTAAACATAAGACAAGATACAGTAAACCTCCTAGAGGAAAACATAGGCAAAACATTATCTGACATACATTTCAAAAATTTTCTCCTAGAAGAAATAAAAGCAAGAATAAACCAATGGGCCCTAATGAAACTTACAAGCTTCTGCACAGCAAAGGAAACCAGAAATAAAACAAGAAGACAACCTACGGAATGGGAGAAAATTTTTGCAAGTGAAACCGACAAAGGCTTGATCTCCAAAATATATAAGCAGCTCATACGACTCAATAAGAAAAAAATAAACAACCCAATCCAAAAATGGGCAGAAGACCTAAACAAGCAATTCTCCAAGGAAGACATACAAATGATCAAAAAACACATGAAAAAATGTTCAATATCACTAATTATCAGAGAAATGCAAATCAAAACTACAATGAGGTATCACCTCACACTGGTCAGAATGGCCGTCATTCAAAAATCCAAAAATGACAAATGCTGGAGAGGCTGTGGAGAAAGGGGAACCCTCCTACACTGCTGGTGGGAATGCAGTTTGGTGCAGCCACTGTGGAAAACAGTGTGGAGATTCCTCAAAAGACTAGGAATAGACTTACCATATGACCCAGGAATCCCACTCCTGGGCTTGTACCCAGAAGGAAATCTACTTCAGGTCGACACCTGCACCCCAATGTTCATAGCAGCACTATTTACAATAGCCAAAACATGGAAACAACCTAAATGTCCATCAACAGGTGACTGGATAAAGAAGAGGTGGTATATTTATACAATGGAATACTACTCAGCCATAAAAACTGACAACATAATGCCATTTGCAGCAACATGGATGCTCCTAGAGAATGTCATTCTAAGTGAAGTAAGCCAGAAAGAGAAAAAAAATACCATATGAGATCGCTCATATGTGGAATCTAAAAAACAAAAACAAACAAACAAACAAAAACAAAGCATAAATACAGGACAGAAATAGACTCATGGACAGAGAATACAGACTTGTGGTTACCGGGGTCGGGGGCGGGGTAGAGGGTGGGAAGGGATAGACTGGGGTTTCAAAATTGTAGAACAGGTAAACAAGATTACACTGTATAGCACAGGGAAATATACACAAAATGTTATGATAAATCACAGAGAAAAAAATGTGACAATGAGTGTGTATATGTCCATGAATGACTGAAAAATTGTGCTGAACACTGGAATTTGACACAACACTGTAAAATGATTATGAATCAATAAAAAATGTTAAAAAAAATTCATAGCTTCTAAACAGATGAGGATGAAAGAAAGTTTGAATAAAAAACAAGCCATATCAAATTCCTCTAGCTCTTAATTTTGTCTGAGCTATTAAAACCCAATTAGACACAGACCAAATTCCTGTTTATTATAAGCTTCAGAAGTCTTATAAATGAGTGTCAGCATAGTTATGGGAGTCCATTGCTTTCTCCTCCATGCAGTCTTTTGCAAAAAAGCATTGTGTAATTTTAATAACAAGTATGTATTCCATGAATATACTCATTCACATTGAGAAAACAGTCCCAACCATTTACAATCCAGTGATTCCAACTGTTTAAGTAAATGAGTGCATGAGCCATTAGCCAACTTCTTTCCTTCTTACATCTTCTCTCATTAGTACTCCATCCCCTCCCCCACACCTGTTGAAGCACTGTTCATGTCCTCCAGGACCAGCTCAAATAGTACTGAGCCCAAGCCCTCCTCTATGAAACAAAATTGGTTGTTCCCTCCTTTATTCTTCTCTTGCACCCTAAAACCTAGCCCAGAACCTTGCCTGCAGTAAATGTTAGATGAACACAGTAAGAGTAAAACCAACTGTGAAATGTTGTCATTTAGGGGGACTGTCCACAAAGATGATGCTTTCAAAAGGCCTTTTTCCTTTACTGCCAAGATCCAAGGAGGCATGCTAAGACAAACCCCTTGTCTAAAATTTGCTGTGGCTGTTTATTCCAGGAGCAGAGGGAACCAAGAAGCATGGCATGTATTGAGCCCATGGATTCCTGCATTAACTTGCTTGTGCTTCAGGATGTAGGGCAAAGCACTGATTTGTGTGCTTGGCCAGGGCAGGCCATGAGCACTGAGATAGGCCTCTTCCATCAGTCACATGCTTCTGTAGTCACTGTTGACCAACAACACAGCAATGGATAACAAATGTGTTTGGAGATATTTTCAGTGGAAAAGAGTTCTGTTAGAATCCAAGGTGTTGAGTTTCTTCCATAGAAAACGTCCCCTCATGTTTCAGCAGAAACTCTTCGAATTTTCAAACCTTTTAAATAAGAAATAGTGGATATCTCTTTTTAGTTACATTGATGAATGAGTTTTTCATGTCTGCCCCCTCCTCATATGTTCTTTATTTGAGGCAACTGTGATGGTTATTTAACTTCTGCCTCTTCAGAGTAACTCCAAGTGGAACAAACTAATACATCTCCCCAGGGTTGGAGCTAAAATTCTGAGGACATCATTTTTTGCTTTCAAGTGAAGTTGACTTCAAGAAAGAACAGCAAACCAAGAAGCAATGCAGGCCTTCTCTGTTCTGTGAAGTTTCTTGCAAGAGAAGAGCTTGTGGAATTTGGCTCCATTTCCCACTGCCATGGGATAACGATCACATGTAAACAGTAATATCCTGTCCTACTTGGGCTTCATTTAACTGTCTTTGTTGCTCTAGAAGGAACTGCCAAGTAGGGTGTTCCTCAGAACTCGTGCTTGACGTTCCAGAAATACTGTAGGGTCCACTTCAAAGATGGTACTCCACACCACCAAGCTTGTGACTGTTGGCATGCTCTTGATCGTCACTGAGCTTCATGTTGACATGTTCTTTCAAATCACATGGGAGGTGCACCCTCTGTGAAGAATTAATCTGGTACTCTGAGGGGAAGCCTGTCATTGTAAGGGGACTCTGTACTTACCACTTGCGTGTTTTCTTAGAAAGCTGCAGTAGCTTGGAGCCTAGGGTGATCATGTTTGCTGAACTAGGAACAGTGAGGTGATTTTTGTAAGGTAAGCTGTTGTGTTGTTGATAGTTGACCAAGCTGGGAGTCAGGAGACCTGGGCTCTCCTCCCTCACTGACTAGCTCTTTGGCCTTGTGAAATTTCCTCGGTCTCTCTGGCCTTAGTTTTCAAATTTTTAAGTGATGGGATTATGCTAGATAATCTCTAAGCTGCTTTCTGGCCCTCAATTTGATCAGGTGACATAAAATAGTAAACACCAAATTTGGGAGTCTGGAAACAGAAGTTCCCAGTCCAGGCTCTGATACTCACTAACTCTGACTATGGACAAATCACTTAGCCACCAGCCTCAGATCTCTGCCTCTGGGGAGACCAGGGTCTTCTTTCCCTGCCGCATCTGGTGGTTGTGGTGATCAGGTGAGGAAACATCTTCACTCACCGCTCACTGAGCAACAGCTTGATAGAGGGCAAAGATGTAAAGGATTCTATATTATCTGTTACTACTCCTAATATTAGAATTTAGTGAGCTCTTCCTCTTGCCAGGCACTTAGGGACAATTTCCCATATAGTCTCCATTTTATGGGTGAAGAAACCAACATTCAAAGAGGTTGAATAACTTGCCCAGAACCATGTAGCTAGGCAGAGCTGAAGCTGAGATTTCTACAAGGATTCTGTTTTTTATTTTAAAAGTTAAAAACATCTCACCTGCTGCCAAGGAGCTTGTGTTGCTATTATTATTCCTTTTCTGGGCCATAGTGCCCAAATCCCATGACCCAGAAGCTGTGTGCATGTTGGGAGCAGGCAGAGGAGGAAAATGGCCTGGCTGAGGCTGAAGGACGGGTTCTCTTTGCAGATATTGCCTAAAGCAGCACAGTGAAAATACCCGAGGGGGCAGCCCAAGTCCATAAGCTCAAGGAAGTCCAAGTGCATTGCTCAGACTGAGGGGCCAAATGAACCAGGCGTTAAGGCAGTAGATGGGGGAGATGTGGAATGCAGCAGTGAAGATGAGAACATGCCTTGTGGGTCATAGGCCAGGAAGAAATTCCTGGGTCTAGTTGCTAAGACTAGGTGTTCTTTGAGGCTAGTTTTGAAGGGCTGCTTATGGGATGATATGTGAATAGGCCAATTTCATCTAAAGAGCCAGGCAAAGGGCAAAGTAAACCCTCAGTTTCCTTACCTATAGAAGAAAGACAATGTGATAAATGAACCCTGAGGGCACCTCTGTGTCAGACACTCCCCAAGTCAGCAGGTCTGCAGAACTGGACTCCTCCAGGGCTCTGAGTAGCAGAAAAGTGATCTTGCCAGGCCATTGTCCTCTCTTAGAATGTGACACCAAGTCTCATGCTAGGATTCTGGGGTTTTATTATTATTATTGTTATTGAAGTCTAGTCAGTTTACAATGTTGTGTCAATTTCTGGTGTGCAGCATAATGTTTCAGTCATACATATACATATATATATTCATTTTCATATGCTTTTTCATTACAGGTTACTATAAGATATTGAATAGAGTTCCCTGTGCTATGCTAAGATTCTGTTTTGATTATGTCAGGAGCTGGCTTGGCAGAACCCTTTCCCCCCACAAAGCATACAGTCCAGTTGCCTTCCTGCTTTTTTGGCAAACTCTTCCCAGGGTGGCTCTACCATTGGGGGAAGTGGTCTTTCCAGCGCTCAGAAGGCTGTCCAACCACATCTAGTTCTCAGGGACATGCCCACCTTTTTGTGGTGCTGCTTTACTCCTCTAAGCCTGCTGCTTCTCCATACCACACTGGTGCTGTCTCCCACCTGTGCTCACCCTGGGGACAGCCCAGCCCCAGAGAGAACAGTCTGCTTACTCAAACTTCAGTTGTTAGAAGGATGGTGTTCACCTGGGTAGGACTTGTGCACCTGGAATGATGGGCTCGATGGCAGAAGCAGGCCCAGCAGCGGGGGAGAGGGAATTTAGCCCTGGTATCGGATACAGTCACTGGGCCAGGACATATGCTTGTGGAAGTGGCTTTGTTATAGTTAGAGGCAGGCAAGTGGGTGAGGAGAAAGTTCTCCAAGCAGGCCCAGGTGCTGTAATGACATTCTGGGAAATGGTCACCACTGAAGAGTCCAGAATAACTAACTCAATAAAAGTAGCAATGGCAGGAGCAGACACTTACATGGACGCTGTACTAAGCACTTAACAGAGCTTCACTCATTTGATCCTCACATCAGTGATGTGAGGTAGCAATGCTCTTTCCCCACTTTACACTGGAGGAAACCAAGACACAAAGACGTTCAGTAACCTGCTCAATATCACACAACTAAAGAGTGGGGATGTGAGTATTGCTTGTATCTTCAGCCAGTTAGGGAATCATCATGAAGAACACTTCTCCATAGTGGCCAGACTCATCACTGGGCCACGGTGCCAGCTCCAGAGAGAAAAGACTGAGACCAAGACAGGGCAGAAGGGCTCATCTACCCAGCAGCCATGCATTGAGGACCATCCTCTGGGCCAGGTGTTGGGGGAAGAGACAAGTAAGATGCCATCTCATTCAGCCAGGGCTCTAGTTCTAAAGGGGGCTGAGATAGTTGGTAGGATAACACACAGGACTTCTGGGTAGGAATCAAGGCAGAAGGGTAGCTATTAAGACTGAGTCAGGGTAAGAGGTAGGCTTGGGAAGAGTGCTGGTCTGGGAGCATCACAGCCTCTCAGGTGGCTGTTCTAGGGGTACCAAATCCAGGAAAGCAACCTATTCCTAATCCCCCAGCTGTAGGGCTGAGACCAGGCATTGACCCCATGCCTATGGATGAGTTGGTCTAGGAACTGGGTTGGGCTTCAGGTTCTAGGTGTAAGGATAAGTGGATCTAGCTGTGGGGATCTGAGGAGGGTAGGGGAATTGAATCGGGGGCTAGTGAAACAGAACCTAGGAACAACATCTCAGCTCCTGTGGAGCCTGTTTTCCCTCTACTATTCCTTTGAAAGCACCAGCCCCAGTGGTGGTAGAAAGTGAAATTAATTTGACACCAGGAGATCCAGGCTCCATATGTTAGTAGAAACTGTGATGTCTGAGCATTCTTCTTGGGATAGTTGAAATTCTTAATAGAAATTCCAGGAAGACCAGAGACATCTGGGAAATATATATGGATTGAAGTGGAGAGAAATACTCAATCTTCTGGGGAAAATCTCCAGGATCAAGAACTAGCTTTTTTTTTTTAATTGTTTTCCCCAAAGTGACAATGTTAAGTAATGTATGTGAAAGGCTTTGTAACCTATAAGGCAAGACCCTGGTGCAAGGTCTTGTTAACATCTTCATTGTTACAGATCAAGGGATTGGCAACCTCAGAAGTTCACAGGAGGAGACCGAAACGGTTCCCCTCCCCTCCAAGCACCTGCTCTCTGCAACCCAAAAGAAATATTTGGAGCAGATTCTTAATTCTCTGTTGTGCTTGCTAGTCTTTCCGTACATCATCACCCAGGGCCACTGCTACCTGCCGACAGGGCTCAGATTGGTGCAAAAAGAGGAGGGCAGATGCCCTGCTCCTAGCAAGCTTAGACCATGTTAGTAAGAACCTGAGACCCAGTGAAGGACAGTGGATTAGAACCCTGCCTGGCAGGGGTGGTCAGGCTGCCAGAGTTCAAATCCTGGCTTTGTAACATCAAGTAAATTACTTAATGTCTCTGGGGAGCATCTATAACACAGGGACTTTAGTGTTAGCATCTGCCTACCATGATGATTGGAAGGGTTACCTGACTGCCTGTAAAGCACTCAGCCTAGCTCCTGACCCACCATCAGCATTTGGGAAATATTAGCTGCCACTATTCTCCTTTCCCCTCCTGTTCTTCATCCTCCTCCTGCTCCCTCTTCTATCTCCCCTCTTTTTCGTCCCTCTCCATCATCAGAGGGCTTTCTAGAGCCTCAGACTAGTGGCCTGGTGGGCTCGGGACCAGGTCGGCCTGGCTGGCTGTCACTGCTCTGTGCTGGTGGCCTAGTTCAAGTAACTAGATCTGGGTCCCTGAGCCCTTGCATTCAGAGCATGAGCCCTCCAGGGTTGTGACTTTGCCTAGCTGGTGCCACTCCCCTCCCAGTCCCTGAGCTTGAGGTCCTGATCCCTGGTCTCAGAGCTCCCTGATGCCAATCACTAGCTATCTGGACACACTGGTTAGATATGCCTTCTCTTTTTGGTAATAGCGGCCCACACGGCAGAGGTCCTCTGGGTGTGGAGTCTTTATGTCCTCACCTGCCACCATACACTGTGACTCTACACCATGACCTCTCATGAGCCTAGTACTTAGCTCAGTGAACCTTTCCAACAACGGTGAGTTTACATTGTTCATTTATTCATTCAGCAAACACTCATTGAGCACCTGCTCTGTGCCCTTGGAGGTGCAATCAGCACGGCACAGTGGAAAGAGAATGGGGGTCTTGACAGAGGCATTCAGGCAGTATGACAGAGAGTGGGTAAGCCGGAACTCCTGAGTCTCCTAGACCCACAATGGGACCCTGGCTCTGCCACTCACAGCTGTATGACTTTGGGCAAGTCACCTCTCCTTCCTGTACCTCAGTTTCCTCATGTGTAAAATGGGCATAGGAACAGTCCCTATTTCACAAACGTCCTTACAAGCTGCCTTTCCTGCTCTGCACTCTTCTATAATTTGTACATTCCTTGTATTTCTAGTCCGTATTGCAATATACTCAAATTCTGTCTGCCTTCCAAGCTGTTTTTCTGAGCTCCGGCGGCAGAAACCACTTGTTTGTGTTTGTGTCTCCAGTGCCTCCCATAGTGCCTGGCCCAGAATATATGTTCAATAAGTCGATGCTGAAATGTTAACACTAGGTCATAATTATTTTTCTGGGTCTATCTTCCTCGTTCAGCTGGAAGGCACATATTGTATTTCTTTCAGTTTCTGCAGAATGTAGCAGGGATTTGGCTTGGAGCAGAGGCTCAGAAATGCTGGTTCAATGAGTGGCTGGATGAGTGGATGAGTGAGGGAGGGAATGAATGAAGGAACAGATGGAGGCTGATGATTAAGACAGTTTCTGGGGGTGGGTATAGCTCATGTGTGAGGTCCTGGGTTCAATCTTCAGTACCTCCATTTAAAAAAAAAAGTTTTTACAGGCTCACCATTATTAGCAAGCTCATTGCCAGCTTGGAATTAATATGGATATATAGTAGGAATGTGAGGTAACGGACCCCTTTCCAGGACCTGACCCTCCTCAATCTTGTTCAAGGATTTAACACTGTTGACCACCCTCTCCTTGAAGTTCTTTCCTTCTTTAGTCTCTGCGAGACCGAACTATTTTGGGTTTTCTCGTGCTTTCCTGACCCCTTCCTTGTTCCTTGTTTCCTTTCATTGTTGCGTCTTCCTTTTTCTCTTGCTTCCTCAGTGCCACCTCTTCCACCTCCACTACCAATGCCTCACTGTGATGGAAATATTCTCTAGGGTTTGGACCTGACTCTTACTTCTTTCCCAATGAAATTAATCGAATCCCAAGGTTTCACTCCTTAGAGGCATCTGTATGAATGAGTCCCAAGCTCTCTCCAGCTCTGACACTTCCTCTGAGTTCCAAGTCTGAATCTTTAAGTTCATGCTGCACATCTATACCTGATTCTTTGGCTGTCTTCCTGAACTTCATGTCTAAAAATTCTCATCCTTTTTTTCCCCAAAATAACCTCTTTCCTCCATCTTCTCTTTTCTCATTAGCAGTAGTGCCTTTCATTTTTTTTAGCTCATATATATATATGGCATAGTAGTTGTAATAGATCACCATATAGATTATATACAATTACAATAGATGTAATATATTATAATTACTATGACATTATTACATCTTCAGAATTAATAGTAATTCATTAATATCATTTAACACCCAATCTATATTCAAATTTCCTTGATTTTTCCAAGGATATCATTTTATAGTTATTTTGTTGGGATTAGAATCCAAACAAGGACCACACATTGCACTTGGCTATGTCTCTTTTGTCTTTTATTGCTTTTGAGTTGTTGGAGAAACCAGGTCATCTGCCCTGAAGAATATCTCACATTCTTAATTTGCTTGATTGTTTTCTCATATTGTCCTTGAACTTGTTTCTCTATCCCCTGTAAACTGGTAGTTCTGTCTAGAGGCTTTGATTAGATTCAGGTTGAAATTTGGGGGGAAGAATACTTCACAGCCAGTACCCTCTGTCACATTATTTCCTGAGGCATAATGTCTGATTGCCCCATTTTTAGTGATACTAAGATTGATCAGTAGGTTCAAATGGTATCACCTGGAATCTTCCATGATAAAGACCCCCATCAACCGTTCCCCTAATGGTTTTAACAAACATTGATGATTACTGCTTAGGTCCATTCTTTCACTGAGTTGCAAAATGGCATTTTCCTAATTCTTATTCCTTCTACATTCATTAGTTGGGATTTTTCTATAAAGAATAATTTTATTTATCAGCCATTTATTTACCTTGAATTACAGTGTATACAAAAAAAAGGGGGGAGGGAAAATGTTTGGTACCTTCCTTTTAAAAACATCAATTTTCAGAATGAGTTGGTATCCTAGCAACCTCCAGTGGTGACCAATCCAATCTTTTAAGTATTGTTATGAGCTAATGGATTTTTATATATTTAACGTGTTTCGCTCCATTTTAGTCATTCAGTTTGTTGCTAAAATTGTCTCATCTTAGGCCATTGGGGATCCTTTCAAGTTGACATCTGTTTCGTTTTGTTATGATAGATTTCATGATTTTTGGTGTGACAAGATGTTTCAGGTTCATCTTGTGCAATTCCGAACCCAGTCCTGGAGTCATCCATTTCTCCAAGGAGCTCTAGTTCCTCTTGATGAAAGATGGTATTGAGAAAGCACAGTCTGAGGGCTGGATTTCTTCACTGCTACTAGGTTTTCAGAGCTTTTCCTTTTAGTGAAGAGTTAGAAAATATGTATTTTTAAAAAAGGGAAGATTGTGAGTTCCTGCTGATAGTTCAATGTCGAATTTAAGAGTATAG
Source organism: Vicugna pacos (assembly GCF_048564905.1). NCBI lineage: Eukaryota > Metazoa > Chordata > Mammalia > Artiodactyla > Camelidae > Vicugna > Vicugna pacos. The sequence goes on from NC_133023.1 coordinate 104,895,240, forward strand.
CATTTACTTATAGAAGTTTAAGATTTCTTTGTTCTTCCTTTTGCTCTTAGAATAAATCCTACTAGGGAGGTAGTCAAATTATTGTGTTTCAAAGTCACTTGAAGTAATTTTTCCCTGGGTGGTTATGTTACCAAGTTGATTCACAGATTCATTTGTTTTATCTTTTTTTCTGAATTTTAGGGATTGTTTTTCTTTCCCCTTTTAAATTTAATTTATATAAAACACTTACATAGTTCCAAAGTCAAAACCATATAACAAGAGATATTCTAAAATCCTTGCTTCCCTACTGGCTCCGTTTTTTTAATCCTCCTTCCCTCTATAGCAATTGTGTTTATTAGGTTATGGTTTATGCATCCATTGTGTTTTTCAATATTAAATGAGCATAGGTGTTTGTCTCCCCCCCATTTCTTACACAAATATGTACTACAGAGTATGTACTACAAGCATTGCTATGTTCCCCGTTTTTCCACCTAACATGTTCTAGAGATTGTTCCATGTCGATGTACAGAGACCGTCCTTGCTCCTTTTTATTACTGTATAGTATGCCATCCTGAAGAGGAACTATAGTTTGTTCAACCAGTCAATCCATTATTGGCAGGCATTTGGGTTGGTTCTTGTCTTTTGTGATTACAGAGAATGCCACCAGAAGCAGTAGAGGTGTCCATCTCATGGTTCTCCTGGCTCCAAGCCTCAGTGGCATTCTCAACTCTCCTTTCTGCCTCCTTTTTGCACACCTAATCACTCCTGAACCCTGATGATTCTTCCTTTGTACGCTTCTTGTTTCTGCCTTTCTGTCTCTGTTGTTCTCTCTCAGTCTCAGACACTAGTTTTCTTTGCCTGGATTATAGCAAGAACAGTAGAATCCCTACTTATCTTCCTCCCCAATCCAGTATATGCTGCACACCACAGTCAGATTCATCTCCTGAAATAATTCTTTCATCATAATCTCTTCTCAGCCTACTCAAAAATCTTCAATAATTGCATAAAATCCAAATTCCTTAAGTTTGGCATTGAAGGGCCTCTGTGAGATGACCCACATCTTCTTTTCTGATATTCATTCCCTCTGCATTGGTCCATAGATACATTGCTCTGCATATGTGATTTCCCAAATATCAAGTTAATTATTACCTTTATACCTGATCTACTCTTCAAAGTTCCTCTCAAATTCCAGATCTTTGAAAACCCTACTGGAACCTCAGCCCAGGCTCCCCCTCTCCCTTGAGCTCCTATTCATTGTGAGATCCATTTGAAACTGAGCATAGACTTAGCCCCTAGCCAAATGGAAAGATCCTATTGAGACCATCTGATCTGTGAGATCTAAGAAATTCATTGATACATTCATCAAGCATTAATTGAATAACAGAATAACACCCAAAGGTGAGGAAAATGGACCTTTGGATCAGTCAGGGTTCTTTCTGACAGTAGCCAAGAAGGATGTGGGCTTCTATCTGCCTGGAAGCAGAGCTCAGAAGATGTTCCAAGGTGGCAATAATTGACTGAGAGATATAGTAGTAGACTGTGTGTCCCTTTCAAATGTGGATTTAATTCCAGTTCAGGGAGAAGAAATTGGACTTTTATCTTGGGGCAGGATCTTGCGCAATGGGTATTCAGTCAAAAGGCCTCAAATCTTAGAAGAGCACTGCTTTTTCCACCTTTTCCCATCAAGAATAAAAACATGGCACTTTGTTTGGTGAGAACCTAGGACTCATACAAGCCTGACATTATCTTGGCTGCCAATCATGTGACAGGGTGATGGGCTAATCACAAATTACAGAACACTCCATTTCATACTGCTTCTTTTCTGTACTTTTGTTGCTGGGGTTGCTTTAGCCGTCGTTTCCTAAATTTCATTTTAAAACTTCACCATCTGGGACTAGAACTATTTTCGGTTTGTTTATTTACAATCTATCCTTTCCCCTTTATTTCCAAAAGGATTTGCAGAAGCTTATAAATAAACACAATGCAAAGTAAGACATGGAACAGAATTGCCTATTTCAAGAAGAAGGAGTAGATATTCCCAAGTACCTTGGAGAAGTGTAATTCTATGGTTGTTGAGGACCGACTTTGACTCTGGATTTTTTTTTTTGACCGTCAAGGTTAAGGGTTACAGTGGTATGTGTTATCTAAGATCCAGAAAGTATATATATTCCTCTTTAAGATCATCTTCTCCCTGACATGAAACTCAAATGAGAATTTGTCACAAGAACCTTGCATAAATACGTTAGGTAACATAGTGACCCATGTCTTTAACTTTGATTTTTATAAGTTAAATACAGAATGTAATACAGAAATACCAATCAAATCAACACTGCTTATATGAATTGAATTGGGGTTTGTTTTTGTTCCTGTTGTTGTTTGAAACGTTAATTCAACTTCATACACTGCTAGCTGAAGGGTAAACTTATACAACCACTTTGGAAAGCTATTTGGCAGTATCTACTAAAGCTAGACATCTAGTCTATGACTCAACAATATACCCAGCAATTCCACTGCATGTATTCACCAAACAACATACACAAAAATGTTCATTGAAGCATTATTTAGTACCAGTGAAATAATGGAAATACTCCCAATGTCCATCAACAGTGGATATATAAATAAATTATGGTGCATTTATGCAGTGGAATACTATACAAATTAGAGTATATGCTACATGCCAGAACATAGGAAACTCTTACAAACATCATGTTGATCAAAGTAAGTCAGACCCTAAAGAATACATGCTGTCTGATTCAATTTCTATAAAATTGGAAAAGAAACAAAATCAAACTGTTGTATTAAAAATCAGGATAGTAGTTAACTTTCAGGGGGAAGAAGAATAAAATGATGGGCCTCAGGGGGCTTCTGGAGACTAGCAATGTTCTATTTTGGGCCCTGGATGGTGGCTACTTGGGTGTGTTCACTTTATGCTAATTTATTGAGCTGTACAGGTATGATCTATGTGATTTTCTATACATGTGTTCATGTATAGAAACGTGTAAACTTCAGCAAAAGTTTAAATATTAATACATGCACATGATAAAATTTCGAACTATACAAAAGAGTGTACAATGCAAAGGAAGTGGCCCTCCCTCTCTAAATTCCCATTCCCTCTCATCAGAGTCTATCACTATTGCTAGTTTCTTGTGTATTCTTTTAGAAATATCCTATAATAAAAGCACAGTGGTGTGTATGTCTCCATAGTTATATCTTTATTCCTTTTGTTATTTACAAAAATAGAAGCACATTATACGTTGTCCTGCCACATGCTTTTATTCATGGAAAACTCCGTCTTGGACATCTTTTCCTATCAGTGGATGGGAACTATCTACCTTCTTCTTTGTAAAGACTCCGTAAAGTATTCCATTGTGCAGATGCACTGTGTTTAACCAATCCTCTGTTAGTGAACATTTAGAATTTCTCCAGTTTTAAAAATATTACAATGATACATTAAATATTACAAATATTTTTATACATATCCTTGCACACATGTATGGGGTACAGTGGACTTTTGCATCTTTTATTAGATTATTTAACTACCACATACAGTGAAAGTCCCATATACTCAAAGCCACCCTTAAAATTCCCTTAGGAAGGCTGACATACCATATCTTCATCATTCCAGCAAAGTCTGTTTGCCTGTTTGTCCTCCAGTATTGAAGTAGATCCCTGATGAGGAGATGACCTTGTGGTTATGAGCCATGTTTAATGACATATATGCATGTTAAAATACCAGAATCACAATGAGTTGCTCTCTCTTATGAGAGGCACATGGGGATTGAGTCTTACTGAAGGAATAACGGAACCACAGTTTCCACCTTACATTCTTTCTAGGGCAGAGCAGGGTCATTGAGAAAAATGGTAGGCTCGACTTGCTACATCATTTCAGTTATCTTCTGTCTCTCTCAACTTTCTCTCCTCTTTCTCTGTCTCTCTCTCACCTTTCTTCCCCTCCCTCTCTGTATTCTGAGTGCCTAATTTTGAATTTGTATGACTCACACATGCACATGGTGTGATTCCACTATATATCTGTTCGATCAATTCCAAGAAGTGAAATTTGCACATATATATGTATGCATGTATCTTCAAGTCAGATATACGTTTTATATCTTTTTATTATGAAAAACTTCAAACACATACAAAAGCAGGTAGAATTATACAAGGTGACCCCTATTTCCATCACCAAACCTCAAAAATGATCAACCCATGGCCACTCTTTCATCCATGCCACATTCACTTTCTCTCTTTCTGTAATATCTTGAAGCAAAATGCAAACTCATAACATTTCATCTGTCAATAGTTCAGTATGTATTCTAAAGCATTAGGACTCTTAAAGAATGCAATTATCACAACTCAAAATGAACAAAACTTCATTAAAATCGACAAATATCCAGTCGGTGTTTCAGTTTCCAATTATCTTTCAGTTGGGATAAATGGATTCTTATTTGTTTGACTAAAGCTCTAAATAAGGACTAGATACTATAATTGACTGATGTAACCTTTTAGTCTCCTTTAATCTACAGGTTACCCTGGATCTTTTTTCTTCTTGCAATTTATTTTTTTGAAGAAAATGGATTATTTTTCCCTGTAGAATTTCCCACACTCTGGATTTTGCTGATTACATTTCCATTGTTCAGTTTAACATTTAGATACTCTAAATATCCTCAGACTTCTGTGTTTTCTCTAAATTAGTAGTTGATTTCAGAGGCTTAATCAGATTCAGGTTTAAGGTTTTGTGTTTTTCTGCTTTTTGTTTAGTTTTTGGTGAGACTACTTCATACATGGTTTTGTGCTCTTCATTAAGAAACACACATTATCTGGTTGTGTCTGTTTTTATGTCAGCCACTGATGATCAAGACTAGATTCATTCATTCACTAAGAGTTGCAAAATTGTGACATTCTTTTTATTATTCCTTCTTTATTTGTTAGCTGGAATGTATCTGTACATCTACTACTTGGTTATACAAGGGCACAGCTTATACAAGAAGGCAAGAAAAATGCCTGATTCAAAATACTGAACTAGTTTGCCAGCATCTGCAGATAAAGTCAATGAGTGATTGAGTGTTTTTTAAAGTGTAACGATGAATTCATGGATTTAGACATATTTGATGTGTTTTAATTTGTTGTTCTTATTCATATTGAGGCTTGCATTGGCCATTGAGAGCCTCTTTAAATTGGCTCCTTAAGTCCTTTTTATGTGACTCTAGTCATCTTTGAAAATTTCCTTGCTAAGTATGATAAGCTAATCCAGGGTCATCATGTACATTTCCTGCCTCAAATCTGAAGAACCACATTTTTAGATATCAGCATAGTCCAGTAAAAAGAACACAGTCTTTTGAGTTTGAACCTACTTCAAGTTTCTTCATTATTAAAAGGAGCTAATAACACCTATCTTCTATGGTTCTTAGGAAAATTTAAGTTATATCTATGTAACCATAAATATGTGTGTGTATGTGTGTATGAATACATAAAGAGAGAGAGAAAACCTGGCATAGAGCTTGGCACATAGTAGGTTCACAGAAATTCAAGTTCCTTCTCCATTTCCTGTTCATTTCTTACTGAAGTGACAACATCACATCTTCTATGATTACTTAGGTTTCTATGTTTAAAGTGTGGGATGTTCTCTTTCATGTATGGCAGATACTCAATACATACTTACAAATTGACTTTAAGGATAGATAACCACAAATCGATGATGCCAACACGTGTTACTCTGTGAAAGTAAACATTGTTTCAATGCAATTGTTTTTTAAAAAGCATTTTACTTTATTTTTTAGAGTACCCATTCACAGATATTAATAAAAATCCCTTCTAGCCATCTCTGCCCCACTCCCCAGAATGAGGTGTGATGGTGATGCCAGCATTCAGTTGTGTTAAAGAAAGAAGAGAAGTATGGATAATTCAAAAGGGTAATCCAAGGCCATAAGTCACTCCAAAGTCACTCATTTCAGTTTGAAAGACATTATTTAATACATGTAGAGCAGACCCCCCCTTCTTAAATTAGCTTTACTTGCACTACTGATAAAATGGCTTTTCCTCGAGGTCATGGCAGCTGAAGAGGGTAAGGAATCCAAAATGTACTGAACAAGCCACACAAGTCAACTTGGGATGAGATCTTTACCCTAGATATTGTACCACTCATGTGTCACTATGGCTCTGTCCTCAGCTTAGGATCAGAATTAAGAAATTGTCAGGTAGCCTCCATGTCCCACCCCTGTCAGCTGGAAGAGCAGCAGCTGCTGCAAAGAGTACAACCTTTTGACAATTAACCAAAAGATACTGGATGAAGGTGGAAAAAGCAGTGAGGAAAAGATTCACCCCAATTAAGCAGTATCTTACAATGGTCTCAGCTTAGCATCTATTCTAGAGTGAATTGGGATTTTGAGAGAGCTCGCTGGACAACTCTTTTGCCTGGTGGCTGCTTCCCCCAAAATACCCAGTGAGTAGGTCATCACATGGCACTTTCAACTCATAAGATGCTGACTTTCAACTAGGGAAAGCTGTTTGACCACCTACCTGTAGGGCCCATTCTCCAAGCTGTTTGTCCCATGGTGGGGTGGAGGCAGGTGGCTGAAATGGCTGGAAGCCCACTTGTGTTTCCTGAGAGCTAAGCTCTGGAGGTACTTCCCATCTTAGGCTGACTACCCAGGATCCCTTTTCCCATAAGCCCCGGGGTAGACTCAATAAATAAAAGGGCTTACTCTGTGCCAGAGCTTTAGGGGCTCTTTCCATGCATTCTGACATTAAATCCTCATATCCAATGTGGCAGGGTGAGTATTAGATGCACATTTGATAGACGAGAAATTGAAGGGTCAGAGAGCCTCAATGACGTGTCACAGATGCCTGTCTTCCCCTGCTTTGCCCTGGCTACTCTTACCCCAGGTTGCACTTCCTAGGTCACTTTTCTTTCACTTTAGGGACTTCACTACCAATCAGACCCTGATGGGAAGTAGGCAGGGGAGAGCAGGGATACCAAATAAGGAAGGTGACCAATAAGGAGGTTCTGGAAGCCTCACACAGTTTTCTCACCATTTACTCTCTCCCTGTCCCATCACTTCAGGTTGTATCTGAAGTCTCCTAGCCCTGAAGTTAAAATTCTAGACCATAATCTAATACGAACAAATGTATTTAGGGCCTGGTCAATGAAGCCAACTACTGAAAGTGGCCCTGTTGCAGGAAATCTTGTATTCTTGGTTAACATGGCTTTGAGTCCCCACTGACTCCTTCCTGTTCTCTAGTCATTTACTCCAGTGGCCTCCCAGGAATGGTGAGGTGACCCCTGGGACTCACAGGTACAGTATGGTTGGGCTGCTAGCCAAGCCCTGTACAGACTGCACTTGCAGTCCACATTGTTCTAACTAACCAAGCCACAGTATTTCAGGATTGATGATGGAGCAAAAAGCTGTCTCCGTGTAAGGTTGTGGTCAAATAGAGAAGGAAACAAAATTTGGGTATGAAATATTTAATCTGAGCTAATCAGACCCATGGAAGCATTATGCCAATGCCAAGTAACTGTCAGGAGTAGAAATTATTTAAACATGTGCTCAGTATATTTAGTATTTTTCTTGCTTGTTTTACTTTGTGTTTAAGGATTATAGATAAATGAGAAAAAATAAGAAGAAAATAAACTCCTGAGGTTTTTACCTCATCTCAAAAGAGTATTTTCATTACAGGGCATCTTTAAAATAAGTAATAACCATTATTAAATGGAACAAATGTTTTTGAGAGGAGAGTTCAGTTAGGAAACAATTTCTTTAGGAATAGCATTAAACATTGTATTTTTAAAACACTCTCTTGCTTTGAGGCTGATCACTCATGCCTGCTTTCTGTTGACACTAAACAGTTTTAATAAATCAGGCTCTCTTAACAGAATTATTCTTTTTATTCTGTCATTTTTTTCTAACTGTTTTAGATTACAATACTTTGCTCCTCTACGTGTGTGTATGTTTTAGTATAAAGACTAACTATTTTGAAATTACATTTAATTCATTGTCTTTGAAACCTGAAAGCTCCACAAGCCTGGGTATTTCTGTAGAAACCCCCCTCCTCGCCGACTTTCCCAGAAGGACATAATGAGATGTCAGAGGGATGACTGTTCATCTTTCCATTTATGGGCTATTGTCTTTGACATTCTTTATGCTACTTGATCATCCTCTGCTTGGGCCAACCTAACACAAAGAGACAAAGAGACCTTCTCACTATCACTGTTCTTTCTTCATTTTAGAAGGTCTCACCATCACAGCCTCCTCTCCAATACTGCTGCCCAGGTGAGAACATGCACATATCTTCTACTCACTGTACTACATGAGATGCATCTTGGATGCAAGTCCCTAAGCTGACAAAGATCCTCTTTTCTAGCAAAGATCTAGAGAAGAGGTTAGCAAACTATGGCCCACAGGTCAAACCCCGCCCACTGCCTGGTTTTGTAAAGTTTTATTGGCACATAGCCACACCCACTTGTTTTCATATTGTCTGTTACTGTTTTTGTGCTATAACAGCAGAGTTGAGTAGTTGTCACAGAAACGGAATATCTCACAAAAATGAAAATATTTATAATATGGCCCTTAACAAAAAATGTTTGCTGATCCTTGCTCTAGAGAACAGATGTCCAGCATAACATGCACCCAAAACATCTCAGGGTGTTTAGAGGTAAGAGCAAAGGCAATGAGGAACACATAGTAAGACTTTGCACCTGGAAGCAGGAAAAGGAGGTTCTAGTCTCCATCCTGCCACTATTTGTATCAACTTGGGCAAATCCCATTCCTTCCCTGGCCCAAGTTTTTCCAAAAGGTAAAATGAAAGAAATGAACAAGGTGATCTTACAGGAACCCTTCAAACTCTGAGATCCCGTGCTTCCAATGTTTAGTCTAATATTTTAAAATAATACACAAATATATATCTATGTGATGTTCCAATTTTTTAACATTTTTTATTGATTTATAATAATTTTACAATGTTGTGTCAAATTCCAGTGTAGAGCACAATTTTTCAGTTATACATGAACATATATATATATATATATATATATATATTCATTGTCACATTTTTTTTCTCTGTGAGGTACCATAAGATCTTGTATATATTTCCCTGTGATATATACAGTATCATCTTGTTTATCTATTCTATAATTTTGAAATCCCAGTCTATCCCTTCCCACCCCCCGCCCCCTTGGCAACCACAAGTTTGTATTCTATGTCTATGAGTCTGTTTCTGTTTTGTATTTATGCTTTATTTGTTTGTTTGTTTGTTTTTTAGATTCCACATATAAGCGATCACATATGGTATTTTTCTTTCTCTTTCTGGCTTACTTCACTTAGAATGACATTCTCCAGGGACATCCATGATGCTGGAGAGGCTGTGGAGAAAAGGGAACCCTCCTACACTGCTGGTGGGAATGCAGTTTGGTGCAGCCACTGTGGAAAACAGTATGGAGATTCCTCAAAAGACTAGGAATAGACTTACCGTATGACCCAGGAATCCCGCTCCTGGGCATATATCCAGATGTTCCAATTTTTTATTTTGAGGTAATTTTAGATTTACAGAAAAGTTACAGAAATGCCACAGAGAACTGCCTCACACCCTTCAGCCAGCCTCCCCCATGTTAACATGTTATATAACGATTGTATAGTCCTCAAAACTAAGAAAAATTAAACTTGGTACATTACTATGACATAATCTACAGACTTTACTTAGATTTTTACCAGTTTTCCCTACTAATTTTTTCTTGGTTTGAGAATCCAGTCTTGGATACCACATTGCATTTAATCATTATATCTTAGTCTACTCCAATCTATGTAAGTTCGTTAGTCTTTTTCTTTTATGACCTTGACTTTCTGAAGAGTACCAATCTGTTATTGTTTAGAATGCCCCTCAGTTTAGTTTTGACTGAATTTTTCTCATAAGAAGATTGAATTTTTGCATTTTGGGAAAGGCTACCACAGAGGTGATGTACCCTTTTCAGTCTATAATATCAGTCGATGTATTGGGATACATGGTATTGATACATATTACTAGAGATGCTAATCTTGATCACTTTGCTAAAGTATTTCTGCTAGCATTCTCCACCATAAAGCTATCATTTCCTTCCCTCACCCCTGTAATTACTAAATATTTTGGGAGAAATACTTTGAGATAATGGAGACATATTGTTTCTGCTTAAACTCTCTTGCCCAATCAGCATCTATTGGTGGATCCTGCAGCATTTATCACTGTGGTACTCTGATGGCGATTTTCTGTTTCCCTCATTCCTTCTACATCTGTTAATTGGAATTTTTCTATTAGGAAGCATGTATCTTCTGCCACATTTATTAATTTATATCAGTATGAATTCATGGATTTCATTTTATGCTTTGGGGATTTTTTTTGCTCACTGCTCAAGTAGCTTCAACTTTGGCCATTGGGAACTCTTTCAGATTGATTTCTGTGCCCTTTCAATACGCCCTGTTGTTTTTTTGGGGGGGAGGTTCCCAACTTTTAAATAAAAGGGGATGATCTCTGGGTTTCTATAATATTCCAAGTTTGGTTCTCAACCAGGAGCATTTTGCTTCCCTCACCTCCCATCCCTGGGGACATTTGACAATTACTGAGGATATTTTTGGTTGTCACAACTGCCAAACATTCTACAGTGCAAGTTACAGCTCTCCAGATCCAAGAATTTTCCAGTTAAAAATGTCAATAGTTTTGAGCTTGGTAAACTGGTCTGGATTATTCTTTTCTTGACGGCCAGATATATGGTACCAAAAATAAATACTGTCAGGGACAAAGGATTGGTTTTCTTAAAATACATTTTTAAAATCATGAAACATTATGTGCTTATAAAAATATAAAAAATAATATGACAGGGGACTTCCTCCTCCAGCCATGATGAAATAATAGAGGCTGATTAACTTCCATCTTAACTAGGAAACCAGACAGAATATATGAAATAATGGCTTTCAGACATTGGACAACAGGCAGTACAAAAGTGCAAAATGGTAATTCCCGACAGAGGGAAAACAAGTAAGGGGGGCCCTATAAGCATTATAGCTTATTGCCTGGGGGTCACTTTTTGGGTTTCAGAAGAGAAAGGGGGAACCCAAAACAATCCTAGAGATCTTGCTCAATAAGAGAGACAAAGATAAGAGTTTATGGAAGCCAAGAAGGCTGGCAATTGCAGGGAACAATACTAGTTAAGCAGGATCTATACACACAGAGAGACTGAGCTTCAGAGATATGTAGAAGGTCCCCTTGAATCTTTGAATTCTAATCTGCACATGCCTGAAGGGGAAAAATACCCTTGATCAGCAAAAGGATCATCAGGAAACAGTAGACTGAACAATTATCAGAGCTCACACAGGACTGGGAACAATTCATATTCCCAATTGTGGAAAGACCTGTAATACCTGGGATATAAGGTAGAGTCTTCATATATTGTCTTAGTAGTAGGCTTAAATTATCCCTGGACTAAAGGTTATTGTGGACCTGCCCTATTAAAGCTTTAAAGCAAAACTTGAAAGAATCAAACTGATTCCAAGTAACCTAACTTCATTAAACAACAAAACCCAACAATACTTAAAGGAATACAACAAAATCCAGCACCCAACAATGTAAAATACACAATATTCAGTATCTAATCAAATAGTGTTGACCATACAAAGAAGCAGAAAAATAAGATTCATAACCAGGATAAATACCAATCAGAAGAAACAGAATCTTAGAAATGACAGTGATTTTGGACTTAGCAGACAAGAATGTTAAAATAAATGTTATAATATGCTCTATATGATTATAAAGGTGGAGAAGAACATGGACATGATGAAAAGAGAGATGAGAAATATAAAGAAGGCTCAAATCAAAGTGAAAAAGATTAAAAATATATGAACTGAAAAATGGACTGGATGGGATTAACAGAATATAAATTGCAGTTGATTAGATAACTTGAAATCATAGCAATAGAAATTATTCAACATGAAGTATAGAGAGAAAAGACTGGGGAACAGGGGGAGGAACATACAATCAGTGACCTGTGGATAACATAAAGTGATCAAATACATGCAAATTGGAGTGTCCAGAAGAAGCAAGGGCAGAAATATATTTGAAAAATAAGACTGGACAATTTTTAAACTTTATAAAAACTCAGCATTCAGTGATCCAAGAATCTCAACAAACTTCAACAAAATAAATGTAAAGAAAACTACATATTGACACATCAGAATCAAATTGCTGAAAAACACTGAAAAAAGAGAAATGTTAAAAGAAGCTAGAGGAAAGGAAACTATTTGTTCCTATTACATGAGGAACTAAGATAAGAATTATATTGGACTTCTTTTCAGAAACTATGCAAGCTAGAAGACAGTGAAGAGGCATCTTAAATGTACTGAGGAAAAAAATCATCCTAAAAATTGAAACCCAGTGGGAATACCTTTCAAAATGAAGATGATCTTTACAATTGTTTTTCTAGTCTTTATTTCATTAATTTCTGCTCCAATCTTTATTATTTCCTTCGTTCTGATAATTTTGGGCTTACTTTGTTTTTTTTTTTCTTTTTCTTTCTAGTTCCTTGAGGTATAAAATTACGCTGTTTGAGGTCTTTCTTTTTTCTTACTGTAGGCATTTGTCAGTATGAACTTCCCTCTTAGAACTGTCTTTGCTGCATCACATAAGTTTTGGTATGTTGTGTTTCCATTTTCATTGATCACAAGATATTTTTAGATTTCCCTTTTGATTTCTTCTTTGATCCATTGGATGTTCAGGAGAATGTTGCTTAATTCTGACATATTTGTGAATTTTCCATTTTTTCTCTTATTATTGATTTCCAGTTTCATACCATTGTGATTAGAAACGATATTTGATATGATTCTAGTCTTCTTAAATTTGTTAGGACTTTTTTGTAGTCTAACGTATGATCTGTTCTGGAGAATGTTCTGCATGAGCTTAAGAGGAATGTATATTCTGCTGCTGTTGGACAGAATGTTCTGTACTTGTCTATTAAGTGCATATGGTCTCTAGTGTTAATCAAGTCAACTCTTTCTTGATTTTCTGTCTGGATTATCTATTGATATTGAAAGTAGAGTAGTGAATCCTCTACTATTATGTGTTGATGCCTATTTCTCCATTCAGTTCAATTAATATTTGCTTTATATAATTAGGTACTTTGATGTTGGGTTCATATACAGTTGACCTTTGAACAGCATGAAGTTTAAGGGTACCAACCCCCTGCACAGTCAAAAATCCACATATAACTTCATTGTTGGCCCTCTGAGTCCATAGATCTGCATCCACAGATTCAACCAACTGCAGATCATGTAGCACTGTAGTATTTATTGAAAAAAAAATCCATGTATAAGTGGACCTGCTCAGTTCAAACTCATGTTGTTCAAGGGTCGACTATATATTTAATTATTATATCCTCTTGATGAATTGACTGCTTTGTTATATGACCTTCTTTGTCTCTTGTGACAGTTTTTGACTTCAAGCCTATTTTGTCTGAAAAATAGAAAGAAAATCAGTAAGGATATAGAAAACTTGAATTATAGTAACAACCAAATTGATCTAATTGACTTTTATGGAACATTTTATACAAGGAGAGCAGAATATACATCATTTTTAAGTACACACAGAATATTTACAAAGAAAGATCCTATTCTGGGCCATCAAAATGTCTCCATAAATTTAAGAGAATTTAAATCATGCAAAGGATATTCTCTAATTGCCAAAAAAATCAAACAAGGAAGCAATACAAACAGATGGCTGGAAAATTCCAAATACAATTGATCATTGAACAACAGTAGGTTTGAACTGCATGGGTCTACTTATACTTGGATATTTTTCAATAGTAAGTACTAAAGTACTACATGGTCTGTGGTTGGTTGAATCCATGGAAGTGGAGGAACTGTGTACACACAGAGGACTGACTGTAAGTTATACGTGGATTAGCCCCCACATTGTTTGTGGGTCATCTGCCTATGAGGTGTTTTTTTTAACAGCTTTTTACATAACATACAATTCACCCATTTGAAGTGTACAATTTGACGGGTTTTAATATATTCACAGATATGTGCAATCATTGCCACAATTATAGAACGCTTTCATCACCTCAAGAAAAATCTCTGTATCATTTAGGTATCACACCTCTATCTCCCCACCCAACAAAGGCCTAAGCAAGCACAAATCTAATTTCTGTTTCTGTAGTTTTCTCTATTCTGGGCTTTCATATAAATGGAATTATATAGTACATAGTCTTTTGTAACTGGTTTTTTTTACTTATCATAATGTTTTCAGGGTTCATTCATATTGTAGCATGTATCAATGCTTTATTCCTTTTTTATGACCAAATAATGTTCATTATATAGATATACCATATTTTGTTTAGCCATTCATCATTGATGGTTATTTGAACTGTTTTTATCTTTTGGGTATAATGAATAATGCTGCTATAATCACTCATGTACAAGTTTCTGTGTGGACACATATTCTAATTTTTGTTGAGTATGTACGTAGAAGTAGAGGTATCTGGGCCTCATTATATAACTCTTTGTTTATTGTTTGAGGAGCTGCCAAATCGTTTTTCCAAAGCAGCTGCACCATTTTACATTCCCACCAACAGTATATGAGGGTTCTGATTTCTCTCCACTTACTCTCTAACACATGTTGTTGCCTGATTTTTGATTCTAGCCATCCTAATGGATGTGAAGTGATACCTCATTTGGTTTTGATTTATGTTTTCTTGATAAATAATGATATTGAACATCATTTCATGTACTATTGGCCGTTTGTATATCTTCTTTGGAGCAATTATCTGTTCAAATCCTTTGCCCATTTTTAATCTGGTTATTTGTCTTTTCATTGTTGAGTTGTAAGAGTTCTTTATATATCTAGATACAAGTTCCTTATCAGGTATATGATTTGCAAATATTTTCTCTCATTCTATGGGTCATCTCACTTTCTTGATTATATCAATATATGGATATTAAACAACACATTTCTCAATAACGCATACACTAGAAAATGTTTTGAACTAAATGGAAATGAAAATACAACATTACAAAACTTGTGGGTTGCAGCCAAAACAGTGCTTGTAGAGAAATGTTTAGCATTCAATACACAATTTAGAAAAAAGCAAAGGTCTCAAGTGAACTATCTAAAGTTTCACTTTAAAAGCACAACCACTCAAAATCTATGGGACACAGCAAAGGCAGTGCTCAGAGGGAAGTTTATAGTGATACAGGCCTTCCTCAAAAAAGAACAATCTCAAATAAACAATTTAACCCACCAGCTGAATGAAATAGAAAAAGAAGAACAAAAAGCCCCAAAAGGCAGCAGAAGGAAGGAAATTATAAAGATTAGGGAGGAAATAAATACAATAGAGATTAACAAGACCAAAGAAAAAAATCAACCAAACCAAAAGCTGTTTTTTTGAAAAAGTAAATGAAATCGACAAACCTCTGGCAAAACTCACAAAGAAGAAAAAAGAAAGAGCATAAATTAGCAAAATAAGAAAGGAAAATGGAGAAATTACAACAAATAACAGAAATACAGAATATCATACAAGAATATTATGAAAAACTATATGGAACCAAACTGGATAACCTAGAGGAGATGGACAAGTTTCTGGAAACATACTGTCCACCAAGACTGAATCAAGAAGAAACTGACCACTTGAACAAACCAATCACTAGAAATGAAATCGAAATAGCAATAAAAAAAACCACCCTACAAATAAAAGTCCAGGACTGGACACTTTCATTGGGGAATTCTACCAAACATACAAAGAAGAACTCATACCAGTCCTTCTCAAACTCTTCCAGAAGACTGAAAAGGAGGGAATACTCCCAAACTCATTCTATGAAACCACCATCACCCTGATACAAAAACCAGGCAAAGACACTACCAAAAAAGAGAATTATAGGCCAATATCACTGATGAACATAGACGCTAAAATCCTCACCAAAATATTAGCAAATAGAATCCAACAACACATAAAAAAGATTATACATCATGACCAAGTGGGGTTCATCCCAGGGACACAAGGCTGGTTCAACATACACAAATCAATCAATGTAATACATCACATCAACAAGAGAAAGGACAAAAACCACATGATCATCTCAATCGATGCAGAAAAAGCATTTGATAAAATTCAACACCCATTTATGATAAAAATTCTCGCCAAACTGGGTATAGAAGGAACATATCTCAACATAATAAAAGCTATATATGACAAACCTACAGCCAGCATAGTTCTCAACGGTGAAAAACTCAAAAGCTTCCCACTAAAGTCTGGAACAAGAAAAGGATGCCAACTATCACCACTCCTATTCAACATAGTCCTGGAAGTCCTAGCCACAGCAATCAGTCAAGAGAGAGAAATAAGAGGGATCCAAATTGGAAAAGAAGAGGTAAAAGTGTCACTATATGCCGACAACATGTTACTATATATCGAAAACCCTAAAAGGTCCACACAAAAACTACTAGAGCTGAGCGAAGAATTCAGCAAGGTAGCAGGTTACAAGATTAACGTACAAAAATCAGTTGCATTTCTTTTCACTAATGATGAATCAACAGAAAAAGAAAGTAAAGAAACAACCCCCTTTAAAATAGCACCCAAAGTAATAAAATATCTGGCAATAAATCTAACCAAGGAGGTGAAAGAATTATACACAGAAAACTATAAACCATTGATGAAGGAAATTAAAGAAGACTTTAAAAAATGGAAAGATATCCCATGCTCTTGGATTGGAAGAATCAATATTGTTAAAATGGTCACACTGCCCAAGGCAATCTACAGATTTAATGCAATCCTATCCAATTACCCAGGACATATTTCACAGAACTAGAACAAATCATAAGAAAATTGATATGGAACCATCAAAGACCTAGAATTGCCAATGCATTACTGAAGAGAAAGAAAGAGGCTGGAGGAATAACTCTCCCAGACTTCAGACAATACTGTAGAGCTACAGTCATCAAGATAGCATGATATTGGTACAAAAACAGACATATAGACCAATACAACAGAATAGAGAGCCCAGAAATGAACCCACAAACTTTTGGTCAACTCATCTTCGACAAAGGAGGCAGGAATATACAATGGAATAAAGACAGTCTCTTCAGCAAATGGTGTTGGGAAAACTGGACAGCAGCATGTAAAGCAATGAAGCTAGAACACTCCCTTACACCATACACAAAAATCAACTCAAAATGGATCAAAGACTAAAACATAAGACAAGATACAATAAACCTCCTAGAGGAAAACATAGGCAAAACATTATCTGACATACATCTCAAAAATTTTCTCCTAGAAGAAATAAAAGCAAGAATAAACCAATGGGACCTAATGAAACTTACAAGCTTCTGCACAGCAAAGGAAACCAGAAGTAAAACAAGAAGACAACCTACGGAATGGAAGAAAATTTTTGCAAGTGAAACCGACAAAGGCTTGATCTCCAGAATATATAAGCAGCTCACACGACTCAATAAGAAAAAAATAAACAACCCATTCCAAAAATGGGCAGAAGACCTAAACAAGCAGTTCTCCAAGGAAGACATACAAATGATCAATAGACACATGAAAAAATGCTCAATATCACTAATTATCAGAGAAATGCAAATCAAAACTACAATGAGGTATCACCTCACACCAGTCAGAATGGCTGTCATTCAAAAATCCAAAAATGACAAATGCTGGAGAGGCTGTGGAGAAAAGGGAACCCTCCTACACTGCTGGTGGGAATGCAGTTTGGTGCAGCCACTGTGGGAAACAGTATGGAGATTCCTCAAAAGACTAGGAAGAGACTTACTGTACGACCCAGGAATCCCACTCCTGGGCTTATATCCAGAAGGAACTCTACTTCAGGATTACACCTGCACCCCAATGTTCATAGCAGCATTATTTACAATAGCCAAGACATGGAAACAGCCTAAATGTCCATCAACAGATGCATGGATAAAGAAGTGGTATATTTATACAATGGAATACTATTCAGCCATAAAAACCACAACATAACACCATTTGCAGCAACATGGATGCTCCTGGAGAATGTCATTCTAAGTGAAGTAAGCCAGAAAGAGAAAGAAAAATACCATATGAGATCGCTCATATGTGGAATCTAAAAAACAAACAAAGCATAAATACAGAAACAAACTCATAGACATAGAATACAGACTGGTTGCCAAGGGGGTGGGGGTGGGAAGAGATAGACTGGGATTTCAAAATGTAGAATAGATAAACAAGATTATACTGTATAGCACAGGGAAATATATACAAGATCTTATGTTAGCTCACAAAGAAAGGAATGTCACAATGAATATATATATATATGTTCATGTATAATTGAAAAATTGTGCTCTACACTGGAATTTGACACAACATTGTAAAATGATTCTAAATCAATAAAAATGTTAAAAAAATAAAGTTTCATTTTAAGCAGTTGTTTAAGCAATTGTCTACTCGGCATTGTCAGAGTGGTCTCCAGTGCAGTTACGCCAAGTTTGTCCTTCCAGCAACAGTATGTTTTCACATCATCAACATTCCTGATATTGTTAGACTTTAATATTTTGCCAGATAGATGAGTATGAAATATGTCTTCTTGCTTTAGTTTGTATTTCCCAGATTACTGGGGATTTGACTACCTTTTCGTATCTTGAATAATCTTTCAGGTCTTGTCCTCTATGTAGTGCCTGTTGATGGGTTTTTTTTTTCCATTTTAATTGTATTGTCTTTTACTTTTTGATCTGAGAAAGTTTTAAGATGTTATAAATGTGAGTATTTGCCAGTTATAGCTGTTGAAAATATCTTCTCCCCATCTATAGGTATCTTTGAACTTCATGTTGCCTTTGTTGTAATAAATGTATTGATTAAAAGAAGTCAAATTTATTAATATTTTATGGTATGGCTTGTGTTTTTTCTCTTAAGGAGTCCTACCTTATCATAAATAGTCTTCTCTATTTTCTTTTAATGTTTTACATTTATATATTGCTTTATGATTCACCTGGAACTTTTTTTTATTCAGGGGATTTCCTTTTTTTTTTCACATGGCTATCCAATTATCTAAGCACCATTTATTAAATCGTCTGTCTTTTCCCTACCTCTCTGCTGTTCTACCTTTGTCATATAACAAGTTTCATGACATTCGTAGGTCACTTTCTGAGCTTTCTGTTTTGTGTCACTGGTCTGCTTTACCCCTATGCTCATACTACATAGTTTTATTACTATTGGCTTATAATAAATATTACTCTCTGGTAGCTCATTCTTTTCTTCTTCATGACTGTTTGACTGTCCTTGCCCCTTTGTTCTTCCATGTATATTTTGTGGTCAGCAGGTCAAGTTTGATAAAAAAATATGTTAGGACTTTTACTGAAATGGAAATGAATTTATGGATTAATTTTGGAAGAATTGCAATCTCTATAATACTAAGTCTTCTCTCTCATGAAAAGAAAAATGTTTTTTAGAGGAATCTCTTGGAGCTACCTGAAAGTGGTCCCACCTCCAGCGATCAAACTCAACAAAAACCAGAGCTAATGATACTTACACTGAAGTACCTTGAACTGTGTGTGGAATTTACTCTAAGTGCTATGTTCCGTAATTGTCAATTGTGCATTTAAGGTCAACCCTGTGGTGTCTGTTTGCTCCAGGTCCTAGGCACTCCAGGAGTTAGCATAAAACCTACACTGGAGAAGAACATATACCCACATCCTCTGCCTTCAGTGGGAAAATCACAGGAATTAATGCAGTTGGTCTAGATTGAAAGGGAGCATTTTGAAGTGTTTTGATATACAGAGTGACAACTATCCTGTGGATTTCTAGGTTGTTTTGCTTTTTCCATTTTTATATGTTCTGGGCCTGCTGTTCAGACACATGTAGCATATCACCAAAGACCATGACTAAATAAAGCCTATATATGGATAGTCCCAAGTATTTAGATGCAGGACCAAATTATCTGCATGTGTTGGTGCAGACTTTTAGCCAGAGTTTCAGAGGCTATTGGGCATTTGTCCTTTTGTCTGCTATGGAACAGAAGCTTTCCAGCCCTGTACTATTTACTTCCATATCTGGACACTTAGACCTATTTATTTATTTGTTTGTTTGTTTGTTTGTTTATAACCTTTCTTAAAGCAGTTTTAGGTTTACAGAGAAATGGAGCAGAAAGTACAGAGAGTTCCCATATACTCCCTCAGTTTCCCCTATTATTAACATCTTGCATTGATGTGGTGCCTTTGCTATGATTGATGAACCAATATTGATACATTATCATTAACTCAAGTTCATAGTTTACATTCGGGTTCATCCTTTGTGTTGCACAATTTTATGTTTTTTGGCAAATGCATAATGTCAGGCATCCACCACTATAGTACCACATGAAAAAATTTCACTGTCCTAAATATCCCCTATGCTCCACCCCTTCATCACTCCTCCCTTCCCCTCAGACTCCTGGTGACAAACCAGATTTTTTTTGTCTTCATAGTTTTACCTTTTCCAGAATGTCATATTTATTGAACCATACAATATGTAGCCTTTTCAGACTGACTTCTTTCACTTAACAATATGTGTTTAAGATTCCTTCATGTCTTTTCATGACTTGATAGCTCATTTTTTTCATTGCTGAATAGTAGTCCACTGTCTGGTTGTACCACTTAGGCCTATTCTTAATCTATTGCTCTTTGATGTACCACTTAACTGTGAAAGACAACCCCCAATTCTAAATCACAAAGCCCTCTATGCCCAACCATAGTCAAGGACCTATTTGAACAACCATTTAAACTCATTTCCTGGCCAATGCAAACAGCTGATCATCATGGTAAGAAAAGAAACTAGCCAAATTAGTGGTCATTGACTTAACCAGACAGTTCTATCAGGATGGTTAGACTGGTAGGATCTGTGGTTCTAGCCTGAGATATAGGCAGTACGGTCCAGTGAGAGGAGGCTGGGCCCTGGAGTCAAGAGCTCTGGGTTGTACTCACAGCTCTATGACCAACTTGTGTTATCTACTCCCCTCTATGGACCCCAGTCTCTGAAGGTCTTGCTGGCTTTCCTGAGCACAAATTCCAGAAGAGCTGCAAGTCCTCTCTTACTGATCAGCCCTCTCACCTGTGAGATGGAATGTCATTTATATGTCAGAGCATATATACTGGGGCAGCAGGACCAAGGACTCGCAGATGCACCCTTTGTTCTATAGGCACCTTGCTGAGATTCGACTTCTTGCTAGGGCATGGGGCTCATGATGCATGCCCCTGAGGGCTTGGCAGAACTTTCACAGAAAGGGGCTCATGGTACATACACATCCCGGAGGCTGGGGAGTTAAGCAAAGGGCAACACTGAAAGCAGCATTTTCCTGGGCCCTGAAAAGGCCTTTTCTTCCTGTATTATTAGACCAAAATAGATGCAAAGCCACCGATGATTAATGCTGCTAGATGGAGCTGGTTCACTTTAGATGAACTCTCCTCCTCTTCTGCGTGTCCATGTAAATCATTCAGAGCTGTTGCACTTCCTAAGTTTAACTCCTCTTTACTCTCAGGAACTGACTTCCATGAGTGTGTCTGAAGTTTTGGATTTGAATATTAGCTGCTTTGCACAATGAGGACTTCCCACTTTGCATTCCCTGTGTCTTTTTTGGGGCAGAAGCTTCGCATTTGTTCCTTCTACAAATTAATTTGGTCTACAAACCTTTCCTGAGAGACTGTTTACTCTATGCTGGGCCCTTCTGCTGAGCTTGGCAACGGGCTCTGTGGAGAGAATGGGAGTTCCTCTGACATTGGGAAGAACACAGGGCTGGACAGTTTTATGTCTTGGCCAGGATGCCTATCATATTCCCAGCTGCCCCAGTTAGGAACTCCTCAATACTTCAGCCACCACTCACCATTCAGACTACTCACCATTCAGACTACTTACATCTCACATGGGTGCTGGTAAAAACCCCCTCACTTATCGTCCTTGCTCCAGGTGGTCCCCTACACTGCCCCCAGTTTATAGGACATTCTTCCCATTGTGAATTCATGCCTCCCACTCAGAAGGCCTGGATCTCCACTGGCATCAGCATGAAGTCCCAACTGAGGCCTGATGTTCAGGGCCCTTCCTCACCCAAGTATTCTACCTCCTACTTAACTCTCCAAGATCTTGGCCACCCCTTTCCCAAAATTGTCATGCTTCAGCCATCTCAGACTTAAAGGTATGTGGGATGCTCAGGGACCAGAATCTGATTCTCAAGGCCTTCCCCCCATGCTGTTTGTGAAGAGAACAGGCACAGAGTATTCCCCAGAGTGACCTGGAGTCTCCACGACCACAGGCTCCCAGGTTCCTTGCTGGCTACTTGTTCAGCAGCTGGCTGCACCTGCTCATACCCTCCTCCATGAAGAAAGATGTCCTCTTTGACTGGCAGGAAATCTAAGGAGGGAGAGGCCAGTAGGCAGGCCCCTCAGACCTGTCCTGAGAAGAATGGGGATGCCAGCCTCCCAGGCTAATATCCTCCCCTGCCCACCCGAGTCAAGGCTACCTTCAGCAGTTCTTGATTGACCATCCACTGGGCAGCAGGCACTGGATTGCTGTTGGGCTCCTGCCCTCAAGGAGCTCATGGTCTGGCAGAGAGGACAGATCTCTGGAAATAGGTACATTCACTTGCTAAGATTGCCATGGTGGCCTGGTGGCTTGAACATCAGAAATTTATGTCTCCCCCTTCTGGAGGTTAGAAGTCCAAAATCAAAGTGTTTGCAGGGTTGGTTCCTTCTAAGGGCTGTCAGGAAAGGATCTGATCTAGCTCTATCTCCTGGGCATGGAGATGGCCATCTTTTCCCCGTGTCTTCATATAATCTTACCTCTGTGCATGTCTGGTTCTTAATCTCTTCTTTTTATAAGGACACTAGTCATATTGGATTAGGGCTCACCCTAATTACTTCATTTAACCTAATTACCCTTTTAAAGACCCAATCTCCAAATACAGTCCCATTCTGAGGTATTTGACTTCAACATATGAATTTTGGGAACACAGTTCAGCCCATAACAATGGGTAATGGAAGCTGAGGATAATAAGGACCATAAGGGGATGGAGGTTCTGCACAGAATGGTATTAGAGCACAGAGCAGGAGTGCACATTGTCCCATGCTCTCTTGACCACACTGCCCATCGCCAGTCAGAACTACTACTATCGAAGCCTACCTTTAATTGAACAGACCACAAGTCAGAGGTGGTCATGGATTTAAACTCACAATCATGTGGTTCCATGTGGTTCTTTGTCAGCCCAGCCACAGAGTCTTCCAGTTGGGAAACCTGTGCCCCTTGCTTCCTCTGATCTGGCTCAGATCCCCTGTAGGAGAGGAAGAGATCCCATAAGCCTCTTTCTGTCTCTCTCCTTCCATGTCCAGCCTGAAGAGTCAAAGAAACGTAGGCTCAAAACACAGAGAGACCTGAATTCAAATCCCAGCTGGGCTCCTTACTAACTTTGTGAGTATGGACCAACAAATCATAGCTTCCATGAACCTTTCAGTTCCTTCTTCCAGAAAACAGGGTGATAACTCTTGGCAGGCAGGACCAGAACAAGAATGAGAACATCCAGGGAAAAGTTGTGGAGCCAGCCAAGCTGGGAAGGTCTTAATCTCTTTGTCCAGCAGAGTCTGGCATCAGGGCTCACCTGGAACCACATTCACTTGACAGTTGACTGGATGGTGTGTGAGTGACTGAAGAAATGGGCAAGGGGGTGGAGTTCTTCCACTACAAGTCCTCTGCTGCCTGTGCCCATCAATTCAGAAGGAGGGTCTGGGTGCTCCTTTTCCACCCAGGGCTGAAGGGGGAAAGATGTCCCTCCCTTCTCACTCAAAACCTCCCTGCATCCAGGCCTATCACTCAGGCTCGGTGATCAGGGAGCTGAAAGGCCTTCTGGTCAGGGGAGGAACGGGTCTCCTGCCAGCCCAATTGAGGGTTGTTTCATGTGTGTCTTGCCTTTGCCTGCCTCCTGTCTATTCCTCGTCAATTGTTTCATAAACAGATGCCCATTCATGGTCCTGAGAGTCAAATTCCAGGTGGAAAAAGTATCACACTTTGAAGCAGCCCGACAGAAATTAGGCATAAATCTATTTCTTTACAAACAGTTTCCACCTCTTGTCCCATCTGCTTCTGAATAGCCTGAAGCCCAGCAAAGATGATATGTGGGGTTCAAAATCCCAGCCATGGATATTGGACCAAGCCTGCCTTAAAAATCTGAATCACCCCCTAGATATTCCCCCCAGCGATAACTCGATCCTGAATGCCCCTAACTCTTTCCCACAGATCCTTTGTCCAATGAAAGCAAATATTTTAACAGTTAACTCTCTCACTCCAATCCATCTCCCTTCATGCTAAATCCCAGTTTAGGAAGGAACAACTATTTATCACATTCTTGCATGGCCATTCTACACCAGATTGAATGGGTGACAGGCAGGAAAACTGGAAAGGAAATGCCTGTAATATTTAGTTAATGTGGTCATCATGTTTGATTTGGCTGCATCTGCCTTGATGCAAATACAAGTGTCCCACTTTATTTGCATGTCAGTCTTTTCTTCCACAGCAGTAGGGGTGGAAGAGCCAGCTCCAGTCCCCAGGTGATCTTGGAGCAAAGTGAGGCAGTAGCTGGGATGTAGAGTGGTCATGCTGGGTCCCAGGTGGCTGAGGGGACAAGGTCACATGCAAATACTTCTTTTTAATTGAAGTATAGTTGGTTTACAATGTTGTATTAATTTCTAGTATACAGCATAGTGATTCAGATATATATTCCTTTTCATATTCTTTTTCATTACAGGCTATTACAAGGTATTGGATATAGTTCCCTGTGCTCTACAGTAGGGCCTTGTTGTTTATCTATTTTATGTGTAGTAGTTAGTATCTGCTAGTCCCAAACTCTCACTTTATCCATCTTCCCCAACCTCACTTTCCCCCTGGTAACCGTAAGTTTGTTTTCTATGTCTGTGAGTCTGTTTCTGTTTTGTAAATAATTACACCTGTGTCCTTTTTTTCAGATTCCACGTATAAGTGATATCACATGGTATTTTTCTTTCTCTTTCTGGCTTACTTCACTTAGTATGACAATCTCCATGTTGCTACAAATGGCATTATTTGTAGTATTCCATTGTGTACATATATATACCATATCTTCTCTAACCATTCATCTGTCAATGGAGATTTAGGTTAATTCCATCTCTTGACTATTTTAAATAGTGCTGCCATGAACATTGGGGTGCATGTATCTTTTCAAATTAGAGTTTTCTCTGGATATATGCCCACGAGTGGGTTTGCTGGATCATATAGTAACTCTATTTTTAGTTTTTTAAAGAATCTCCATATTGTTTTCCATCATGGCTGCACCAAATTACATTCCCACCCACAGTGTTGGAGGGTTCCCTTTTCTCCACACCCTCGCTAGCATTTACTATTTGTAGACTTTTTGATGATAGCCTGGATCCTCTCACTTTCTCCATCTGTACCATGTTGGTTGGCTTAGACACGCTTTCCAGAGATTTCATGTTGCACTGGGCCTTTGTAGGTAAGGACTTCTTTATTTCTGTAGGCCCAGCCTTTTGGACAGCAAGCCCATTTGCAGCTCTGGTTTGCTTGAGCCTAGCATTTGCTGGAGAATAGGTCAGTGCTGTGGTCAAATATGAGATCTAGAAAACAAACTATGGTTACCAGCAAGGAAGCATATATTTGGAGTTTGGGATTAGCAGGTACAAACTACTACATATAAAAGAGACAAACAACGTCCTACTTATAGCACAGGGAACTACATTCAATATCTTGTAATAACATATAATGAAAAACAATATATATTCTTTTATATATTTTTATATATATTCTGAATCACTATGCTGTATACCAGAAACTAACACAACATTGTAAATCAACCAAACTTCAAAACAAACAAATAAATAACTAATAGCATGTGATCTGGAGAGCCACGGGATCCTATGCAACAGTCCTCTAGGCCTCGGCCATCTTGACCCTGAGAGTCACAAACAAATGCCATCACTGGGGGCCTTTGCCTGAGACAATTCTAGGAGCACTCTCCCTGGTCCAACCAGCCCTGAGATAAACAGAGGGCCAAAGACTCAGGACAGTTTTACAAAGAACTTCCCAATAAGAAGGATCCAGGTATTTAGATGAAAATTGACATATTTCCAATGGGCCTGACTTAAACGCACAGGAAACTCATTGTTGATCATTGCAAACCATTTATTGAAGGCTTATGTTTTTTTCTCCATTTGGCTGCTACTAGACCATGACAAAAACAGTCAGTTATACAGAGACTTCACCTTGGGACTCCTATTCGCTTTGCTGTGGGGTTTGGCTTCACAGAAGGCTTCCTCCCATCTCCTTCATCCTCACAAAACCTGGGATCCAAGATGCTGCCCCGTTGAAGCCATTTTGATAGAGCAGTTAGAATAGTTGCCACTGCAAAGAGCTAGGGGTCTTCCCATTCTCAGATTTCACTCTTTCAACCTACTTCCCTGCCTTCCATCACCTCCCAGGAGCAGGACCTCCTCCACCTGACATTTGAAACCTTCCTGAATTGATCTGTTCGATGGAGAACAGTGGAGAGGATGCCAGGCTTTAGATGGAAGCAGATCTGAGTTTGAATGCCAGCTCTATCTTATGGATAACCTTGGACCATTACTGTACTTTTCTTTCTGAGCCTCTGTTTTTTCATCTGTCAAAGGGTGATGTAATGCCTCATGGAGTTCTTGTGAGGATTGAAGATATAACAGTAAATGCAGAGCATCTGGGCCAGCACTTGATACATTGTGGCTGCTCAGTTGTCAGTGGCTGTGAACACCGTACTTCCATGATGCACAATTTGGCCCCAACCTTCCCTCTAGCTTTTCATCTTATCCTCTCTGCACACCCTGTGCTCCAGCCAGATTTAGTCTTTGCTATTCCCCTAAGACTCTCTGAGCCTTTGCTTTGACTTCAGGGACTTAGCTTATGCTCATCCCTTTACCTGGAACATCTTCTCCAGTATATTCATGTGTCAAAAATCAAACCTCTACTTCAAGACCCAGCTCAGAGAAAGTCCATCTGGACCCTGAGTCTGATATGATCATTTTCCTTCTGAGTCCCTGTAGCCCTTCAGCCCTCTTGAGGTGTTTAGCATGGGTCCTGCCAAAACTGCCGCTCTGTTTCAAACCTTGTATTTGGTGCTACAGTGGATCCTGAATCAAACCCAGTACCTTCCTTCAAGGAGCTCAGCCTGTTGAGGAACCAGAGAAACTGGGCCACTGCTAGCAGCGTATCTAAGTTTGGATCCTAAGTAGCTGTGTCATGCTCGCCTACCGTCAGACAGACAGGTACTCTGTTTGGGAAAACCAGTAGTGGTGAGGGGTGTCCTGTCCCCATCATCAAGGACCTCATCTTCCTGTGTTGCTTTGAAGCTTCTGATTGAGACATGTCAATCCAGCCCCAAGGACAGGGAGATCATCTATGTGTCAATGAGAACTAAGACTTTGGAGTCAGAGAGACCTGGGTCGTAACATTGATTCTCTCCCGTCTACTATCTGTGTGACCTTGGGCAAATCACTTCACCCTTCTGTAAAGTGTTTCTGAGGAGTAAATGGGAAGGGCCAGGTGCAGGGTAAGAACCACAGTCGGCACTCAGTAAAGGATAATTATTGGGCTACCGGTATTTGTCCTCCTGCCATAGAAAGCACTACAGTATAGATGGGCTTTTCTTGGGTCCCACTGAAGGGAACTTATATCCTGAAGTGCCAAAGGCCTTTTTTCACAGTGAAGGCTTGCCCATGAGGCTACCTTGTGACATGGGCCCTGAGGAGAGCAGTTGAGAGAGGCCCCAGTTGCTAGAAATAGTGGCTATTACTAAGGCTGAGTTTGTGATGATCTCATGTAGTGCTCTGGTGAAAGCAGTCCACTGGGATCTCATTGGTGTGTAAGGAAAAGTGTGTCTCTTACAGGAATAACTGCTTTTGACCAATGTGATCAAGTGGTGATGGGAGGCAATGCCCCCATTACAAGTGACATAGGAATGAACTTGGCAGAGCCCCCGTTTAACACTGAGTGCTTTGTCCTCTGCGGGTCTGGGTAACCACTTTCCAGTCCCTTGGCAGTTTCCTGCATGGGCTCGGTGGTGGGCTGGGCCACGTCCTTACAAGTTGGATGGGTGGGGACAAGGAGACAGGTGGAGCTGTAGAGACAGATCCCTTTGAAAGCTGCTGAGATGAAAAAGAATATATGTGGGTATAACTGAATGATTATGCTGTACACCAGAAATTACCACAGCATTGTAGACGAACTATACTTTAAAAAAACAAAAACCAAAAAAAACAGCTGCTGAGAATGGCTAGACCTTGTCAAAACTGATGAGGAAATGCGGGTGCAGTTTGCGCAGGTATGGGCATCTGAGGCGGGGCTCATCTTGTGGGTCAGCATGGCAGTGGGACCCTGGGGACCCCAGAAGTCTGGGGCTTGGAGGTATATTTCCAGACACTGAACCATTTGTAGTGAAAGTCTGCCAGCTGCTGGTGGGGAGAGGGGGCTGTCTGTCGCCTCGGTGATGGGACCAGACAAAATCTAGGAAAGGGAGACAGGACCTGACCTGATCCAAACACTCTGGGGCTTAGTGCGGGGCTCCAGGTGCGGCAAGGGGTGAAGCACTCAGCAGAGAGACCGAGGCAGAAGCTTGTGTATGTGTGCTTGCTCAGTGTGGCTGGGATGGGGAAGGCTTGGCTCTGTAGGCACAGGGAAATGCGGCTCCCCAGCCCCACTGACTGCCTGCTCTGGGGCAGCAAGATAGACGTTGTTGATTGGGCCCTGCTGGGGCTGGGGTAAGGTCAAGGCTGGGACTGTGGGAGAGGCCCAGAGCCTGGCTGTGAGGGCCAGGTGCCAGCAGAGACTGACAAACCAGCTGGCCCCAATTCTCTCTCAGCGCTTTATTTTCACTAGGGCATCATATTAAATGTTCCTTGGCTACATTTTCCCTCAGTCATTTAACCACTATTTATTTACTGGGCACCTGCTCCAGTCAGGCCCTTTCCTATTTTCTGAGCAGAGTAGTGATACCAAGACTGTGGCTCTCTCCCCAAAGACCTCCCTCTGTCTACTGCGGTGGGCAAGATGAGTAGACGAACCATCAGCGCAGCGTGGCAAGGGTGATGATGAGTCGGCGCCGGGCATCACTGGAGTCCAGCAGAGGGCGCCAGACCTGGGAGAGGCAGCTTCCCAGGGGCCAGGGACAGATTGGTAGCCCACTTCCGCCCTGATGCAATAGCAAAGTCCGTCCCTACCTCTTCTTTCCACCTCCTTCAACAGGCACAGTCTTCTCAAACACCTGAGTTAGGGTGGGGGAACATCAAGGCAAAGAGTCAGAAATTCTAGACTCCTCACCAGGACTGGTTTGATTTGATTATCACAGCTGACACTAGAGCCTTGGAGAGGGGAAGAAAAGGCAGAAACAGCTGACTTCATTTGGGGCCCAGGATTTTTCTCCAGGTTGGCAGTAAACCCTCACGGGAAAATGAAACTCCCAGGGGAGGCTTAGGTACGTTTCTCCCTTTGGTATGGGGCGAGTTTTCCTGCAGAGAAGGATACATGAAGGCCCTAGGTCCTCCCGGGAGAATAGATTTCCCTTCTAATGATCCAGGGACTAGGATTTTATTCTGAAATGGAATGGAGAATGGCAAGTGGGACTTGCCAGGGAGTGAGACGCTCAGGCCCCCAGAAATTCAGGAGTGGACAGTGCCGCCCTGCAGCCCTGCAGCCCTGCAGCTCAGGCCCGGCTAGGGAACAGCATCACTAGGGCAGCTCAGCACCTGGGGAAATGCACCACCATCTCCTCCTGGAGATGATGGCAACAGACAGGAAAATTCACCAAAGGCAGTAATAGAAGTCACTAATGGGAATGGCTGTTTTTGCTTTTAAAAATGGTTTGACAAGTATTGGGAGGGAAATTATACTGTGCCAGAACTCAGGGCTCAGAAAAGAGGAAGCAGCTCTCAGTGGGCTTTCTGGCCTCTTTCCATCCTAAAATGTCCTATTTTTCTACATAGAATAAGAAAAATGCACTTGTCCCCCTCCCCCTTGCCTCCCTCCCTCTCTCATTTTGTTCCAGTTTCATAAAGCCATTGTGAGGAGCAGCCTTGGTCCAGCCTCAGGAATCACATGCACACCTCTACAGCCATCTGCTCTCTAGCATCTTCTGCTAGCAACCCATCCAGGCCTATTTACTTGGCTGGGAGGACTCTGAGTGTCGCCTTATTCCTGACCCAGTGCTGTTATTTGTAGGACAGCTCAAAAGTACCCCTGTGAGAAAATGTGGAAAGCCTGTCAAGGGGACAACTTTGAAGGGCGATATTTCCTTGATGGTGTAAATTCTGGTTCTTTTGCTTAAGAACAGTCTCATTATCATGACTTCCAGTATAAAAGAGCATCCATGTAAATGTCTAGTCAGTTGCACGCTGTAAGCCTCCATTTTTCAATTGACTGAGGCTGTGGGAGAGTCGATAGTCTGTAGGGTTGCTTCTGGTTATGCGTTCCCATTACAATTCTGCTTCTGGGGATCTGAGCGTGATGATATGAGCTTGCCTCAGGAGCGATCACAGCAGGATACAGGGAATTATAACAAACAATTATAGAACCTTACTCTTCCCACGAAGTAGGTATTGTTATCATCCCTATTTTATAGATAAGGTAACAAGGGGCCAGAGAGGTCACCTGATTTGCTGAGGGTCACACAGCAGCTAGGAAGAGTTAGGATGCAAAATCAGGAAGACTGCCTCCAGAGTTCATGCTTTACTCCGTTGGAAGGGGTTTTGTGAGCTGTCTTCCAGAATGCTCTTATCCAACAGAACTGATGAGAGCACCGATTGCCCAGGCCAGGATCTCTCTTTGTCTGAGTGCTGCCACTCAGCTCCCAAAAACACAGCAGCTCAGAGGAGGGTATGGTGCTTTGAGTCGTGTCCTTTGTCCCCAAAGATGTGTCCACCCAGAACCTGTGAACATGATTGTATTTGGAAAAAATGTCTTTGCAGATGTCATTAACTTAAGGTTCTCAACATGAGATCATCCTGGATTTAGGGTGGGGCCTCCATCCAATGACAAGTGTCCTTATGAGAGACAGAAGAGGAGAGACACACAGAGGAGACGGTCACGTGCAGATGGAGGCAGAAATGGAGCAATGTGGCTACAAATCAAGGAACTCCAAAGACTGCTGACAGTTGCCAAAAGCTAGGAGTGCCCGGGGACAGGTTTCCCCCACAGAGACTTTGGAAGGAATGTGGCCCTGCTGACACATTCATTTTGGACTTTTGGTCTCTGCAATGTGAGAGAATACATTTCTGTTGCTTTAAGGCACCTAGTTTGTAGCAATTTGTATGACAGCCTTAGGAAATGAATACAGGAGAGGTCTTGATGCACCGTTGCTCCTCAAAGGCATCCGAAGGTCAAGGTCAGTGTGAGGGTTGCTTTCAAGACTACCAACCCTTTGGAAGTGTCCAGGAGTGTGGTAGAGGGTGAAATTGGCTCCTTCCAGGTCCACAGCCCTCTCCACTCAGGAGCTTCCAGCCCAACGGTCAGAGGCCATAATGAGTGGCGGAACCATCTGCCTGCTGAGTTGCTCAAGAGAGGCCTTGGTTCCCAGTGGTATCCAGGAAACCCTGAGAGTGGCCAGTCATAATGGCCCTCAAGAGGGCTCCTGCATGCCAGTTAATTTCCCTCTCAGCTCGCTTGAGCTGTATTTCATCCCTTCTGGTGTATTTTGTTTTGTACCTGGTAAAGGGGATGGGCGGGGAGCGAGGACAGAAGAGGAGTAGATTTGTTTGCTGGACATTTTGACATTATTGGCATTGGTATCGCCCTTGCCTGGGGACATTTTGGGAACAAGGTTCTTTGACTGATGTTCTCAAGATCAAAGAGTAACAGAAAGTGTGTGGCCACCTACTAAGTTCAGCCATCCTTCTCAGGCCCCGTGGTTCCCACTCGAAGACTGAGCTGATGGGAGCTGCTGGGCGGTTGGAAATAACAAAACAGATGGCTGACAGTTCCGGGATCGAAGCCCAGACATCTGGGGCTCGGCTCAGGCTCCTCACCCTGGATGCACCTATAGGGAGTGAGTGGTCCAGAGCTCTTAGGTCACACCTGAGAAAGCTGGCCCACAGGGAAGCAGGGATTCACCCCAGGCTGCATACTGTGGTCACTGCCAGGCCAGGACTGGGAAGCAGGCTCTTTCCAGCCCATGTTGCCAGGTAGGCTCAGACCCACTTCCTGGTCATCATGAGAAGCCGGGGTGGGGCAGGCCTCCTAAATTTTGTTCCTAGTTCCAAGTCCTCTGTCCTGCCCCAGATCCTCCAGCCTAGTGCCCTGCTGTTCCTGGGGGCACTGTGACCACGTTCTGCTTCGTTATTTAGGTCCCTGACTTATCTCTTCTGCTAGACCCCAAGAGTCAAGGTCAGATCCTGAACCTGATGTATGTCTGTATCCTCCCTGCTTCTTCGAGGGCCCAGCCAGGGCCTGGCATGGAATAGGAACTCAGCGCCTGTTTCTTGAATGAATGAATGAAAATGGATATGAGAACAGGAAAAAGTCTTTTGTGCTAAAGTACATGCTAAGAGTGAATTTGAATGGACTCATTTTTATATGGAATTACATTAGCATTTCAGATTTGAGCAGAGAAGAAACTGCAGACAAATTCGTGCATGCTCACCCCTCAGCGGTGGCTAACCCCCAAAGATTTGAAAGAGAAACGGTAACCTAATGTTGTATCTCTGTTTTTCTCTCCTTCTTTGCTGCTGGACAGAGCCATGATGCTATGCACATTTTGAAATGCATCTTCTATCATTTCAAACTTCTTACGTGAATCCATAAAATTAACTGCTAACCTTCTTTTCTTGTTTCTTCCTTGCTCTGGCATTGCGTGGTTAAGGCACCCTTCTACCATATTTGAAAAGCCAAGTTCACTGAGTGGCATGAGCCCCACGTGTGCTACCTAGCTGGCTTCAGGGATGTGTGTACTTGGCCGGCTCTAGTGAGTGCAGGGTGAGCAGGGCCTGGGGTCGACCTGGGCTCCGGGCCTGGCAGCCCTGGGTGTGGCAGGCTGGATCAGGGAGAGCCGTCAGTGTGGCCTCAGTGCAGGGGGAGGCCGTGACCATGGAAGGGTAGCTTACCTCATGAAAGGGCCTCTCTCAGGTAGGGCAAGCAGGAGAGAGGGCCCCATCCAGAAAGCCCCAGTGGGGCAGGGCCCGTGGGGGCCACGCACAGGGCCTCACACCTGGGTTTCTGCACGACCACGGTCTTTGGTAAAGCAGGTCCACAGCCAGCATGCCGTTTGCGAGCCAGCAGTGCAGCGGAAGCCATGAGGACGACGGGCCCTGGCTGCCCACATTCCTCAGCCAAGACGTCCTGGGCAGGTTATTCCGTATCTGTGAGCCTCGGCTCCCTCTTCTATAAAGTGGAGGCAGCAGCATCCTGCCACAGGAGTTTCATCTGTGCATACTTGGCACAGACCCCGGTCCGCGAGAGGCGTCTCCTCTGAGTCCCGTGGTGGGGACAGCGGTGGATGGTGGGGTTGTTGCCACAGGGTGCTGACAACGACTCTTACTGAGAGCTTCCTAGGTGCTGGGCAGTATCGCTGCCTGCCTCGGGTCCTCGAGGAAGCAGGCTCTGAGACCCAAGGGGACTTGCTCAGGGCCCAGTGAAGTCACAGAGGCCGTGGAAGCCAAGTCTCTAACACTCCCTCACTCACTCCTGCCTCTTCCAGGCCACTGAGAAGAGCAGGACTGAAGACAGGCCGGGCCGGGCTGCTATTCAGCTCATCTGCACTCTCCCTGGGGCCTGAGGGAAGGTTTCCTGAGAAGGGACGCTCTGCAGGCTGTCAGCGAACTATGTGGCCCGTCAGCCAGTAAGATGTCATGGCCGGGACTGTAAATTCCATTGGCTTGAAGACGGGAAAAAAAGAAAGGAAAAACATACCTTGCAGACCTTCGATGTCAGATTGACTTAAACCAGCCCAGCAGCTGGCTCCTCATGCTCCCTCCTCATGCTGGCCTTCCTGGGGAAGGGGCTTCGGAGGCATTTGCTAGGTGAGAAGAGCTCAGGAGAGGGTCTAGAGAAGGGAGGGGGGGCACGAGCCCTTGGGCAAGGGGAATCGGGCTTTTGTGGCTCCCAGATCTCAGTGAGGCTATGCATGCGCCTTCCACACGCACGCCAGGCTTTGTCTGGTATTCAAGGTGGGGTTCTTTTAAGGACATAAATCAGGGCAGGTTGAAAGTCAGGGAGAGGAGAGGCCAAGCAGGAGGGAAGCCATGGCGGCAGCTCAGTGAGAGAGACTTAGCCTCCTCCTGAGCAAACAGAGGGGAAGGGCTGGCTCCTCCCAGGCCCATTCCTCTCTCACTGGACATGATTTTGTGGGCTGTTTAATAAGCCAAGTCCAGTCACAGTCTGAGCAACCTAGTGTCTGCCTCCTGACTTTAGCATGTTCCCTAACCTTCCTGCCTCAGTTTCCTCATCTGTGCAGGAGTCTAAATCGAGTGCCTGTGGTTCTCAGAGAGGTGGGTTTTGGCAACTCCACAGAGGAGTAGGAACACAAGGAAGGCCCTGGCCTCAGCATGGCCTTCTCAGCCATGAGGTTAATTTGGGAGCAGGAGGTGACCTTGATTGGTGACCCAAATATGTTGAGATGAGGGGGAAGCCAGAGCAGGGCAGGCATCTGGCTTGTCCCACTGGCACACCAACATGGAAGTTCCCTTGTCCTCCATCCTGGCCGCAGGAAGGCCCCTCTGCCCTTGGTGCTTGCCAGCACTCCCAGAATGCAGTGCTGCAGAGATGAATCCATTTGTCATGGTGCCACAGCCTGTAAGGCAAATCTGTTAGCCTTTACTTTTAATTCCCATGAGTGCCAAGGAATTGTTTGGGGGTGAGATGCGTAGACGGACTTCAGGCTTCACGGATTCTGCGTCTTCTCTCTGACACTGCATGCATCAGGGAGCCAAGAGGACTTGGTCCCTGAACTGACACTACTTTCTTTCCCTATGTCAAGTCCAGACAGAGAAGAGCATTGACTGGCCCAATCTTCACAAAGCCTCAGAAGGTCTCTGACCAATCTAGACTCAGGGAGGGGCCCGTCAGTTCCCAAGCCCTCTGCCTGGGGTGGTGCAGGAGGCCCCTCTCCCGAATTGGGTTTCTATTGTGATACCTCTAAGCATGCGCTTTCCCTGCTTCCTGCCATGACAGCTGTGGACACAGGTGGGAACGACAGCCGTGGACTCTCATCTCTTCTCCAGGCTTATCGTTCATCCCTCTTACATCGTGATTTCAGAACCCTTCACTGGACAGTTCTCCCTTCTGTTTTCTTCTCGTTTCTTTCCATATAGCTAATGACGTAACTGATCTGGAATAAACTGGATCATTAAACGAAAGGTAAAGATTTAAGCGGATTTCCCTTCAAATTCGCATCCAGGTTCCCCCAGAGCACTTGCTAAATAAACTTTAACTTCCCTGAGGTTCTCTTTCACCTTGTTTGGTCCTATTTCTAAAACAGGGTTCATCCATGGCTTTCCTTTTCCTTTTCTCCCTCAGACGCTGTATTACTTTCCGATTACTGCTATAACAAAGTACCACAAACTTAGTGGCTTTAAACAAGACATATTGATTATCTTACAGTTTTGAAGGCCAGGAGTCCAAACTGGGTCTCACGTGGTTAAAATCCAGCTGTAGGCAGGGCTGTGTTCCTTCAGAAGGCTTTAGGGGAGAGTTGGCCTCCTGGCCTTTTCCAGCTTCTAGAGGGCTCCCCAATTCCTTGGCTCATGGCCCCTTCCTCCATCTTCAAGGCAAGCAACAGAGCATCTTCAGATTTCAACCTCTCCCACCCCTCTCTCCTTGATTCTGCTTCCATCGTGGCATCTTACTCTGACCTACTGTTCTGACTCACTCTTCTAGGACCCTTGTGATTCCATTGAATACACCCAGAAAAATCTCCCCATCCCAAGATCTCATCAGCAAAGTACATTTTTCTGTGAAAGGTAACATATTTGCTGGTTCCAGGGGTTGGGGCGTGGACAACTTTGAGGGGGTCATTATTCTGTTACCACAGACTCCTGCTTGCAAAGCCATGGCATCATCAGGATGAGGTTTGTTGACTGGATAGATTCATCTGTGGCTCCCACCCCACTGTGCCCACCCGGGTCCCAGCCTCCCCAGCAAGAGGGGTGCTGCACTGTTGAGGGGGAGGGGGAAGTGCGAGCAACTCCACAGCACAAAAACAGCCCCGCAGGTGGTATCTGAAGCATCTAATTCCCAGACACTCTTCTTTTAGGTCCATTATGGGCCTGGCATGAATAAGAATTTAGTGAATTAATGACTTGCACTACACCCACCATATTCATAGGACTGTCATACAGCATCCATCAGTGCATGTCAATTCTCTCTTCTGAAACAGTCAGTGGTGCCCCTGAATATCCAGATTCAACCACAGTCTCCTCAGCCCAGCCCATCTCAGCCCAGCTTGCTGGTCCTGCTTCACCTCTCGCTGTACTTAGCCCTGAGCCCTGCCCTCTGGTCTCACTCGACTGACAGGAGTAACAACAGAGACAGAAGGCTCGCCAAGTTCCAGGCCCTGTTCTGGAGGCTTTTCCTATATTAACTCATTTAAACCTCACAACAACCCTAGACATAGGTACTCTGACTATCTCCACTTTACAAACGAGGAAACAGGTTTGGAGCACTGCAGGGATTTACCCAGGTCCATGGCAACTTAGCAGCGAGCAGAGCCAGGATTTCAACATGGGCGTTTAGCCTCAGAGCCCACAGTTTCACCACTGTGTTACACTGTCTCTCCAAATATCCTCTGCTGTTCTGTCCGATGTCCTCTGTGCCTTTGTCCTTTGGGGAACCAGGTTTTCTTTCAAGTACAGTCAATGATGCCTTGACTATATTCTGCCCTCACCACACCCTCACCCCCACTGTTCTCTCCTCTCATCCACAGTCAGTGGACCATTGGGTCATTCTGGACTGCAGTGTGGGCTGCTCCCATGTGTGGATCTCTGGGGCTCAGCTCAGGGGCCCCTGAATGTTCAGGTTCTTACATCTCAGAGCCCTGTGACCTGCTGGGCTGACTCAGTGCAGGTCCCACCTGAGAGGAGGTAGCTGATTCTCAACTAAGCTCCATGCTCTCCCCACCCAAGAGGGAACCCTCTAGATCAGAGTTTCTTAACCTTTTGTGTGTCATGGAACGTCTCTGAGGCTCTGATGAAAGCCGTGGGAACTTCTCCCCAGGAAAACACTCATGCACACACACATAGGTAATCTATGGGGGTTCCTAGCATCCTTGGAGTCTGTCTGGGAGCCCTGGTTAAGCACTAATCCCCATGGAAGGAAAGTTGACATTACAGAGCCCCCTGTGGGTACCAGCCATATTACCAGGGCCTCTGAAATATGTTGTCTCATTGAACCCTCTTAGCCCCATGGGAAGCAGGCCTCTCACAGCCTCCTGAAGTCACACAGTTGGTAAGGGGGTGGTGGGCACAGTTTAGAGCCTGGCCCTCCAGGCTCTAAAATCCTCAGTTTCCCTAGTCCCTGCCTCAGAAGTTGACGAGCCATAGGCATGGTCCCTGCAGATGAGGAATTGGCTACTGCAGGGCAGTGGTGACCCTGGCTATCTCCTCAGAACTCTGGGAAGGAATCTGGGAAGCACTGCTGGTCGCCGGCCAGGACACTGGGGACCCTGAGCCTAAGCTTTGGCTCAAGGGTAGAGCAGCTAGGGGATGGGCTGGCAGCAAGCCTGTCAGAGCAGAGGGGCCCGGATGCTGGGCGGAAGCAGATAGTGGCCGGAATGGGATTTCCGGAGGTGCCTGCCAGGTCGGGGGAGGGCCTGAAGCCACGGCAGAAGCCAGGGCCTCACTGGGGAGCAGCTCTGCCCCTCTTCCAGCCCCACCCCCAGCGCAGAACTGCCAGAGGGGCCTTCAGCACTGTACGCTGGGGCCCTCGTTGGCATTGGAGTCACTGGAGTCAGCTAGGCTGGACTGAAGGAGGTTGGAGGACTGAACAGGGTGCAGGATCACCCAAGGTGAAGAGATACGAGGTTGAGTCAGGCTCTGTTCCTAGCTTGTTGGGTGACTTTGGGTCATCCCTCCCAGGCACTGGGCCTCTATCTGTCCAATGCCTGGGCCATCTCCTTGGGCCTCTCTATAGTTGACATCTAAAATTCTAAGATCTCTGTCTTTGCCTCTGTCAGGGACCTGGGACAATCTTAACTTTCTTGAGCCACCAAGGAAGTTACCTGTGACAGCACAAGAGTACATCATTAGTGAGTCCACATCCGCTTACTGAGGTGGTCCCTGTGCCGGCACTGGGCTGGGCTCTGAGGCCAGTGACAAGGCCAACCCTGCTCTGACTTAGGGTCTCCCAGTTGGTCAGAGACAACTGGCCTGGAAAAGAAGCATCGAGAAGCTGCATGTGCACCCTGGGCCCTGATGGTCATTTCTCCAGAGTGCCCGGGATCAGGACATTCCTGGTCTGAGTGCGGAAATGGCCTGTCCACCCATCGGGAGTGGAGCAGAGAAGCACCACGAGGAGACAGGGTAAGGAGGGAGGTGCATGAATGTCATTCCTGCTGGAAACTCTCAGGCTGTGAGGCTGGAGTGAGAAGCCACATTGAAGCAAGGTACCTTGCAAAGCTCTTGCAGGGCAGGAATGAGAATTTCTTTACATGCCTGGAGCCTCCTAAAGCAGACGCTCCACGGGTAATAGCACTTAGTAGTTCCATTTTACAGACAAGACAACAGAGGCCCAGTGAGGTTTGCAGTTACTTGTCTAAGATCACAAAGGCACTTAATGGCAGAACTCGGATCCTCACCCAAGCTGGACCGGTTTCCAACCCCGTGAGCTTTTCTTCGCACCACTTGACTCTGCATTACTTTTGGCTGTTTCTGAAATCAAAAATCTCTCATTCAAATTGAAGATTTGCCAGTCTCATTAATTTGCACCAGTATATGTGGGTCGTGAGCAGTTCCCCGGAGAAGCTTGTCTTTGCCAGCCCTTGCCTCTGAAGGCCCTTGATCTATGTCCACCTCAAAGCTTGTGACAGGCTTTTGGGTAGGATGGACTTCCCCTGCATGTGTGCACGTGCACACTCATGCATGCTTGCACACACACACCCCGCCCTGCTCCCTACCTTCTCTCCTTGGCAGAGAGTGAAATGATTATTAGCTGCAGTGCTCTACCTGCAGCAGAGGTGGCTGGCTTAGGATTGATGTACCAGTTTCCATCTGGCTCCTTCCTTTCTGTCCTTGGTGGTACCTGAGGCCTGTGGACTCCCTCTTTCCTTAGGGACATCACTGACTGTCCCAGGCCCAGCCACGGCATTTGTCAGACAGCCACAGGTGAGAGTTGGGAGAAGCCTCTGCAGGGCATGGAGGGCAGGAGTAAAGGGCCTGGCCCTCAGCACCAGCTCTGTCACCAACTCATGGCCTGACCTTGGGCAAGACCATTCTTTATCCTGGGCCTTGGAGTGTGTGCCTGTGTAAACCAAGGGGCTGGGACAGGAGCAGTGGCACCCAAAGCACATTCTCTGGCATTCCCAGGGTAGTACCTTGGGGGAACAAGGATGAGGCCAAGGATATGGCTTCTCCAAAGAAGATTCTTTAGAAGATTGAAAGCCATTGGACTGGATGACCTCCAAGGGCCTCTTCATCCCTAACATCACATGATTGTGTGTATGTGTATGTGTTTAAGGGGGGAGAGACTGATTTGTTCTGGAATGTTTGTAGGTTACCTGTGTGCTGGGGATGTGTGAGTGTTAATACTGGGTTTCCTTTCCCGAACCTCCTAACTGAGATCGCTAGTCCCCAAACCCCCATGGTCACCAGCACGTTACCCTGTATCTTCTCTTCAGAACACTTATTACAAAATTATTACTCCCAACATTTATTATCAAATCATTATGTATTCATTGACTTCTTTTTCTCTCTTCCCCATCTAGAATGTCTGCTCTCAGAGAACAGGGACGGCGGCTGTCTTGCCCACCCTTTTGTCCCCAGTGCCCAGCACACTGGCTACTTCATAGCTGGTGTTAATGTGATGACTGTATGAGTTGGGTGTGCCTGTCTGTGTTTGGGAGGGATAGAGGTACACTGGGTTAAAGGGTATTAGGGAGCTGCTCTGAATCTAGCAAACCTGGACTTGGCCTTGATCTGAATCTTGAGCCAATCCCTAGTACTGGTTACTGCCTCGTTCCCTCAGGGGAAGGATCCATTGGCGGAGAGAACAACGGGCAGGGGGAGCAACTAGGAAGGCCGAAGAGGGAAGTAAAGGGGTTAAACTTTGCCCACTCCCATCCTGCCAGTACTTAGCTAGGAGACCTCCACTGGACTTTTCTTCTGTGCTCTGCATTAGCAATTCTCAAAAGCTTGAATCAGTTTGAGGGTCCTGTGGTTTCAGCTTGTGTGGAGTGGGGGTGGGGTTTATAATAAAGAAAAGAGCCCTCTGATGTGCTGCCACGTTGCTTCCTCGACTTCACACCCAGCATGTCTGGGCACCGGCTCCCAGGCCATTGTCCCAAGCAGGTGGCTTTAGAACAGCTTTCGTTGCATTTCCTGGCATGAGGCAAGAACTCCCAAGTTGAGATCCTGTTAACGAATGCAACATGGGCTTGTGATTTGCCAGTCTCTTCCATTCAGTCGAATGCAGCTTCCACAAATAACTAATCAAATGGCTAGACATGAGCAGGGGCTGGGGAAAGGTTCTGGACAAGCATCCTTTCCATGCTACCTTCTGGTGGCCCTGGAAAGGGCAGAAGAACACTGTGCTTCCAATGTTTCTCTAAAGATGGGGTCAGTGAATGAGTAGCAGTGGGTCACAAGCCATGAGGCCAGGCTCCTCTGGTTTGGCCTTCCCCAGAGTGTATTCATGTCTGCTGCATGGTGAAGGAGCACCGGCTGTACACTCGAGAGACCAAGATAGGCAGGCAAGGTCAAGTCCTGGCCCTGATTCTGGCTAGCTCTGGAACTTGGGCAACTCCCTTTGCCTCCCCAAGCCTCCGTTTCCTCATTTTATGAGTGAAAAGAAGACCTACCTCTTGAGGCTGTGTTTGAGGATTTACTCAGAAGTGTGAGATGTACGTAGCCCAGCACAGTCCTGGATGAGGCCAGAGGTGGTATGTTGGGTCAGTCCGATGATGGCAACATGTCCCCCCCACAGAAATGGTACTAGTGCCGCTGTGCCAGCTGTTGTTATGATCCGGTTAATGAATGTCACAAGCACAAGGAAGTGTCTTCAAGGAAGGCTCTCTTAACTCTGGTCACAGAACAGAATTCCACAATTGGGGGAGCTCATCCACCAACTTGCGGGGTGATAGAGGCTCCTTCATATGGTCATGACCTTTGTGTCTGTCAAGTAATCTGTATATGTGTATATCAAGCCATTCTAGAATCCCACATTGATAAACCCATCTGAGGGCTTCCAGCTTACCGATCCCTCAGTAGCTACAACTTTTCACTCTGTGTACATGACGGTGCATTGTTACCTGGGGGTGGGAGGATATCATAACAGTTTTTTGTGGATGATGTAATTTTCCTTGTTGAGAAAGAAGAGTAACTGACTTTTGGTTTGACCATCACAACAGCTTCTCTAAGTAGGTGGCATTCCATTTTAGCAGCCACTGGGAGATAAATCAGAGGATCCACTCCGAGGGCAGTGGTGCTAGGGAAGGTGTTAGTCTTGGGTTTGAGTCCCAGTTCTGTCATCATCGGCTTTTATTTTTCACTACATTTCACATTGCCTGGCTATAACACGAGCATCAATCACAGCAGAAGAATGAAGGTGAGATCTTTGAGTGCCAGTGCTGAAATGTGGCCAATTCCTGGGCGCCCAGCTAGAAGAGCAGTTTGAAAAAGTTTTCTTTGATTGAAATATAGTTGATGTACAATATTATGTTAGTTTCACATGTACTACATAATCTCTTGGCATTTGTATACATTTTGAAATGATCACTGTGATAAAGCTAGTAAGCGTCTGTCCCCATATGAAGTTTTTACAATATTATTGACCATATTCCCTGTGCTATACATTACATCCCTGTGAGTCAATTCTTTTATGACTGGTAGTTTGTTCCTCTAAATACCCTTCATCTATTTCACCCACCCCTGCCCCTTCCCTTCTGGCAACCACCTGTTTGTCCTCTGTAT
Source organism: Vicugna pacos (assembly GCF_048564905.1). Classification (NCBI taxonomy): domain Eukaryota; kingdom Metazoa; phylum Chordata; class Mammalia; order Artiodactyla; family Camelidae; genus Vicugna; species Vicugna pacos. The sequence goes on from NC_133023.1 coordinate 104,937,333, forward strand.
CTATGAGTCTGGTTTTATTTTGTTGTTTGTTGGTTTTGATTTTTAGCTTCCATATATAAGTGATATCATGGGGTATTTGTCTTTCTTTGTCTGACTTATCTCAGCAGAATGCCCTATAGATCTGTCCACGTTGTCACAAATGGCAAGGTTTCATTCTTCTTCATGGCTGAGTAATACTCCATTGTGTGTGTGTGTGTGTGTGTGTGTGTGTGTGTGTGTGTGTGTGTATGCCACATCTTCTTTAACCATTCATCTATCACTGGACACTTAGGTTGATTCCATATCTTGGCTATTGTAAATCATGCTGTAATGTGTCATTTGTTGCTCTTGTTACTGAACATGACTTATGTGTGGCTAGAACTCTCCAGGCCCGTTAGAGCTTTCAACATGATTTTTACTCTGTCAACAGTTTGGGGAAGAAGGCAGGACAAGGACAATTCTATTTCTCATTGCTTTCCAGATGAAGAAGTAGAGCTGTAGGGAATTTAAGTGACTTATCCAAGGTCATGTACTTGGTTGGGAGTGAGGCGAGGGGGTGGTATCTGAAGCACTGCTCTGGAGCCCTCAGCAGCATTTGAATTTGCATTTAAGTCCAGGCAGCTGCAAAAATAACTCCTGAAGAAGTCTGCCGAATACATCACAGCATCCACCATAGCATCTTTTAATGTGTTTATTGGTCTTTTGAAAATCCTCTTTTGTAATATGCCTAAGTCATTTTGCCACTTTTTACATCGAGTTGTTTGCCTTTTTCTTATTGATTGATAGGAGTCTTTATATATTCCAGGATACTACTCCTTTGTTCCTTTTATGAGTTCTCCCATACTCTGGTTTGGCTTTTATTTTTGAAAATTTTGTTATGACAATCTTCAAATATACAGAAAAGCTGAACAACTTTTATGGTCAACACTCATATATGCACCTCCTAGATTCCTCAACCAACATTTTACTCAATGGGTTTTATCATTTATCAATCATCCTATCTATCCATCAGCCCATCTTATTTTTGATGCATTTTAAAGTTGCATTCAGTATGAATACCATTAATATTTGTTTACATTAATATTTGTCTTTTTTATTCTGAGATGAAATTTGCATATAATGAAGTGTACAAGTTATACATATTATACATTTGACAAGTTTGGAAAAATATATACACCTGTGTAATCAAAACTCTGATGAGAATTAGAACATTACCATAATCCTGACAGGTTCCCTCATGCTCTTTCCCAGTCAGTTCCTGCTTCCATCTTCCATAGACAACCAATGTTCTGATTTTTTTCCATCATAGACTAGATGAACTGTTCTAGAATTTCATATGGATTTATATGATATGCATTTAATGTCTTCTTTCATTCAACAGAATGATTTTTAAATTCAAAGATGTTGTTGCATATATTTTAGTTTCTTTTTTATTGCAGAGTCGTATTCCATTGTATGAATTACCCCAATTTGTCTATCCTAGAAACATACAGCTTGCCAAGACTGAATCAAGAAGAAAAAGACAATTTGAACAGACTGATCACTATGGTGAAATTGAATTTGTGATTTAAAAAGCTCCCAGGACACAAAGGTCCAAGACTGGAATGTTTCACAGAGGAATTCTACCAAATATATAAAGAAGAGGTAATACTTATCCTTCTCAAACTATTCCAAAAAACTGAAGAAGACAGAACACTTCCAAATTCATTGTATGAGGCCATTACCCTGATATCAAAACCAGACAAAGGCACTACAAACAAAAAATTACAGGCCAATATCTTTGATGAATATAGATGCAAAAATCCTCAAAAAAAATATTAGCAAATTGAATCCAACAACATATTAAAAGTATCATTCACCATGATCAAGTTGAATTTATTCTAAGGACACAAAGATGGTTCAACATTTGCAAATCAATCAATGTGATACACTATATTAACAAAAGAAAGGTTAAAACTACATGATCATCTCAATAGACAGAGTATTTGGCAAAATTCAGCATTCATTCATGATTAAAAAAAACACTCACCAAAGTGAGTATAGAAGGAACTTATTATAATAAAGACCATTTATACAAATTCACAGCTAATATCATACTCAACAGTGAAAAGCTGAAAGCTTTTCCTCTAAATTCAGGAATAAGCCAAGGATGCCCACCCTTGCCACTTCTATTTAACATAGTACTAGAAGTCCTAACCACAGCAAACAGACAAGATAGAGAAATAAAAGGCATCCAAATTGGAAGCTAAGAAGTAAAACTGTCATTATCTGCAAATGACACGATACTTTATATAGAATACCCTTAAGTCTCCACCTTAAAAGTATTAGAACGAATAAATGAATTCAGCAAAGTTGCAGGATATAAGGCTAATATACTGAAATCTGTTGTTTTTCTATACACTAATGATGAACTATCCAAAAAAGAAAGTTTTAAAAATCCCATTTAAAATCACATTAAAAAGAATAAAATACCTGGGAATAAACTTAACCAAAGAGATAAAAAGAACTATATTCTGAAAACCAGAAAACACTGATAAATGAAATTGAAGATGTTACAAAGAAATGGAAAGAGTTTCTTTGTGTTGAAATGATGACTAAATATTTTTTCACAGTGAGCTATGATCCTATTTGACCCAGTGTTTAAAAATCTTTTGATGCTTTTGACAAACTTCCCCAAATGAAATTCTAAACGAAGTCTTTTTTGACCTGGAGCTTACTTTGGGATTTCCAGAGGGTACCTGGAACAGCTCAAAAGATTTGTTCCCTCTCCTTATTTAAAGAGAGATGTTAAACTAGTTAGGGTCATTTGATATGTTAAATCACATGGGAAGCACTGTCAAATTAGAAGTAATATTAAGCATTCTGTATATTGTATTAGTATAGGTATATGTTCTAAGTGTTCCAGGAATTGTGTGAAATTCCTGGAAATCTCATATGTCCTGATAAAATGATATAACTTGTAATTCTAGTTATTATCTTAAAATGTTGTATATCAAAGAACTAACTAAATTTCACTTTCAAATAAATTCTCATTGGAGCTTTAAAAAATCATATGGAAGTGAAAAAACATCTATAGTTCTGTACTGTATCGATACTATAAGTTTACATCATCTGTTCACAAGATGAATTGTCAATCAGTACCTACATCAATATTGTCTTATACAAAACACTGTAAATATTACATGTATTACTAACACTAGACATCAGTAATGAAAAGATAATGTGGAAAATAAATTCATTTTTTACAGGTATAACAATTCATGCATTCGTAACAAAGAAGCAGCAATATAATTGCTCTATGGTAGCCTAGTATAACCGACATGATTGCTTCACAGTAGCCTAGCCTATATACTAATTAATGAACCATTATAAAATTTTATGGCATACAGTGTTACAATCGTATTCATAATACAGTATTAGAAACATTGTTACATTTCTTAAAAAGCCACTTATCTGTGTTGATAGGCTGATACACAGTTTCTCCAATTACAGGAGAGAAGGCATGCTTTACTGTAATGAAATTCTTTGAAAGCATATTATAAAACAGTAAAAAACCGAATACATTATTTTATATTAAATATCACTCACCTTATGACTATATAAGGATGGGCTATCCACTTCAATACAAGTCTTGCACATATATTTTTGTATGTTTATTAAAAAAAAATCTGTGTATAAGTTGGCCCACACAATTCAAATCCATGTTGTTCAAGGGTTAACTATATATATGTCTACCCTCTCCCAATTTTTATGCTATGATTGATTGTCTTATGTATTGTATCTTACTGACATTATACACTCCACAATACAATGCTATAATTTTTGCTTTAAACAATCATACGTATTCTTAAGAAATCAAGAGAAAAAGTCATCTTTTAGATTTACCCATATATTTACCATTTCCAATGCTCTTTATGTCATCTGTAGATCCGACTTTCCATCTTGTATCATTTCTCTTCAGCCTGAAGAACTTTCTTCATTATTTGAATTGTGGTTCCTCTGTATGTCATATTCCTCTAGCTGCTTTAAGATTTTATCTTTATTTTTGATTTTTAGCAATTTGGCTATGATGTGGTAGGTGTGATATTCTTTGTGCTTATCTTGCTTGGGATTCACTGAGCTTCTTAAATCTGTGATTTTATGTCCTTCACAATATTTGGGAAGTTTACTTCCATTGTATTTTCAAATAAATACTTTTTCTGGTTCATTCTCTCTCATATCCTTCTGGGAGACTATATATACATATGTATATATATATATAATATTTATATATATATGTATATATAATATTTTTACAATTTCCCATAGATCCCTGAGGCTCTGGAGGTTTTTCTTTAATATTTTCTCTCTGTTCTTCAGAACAAATAATTTCTATTAATCTAACTTCATGTCTTCTGACTCTTCTGTCATTTCTATTATGCTGTTAGGTCTACTCAGTATTTTTTATTTCAGATATTGTATGCTTCAGTTCTATAATTCCCATTTAGTTCTTTATTATAATTTTTATTTCTTTGCTGACATTTTCTGTCTTTTCACTCATTACAAGCATATTCCTTTATGTCCTTCAGCATAACTATAATAGCTGCTTTTAAAATGTTTGCTAATTCCAACATCTGGGTCATCTCAGTTGAGTACCTTTCTTCTTGAGTTTTTCTCACATTTTTCTGGTTCTTCTTGTGTGAGGGGATCCTGCTTCTGTTCTGTTCCTATGATGAATGTTGATTTTTTGTTTGTTTGTTTCATCTGTGTTAGCAGGTAATTAGATTGGCTAGACTCAAACTGCAAGCTATTTCTCCCCTGTGCTGGACAGCAGCTTAAATTGTAGTTCAGTTCTTTCAGTCTTAGCTTGATATGGTATAATAAAAATAAATATTTGATCTTTGCCCCTGATTCCTGATATGGCGCACCCAAAAGCCTTGGAATTCCCTGAGTGATAGGAGTGTCGTTTGTTATTCAGAATGAGTTCCTTTCAATCCTACCTGAATTTATGCTAATGAGATGACTCAGAATGAGGGCTGGTCACCAGAAAGACTAGCCACTTTATTAGAGTGTTGAGACTTTCAGCTCCACCCCTCAACCTCCAGGGCTGGGGAGAGAGGCTGGAGATTGAATGTAATCACCAACAGCCAATGATTCAATCATTCGTGTCTAAGTAAAGAATCTTTGATAAAAAAAAAAAAACTCTTCAACAATGAGATTCAGAGCACTTCTAGGTTGGTAAACACCTGGATGTACTGTAACAGTGACGTGTTTGAAGAGGGTATGGAATCTCTGTGTCCATTCTTCCGCTTCCCTATACCTTGCCCTGGGCATCTCTTTCATTTGGCTCTTCCTAAATTATATATTCATAATAAACTGGTAATTGTAAGTAAAGCACTTTCCTGAATTATGTGAGTCATTCCAATGAATTATCATAACTGAAGGGGTGTCATGGGAACCCCCAAATTTGTAATTAGCTGGGCAGATGTGTGAGTTATCTGAGCACCTCATTTGTGGTTAATATTTGAAGTGAGGGCAGGCTTAGGGAATGAAGCCCTTAACCCTGTAGAATTGGACACTCACTCTGGTAGTTAGTGTCAGAATTGAATTGAATTGAATTGTAGAGCACCCAAGTGGTGTTAGAGAACTGGAGAATTGGTTGTTGTTTAGGAATGACACAATATTTGGTGTCAGGAAAAAAAAATCCATACACTTGACTTCTTGAAGTTTGTCCCACACATGCATGGTTTGAGATCAGCAGAGAGTTGGGTATAGTTTATACATAAGATTTAGTCTTTCTTTCTGGCTTTCTGCTCTGGGGACTTCCTGCTTACTATTCAGCTAACTGTGGTTGCTCTGAACTCTATGCTCAGGTTCTTCAATCTAGAAAGGCTGCATGTTTTCCATCGGCATTTTAGCTAGCTGCCCTGCATGGTGCAGAGTGGGTCCTGTCCTCAAAGCTAAACACCATAAAAAACGGGAAAGTGACCCAGTTTCATCTTCTTCCATGTGTTTACTCCCCTCTGGTATCTGCTGCTTTCACTCTCTCCCTACTATATTCAGGTAATATGTTTTTATTTTGTTTTGTTTGTGTATTCTCTGAGGTTTTAGTTTTATCTGCAGTAAGATTGATAAGAATTTACTTGTTCATTGGTGGAAGCACAATCTGTGGCTTTTTTTTTTTATTCTTTTAATCATCTGTTTGGTGAATTGTTTGTCCTTTAAATCCACTCAGCACCTTGTGTTCTTCTGGCTTCATTCCTTGCCTGGAGGAGGTGCTATTTGAGAGGAACCTCAAAGAAATGTAAGGTTTAGATGATGACTTCTTTGGAGACTCTTTGGAGGCCCCAGCCCATTGCTTTTAGTCGCTCTACAGGTTCTCCCTGAGCCATTTCTTTCATTCTTGTGCTTTAATTTCCATCCGTATGCAGTTATCTTCCTGATCTTGGTCTCTAGCCTGAACCTCTCCCCATAAAGCCAAATGCTTGTTGGAAATCTACACTGAGCATTTCACAGCCACTGGAATGGAAATCCTAAATACCATCTAACCCCAGCCAGCCCCAGCTCTTTCTCCAGCATGTGGCACCAGCATCTACCTGATTACCCAGGCAAGACTTCTCAGCATCACCCTTATCTCCTCCCTCTCTCCCACTTCATCAGCCACTAAGTCCTGCCAACTTACTTTCTAACTGTTCCTGGATTTATCTCCTCCCTGAAAGCACTCCCACCACTGCTCAAATTTAGGTCTTCATCATTTCTCATGTATATTACTATAGTTGTCCTCTCACTGGCTACGTTTACATGCTCCTCTACACATCAGCCGGAATGACTTACCTAAAATGCTCGTTCAACCATATCAGCCCCATGTTTAAAATCCTCTAGTGGCTCCCCAATCTGAAAAATGGGGCATTTTAGAGACCGCCCTTTTGAAAATGCTACAAGCTGAATTAGCGTGACCTAGCCACAAACTCTCCGGGTGAACTAAGTCCCTTTTTTTCTTTGGGCCTTAGTCTCTTCATCTGAAAAATAAGGGACTGGAATAGTTCTGTGTATCCCAACAGGTGTTTTCTGGACTGCTAATCTCATGTAATGCTTTTTCCACATGGGTCTGGAGTACAATATGTTTGGGCAATGCTGCATTTTCCAGCCCCTATGGGAACGTCACAGTGCATCTTGGCAGGTCACAGGCTCTGGGAAGTCAGACAATCAAGAAAGCTTGCTGACTTTCTTCCACTCAGCTTTACTCAAACTTTTGTCACCACACAACCCTTTTGGAGCTGAGCATCTATTAGACCACTGAGCATCTATGGGACCACTATGTGTGGCGCATCTTTGGGAAATGCTGGAGTGGATGATTACCTGGGGCCTTTACTGCTTTGGTAGGTGGTGATTCTGCTGCAGTTACTGTTTGGAGAACGAGGATGAATCTGTCTCAGGTCTGCATCTGCCACAGTAGGTGCTCAGATAATAGGCGTTAAACAGGGGGTGAAATAAGAACTGGGAACATTGAATTGAAAGAGGCTAGTTGGACTGCAGACAATAGATTCCCAGCTACAAGAGGAGAGTGGATTGTTCTTAGAAAGAAATGATTATAAGCCTTGATGGGGAGAGGATGCTAACCACGGTAACGATGGGTACTTCCATGGCCTGTGTGCCTGTTGTGCCGGCCATGTCAGTTCAAGGCCATTCTCAACTGACAGTTCCTCTGGTAAAGTTTACCCTGGGACTCGAGGGTGGCAGGAAGAGAAGCTTCCCCACTCATGTTCCTTTCATTGCATATAAGGCATCGCTGGCACTTGTAAATGTCGACTCTAAGTAGCTCTGCTTTTAAATCAGTTCTTTGATATCTCTGGATCATGTACTGGACGAGGCAGAAGGCTTCGTGGCACTGGGCGTGGGCCCTGGCCTCCTGTATTCCTTGGCTGGGCCTCGCATTAGCACTGATGGCTGGCAAGGCTGTCAGCACAGGGCTGTGTTTTTCTAATCAACTAGGCCAATTTAGCACTTGGGAAAGACTAGTCAGCTGGGCCACATTACTTTTGCCTCCTGGTAGAAATAACATAGGCAGAGACAGTGGAAGCTTCTGGGAATGGATTTTCAGGCAGCCCCAAGTCACTGAGGCCGTCTCGTCTCCAGTCACTTCAAGGCTGCTCACTGGAGTTCAACAACAGGCTTTCCTGTCCTGAGGCTGGTGGGAGAGACTGGATGCTCTTGTCTGCTGGTGTCTCCCAGCTCCTGTCACTGCCGGGGCTGGAGGGGAGGGCAAAAAGTATTTCCTGATACCCCCGGGCAGGAAGATTGGGGTTTTGTCTGAAATGGTTCACTTTCTGCCTTGTTTTAGTAACAGCACGCCACTATGAGTTCCTGAGATTTAGTGAAGATTTCCTTTCCTCCAGGTCAGGCGCTGCGCTGCGTGCTTTCCACGCACTGACTCCCTGACCCCTCACCTCAACCCAACAGGGCTCAGTCTTGATATTATCCCTATTTTGTAGATGGAGAAACCAAGGCCAAAAAAAAAATAGGATATTGATCAACTTTCTCAAGGCCACACAACAAGGAGGTGGCAAAGCTGGGCTCCCAACCCCATTGGCTGGGTTTCCAAGGCACCTGCTCTCGGCCATGATCCCACATTGAATCCCTTTTAGTTGTTTACTCATTTGGTTCTACCAGGGGGGTAGGCTGTTTGAGGGCAAGGGCCTTTCTGGTTCATGGCAGGACCCGGCACCTAGTGAGTGCTTGAAGGGAGCCTGGTAGTCCTGTGGTTCTCTCGTCAGGGTGTGGGGGAAAGTTCTCTGCCATGCAGGTCCGGAGAAACCAGCGCATCTGCTCCTTACTTCCCAAGCCTGGCATCTCCCAAAGATAATTATTGTGGACTCTCAGCTGTTGGAGCTCAGAGCATATTCCACATCGGCTCAGTCTGTTTCCCAAAACAAGTTTGCATTGTTTTGAAACCATGGTGCAGGGCACCCAGAGAGCAAATAGAAGTTGATCCCCACAAAACAGGCAGTAACTAAGGCCCCAAAAGTGCGGGGGACGGCTTTGGGGGTCTGATGGGGAAGGCTGGCTACTGTGGAGGGGACGTGCATTTCAGAAAGGGGTCCACCCCTGTGGAAGGCAGCCTGGTCAACTGAAGCAAGAGCTCTGGGACTGTTCCTACCCCTGAACCCAATAATTCTCCCTCCTGAGATTTTATTTCTCAGGAAGCATTTCAACAGAATTGAGAAGATACATGCAGGAAGATGTTCATTACGAGACTGGCTGTCATAATAGAATGCTGGGCACAAATGAGTCGCCCAACAATAAGGGGTGGTCAATTAAACTATGGCATATCCATTCCATTGCATATTATGAGGCCATTTAATATGCTCATTCTGAAACCTGTAGCAGGCTGAAGAATACATGGAACAGAAGGCTTGGTAAAGGGAAAGGCGCCATCGTACGTGCCATTATGCAGTTGTGATCTTGCAACTTACAAACACTTTCTGCACAGTGAATGCTCAAATATAAGGGTGATGGGATTTGAGTGATTTCTTTCTTTAAAAATGTCTTTTTTTAAACCACAAATTTATCTTTAATTTTTCCTTCTATGTTATCAGATACCAAGTTCTATAAATTCTTACTACTATCTTTTTAATTTTGTCATCAACCTCTTCTATGTATTCTGCTTTTCAAAGGACCTGAATATACCTGCACTCTAGATTCTCACTTTTCTCCCTTTCCCTCTTGCTGTCTCTGTTCTAAAAATGTCTTGATCATAGTTTTATTGTTTTCACATTTCCACATCTCCAAATGGAATAGTGTGTGTGAGTGTGTGTGAGAGAGAGTGTGTGTGTGTGTGTGTGTGTGTGAGTGTGTGTGTGTGTGTGTGTGTGTGTGTGTGTGTTGGGGGAATAAACAAATAATTTCTCCCCAAAGCTAATACTATTTGCAGGGGACTCCTGCATCTACTTGAGAATAAAAGTATATGTATATGAGGAACAGGGACAAGAAGAAAACAGGTGCTGGTACTATTTGATGCCCTATCAGGACTATGACATGTTATTAAAAACAAGCCTGGATCCTTCCATGGTACAGCTGGCTATTCCTGAACCTTTGAAATGGATAAGGCTGTAGCATCTGGTCCATTGTTGCCATTCCTATATTGCCAGCCCTCATCTTAAGTCTTCAGTTTGCAAATGGTTCTAGCCTATCAGTGAACCGAGGTGAATCCAGAACTTTTCTCTCAGATGAACCAAAGGAAGTGGGCATCTTTCCCCAAACAGGATAAGGAAGCTTGTCCCAAGTTCATAGCTTGAATGTCCATTGGTCTTGTCAGGGCACCTGGAGGCAGAAAGCTCCCTAACCCCCACCACCAGACAGCGCCCCCTTGAGTCCAGAGGTAGCAGAGTACGTGATTGGAGGCAGCTGTGGTGATCCCCATCTCATGCACCCTCCTTTGGTGCTGAGGTTCTGCTTGGCCTGGCACTTCCCCCCACCTTCAAGCCTGACACATGGGTAATTTATACCTTGGGACTGTGTGCAGTGAAGTCAGCAGAGGCTCAAAGCATTTGACTTTCATACCTTCCCACTTCTTTCCTGCTACTCCTTCATAATTAGCAGCTTTTCAGATATTCAGCTTGGAAGAGCTGGCACACAGTCCCTCACATCGCCATGCTAATTCACACCCAGGGGCATTTAAACCCAGGGATGACCAGATGTAGGGGAACCAACTGACTGCCTTAAGTTGAGAACTTTGATGTTCCTACTTCAAGACTTTACTGCATTGGCCATTCGTAAAGGCTGGGTTTGGATGCAGAAGGATATAGACGTATGGATATATCCATTCTGTCTCCCACTGCCCCTCATAGCCAGGGCTAGCAATAAGGAAACTAATACTGAGAAGCGAAATGACCTGTCCAAGATCATGTAGCTAGAAACAACATTGCTGATGCCTTGGCCCAGGTCCCTAGCCTTCAAGTCTGATGCTTTATGGTAGGGGGCCCCTGGAAATATGCTCTGATTTAGGCATGTCTTAATGGTACACCCTAATACCACCAATGTATGCACAAGCCTCAGCTGAGTATACTGTATGCCCATCCCCATGCTAGCTATGCAATGGGACAGCAGTTAAGATGCATTGTCCATCTGCCCCCAGCAAGTTCAAAGGTTGCCCTAGAACTACTTCACAGGCCCAGTCCCACAGCCCTTGCTGCTTGCTCCGTGCAGCTTTCAGCTCTCCCGACCTCATCCCCTGTACCAGCCTCCCTCACCTTGCCTTTCTTGCCATTACCATTTTTGTTCTTCTTTTTAGTTTAATGTCTTTCATTGTAAAATATAATATACAAACAAAAAAGTACATAGCCAAAGCATTACAGATGAACAAATTGCTGTAAAGTAAACACTCATGTATCCACCATCCAGATCAGAAAGATAGCATTGCTAGCATCTCAGACACGGCATACATGTCCCTTTCCAAGCATTGCATCCCCATTCTCTACTATAGGAAACCATTAGCCCGGTTTCTCCAGTAGTCAATTCCTTGCTTATCTTCTTACTTTTACCACTAAAGTATGGCTCCTTAAGCAGTATACTTTAGATGTGTCTATTTTTTTTTAACTTAACATAAATGAAATCATGCAATATGCATTTTCTATTGCTTGCAAGATTGATCCATGTTGTTGATATAGAACATTTGCATTACCTCAAGAAGATCCCTTGTGCCCTTTTGCTGCTGAACCCCTCCCACCTCAGCCCCAAGCAAGAATTGATCTGTCAGTATCATATTAGCCTTGCCTTTTGTACAATTTCATATAAATGGAACAACACAGCAGGTACTCTTTTTGTCCCATGACAATTTTTTCAGCTCATTCATGTTGTTGCTTGTATCAGAAGTTTTTTTTTTCCAATGCTGTGTGGTATTCCATATTGTGTATCTACTACAACTGGTTTATCCATTCACTTATTGGCAATATTGGGGTTATTTCCAGTTTTTCACTATTACAAATGAAGCTGCTATGAACATTTGTTTATAAATGCCTAAGTGAACATATGTTTTCAATTCTTTTGGCTAATATTTAGTAATGAAATTTCCAAGCTGTATGATTTGTATATGTTAAACTTTACAAGAAACTGCCAAAAGATTTTCCAAAGTGATCATGCCATTTTGCATTCACACAATGCAAAGCTTAAGAGATCCAGTTGCTCCACATCCTTATCAACACTTGTTATTGTCAGGTTTTCCATTTTAGCTATTCAAGTGGGTGTGAAGTGGTATCTCATTGTGCTTTAATATGTATTACCCTGATAACAAACAATGGTGAGTATATTCTCATATGCTTTTTGGCCACTCATATGTCTTCTTTTGTGAAGTGTCTATTTAAATTGTTTGCCCATTTTTAAATTGGCTTCCTTGTCTCATTATTAAGTTGCAAGTGTAATTTGTATATTCTGAATGTAAGTCCTTTTGCAGATTTATGGTTTGCACATTTATTATTTAATTTTCTTAGTGGTTCTTTCACAGAGCAAAATTTGATGAGATCCAATATATCATTTTTTTAAAATATGGTTCATCCTTTCTGTGTTCTAACAAGAAAATGTTTGCCTGTCCCAAATTTGCAAGTATTTCCGTTTTCTTCTGAATTTTTTTTATACTTTTAGCTTTTATGGTTAGATTTATGATCCATTACAAGTTAATTTTTGCATGTGGTATATGATGAGGGTTGAGGTTCATTTTTCCCCATATGAATATTCAATTGTAATCACATCATTTTTTAAAAGTCTATGCTATCACCCATTGAATTACCTTGGCAACTTTGTTGAAAATCAACTGGCCAAATGTGTGTGAGGCTATTTCTGGACTTTCTATTCTTTTCTATTCATTTATTTATCCTTACACCAATATCACACATTTCTGATTATTCAGTCTTTATTTATTTATTTAGTGAGTCTTTATGTCTGCAATGTAACTCCTACAATTTTGCTCTTCATTTTAAAATTTTTATTTGTAAATTAACATTTTTGTATATATTTCTGTGAATTTTACACAAAGATAGATTGGAGTAACTGCCATTACAATAAAAATACAGAACAACTCATCTAGGGGCAGCCTAGTAAGACAGAAAACTTTTAGACAATGACTATTCTACTTGAGCCAAATAACAAAGGAAAAAACTGTGGCCCCATGCACACCCACACCATCAAAGGCTGAATGGCAAGCCTAGATTTTCTACCCCTGGCTGACTCTAATGAGATTCAGAGACGGCTGAGTGGGGAACTCAGACTTTCATTCACTCCAGCCAGTAGCAAGACACCTCCTCCCACTATAGTGTCAGTGGAGACCACGTCGGCACCTGAGCTTCCAACCCTATGAGGGAGTAATGAGGCACCCTACAGTCTCCCTGCTGTGGCCTAGTGGGGATTCAGGACATTCACTCCCACCTAATAGTAACAAGGCCACTCCTCTGTGGTGGTAGTGGAGGCCTTATGGGGAGCAGTCACAAAGCACTATTACATATTCCATCCATGGTGGTATTAGACGAAGTATGGTGGGGAGCTGGAGTTCCCACCCCTGCCCAACAATAACAAGGAGCCCCCTACCTTCAATAGCAACAGAGACTGAATAGGAAACCTGGACTTTTACCCCATTTGGCAGTAAAGAAGTGGCACTTTCTCCCCTCTTCCCGCGCTGCACTGGTATCAGCATAAGCCAGATGAAACAATGTGTAAATAAGAACCAGAGTCTCAGAACTTACTACCTACAATATCCAGGTTTTAATTCAAAATCACTCATCATATCAAGAACAAGGAAGATCTCAAACTGAATGAAAAAGATAATCAACTGATGCCAACACTAGAAGACATCAAGAAAAACAAAATGGGTATTTTAGAACTTAAAAATATAGTCACCAAAATAAAGAGCTTGATGAATGGGTCCAACAGGAAAATGGAGGGAACAGAAGAAAGAATCAGTGAACTTGAAGATATAATAAGAATTTTCTAATCTGAGCAATAGAGAAAAAATAGACTGAAAAAAATTAGCTGAGCCTTAGAGACCTTTAGGACTAAAACAAAAGATCTAACATTTCTGTTGTATGAGTACCAGAAGGAGAGAGAAAGGGGGTGGGCTGAAAAAGCACTCAAAGAAATAATGGCTGAAAATACCCCAAATCTGACAAAAGGCATAAACCTACCAAGAAGCTACAAATTCCAAACAGTATAAACCCAAAGAAGTCCATGCCAAGATATTATAACTAAACTTCTGAAAACTATAGACAAAGAAAGCATCTGGAAATCTGTGAGAGAAATGATAACTATATGGAAGCACAATTTGAAAGAGAGCAGATTTCTCATAAGAAGCTATGGAGGCTAGAAGGAAGTTGCACATTTTTTAAATGCTGGGGGAGAAAAAAAGCTCTGCCAACCCAAAATCTTATATCCAGTAAAATTCTCCTTCAGGAATGAAGGGGAAAATCAAAACATTCTTAGATGAAGGAAACTGAGAGATTTTTGTCACCAGTAGACCTATCTTAAAAGAATGACTAAAGGAAATTTTCTAAACAGAGTAGAAATGATAAAAGAAGGAATCTTAGACATCAGTGAGGAAGAAAGCAAAATGGAAAGAGCAAAAGTATGGATAAATATAATGCATTTTCCTTCTCTTGAGTTTTCTAAATTAAGTTTTATATTTAAAGCAATCATTAAGAGTTTCAAGTACTTCTAATTGTATGTGGAGGAAATATTTTAAGATATAAATGCAGGAGAGTAAAGAGCTGTAAGAGGAAGTAAAGTTTCTACACTTCACACAAACTGGTAAATATTGGCACCTGTAGACTAATAAATAACATATATAATTTATACATTTATATTACATCATGTTATATTTTATATATATAATTAATAATATAATATATAATGTAATACCTAGAGTAACCACTAAGAAAGCTATACAAAAATATATATTCAGACCTACAGGTGAATCAAAATTGATGTTCAATATCTTTAGCCATCTAGGAAATGCAAGTTAAAACCACAATGAGATATTGCTACAAACCTGTCAGAATAGCTAAAGTGAAAAATGGTGACAACACCAATGCTGGGGAGAGTGCAGAGAAACTGAATGACTCATGTTGTTGGTTAGAACATAAAATAGTACAGAAATTCTGGAAAATAGTTTGGCAATTTCCTAAAAAGCTAAACATGCAACTACTATGCAATCTAGCAATGGCACTCTTGGAATTTATCCCACAGAAATAAAAACTTGTGTCCATACAAAACCTGTACACAAATGTTATGGCAGCTTTATTCATAATAGCCTAAACTTGAAAATGATTCAGATGTCCTTCAAAAAGTTGATGGTTAAACAAATTGTGATATATCTATACCATGTGATACATCTATACCACTCAGCAATACTAGGAAAGAACTATCAATGTATGCCACAACCTGAATGAATTTCCAGAGCATTATGCTGAATGAAAACTGCCAATCCCATATATGACTGACTTTTTTATATATGTGATTCCATTTATACAACAGTCTTGAAATGACAAAATTATAGAAATGGAGAACAGATTGCTGGGGTGAAAGATGGGTAGAGGAAGGAAGGAAGTAGATGTGGCTATGAAAGGGCAGCATGAGAGATCTGTGTGGTGATATTTTTTTTTTAGCCTATGGATATACAATTGCTCCAACACTGTGTGTATCATTGTTCCCTTGTAGATAATGTATATATTTTTCTCCTGACTTCTTTTGAGACTTTCTGTTACCTTTGGTTTCCAATGGTTTGACTATCACATGGCTAGGCATAGTTTTCTTTCTATCTATTCTGCTGGAGGTTCACTGAGCTCTTTGGTTCTATAAGTCATAATTTTCATCAAACTTTTGGAAAATTTTGTCCACTATTTCCTTAACATATTTTTCTACCTCATTCTCACTCTCTTCTCCTTATGAGATTATAATTTGAATGCATAATATACTATTGGATTTCTCAAGGTTCCTGAGGTTCTGTTCACTTTTTTCAGTTTTAGTCTTTGTTCTTCACTTTGGATAAATTCTATTAACTTGTCTTCAAAGTTACTGAGTCTGTCTTCTGTCTTTTTCAAACTACTATTAATCCCATCCAGAGAATTATTGAGTTCAGTTATTGTCCTTTTTCAGTTCTAGAGTTTCACTTGGTTATTTTGGATAATTTCAATTTCTCTGGTTAAATTCTCTGTTTATTTCACTCATAAACACCATATTTGCCTTTTATTCCTAGAATATATTCTTTCATAGTTGCTTTAAAGTCTTTGCTAAATCCAACATCTGGACCATCTCAAGGTTGATTTCAATCGACTGCTCATCACAATTTCATGGTTCCTTGTATGTTTAGTAATTTTTTATTGTATATGTGACATCACAGATGATATCTTGCCCTGCCTATTTATATCCCAGACTCAGCCAAAGACTTTCAGGGCATCCCATATGGACTTTTATATGTTGAATTGTTTTCCCTCCAAATTCACTTGATGAAGTCCTAACCACTAGCACCTCCAAGGGTGACCTTATTTGGAGATAAGTTCTTCAGAGAAGTCATCAAATTAAAGTGAGGTCATTAAGATGAGCCCTAATCTGATATGACTGGTGTCCTTACAAGAAGACGAAATTTGGGCACAGAGATACCTATCGGTGGAAGGTGATGTGAAGAGATATAAGGACAAGATGGCCATCCACAAGCCAAGGAGAGAGGCCTGGAACAGATCCTTCCCTCACAGCCCTCAGAAGGAACCAACCCTGCCCACACCTTGGGACTGGACTTCCAGTCTCCAGAATTGTGAAAAGATATATTTGTTTAAGCCACCCAGTTTGTGGTAGTTTATTATGACAAGTCTAGAGAACTGATGCACGGACTTTTGGTGCTTACTCCCACTTGTAACTCTCTCGTCTCTAGTACCCTATCCCAAAGATCACAACCATTTTAGCTTCCTGTAACTCTGATCTCTGCGTCCTCACCTCAGAAGGACCACCATATCCTACTTTGATTCTAGTTTGCTTCCCTGCAACTGGGGAATTTTCCCCATGCAGAGAACTGGAGCAATTGTGGAGCTCATCCTTTGCTCTCAGGGATTGAAGTCTTGTGTTATCTGTTGCCTAAAGTCAAATTTATAATGCCTGAAAGCAATTGCCTCATATATTTTTCCAGTTTTATGATTGTTTACTGTAGGAGGGCTCTTCTGCTACCAATTATCTCAGCACTTTTGGAAGTGAAAACTCCCCATATATTTTCATCTATAACCCCACCAACTTCTTTCAGTAATATTGCATCATTTCAAAGTAAATCCCAAACATCATATAATTTAATTGTGGCTGTGTTTGATATTTTCTGTTTGTCTTTTATCTCAACAATTTTACTGTAATATGCCTTAGTGTGGTTTTCTCTGAATTCATCCTTGTTGCACCTGTGGTTTGATGCCTTTTATCAATTTTGGAAAGTCTTTAACCACTAGCTCTTCAAATATTTCTTCTACTCCCATTTTCTCTTCTCTTTCCTTTTTCTTCCTTGGATACCAATTACACATAGGTTAGATCTTATTCTATCATCTATATCTCTCTGTTCAGCTGTTTCTCTGTGCATGTTCTGTCTATTTTCTTCTAACTTATTTTCCAGTTCATTAATTCTTTCTTTAGAAAATCATCCAGAGTTAGTTTCTGTTGCTTACAACTAAGAACCTTGATTGATAGAGGACCAATAAATCCTTGTCGAGAACCTGGACTATATCCTTCCCTATTCTCTCCACAACCCAGGCACCCTTTGAGGTCCAACACAAATCTCTCTTCTAAGAAGCACAGCCTAAGTACTCCATTAATTCTAGCAGCATTTCCGGAGAATTTGTTTTGAGACAGGTACTGTGCTGAGTGCTGAGGATGTAGGAATAAATTGGACCCTGTTCATTTATTCAAAGGGTCCCCATTAAAATGATAAATGGACAATGAAAAAGAAATGTGATGAGGGCTGTACTAGATGCTTGGTGAATCCCTGGCTCATGGCTGCCTGACCTTGATGTGGAACTTAGAGTTGAAAAGTTGAGGCTTCCACTTTTGATAGGGGAAGATTAGCCCTTCCACTAAAGAGAAATTGAAATTCTAGTTAAAACATTAAAAATCAAGTCTCTCTAAAATATTAAAGATCTAATAAGATAATATGGACTATGGGGGTAATATCTGAAAGAACACAGAATCAGAAAAATGAGTGTAACATGTGGGGACATTAGATAAAGAAATTTATAGGAAGGATATTGGGTAGCTCACAGAATTTCTGGGAGGATTAGAGAAGGAGGCTTGTTGGCCATGTGGCCAGATCCACAGACAAAATCATGGTACAGAATTAGTCTGGTTAGGACACCTCCATTGGCACACTGAGTAGTAGTCCTTGTAGTTTGTCCACTAACATCACCATTGATGGCCTCTGGCATCACTGGTACAGCTGCTCCAGGAAACGGGATGCTGTGGCAGATTCTCTGCTGGCCCTGCTTCTCTTCAGCATTAGCATCAACCACCCCGCCCCTACAAATCTAATGGCTTAAGCCTCAGTCATACACTATGCCCTAGCTTCAAAAGGTAGTTGGGGGAGTGAGTAACTGATGCCTTCAGGTTTCTCAAACCTGGGAGTGGAGTTCAGGTGCTGGGAAGCCAAAAAGAGATAGATATCTACCACAGGCCTGAATCAGGATTGTGGCATTGCTGCAACTGGCCCATCTGTGCCTATCTGGCCAGCAGGCAGAAGCTGGGCAAAAGCCTGGATGGGCACAGCCACTCACATCTATGTCCTCCCGTGCCATACATTAAGGACCTTTCCTCTTGTGTGGGGGGAATCACATGATGAGGCTGTCCTCTTTAGGCCCCCGTCTCCCCACCATGTCTACTACCACTTCTGAAGGTATGTGTGCCCCTTGGAGTTAAGAAGCCAACTTGCCTGAAGACTTAATACAGAGCTCCTTGCCCAGAATATGAGCCCCAGCTCCTATCCTTGCTCTTGTGCCTTTAGCACTTATAATGCCTTCCTAGGGCTTCTTTCCAGTGTCCAGAGCTTCTCATCTAGAGTGTCATGTCCCAAAGCAGCTGTCTTTCATGAAGGTTTGGGGGGCTGAAGAAATCAGAGTCCTCTGTTCCTTCCATAGCAAATGATTGCAGCCAATTTTGGGGCTTTGGTGTTTACTGTGATGTTTATGTCATTATTTGATTTCTTGGCATCCGACAGCCTTGTTCATATACATCTGTGTCTCCCTGTGGAAATAAAGAAGCGTGTTCTCTATGTACGTACTCACATTTCTTTGTTTAGCCTGGCACCTGCCTTCTTCCCCAGCATGTTAATTTAGCATCCATGCTGTTCCCTTGCAAATCTCCAGAGCTTACAGTTGTTAGAGGAAATGATGTGTTTCTCTCTAGGAAGAATTTCCTCTGTCCCCTTGACTATCCTCTAGGGCTAACTTCTCATGTCACAGGCGGATGAGCTGCACCGACAACTCCAGCAGGTGGGGCCACTGGGTACCCCCTCCCTCAGCAGAGGGAAGTGTCCTAGGCCAGAGTGACAGCTGCTTCCACGAACCCTTTTTTGTCAAGCCCGGAAAGGTTCCAAGGATGACTCATTTGCCAGGGTTCCTGTCACCTGCACTGGGCAATGGTTTATGCCAGCTGGGCTCCAGGCCAGCTCTGAGAAAGAGGGAAGGTGTCACTGGAGCATTCCTGGGTGGTTGCTCTTCACAAGCCCCCAAGAGAGCCAGCCCTCAAGTTTCGGGAGTTACTAGGAGGGAATGAGGCTGTCTCTAAATAGCCCTCAGGAGCTGAGCCCCAAGCCAGGGGGGCTTACTGCATGGATTACTGGTCTACCAGCTGGGTGATGGGCATTTGGGGACGTTCCTCTCAGGCATCTACTGGGGGGACTGGGAACAAGTTGTCAGCCTGGCCACTTGTTCAAGTCTTCATCTCTGGTGGTCACCCAGAGGGGACAGTGTTGGGTGATCAGGTCCAGCCAGGTGACAGAGTCAACCAGAACTGCAGGTGCCTCCCGGCCTTCCCACCAACCTACCTTCTGATTTTAGGCAGGTTGCCTCCCTTCTCTCAGCCTTAGCTCCCCCTCTGGGAAATGGAAGGTTCGATGAGAGCATCCACCAAGTACCCAGGGCAGTGCTTGGCTCCTAGTAGGTGCTTAGCAATTGAAACTCATTGTTATCAACATAACGCTGAATGCGAAGACCGAAATTTGAGCCCCAGCTACCTCAGTGATGATGGACAAGCCACTCCCCCTTTCTTTGCCTCAATGGTACACGCCCGGCCTTCCTCCTTAGAGCTCGGTGAGTTAACATGAGATAAAGAACATGAAAGAGGCTTTGATTCCTGTCGACTGCTGTCCCAGTAGGAGAGAAGACTGTCCCAGGGGAAAGGAAAAGGCAGTCACAATGAGCCCGGGTGGCGATGCTGATCACAGGTGAAGCAGGCAGAGCGCCGTCGTCATGCCGGCCAGAAGGACACTCAAGAAGTGCTAAGAAGTCAAGTGGGCTTTTTTCTTAAAAACCCAGCCTTGCCCTCCCCAGTAGGCGCCCACTACCTCTGCACCCACACCCGGTGCAGGAATATTCACACATTAGGCGGCCTCTCCCTTCGTAGTCACATAGCCTCCCACCTGTCAGGTTCATCTTGTCTTGGTCCGTAAACTTGGGATGGTAGCGCCCCCGACTCTGCGCTGATAGGGGCTTAAGCAGTATTGTGAATGTAGAAGTGTCCCGGCGTCTATGGCGCTTCATGCACAGGTGGGGTTTGTTTTCATGTTGCAGCTGTATCAACGTAAAATAGAAACAGGAAGTCGACTTAACCCCAGCTAATGTTTTGTACACACACAGCCCCTGCTGTGCCCTGCTTCTCCAGAAAATGTGTCTCTCTGTGTTGCAGGCCTGAAAAGGGAATTAATACCTATATGGAGGCGGTGGGGTGTGTGTGTGTGTGTACGCACGCACGTGTGTATTAGTTTGCTTGGGCTGCTGTAATAAAGTAACCACGAACTGGGAGGCTTAAACAACAGAAGTGTGCTATCTCCCAGTTCTCGGGGCTGGAGTTCAAGATCCAGATGTGGGCACGGTTGGTTCCTTCCGAGGGCTGTAGGGAGAATCTGTTCCCAGCCTCTCTCTTGCCTTCTGGTGGTTTCCTGGCAATCTGTGCTGTTCCTTGACTTCTACAAGCATCACCTCAGTCTCTGTCTTCTTTACTTACCATTCTCCTGTGTGTCTCTGTGTTCAAATTTCCCCCTTGTAGAAGGACACCAGGACATTCGATGAGGGGCCCACCCTACTCCAGTATGACCTCATCTTAACTTACCTAACTACACCTGCCATGACCCTATTTCCAAAGAAGGTCACATTCTGAGGTCCTGGAGGTCAGGACTTCAACATGAATTTAAGGGGATACAATTCAGTCCCTAACAGTATGTATGTGTTTTGATGAGCACTGTCTTGCAAGGATACCTGAGTTCCAAGCCATTGGGGCCTCTCCACTCTCCCAACTCTTTAACGTTTTTTCATCCCCAGTGCCCCAGCCCTGGCACAGATGAGAGGAGGCTTGGGCTCCATCCAGGGCCCAGGTGGGTGAGGGAAGAGGCATGTGGAGGGGCAGAGAACTGTCGCTCCTTATAGCCCTGCACACCTACCTGCCTGGACCAGGACAGGGCACCCAACACCCTTTGAACTAACTCTATTCCGTTCACTGCTGATGCCGATAGCCTCTGTCTCTGTGCTGCTGCAGCCTGACCATCTCCAAAAAGAGCACTTTTCAGCTCCTTGACATCTGCAGTCTTGCCAGAACTGGCCTGTCACATACCTTCCCTAAAATGTGCTCCTGCTGGAGACAGCTCATGTGACCAAGCTGCCTCTGGGGTCTCCAGCACAGGTGGCCCCAGGGCAGGCCTGGATCGGCAAGCCTGTGGCATCTCTGGACAGGAGTCTTGGGGCACGCTTGGGCCTCCCTTTCCTCCATCTGTGCAACCCACCTGTAGGGCAGGCTTAGCAATGATGCCCTCCCAGCCCCTGACATCCCTGGTCACTTCTTAATCCAGAAACTCTCCCTATTGACAATGCTGGTCAGAATCTGGCCCCATCATTCCTGTGCTCTGGGTGCCAAGAAGCTCAGAGCCAAGTGCATTTTGGTCCCAATGATCTCACCCCCGGGTCTCAGCAAAATGACTCCTCTCCTTTCTCTTGAATGTTCCCGACTCCTCTCTCAAAGGTTTAGTCCCACTGCCCTCTTTAATCTGTGTCTTCATTGCAAGCCACCTTGGATCTTTAGGCAAGTATTATAATAATGGTATTTTTCTTACTGCAACTTGAGTGAGAAAAAACGTATTTCCTTGACCTTACTTATAAGTGAGGTGGGTGAGCAAGATGGAGGGGTCACCACAGGATGTGGCCAGTCTGGTGGGAAGGACCCCAAGCGTAGTCTAAAGATCTAGGATCGATTCCTGGCTTGAGCACTGACTAGCTCTATAAAAGGAAGCAAACCGAACCTCAGTTTTATGATCTGTCAAATGGGATAATAATCTTGCTCTTCCCATTTCCAGAGGCTTTTGTGGGTCCTGATAAGATTTTTTTTAAAAAGCAGTAGCCAACACTTTTATAGTCCATAGTGTGCACGAGGCACTGTTCTCAACACGTTATATGTATTATTTCACTGAACTCTGACAGCAACCCTAAGAAATAGTTTCTATTATCATCCCATGAGGCTCAGAGAGATTGAGACTTGTCCCAGCTCACACAATGAGTATGTTTCCAACTCCAGGGGTCTGGCTCCAAATTACCTACTCTTATCCCCTGCACCGCCTGCCTCTTGCAGTGTCAATGAAAGTTCAAGAGGTGGTGGAAAGTTTTGTAGATGTTAAGGTACCACCCAAATTCAAAGGATGCTGCCTGTATTTTCCTTTATTCTGAGACAAATCTTACCCATCTCAAAAGTATAGAAGTCGGCCTCAAGGTCCCGTAGGTCTCTCCGTCTCTGATCAGCTCTCAGTTTTGCATGTCTTGTGGAATATGCAAAAAAAAGTTACACAAAAGTGTTCTTTATCCTACTTCTTAAATGATCATATCTGTTACCAGGGTAAAGTATACTCATGTTAGAAGTTGGAACTCTGTTTGTATTTTTGGCTGCATGATTTGATCATGAGACAAAAATCAAAAAATAACTTGGCATCAGCCAGAACATTCTAGATCTGTGTGAGGCCCATTCCCCAGCGACCTATCAAAAGTCTTGGCTCTCTCAGCCCATAAACGCGTGTGTTGCTACCAGAGAATGAGAGCTTATGCCATCTTGGCATCTTGCCGGGCCTCTTGAGGATACCAGCTCCTGCTGGCTTGGTCCCGGGGGCCAGTGCTGGCCTGCAAAGACCCTCTCCCCACGCAGGAGTGTGCAGGGGAAGGCAATTCCCCAGAAGGGCCCGTCTTAGCTTCTCAATGGGAATGCTCATTTTCCCAAAACTGGCCTTTTTAGCGAAGGGAATGAGGTCAAAGTCCCTCTGGGTTCATCCTTGGTATTTTCTAGAGCCCCAAGTCCTGCCAGGCTCCCTAGCCCCTAGTCCTCCCCACCACATCAGCTGAGGCCTCTTCAGCGCCACCTACAGGCGGCTCCCCGCGCACGTGCCCAGGCTGTTCACTCCTCCTACATCACATGCACACAGGACTGAGCATGTGGTCACATGGGGCTCCCAGTTCCAAGGCCCTGGGGCCGACCATCAGCCTGCCACTCAGGAAGTGGGCACCCAGGAGGCAGAGGTGTTGGAGCTAAGCAATAGCAGAGGCTCTCATGGAGGCGGTGGGAAGGGAGGCAGTGACCCAGACTGAGACCCAATGTTTGAATTTGCTCCACGCCCCCTGCTTCCCTGCATGCCTGACACCGGATCCTGCCACCAAGTCTCCCTCCAGTGGCATCCCACCTCTGCCTCTACCTCCCCCATGCCTCCAAGGAACGGGTCCCTACAGTATCTCCTCCTAAAGAGGATTCTCTCTAGTTTCCGGAGGAGTTCAGGCTACAGAGACCATTCAGCTTGCCGCAGGGGTAGCAGCCCAACTCAGGTGCGAAGCCAAGTCCCCGAGGTCCCTGTGGGCGAGGGCTGTGTGTAAAGAGTTTGGCAGGCCCTGAATTTCAAGAGAGAAGCCCTGCAGTAGGAGTGAGAGCTCAGGCCCCTTCTCTGCTGTGCACAGAAGGTGCAGGCCGCTGCTGGACCAGCCACTCCCTGGTGTCACTTCTCTGCCAACAGATGCTCAGCGGTGCCAGCGTCCTCCTCAGCTGACCACGCAGCCACAAAGGCAGGCTCCATTTGGCTCCTCTTCCCTGGGAGTCTTGCAGGGCTCTGAATTCCCAGGCCTTCTCCCCAAGCAGCCCCGCAGAATGAGCCATTCAAATCCCTTCCTGATTTTCCGCTGTCTGTATTGTTCCAGCCCAGATCGCGCTGTTTTACCCCCTTGCTCAAATGGTCCCACAGCCCCCACTGCCCGGAGGCCATAGTCCAAAGCCAGATGCAACTTCCGAAGCCCTCTGTGATCTGTGTTCAGCCTGCGCGCATAGCCTCCTCTCTCACGACGTCATCTGCTCCCCTTGGGCTGCTTGAGACGCCCTAGTGACAACCTCGACTTCTCTCTGAAGTGCTCTGGTCCAAACTGCCCTTCTCAGCCCAGGTGGGAAGCAGCCCACCCTTCTTTTATGCTTCTAAGAGACTCTACTCTGTAGTAAGGCCCTAGTCTACCCAGGTATGGACTAGGTACTTTATACATCACTTTTCCTTTGGCCAACTCCCCACGTCAGTCCTAAAACACAGGGACAGTTATCATACTTGTTTGACAGATGAGGAAACTGAGGCACAAAAGGGTTAGCTGCACACGCACAGCTACCACAGGGCCCAGCTGAGATCTATGCTCAGATCCGTCTGACTCCCACCCCCTTTCTCACCCCCGTCCACTTTCGCTCGCTGGAGCCCACCTGCAAGCCGCCCTCTGGGACCGCTGTTCCGCCTCCCTTTTCCCCTTCTCCCCACTGCGCTGCGTCAGAGTCCTTGAATGCCGGTGCTCCTGGTCTCTCTTTTTCCCTCACTCTTTCCCCCCTGGCACCCAGCCCAGGCTTTGCATGGTCTAGGCCAAAGCTGGGTGCCTTGGTAGGAGCTAGGAGTCTGCCTTGGCTGGTGTGGGGTGTCAGAGCCACGGGGTGAAAAGGGGAGTCCCGGCCTTCCTGAGTGAGGGCAGAAGTGCCTGCCTTGACGCCAGTGGTCCAGGCAGCACAGGGCTGTGATGGGCGGCCGTTTCTCACCTTCTGGGTGCCACATTGAAGGCGCTCGAGAAGTCCTGCTGCGTAAGGGAGCCACAGGAGTGGCTGTGCTCTCAGAGGTGCAAGAGGCTTCCTCGTGACCACCGTCTACCATCTCCATCTCCATCAGCTGTGCCCAAGGGAGGTAGAAAGAGCAGCCTTCTCCTTGGGACCCAGGGCTGGGGTACCAGGGAGTCTAAAGCCTCTCCCCCTCTTCTGCGCCTTCCCCTCAACTCTATACACACTTTGCCCTTCCTAGGTGATGAGTGAAGCTCCGCTAGCCACCCCGGGAGAGGCCACATGGATGGTAGTTAAAGGTCTGCAAAGCCTGAATCTGAGTAAAGCTATGCTCTCTGACCCTGGGGCTGGGCCCTGCATATCCGCTGCAGCTGGCGAGTCAGCCACCAGTGTGCACCAGGCTCGGGTGGCTTCCCAGTGCCCAGAAAGAGATGCTTGGCAAGGCTGGGCTGTGCCTTTGCTCAGCCTATAAAAATGGAGCTGTGTTTAGGGTCTGACCAAATCCTTGGCAAGAAAAACCAATGTCCCCTTGCAGGGGCTGGGGTGGCATGGGCTAGGGGTGGGGGTGGGCGGGGAATTCTGAGGGGTTTGTTCTGGGCTTGTACAAACTTTAGATCTGCAGTACCCACTAGCTACATATGCCTATTTTGATTTAAAGTTAAATATAATTAAAAATCCAGTTCCTCAGTTGCATGAGCCTAGATGCGTTGGCTGGTGCCTATCATATTGGGCAGCACAAATCTAGAATGTTTCCATTATCGCAGTACATGCCATTGGACAGCACCATCCTGGACTGTCAAGGCCAGGAGGAGTGAATGGGGCTGGCCTTCTACTCTAGATACACCCCCACGCCCTCCCCACCTGTCCCCTCCTCTCTCAGCACCATCTGTGAGTGTGTGAGTGACAGCACCCCACCCCACCCCCACCCACTCCAGGGCCCTGGTCTTCCTGCCCACCTCGCTTTGCCCTGGAGCTCACTTTCAGTGTTCCCTGTAGCTAGGAAGGAAAAAAATTTACTAGAAGATCATTTACACAAGCTAGGTGAACTCGTTAGAACCCCTTTTGGGGCTCGCTTCTGACGGTGATTATACAAAAGCTGCGTGGAGAGAGCTGCCTACAACTCTGAAAACTGCATAGGGAGCTATATTCAATATCTTGTAACAGCCTATAATGAAAAAGAATATGAAAAAGGAATATATATATATATATAACTGAATCACTATGTTGTACACCAGAAATGAACACTACAATGTAAACTGACTCTACATCAGTACTTGAGAGGCTGTCAAAGTGACTCCATTTGTCCAGCCCAAGGAACAGAGAGCCACAGCCATATATTTTTTTAGCCAAAAATGTTTCTTAAGCCTATTGTCTGTCAAGATGAACTCGAATCACTTGCGGGTATTTAGGAATTTGAGAGGAAATAAAGATGAGATTTGACCCTTGCAGCCTGACAGTTGAGAGCTGGTCTTCTTGATAAATGACAGGCACTGGAAATCAGGCTGTCTGCAGGGACTTGGGAGAGAGCAGGGGTACAGGAGAGAAGCGATGTTTCCGCTGAAAGCTGGTGATTCACAATGCACACGTTTCAGCCAGGTGGACCTCTCTGGATGCTGGGGCGAACGGCTGCCTGCACAGGGGCTGCTGGGAGGTCTCCAACGTGGGGAGGATGCTGAGCTGTCCAGCAGTTTCCATTTTATGGGGCCTCCCATTCTTCCAAGGCAGGGCAGCGGGGTTAGGAACAGGGGGTGGCATGGGAGAAGGGCTGGGAGGAACCAACTGCGTAAATGGGCAAAACAGGCTACTCAGAACTCACTTTCTCAATAGTCTTGGATGCTGCAAAATGAGATTCTTTTCACAGTTACAGCTTGGGACCAAGCATATCAGACCTGGCTTTGAATGAACAACAACCTTTTCTGTCTCCCCTGTTCCCTCCAGCCCTGCAGTAGCACAGATACACCCTTCACCCTCGACTCAGACTCACTTTCAAAACTGAGCTCAGTCTCACTGAGGGTTAGGGAGACACGCCATCTCTCTGAATTATTTCTTACAACAACGCGTGAATCTACCTTTACATGAAAATAAAAAGCTTCATTTTAAAAAAAGAGAGATGAATGGAAGTCGTTTCCTGGCTGAGGGACCTCAGGCCAAGCCCTTCCTTCTCTGGGCTTCAGTTTCATTCTTTGTAAAATGGAAGTGATGGAGTAGCCGGTATCTGTGGACCCTTCCAGGTTTGCCATGCTGGAACACCGGCCAGTGAGAACCCAGGAAGACCCTGGACGACGCGGGGTGGTCTGACCGCGGGCTGTGTGTCCACTTGACAGCAGGGAAGAAGAGGCCAGAAAAGTCAGCAGGACTGCCCGGGGTTACCCAGCCTGTTGGCGCAGGGGCTGAGTCTGGAAGTCAGGCCCCACTGCCCCAAGTCCAGGATCTCTGCTCTGGAGTGAAGTCCCGTCCAGCCAGCCCAGGTTGGGGGAAGTCATGTTACAGGTGTTTTTCTCCTGTGACTTAGCTCCTGCCTCATCCTTGGTGACACAAGGCAGCCCAGAAAGCTGGGAAGTGAGCAGGGCAGAAACGCTAAAAGGCGGGCACCAGGGCTGTCGCTTGGCCACCAGAAACCTGCCACACTGGGGGCTGGGGCTTCATCCCTGGTCCCACTGTGTGTGTGTGTGTGTTGCCAGAGGCCCCAGGGCAGCAAGCTCCCTTTCCTGTCTCTCCCGCAAAGACTGTTGAGTCTGGCGCCTCTTGTTCAGCTTGCAAGTGACGGCTGCTGGGGATTTATTTACCTGGGAAAAGACAGTCAAGCTGGCCAGGTCTATTGGAAGCGGCAGAGTGGGTGCATTTTAAGCCCTTCTGTTGAGGGAGGAAGAATAGAACAGCCTCATGTCCCCTCTTACAACCAAGTTTCTTTTAAAGCAGAAACCTCACTGTGTGGCTCTTGATTTTGCTGTGGAGCTGGAGCTGGCATTTGGCGAGGCTCTCTGAGACGGTCGTGGCCTGCCTCGTCTCTGTAGCACCTTTCAGAGCGGCTAGGAGATGCCTTTGTGAACAGACTTGAGTGCCAGGCTGCTCAGAAGGCCCCCGAGGGGAGCATCTTCCCTTCTACCCTGAGAGCAGATGGACGGGAAGCCCCTCGGTACCAGGAGCGCCGAGGCAGAAGGCAGGGGGCTGGGTGCTCACTCCTTGCCAGGGGAGCTTGCAGCCTTAGGGACCCGGGCAGGTGGGAAGAAGCAGGCTGCCCCTTCACCAAGGACCCTTTCCCCCTCCCAGAACAAATACCTAGTGACGATGTAACTTTCCCCCAAAAGCAGCAGACTTTGCAGAGGCTAGCATGATGTCATCCGCCCCTAGGGGGCCTCCACACATTCGGGCTATTTTTGTAATCGACAGTTAAAAAGCCCCTGCATTAGTCATGCCGTGGATAGAAATCTGTCTCATTTCACTCCTGAATCCTCGCCTATTAATGTGACAAATGAACGGTGGCCCTGGAGAGACCTCCCAAGCTGGGCTTCTGTGGTGGTCGGGGCTCAGCACTCCCTCAGCCCATGGTTCCCTCCCTCGCTCCCTCGCTCATCCATTTCACCACCATTTCCTGTCCCTCAGTCCCTGCCAGGAACTGGAGAAGAGGCTTGGGCTCTGTCCTCAGGGAGCCCCCCACCCATGGGAGGCAGGCCTTATAATAACCTTAGTCTAGCGTGCTGAGTGTTGGGCTGGAACAGGGGTCCGTAAGCAGGGCTAGCTCACCCAACCTGAGGAAGGTGACATTGGAGGGTGCCCCAAGGGAGTGACATGTTGCCAGATGGGAAGGTCATGTGTGCCCATTTGGGAAGGATGGGGTGGGGGATTGTGATGTGACTGGGACAATGGAAAATGGTCAGGTGGGTGGGCTTGGAACCGAGGCTTGGTGGGGTGACAGGGCAGGGCCGGCTCGGACAGGGCCTTGTCAGCCGCACTGGGGACCTGACCTCTGGCCCTCCTCTGGGCGCTCAGTCCATGTCATCTCTAGAATGACATAAATGGCAACACTGAAGGAATGGGTGGGGGAGGCCTGCCTTAAGCCTGTGCTTTCTGAACACTGGTGTAACCCCTGGTATCCAGGCGCTGTGCCGACAAGGCTGGAGCTGCCTGGGAGGCTGCCGAACACCTTCAGGTCCATGGGGCTCTTTCCAGATCGGGAGACGCGAGTCTAGATGGAGGCAGTCTGTTCCTAGTTTAAGGGCCCCAAATCCACAATGGGGCTTTTAAAAGCAAAGAGTCTCGGTTAAGGAGCAAATATCCCTCCAGGTCCTGGGAGCTGCGTGATAAACTGCTTCTGTGAAGAAAGAAAAGGACAACAAGAGTCTGTTGATTATGGATGTTCAAAGAAACCTACAGGGTCATCTCTTGCCAAGACGCAGCTTGCAAGGGACAAGTGGCTGGAAGCAAGGGCTATGCCACCACACTACAGGGATGGCTGACTAGCCCTACCCGAGGCCGGCCCAAGTAGAGAGCAGGCCAGACTGCTCCCAGCAGGGCCCCCCAAGAAGGAATGCCCCCTGAGCACCCCTCTCTCTTCACCTCAGCTCTGTCTGACATCAACTATTTCAGATAACCCAGTCCTGGCAAGGATCTCATACAGTACCATGTCCTTTCTTCCCTGCTAATTTGGTTTTTTTTGAGGGGCTCACCCATGAAGAAAGTGCATCTCCAGGCCTTTCTCTGTAATGTTTCTGAAGGTAGTGTGTCACCTAATAGCAATGGCAGGCACTAGCCACAACTGGTACTGTTTGTTCATGGGGCACCTACAAAGATTTCAGCCACAGTCCTGACACTATCCCTAAGGACCGTGATTTTAGAGTTTTTAAAAGAATTTAAAATCAAATAAGTAAATATATATTAATTGAAGTATAGTTGAGTTACAATGTCAGTTTCTGGTGTGCAGCATAGTGATTCAGTTATACAGATATATATATAATTCCTTTTCTTATTCTTTTTATTACAGGTTATTACAAGCCATTGAATATAGTTCCCTGTGCTGTACAGTAGGACCTTGTTGTTTATCTATTCTGTACATAGAAGTTTGTATCTTCTAATCCTAAACTCCCGTTTTATCCCTCCCCTCTTCCCATTTGGTAAATTTATTTTCTATGTCTGTGAGTCTGTTTCTGTTTTGTAAATAAATTCATTTGTCTCATTTTTTTTTAGATTCCACATATAAGTGATATTATGTGATATCTGTTTTTCTCTGTCTGACTTACTTCACTTAATATGATGATCTCTAGGCCCATCCATGTTGCTGCAAGAGGTATTATTTCACTATTTTATGGCTGAGTGGTATTCCATCGTCTGTATATACCGCAATTTCTATATCCAGTCATCTGTTGGTAGATATTTAGGTTGCTTCCATGTCTTGGCTATTGTAAGTAGTGCCTCTGTGAACATTGGGACACATGTATCTTTTCAAATTGGAGTTTTCTCCGGATCAAATAAGTAAACATATTCAAATCGGACAAAGTTTTAGAGAAGTTGCAAAAGTAATGCAGAGAGTTCACATATGCCCTTTGCCCAGCTGCCCCAGTGTTAACATCTTAGCTCATCCTGGTACAATTATCAAAAGCAAATAATAAAGGTTGGTACGATATTATTAACTGAACTACATACCTGAAAATTGTGATTTTATCTTGCCATTTTACAGATGAAGAAACAGAGGCTCAGAGAAGTGAAGTGACTTTACCCAAGGCCCCACTCCCAGGAAGTGGAGGAGTTGGGATTTGAACTCAGGGTTGCCTGCCCGCCCTGTCCACTATAGCACATTGCTTCATTGGTGACCATTGGTGGGTTTGTGTCTGGTTGGTGTTTGAATACCATTGGCCACTGTATCGTTTCCTTTTGCTCCTGTAGCAAATTACCACGTAGTCAGTGCTTTAAAATAACATTTATTACCTTATAGTTTCTGAGGTCAGAAGTCCAAAATGAGTTGCTTGTGCTCGAGGCCCAAGGGGAGCAGCGATCCCTCCCCCTTTCCCAGCTTCTAGAGACCGCTGCATTCACTGGCTTGTGCCCCTTCCTCCGTCTTCCAAGCCAGCAAGGCATCACTGTGACATCTGCTTCCACCACCACATCTGCTTCTCTGACACCTCTGCCTCCCTCTTTCATCTTTTGAGGATCCTTGTGATTACACTGAGCCCACCCAGATCATCCAAGATCACTTTCCATCTTTTAAAATTCTTAACTTATTCACATCTGCAAATGACCTTTGCCAGGTACAGATTCTAGGGATTAGGACGGGGACATCTTTGGGGGGAGAGGGTCATTATTCAGCCCACCTGAGCCATACATAAACTCAAAGTCAAGTAGGAGGATGTCAGAGGAACAAGGCCTCTCATACTTTATCTGGGCTGGCCAGTGAGGCACATTGGAACCCTTGGTAGCACAGTCTGGTAAGAGAAGAAATTTATCTCGAGGCTACTAATGACATAAGTCCTTTGTGAAGAGAAACTGGAGCCACAATATGGTTGTTAACTGGAAGTGAGAAAGCCAGCAAGAAAGAGGATCTCCACTGTGGCAGATGGTACCCCCAGGTGGGGAGGACAGTGGGAACCACAGCTGGAGAGGTGGTACATGTAGATGAGTGGAACTCCAAGGGTGGCCACTCCTGTAGTTTAGCAAATCCACCAGGCCATCAGCTCGCCCATGTTGTCATCAGCACGTCCCTAATGGGGCAAGGGTTCCAGACCAATCTGACAACTGCAAGGCCCTGGTGTCCAAGCCTCCACTATGCCTAGGAACCCCAAGGGTGCCCCAGGCTTATGGAGCCCTTTGGAGCCTGTTCTGGTCCTTAACTGCATGTTCTACAGTAGGCCTAGACTGCCTTCCCTGAGGGCCTGAGAAGGGGCCTGCCACCCCCAACTCTAGACCGGATCAGCTAGAGCCACCACGTCCACAGGGAGCCCTGGGACAAGAGGACTTGCAGAAATCCGTGGAAACCCAGCCTCAGTAGGCCCATTTGTAAGATAGGGGTTGGGGGGATGGTTGGGTGTGATGGTTTCTGATACTTTGATGGTCCATGACTAGAGCCATGTTTCCAAGGGTCTGCCCTTACCTGGGGGTGCCTTTTGCTGGGTCAGGTAAGTAGCCATCCAGCTGCCGAGCCCAAGGCCCCAGGGCCCAGTCCTCGAAGTCACTGCTGGCAGAGGAGCCAGGCTTCCCGTCTCCTGCTCCGCTCCTCCCGTGTGTTCTCTTTTCACCACCGCGCAGCTCACACTACATGAGAATGATCTCCTCAATTTAGAAGGAGAGTGAGAACCCTGCATCCAAATGCCTGAGCAGTCTATTTTTATGCCTGAGGATTTCTGCGGAAAGTCACAGGGGAGCTCTGTGGTCCTCATAACCCCCAAAGGAAGGATGGGTGGGTGGTTGGAAAGATCCAGAGTTCTGTGCGGGATTAGGCATTCAGCTTACATGTGTGCGTGTGTGTATACATGTGTGTATGTGTGTGTACATGTGTATGTGTGTGTAAGTTTGTGTCTGCATGTGTGCGTGTCCCCATCCCCAGACGGGGCGCAGGATCGCCGCACCTGTAGGACGCAGGTGTAAGGCCACGCGGCGTGTGTGGAGTGACGTCAAGATGAGGTTTTCATGTGGGAATTAGATGCTGGCTTGGAGGACAGCCCTCTTTAGCCTTGGACGAAGGGACTCCTGCTCAGGGTGGGAAACGCAGCAGGTGCTGTGGTGTGCAGACACTTGGCAAGTTGCTTCTGTCCTCAGAGCCTCAGGTTCCCGAGCTGCAAGATCCAAGACGCAGAGTAATGTCTGCGGCCCCACAGCCAGGCTGATCTGGGAATCCAGACTGAGGGCTTGCTCCTTAGTTATCTGTCCCCTGCCCTCTGGCTGCATGCCCCCCCCAGGGAAGTGACCAAATGAGGCCACAAACAACTCGTTTCCAGAAATACCTGGCCAGGCCCCGGGCCTCCTCTGGGGGAGAGTCCTAACCTGTGGCCTGGGGAGCTAAAAGCAAAGCGGGAGCCTGGGCCAGAGGCTTGGCTTCCCACCCCTGCTCAGTTTAGCCCAGAGCAGGTATCTTCCAAACAGAGGTCCTTGTAGCTTGGCCTGCCTCTCCTTCTCCAGTAAGGAGGGCCTGGTACCGCCCTCTGGGGGCCTATTGTGTGTCCTGCCCAGAGGTCGCGGAAGAGGGGAGCCCCCGAGGTGCCGGTCCTGGGAATACCTGCATTTTCACTAAAGGAGGCAGAAGCGATGCTCTGTGGGCTGCCTGCGTGCAGAATGAACCTACAGGGGGGAAGAAAAGCTGTCTTTTCCACCAGAAGGTTCAGCTAGACATTTAGTGCTGATGACTCACTTTCTCAAACACGGAGTTTCTTTAGTCCTTTCCAAGTGAAAGCGTCACTCCTTTCTAATGCCTTGATGGCCTCCGGGCTCTGGGAGGAGGGAGCAGCCCCTCAGGACCCAGCGTGTGGGGCTCACCCAGGGCCGAGCGGGCGGCACGCAGTCAGCAGGCACACATTCTCCCTTTCAGCTTCCCAGGATCAAGAGGGACAAAGGCCCAGAGACAGAAACCTCCCGGCTGGGAAGGCTTGCCCATTAGCCAAGCTGACGTTCCCCAGGAAGCACCCAGGGCTTGGTGAGGCATTTCTGGAAGTGGCGTCGTATGTGACCTCAGTTGGCCACTCTGCCTGGAGGGCATTAACCCCTCTCTGAACTCTAGGTGACAAGTGGGTAGTCTTTTGGAATCATCCCCAAGATGCTGCCACAGCACTCCCCATCGGCCTGTGTCTCCTGTGAGCCAGGACGGTAACCTCTGTCTGTCACCTACGATGTGACGTGGCAGGCCCCTTCCCCCACGTTGCTTCAGTTAATCCTCCCAGAAGACAATCATCTCCGTCCTACGGGCAAGAAACTGAGGCAGTTGTTCAGAGGCAGAGCCAGGGTTCAAGTCCCAATCTGTGGGGCTTCCCACATAGGAAGTCTGCTCCCACCACCTCTTGGCTAGCCTGGGGGGCTGTCCCAAAGGCCTGGGTAGCCTATTCCTATTCCTTGTTCTGATTTTCCCACACTTGCTGGGGTCTTGGTCTTCACAGAGAGCATCCCTCTGGGCTCCCCACACTTGGGATGGGGTGGGGGCTGGGCAGCATCTGAATAGTGAGAGTTTGCAGCTCTGCTGAGCCTCCAGTGCTGAGGGGCAGGGGTTGGGAGCTTGGCTAGTCTTTGGCAGTAGGAGCTGGGAGAATGGGATGGGCCAGGGGTGTGGTGGCAAAGGGACGGGAGGAGGCAGGAGAGATCAGGGTCGGACAGGGTGGAGGAGGGAGCCAGCCCCTAGGAATGGAAATTGGGAGGGAGAAGATGGGGCTCAGATGAGATAATTTAAGGAAGCAGAATCTACGGTGCTCAGAAAGAATTGGCTGTGTAAGCAAAGTAAATGGGAAATATCTGAGATGACTCATGGGTTTCTGACTCAGGCCATGGGGTGGCTGGTGGCAGCATTTTATAAGGGAACCTGGGAAGAGCAGTATTGAGAGTTGAGGGTGGAGATGATGAGTTCAATTTTGGAAATTTTGTAGAGTTCAAGGTGCCAGTAAAAGGTGCCCCTTGGGCAGTTGGGTATCCAGGACTGGGGCTCTGGGCAGAGGGGGCTAGGCAGGAGATGTGGATTTGGAGGTCATTGGTGTCTAGACTTGTGCTGTCCGAGACGATGGCTACTAGCCACATAGGACTTTTTAAACTATTTATTTAAATGTAAACTCATTTTAATTGTAAAACAGAGTATAGAGTTTCCGTTTGGAATGAAGAAAACGTTTGGGGACTGGATAGTGGTGATGGTTGCACAAAACTGTGAAAGTAATTAATGGCATTGAAATGTACACAGACAATGAGTAAAATAGCAAAATTTAGATTGGAAATATTTTACTATAACTTGAAAATAGAACAGAAAGAAGATTAATTGTGATTTAAAATTCAGGTCTGCGCTCACAGGGGCCGTACACCCAGGAGCTCAAGCACGCGTGTGACTTACGGCTACTATATTGGACAGTGCAGCTGGGGATCACTCCTGTCATCACACAAAGTTCAGTTTGATTGGACAGCACCGCTGTAGACAGCAAGTGGAACCCTGGGGTTTGCTGGGATTGCTGGGAGCGTGGAAGGAGAGGAAAAGGGAGGAGGGTGGGGCAGCCCTGTGAGGAGCCTGACCTTTGAGGGCAGCAGGACAGTGGAGGAGGGGACTGCGACAGGGACCTGGGGGACCAGTGTTGATGGAGAGCTCTACAAAATGCTCAGGGAGCCCCAGAGACAGCGACAAACCACATTCCAGGAAATATGCATGGCTTACTGTTTCCTCAGATAGTCCATGCTTTCCTACCCTCAGGCCTTTCTTCATGAAATGCCTTCTGCTGGGAACACCCTTACTGCCACCCAGCCCTGCCCGCTGTCCAAGCGCTGCCCAGGGTCTGTGGCCCCACGCAGCTCTGAATCCAGACTCTCCAAACCAGAGAGAAACAGAACCAGGCACTGGTGGGTTCTCTGATTTATTAGGAAGACTTTTTACATATTAAGACCTGCAGAAGGATTTGCACAAGGGAATCAGTTGACCTTGGTCTATGGTGTGGGACTCTGTCCAAATCCCGGGACACCAGGCTTCTGGAACCCAGCAGAGAGGACATGCCCAGTGGCCTTGGGGACAAGCATGAGGCTGAGAGAGAGAGACAGAGAAGGGGAGGGGATGACATGGTGCTGGGGGAGAGTCCTGCAGGCAGTGGTAGGGAAGCAAATGCGGAGTGGGCGGGCTGGATCCAGCCCTGGGAAGGCTGCACCCACTGGCATCACCCTTCCAGCTGTCTCCAGCGGTGGATAGGAGGGGCCGGGGCTGGAGGACGGCCCAGCTGCACTGTATAAGTGCATTCCCCACCGGTGCCTGGAGCTCAGCTCTGGTGAGGCTTGTTCAGCAGCACGGATCCAGGTTGTGCTTCTCAGCAGCGCCACGGTGGGCATGGAGGCAGGCTGGTCCTACTCGTGGCCCTCTGCTCCATCACGATGCAGCCTGCACTACCGAGTAGAGGCCTTGATGAGCCTGCATTCAGCTCCTTGCCGAGCCGGGCTCGGTGTGGACCTGGGCTCAGCCTCCTGCTGCTGCCCTTGTTCGGGTGGAACCAGCCAGTGGCCGCTTGCAGCACCCCGCTCTGCTCTGCCAACCCAGGCTGTCCTTCCTGGAGGGCTGCTCTCCCGGGGTCAGGGGGACACCGCCAGCCACCCTTTGCAGCTCCCCTCGTTAGAGCTGCAGTTCCTCGAGGAACTCCACTCGACATAGACCCAGGCCGAGTCTCCTCAAAGATGCCCAGCTGAGTTCAGTGCATCTAGCTTTCCCTCGCAGTAGATGGTTCTGAGTTTATCCAAGTGCTGGCTGTAGAGACAGGCAACGCTGGCAGGTAGAGCCTGGGTTTGTTGATGACAGCTGCAAAGGCTTGCTCCCTGCTGATCCAGCTTGGAGCCACACGCTGCGTGGGCATAGGTTGCAGATCCTCCAGCAGCCCTGGCTCAGCCACATACTGGCTGTAATTAGGTGCAGATCCAAGTGGCAGTGCCCGGTGGGGCCAAGCACCCTGTCGATGTAGGCTGCATCTCCACAGGAGAGCCTGGTGCGTTTAGGCAGGTGAGGGCTTGGCTGTGCAGTACAGGCTGCAGTTCCTTGAGAGGCCTCGTTTTCTGTGGAAGTTGCGTCTACCTCTGTGTAGACACGGCCTGGTTCTCTTTGGATGCCACCTCATTCTCAACAGCCATAGCATCGTTCTCTGCAGACATGACCTGATGCAGAATGGATATGGATGCAAATTCATCCAGGTAGTCTCATCCAGGCAGGTGCAGCCTCCTCTGGGGATGCACCGCTGTGTCCCGGGCAGCCGTAGTCTGTTTTGCACAGACCCAGCCTGTGTCTCCACCAGAGCTTGGGCTTAGGGAGACACAGTTTCTGTCCACTTGCAGAGTAGCTGTCCGCACAGCCGACATATTCTTGTGGAGTCTTGTCCTATACAGATGTAGCTTGAGTTCCTTGTAGACACAGTTCATGCCTGAGGATAGAGCCCACCTCCTTTGTGGCTGTGACCTGCCTCAGCCTGCCTTGAATCGTCTTGCACGTGCGTCATCTGCATGTCTCCGCTGAGCATCCTTGCACGCACACGCCTATGTCTCCTTCTGAGGCTCTGCTGAGTGCTAACTCAGCCAGCGCCACCATGCAGAGCTGGACACCATGGAGAGCCCTGAGGGTTCCTGAAGAGCTGCAGTCACAGGTAACACAACCTCCATGCATGCCTCGTTCCCAGATGGATCAGTCATCAGTTCTCTGCAGGGCTGTGGTCCACGCAGTGGCCGTCTGTGTTGCCTGGGAGAGCCACATCCCCGGTGTTGGCTCTGCCTGTGTCTCTGGGGCAAGTGCTGATCTCCATTTGTTCTATCTGTCTCTTCTGGCAAATCTGGGCTCAGTATACATACAGCCTGCCTCTTCCTGCTGAGCTGGGTTCCATGTAGACACAGCTTGCATCTCTTACAGAGCCTTGTCCTTTGGGGATGCAGCCCTCATTTCCTTGGGGAGTCTCCTTCTGCATGGATACCAGCTGCATCCACTTAGAGGGCCCAGCTCCACGCAGATGCAGCCTGTGTCCCCTGGCAGAGCCTTGTATCATGTAGATCCAGCCCTCATCCCCGCAAGGAGGTTCAATCTGTGTAGACGCAGCCTTGTAGAGTGGGGCTACCTGCGGATCTAGGCGGCTTCCAGCCGATGGCGTTGCCTGCTGCCCCAGGTCGCTCAGGCAGCCTGGTCCCTACAGCTCAGGCTCCACCCCGTCAGGCAACTCTCTTTGCTTCAACATCTGCTCAGGCAGCTGTGGGCTCAGCCCAGTGCTTGGGGCAGCCCAAGTCCCTGCTTGGGGCCTCTGCCCCCTTGGGACCCAGGCTGGTGGCAGTACAGCCTGCTTGCCTACCTCTGCTCCACTCTGTGTGACTAGGCAGGAGACGCTGGGATCCGCAGATCCTCAAAGGTTTGCCAAGTGTGCCAGGG
This sequence comes from Vicugna pacos, assembly GCF_048564905.1. Lineage (NCBI taxonomy): Eukaryota > Metazoa > Chordata > Mammalia > Artiodactyla > Camelidae > Vicugna > Vicugna pacos. The sequence continues at coordinate 104,975,635 of NC_133023.1, forward strand.
CCAAGTGGGCAGCGGACGGGGGCAGGAAGCACTGAGAGAAGCGGCAGGTGAGGGAGTGGGGGAAGGCCAGGTGGAGACAGAGGAGACAGAGCCCTAGGAGCCCTGGGAGCAGAACAGGCCACTGAGAGGAGGAGCTGGCTGGTGTTGCCTGAAGAAAAACGCACAACATGAGAGTTGTGAGTTCAGTTTTATTTGTGACAAAATGAGGACTATAGCCCGGCAGCCAGCCTCTCAGAGAGGTCTGAGGAACTCCAAAGAGGAAGGGGGGAAGGTCAGTGTCATATGCGGTCTTAGTGAAGGGGGTGCGTGCAGCCAAGCGCACATTTTGTCAGAGGCTTGCTGCCGGTCACATGAAGGCTGCTGCTGGTCACTAGGAGCAGGTGTCTCTGTTAATGACTTTAGTGCTTTTCTAGATATGAGAAGATGCAAGAATTTAGGCTCATAAAATCTTCTCCTAAAAATATCTATCCGAACGCCTGCTCTGCCAGTTTTTCCCAGAGCACAGAGCACCTCATTCCTGATCTCAGCTCTGAACTCCTTTCAGGGTGTGTTGAAGGTCAGTGACTGCAGTGGCTCATGACTTCATCCTTGTAGAGGCAGGTGGCGAGTGACAATTTTTAGTTGGCACCAGCCAGCCAGGGGAGCCAGAGTACATCATGCCTTGTCTGAAGAGGGTGTGATTCTGCAATGAGAAAGGAGGTGTGAAATCCTCTGTGACTCCCTGATGGGCTCCAGCCCTGGTCAGAAGGCAGCCTGGAGAGTTCCATGTATGACTCAGATGTCCCAGCCTAACTACTTCCAGAATGGATTTAAGGCAACCCTGGACAGTTGTTCCTGAAGAGTAGATCCCATCTAAAAAGCAGCCCTGTGCAAGTCAGCTGGAGGCAGAACCCCGCAGAGAGCAGGGCAGGCAGTAGCCACACAATGGAGTCTTCAGGGTTTGCAGCTGGAAGGGGCCTTAGAGGAAGTGAAGCCTGGCATGGCCAAAATGGGAGTCAAGGCAGAGCCCGGAACCCAGGTCCCATTCAACCACCCAGGCTCTGAGTCATCTTGGCTTGGTCCCTCAACCTCTCTGAGCCTGTTTCTTCATCTGCAATCACAGGTTCCATGATGACCATCAGTTTCTAGGATTGCTGAAGCTCTTTGATTCACCTTCTTGCTCTGCAGTTGGGCAGCTGAGCTCCAGGGAGGGGCAGGCCCAGACTTGCCCGGGGGTTAGAGTGAGGGGGTGGCACCAAGGCAGGGACCCAAATGCCCTGACTCTAAGACTGGGTCCTTTTCTTAATTCTTTCCTAACACAGTCAGGGGTGAGGGGCTAGAAGATATTTTATAGCATGTACCAGTACTCCATGCCTTTCTATGGCTGGATGTTATTGCAGTGTATGGATATACCACATTTTATTTATCCATCTATCAGTTCATAAATATCTGGGTTGTTTCCATCTTTTGCTTATGATGAATAATAGTGCTATGAATATTCACATACAAGTTTTTGTGTGAGCATATATTTTCATTTCTCTTGGGCATATGCCTAGGAGTGGAATTGCTAGGTCATCTGGTAACATTTAACCTTTTGAGAAACTGTCAGACTGTTTTCCAAAGGGGCTTCACCATTGCACATTCCCACCAGCAATGTATGAGGGTTCTGATTTCTCCATCTCCTTGCCAATGATTGTTATTGTCCATCATTTTGATTGGAGCCATTGTAGTGGGTGTAAAGTGTTATCTCAGTGTGGTTTTGATTTGCATTTCCCTGGTAGTTAATGATGTTGAGCACCTTTCATGTGCTTATTGGTCATTAGTATATCCTCTTTGAAGAAATAATTATTCAAATCTTTTGTCCTTTTAAAAATTGTGTTATTTGTCTTTTTATTGGTGAGTTGTATGAGTTCTTTATGTACACTAGTTTGTCTCTTACAGGTGTATGATTTACAAATGTCTTCTCATGGTCTTTTCACCCTTAACACTATCTTCTGAAAAGTAGAGATTTAAAAATTTAGATGAAGTCCATTTATCAACTTTTTCCTTTATAGATTATGCTTTTGGTGGCTAAGAAATCTTTACCTAACCAAGGTTGCAAAGGTTTACTCCAATTTTTCCTTCTGAATGTTTTACAGTTTTATGTTTTATATTTAGGTTTATGATACGTTTTGAGTTAATTTTTATATATATCATGCGGTACAGATGAAAATTCTTCTTTTGGCACATGGATAACCAATAATTCCAGCATAATTTATTGAAAAAACTGTCATTTCCCCACTGAATTGCATTTACACCTTTGTCAAAAATCAGTTTTCCATATATGTGTGGGTCTATTTCTAAACTCTATTCTATTCCATTGATCTATTTATCTATCTTGGCACCAAAACCACTCTCTTATTATACCTTTATAATAAGTGTTATAATCAAGTAGTGCAAGGTTTTCACCACTATTCTTTTTTCCAGGTTGATTTAGCTATGCTAGGTCCTTTGCTTTTCATATGAATTTTAGAATCAATTTGTTAATTTCTATGTCAAAACTTCATGGAATTTTGATTGATATTGAACTGAATCTATAGGTTAACTTGGGGAGAATTGGCATTTTAATAATATGAAATCTTCTGCTCCCCATGAACATGGTATACCTCTCTGTTTATTTAGGTATTTTTATTTTCTTTTAGTAGTGTCTCATGGTTTTTACTTGTAGTTTTCTCACATATTTTCATAGGTTTATCCCTAAGTATTTCATATCTTTTATACCATTTTAAAAGTAATTTTTAATTTCAATTTCGGATTGTTCATTGGTAGTAAATAGGAATAAAACTGCTTTTGTATATTCGTTTGTTTCCTGTAACCTTGCTAAACTCACTTATCAGTTTTATTAGCTTTTGGTAGATTCCATCGGATTTTCTACATAGACAATTTATTGGTTGTGAATAGACAGTCATATTGGTTGGGAATGTAGCCAGTTTTACTTCTTCCTGTTCAATCTCTGTTACCTTCTCTCTCTCCTTCTCTCCTTCTTTCCCTCTCCTTTTTCCTTCCTTGCTTTCTTTTCTTCCTTTCTTTTATGATTGCCCTAGCTAGAACCTCCAGTACAATATTGGGTGGAAGTGGTGAGAGTGGACATCCTTGCAGTGTGCCCAATTTTAGGGAGGAAGTTTCTTTCTTTTTTTTTGCCATTAAGTTTTATGTTAGCTGTAGACTTTTTGTAGCTGACTCATCAGGTTGAAAAAGTTCCATTCTAATCAAAGTCTGAGAATTGTACTTAGTATATCAGTTTTTGTCAAACACTTTTTTGACATCCATTGTGATGGTAATGTGATTTTCCTTTTTTAAGTATGGTAAATTAAACTGATTGATTTTCAGACATTAGACCAACCTTGAATTCTTGAGATAAATTCTACTTGGTCATGAGGTATTATCTATTTTATGTATTGTTGGATTTGATTTGGTAAAATTCTGTTCAGAATTTCTGCATTAACATTTATGAAACATATTGGTCTGTAATTTTCTTTTCTTATGATGTTATGTTCTGGCTTTGCTATCAGGATAATGTTGGCTTAATAGAACGACTTGGAAAGCATTCCCTCCTCTTTCATTTTCCAGGAGAGTTTTGGTTTGTTTTTTTTTTTTTGTAGAGTTATTTTTAATTAATCCTTAAATGTTTGATCGAATTCACTGGTGAAGCCATCTGGTCCTGGTGTTTTCTGTGTGGGAAAGTTTCTAACTAAAAAATCAGTTTCTTTAGTAGATACAGAGCTATTCAGGTTATCTATTTCTTCAGGAATTAGCTTTGGTGGTTTGTGTCTTTTAGGAAATGAGTCCACTTCATCTGTCACCAAATGTATCATCATAAAATTGTTTATGATATTCTTATCCTTTTAATACCTATAGAATCTTTAGTGATGTCACCTCTCAGTTTCCAGTATTAGTAACTTGTTTCTTATCTCTTTTTTTCCTGATCAGCATGGCTAGAGGTTTATCAATCTTATTTATCTTTTGGTTGCAGTGACTTTTTTCTATTGTCTTTATTTTCTATTCCATTGATTTCTTCTCTGGTCTTTATTATTTCCTTTATTCCATTTACTTTGAGTTTAATTTGCTTCTTTTTTTCTCATTACTTAAGGTAGAAGCTGAGGTCATTGATTTGAGATGTTTCTCCTTTTCTAGTATAGGCATTTAGTCCTATAAAAATTTCCCTGAGTACTACTTTAGTAGCACATCCACCAAATTTTTATATGTTGTGTCTTCATTTCCATTCAATTCAGAATACTTTCTAATTTCCTTTTTTCCTGCTTCAAGTGTGGATTATTTAGAATTCTGTTATTTAGTTTCCAAATAATTGGGAATTTTCCAGAGATCTTTCTACTATGGATTTTTAATATAACTCCATTGTTGTCAGAGAACATATCTGGTATGATTTGAATCCCTTTAATTCTATTGAAACTTATTTTAGGGCCCAAAATACCATTTATCTTGGCAAATGTTCTGTGTAGACTTAAAAACGAATGTGCATCCTTCCCTGATAGAGTAGAATATTCTATAAATGTCAAATAGATCAATTTTGTTTATAGTGTTGTTCAGATCTTCTAGATCTTTAATGATTTTCTATATACTTGTTCTATCTATTATTGAGAGAAGGGTATTGAAATCTCCAATTTTAATTATGTGTTTGTCTGTTAATCCTTGTGTTGTGCCAGTTTTTCCTTCATATAATGTGAAGCTCTCTTATTAGGGTTATAAAGTAATATATTCTTGACAAATTGACACCTTTATCATTATGGAATGGCCTTCTTTATTCCTGGTAACATTCTTTATTCTGAAATCTACTTTGATATTAAATAGCCACTCCAGAGTTCTTTTGATTAGGGTTGGCATCATGTTTTTCATCCTTTTACTTTTAATCTGTTTGTGCCATTAGATTTGAAATGCATTTCTTGTAGGGAGTAAACAGTAGAGTTTTTTTTTTTAAACCCTATCTGATGATCTCTGCCTTTTTACTGTGGTGTTTAGACTATTTATATTTAATACGATTATTGATATTATTAGATTTAAGTCTATTAACTTGCTATTTGCCTTTTATTTGTCTCATATATTATGCATGTACCCTTTCCTCTTTCTTTAATCTTCTTTGGGATTATTGAATATTTCCTAGATTCCATTTTATTTCTTTTGTTGATTTCTTGGCTGTCACTCCTTGTTTTGTTATTTTAGTGGTTGATTTAGGATTTACAGTGTACATCATTAACTTATCAAATCTTCCTTTAAGTAATATTATTACTTAATAATATTAGGTAATATTATATTATTTCATATATAATCTAAGAACATCATTGCAGTATACTTCCATGTATCCCCTCCTGTCATGTGTACTATTATCACATAATTTAATTATGTTCTAAACCTTAGAACTCAATTGTTATTATTTTTGTTTAAATTGGCTATTATCTTTTAAAGAAATCTAAATAATGAGGAAAATCTTATATATTTACCAATGTAGTTACCATTTCCATTGGTCTCCTTTCTTTTGTGTAGATCTGTATTTCCATCTGATATAATTTTCTTCTGTCTAAATGACTTCCATTAAAATTTCTTGTAGTGCAAGTCTGCTGCTAATGAATTGTTTTAGCTTTGATGTGTCTGAAAAAGTATTCATTTCACCTTCATTTTTGAAAGATAGTGTCACTGAGTATAGAATATGAGGTCAAAAGGTGTTTTGTTTGATTTTTGATCTAGCACTTTGAAGATGTTGATTCACCATATTCTTATTTGCATTGTTTCTGACAAGCAATCTGCTTTGATCCTTGTCTTTATTTCTCAGTACGTATCTTTTCCCTCTAGTTGTCTTAAAGATTTTCTTAATTACCACTACTTTTAAGCAATTTGATTATAACATACCTTGGTATATAGTTCCTTCATGTTTCTTGTGCTTGGGGTTCATTGAAATTCTTGAATCTATGGATTTATAATATTCATCAAATATGGAAAAGTTTTATCCACTACTTCTTTTTTTTAATCCATTACTTCTTTAAATGTATTTTCTGCCCTTTACTGTTCCTCAGGGACTCTAATTACACTTATATTAACTGTTTGAAGACGTCCCACAGTTCAGTAATATTTTGTTCTTTTTTATATACTCTTTTCTCTCTGAGTTACATTTGGATGGTTTCTATTACTATGTCTTCAAATTCTCTAATCTCTTATGCTACAATGTCTAATCTTCCATTATTCCCATCTAGTGTATTTTTCATCTCAGATATTATAGTTTTCATCACTAGAAGCAATTAATTTAGGTCTTTTTTATGTCTCACATGTCTCAACTCTTAAACATATGGATTACAGTTATAACAACTGTTCTAGTGTATTTAAGTGTATTAATTCTAACACCTGTTTCAATTCTGGATTAGTTTCAATTGATATCTTTATGTCCTCATTATGGGTCATAGTTTTCTGGTTTTTTGCATGCTTGGTAATTTTCTACTGGATGCCAAACATTGTGAATTTTACTTTATTAGATGTTAGATATTTTTATATTCTTATAAATATTCTTAAATTTTCTTATGGGACATAGTTAAATTACTTGAAAAGAGTTTGAACACTTCAGGTTTGCTTTCATGATTTTTTAGGGAAAACTGGAGCAGTTATCACCTTAGGGCTAATTATACCCCCAATACTGAGATAAGAACCACTTGTATGTTGTACCCAATGCCCTATGAATCTGAGATTTTTCAGACTGGCAGGTGGAAACAGGCACAATCCCCAGAGTAGTGTAAGTGCCAGGCACTGTTTCTTTTCTTTTTTTTTTTTAACATTTTTATTGATTTATAATCATTTTACACTGTTGTGTCAAATTCCAATGTAGAGCACAATTTTTCAGTTATACATGAATGTGTATATATTCATTGTCACATTCCCTTCTCTGTGAGCTACCATAAGATCTTGTGTATATTTCCCTGTGCCACACAGTATAATCTTGTTTATTTATTCTACAATTTTGAAATCCTGTCTATCCCTTCCCACCCTCTGCCACCTTGGCAACCACAAGTTTGTATTCTATGTCTATGAGTCTGTTTCTGTTTTGTATTTATGCTTTGTTTGTTTGTTTTTGTTTTTGTTTTTGTTTTTTAGATTCCACATATGAGCGATGGTATTTTTCTTTCTCTTTCTTGCTTACTTCACTTAGAATGACATTCTCCAGGAGCAACCATGTTGCTGCAAATGGCATTATTTTGTCGGTTTTTATGGCTGAGTAGTATTCCATTGTATAAATATACCACCTCTTCTTTATCTAGTCATTTGCTGATAGACATTTAGGCTGTTTCCATGTCTTGGCTATTGTAAATAGTGCTGCTATGAACAATGGGGCACAGGTGTCATTTTGAAGTAGAGTTCCTTCTTGATATATGCCCAGGAGTGGGATTCCTGGGTCATATGATAAGTTTATTCCTAGTCTTTTGAGGAATCTCCATACTGTTTTCCACAGTGGCTATACCAAACTGCATTCCCACCAGCAGTGTAAGAGTGTTCCCTTTTCTCCACAGCCTCTCCATCATTTCTCATTTGTGGATTTTTGAATGACAGCCATTCTGACTGGTGTAAAGTGATACCTCACTGTAGTTTTGATTTGCATTTCTCTGATAATTAGTGATATTGAGCATTTTTCATGTGCCTATTGATCATTTGTATGTCATCCTTGGAGAATTGCTTGTTTAGGTCTTTTGCCCGTTTTTGGATTGGGTTGTTTGTGTCTTTCTTATTAAGTCATATGAGCTGCTTTTATATTCTGGAGATCAAGCCTTTGTCGGTTTCATTTGCAAAAATTTTCTCCCATTCTGTAGGTTGTCTTTTTGTTTTATTTATGGTTTCCTTTGCTGTGCAGAAGCTTGTAAGTTTCATTAGGTCTCATTTGTTTATTCTTGCTTTTATTTCTACTGCTTGAGTAGATTGTTCTAGGAGAATATTTTTGAGATGTATGTCAGATAATGTTTGCCTATATTTTCTTCAAGGAGATTTATTTTATCTTGTCTTATGTTTAAGTCTTTGATCCATTTTGAGTTGATTTTTGTGTATGGTGTAAGGGAGTGTTCTAGCTTCATTGCTTTACATGCTGCTGTCCAATTTTCCCAACACCATTTGCTGAAGAGACTATCTTTATTCCATTGTGTATTCTTGCCTCCTTTGTTGAAGTTTAGTTGACCAGAAAAAGAAAGTAAGGAAACAATCCCCTTTAAAATAGCACCCAAAGTAATAAAATATCTGGGAATAAATCTAACCAAGGAGGTGAAAGAATTATACACAGAAAACTATAAACCATTGATGAAGGAAATTAAAGAAGACTTTAAAAAATGGAAAGATATTCCATGCTCCTGGATTGGAAGAATCAATATTGTTAAAATGGTCACACTGCCCAAGGCAATCTACAGATTTAATGCAATCCCTATCCAATTACCCAGGACATATTTCACAGAACTAGAACAAATCATAATCAAATGTATATGGAACCATCAAAGACCTAGAATTGCCAAAGCATTACTGAAGAGAAAGAAAGAGGCTGGAGGAATAACTCTCCCAGGCTTCAGACAATACTATAGAGCTACAGTCATCAAGACAGCATGGTATTGATATAAAAACAGACATATAGACCAATGGAACAGAATAGAGAGCCCAGAAATGAGCCCAGTGTTTCTTCTAATTGTTTTGGATGTTTCTTTTCTAGCCCTCAAGTAGTTCCCTGACATGCATGCATTGATCAATACTCTGTTGAATACTTCCAATACAGCAGATTTCTGGAGTACTTTCTCTGTTAAGATCTCCCATACTCTGTCCTTTGACATTAAGCTTCCTTGGACTTCCTGGATTTCCCACTCTGTTTCCTCAATTCAAGGAAAACCCTGAACTATTGCCTGGATTTTCCCTCTCTGTTCTATAGTCTGGAGTCTCTCTCTAGGCAACAAGTTGGGGCACCATACCACTCACCTCATTTGTTTCCCATCTCTGTCTTTCATTACAAATTGTCCAGCATCTTGCAAAATATTGGGTTTTTTTTAAAGAATGTATTGTCTGTTGATTGTTTCAGGAAGGAGGTTAAATTCATTCCCTGTTACTCCATTTTGGCCAGAAGCCAAAAACCACAATACTTTAAAAAACATCCTGGGCCTCATCTTTAGATAGACTTGAAATTTAAACCTTTATCCATTTTTAAATACCCTTTTTATTCTCGATAAAATATTTTTAAATACCCCAAAGGAGCCCAGTTGAATGGGAGAAAATATGGTCTTAGAAACATCCACGAAAAGGAAGGAAAGGACCCTAATTTTAGATGAGTGTTTATCATCAGGACAAAGCATCAGGTTTGTATATGTTCTTGGTGGCCCCCAGGTTGAGAACAGCAGTGGTGATTTGCTTCAGTGGGAAGATCATTCCTCTCCCTGGCATATGGCCTGCTGACTCCTTCACTTCAAAATGAATATAGAAACAAACAGCCTGCCCACCTGCTGCCCCTGCAATGCCAACTCTATGTACACATATGGTTGCCAAATAAAATACAGGATGCCCAGTTAGATTTGAATTTTAAATAAAAAACAAATAATATTTTGGTATAACTGTGTATAAGTGTATATATATTTATATTAAAAATTGTTCATTATTTATCTAAAATTCAAATTTAACTACAGTCTGTTTTTTGTTAACTCTTATCAACCTTATGCACATAGCAATATGATCTCCAAGTCAGACTCAGGCCTCTGGGACTGATCAGAAAAGACTCTCATCTCATTTCTGTCACTGAACAGCTGTGTATTATTGGATAAGTCTCTTGTTCTTTGCAGCCTAGTTGGGGATGATTCACATACTATGCCTAACTTGGCACCTGTCTTCCAGTAGCAGCTCCATGAATAGGACTGAGTAGTGAAGTCAGATGCAGATGCTGCCTCATAGATTACAGATCACTCACTTATACCTGATCATCTCTGAGCCTTCTAACATCCTCTGTAGTGTGGCTGATGGGATATTATGTCCACTTTACAGATGAGGAAAGTGAAGCTCAGAAATGCAACCATAGCAAGGCAAAATATGTAAGTGCTCTTTGAGTGACACAGAGAGAGAGAGAGTTTGGCTTCTCACCCCGTTTCTGCCCCTGGCTACCTCTCCAGGCCTGCTCTCCACACATGGCCAATGAACTGGTCCCAGGAAGTACACTGTCTGAAGGTCTAGAGTTTGAGTGACAAAACCATGATGAAAATATTGGTCCCCCAGAATCCTGGTAAGTCCTTTGCTTAGAGTGAAGCCCCATGTTCCTAGAGTCTCCAAGGACACTTAGGCTGGCTACTTAAGGGGTAATGGACATGCTTGTTACCATCTTCTGGATATTTCATTCCCAATTTATGAGGCCCACCTGGTATGGAAAGAACTCAAAGAAGCAAGAAACCAGGGCTCTGGCCCCACTTCAGCTGCTGACGCACTCAAGAACCCTCTTCTTTCTCTGCCTCAGTCACTGCCTTAGTTTCTTCATCTCTAAAAAGGGGATCAGCTTTTTTTAAAAGTCAGGAAATGACTTTGAAAACATCAAAAGTGCTGTGAAAATGGCTGCCGAGTTCTAAACAACAACATGGTCCCAATATCAGAACCCTCATGATTGCCCTTGTAGCAGTAGCTGATTATTCGTCTGTTTGCTCAGATCCTGACTGAGTTGGCGGTAGGGCAAGGGGAAGATGTGGAAAGGCAGGAGGGAATGGAATGAGACCACCCTTCTTTTTCTGAAGATCTTAAAGAGCTCTCCAAAGGGTAGAGAATACAGAATTGTTCCCAACTCTTCCCAATACTTGTGAGATGCTAAGCTTGGGGACTTCTTGCTACCAGGGTCTACTGAAGAGTGAGCTACCAATTTGGGCTTGCAAGCTGCCAACAGCCTTGAAAGACTTAGAAGTTGAATAAAGGGGGCCAGAGGCAGGCTGAAGAAGGGCTGGTCACATCGGCCTACTGTCATAAACACTGCAGCTGTATTACTGACTCATTCTGCATCCCATGGAGCTAAGAACTAGTGCTTATTAGCAATCGCTCAGCAGGAACAGAAGACATGTTTGTCTCTTATGCTACTGTGTCTGAAAAGTGGGGGTAAAGACAGGAAACTGCAAGCATTTTCTGATGCTGAGTAAATGGATGAGCAGAAGGCTAATAGCCAAAGTAACATCAGTAAGATGATGGAGTTGGAAGCCCTGAACCCTCCTTCCCCTCACAAACACACCAATTCAGCAAAAACTCATGGAAAAAGTTCCTTTGTGAGAAATTCACAAACCAATTAAAATACTCCTGCACTCCAGGTGAACATGATACAAGACTCACCAAGGCCAGTAGGGAAATCTGGGATACCATTTTGCCAGAGTCCCTGTCCCCAGTGCAGTGCCATATGATCAGGAAGAGATCCCCTAGTTCCCATATTCTCCCAAGGGAAAAGGGGGGTTAATTCATGCACCCCAACTTTTCTAAAGTAACTTCCCAGAGGACTTGCTTCTGTCTTGCCAGTCATGGATTTCTGATGGGTCCAGTGCAGTTTAGTCACATAGAGGAGAATGGAGACAATGGTTTAGACTGGTTAGATGCCATAGCTCCGAACCCTCTGGCTCAGCACAGAGCCAGTATAAAAAGAAAAGCACAGTGGCTTTTTTCTCCCTGGGAAGGAAAAAGTTGGTAGAGGCTCCCAGAATCTCTGCCTGGGCTGTTTGGTGGTGGGAGGGATGTCTTCTCCTGTACAAAGCCAGTCTGTGGAGACTCATAGAGGTGTTTGCTTTGTCTAATGTGTAGAAACCAACACAGAGAGTCAAAGAAAATAAAGAATCAGATAAAGATGTTCCAAAAAAGGATCATGATAAATTTCCAGAAACTGACCCTAATGAAATGGAGTTACATGATTTATCTGACAGGGAATTCAAAATAATTATCATAAAGTTGTGCACTGATATCAAGAGGAACAATGCATGAACAAAGTGAGAATTTCAACAAAGGAATAGAAAATATTAAAAAGTACCAAACATAAATCATGGAGTTTTAGAACCCAATAGCTGAGAAATTCACTAGAGGGGTTCAACATCAGAATAGATCAAGCAAAAGAAAGAATTAGCAAACTCAAACATAAGTCATTGAAAATAATTCAGTCAGAGGAGAAATAATAAAAAAGAATGAGAAACAATGATGAAAATTTGAAGGACATACGGGGCACCAACAAGCAGACCAACATACATATTCTGAGGGCTCAAGAAGGAGAAAAGAGAAAAGACCAGAAAACTTATACAAAAAATAATGGCTGAAAACACCCCAAATCTGGGGAAGGAAATGAGCATGCAGATCCAAGATCTAAATAAGATAAGCCCAAAGAAATCCACAGTAAGACATGTTATAATCAATGTGTCAAAAGTCAAAGACAAAATTTTGAAAACAGCAAGAGAAAAGCAACTTCTCACATACAAGGAAACTCTCACAAGACTATGAACACATTTTTTTAGCAGAAACCTTACAAGTTAAAAGGGAGTTGTGATGATATATTCAAAATGCTGAAAGAAAAAGCTTACAATCAAGAATACTATACCAGGCAAAACTGTCCTTTGAAAATAGAGAAATATTTTCTTAAACAAAAGCTGAAAGAGTTCATCACCACTAGGCCTCCCTTTACAAGAAATGCTAGACTTCTTCAAGTTAAAATGAAGGATACTAAACAGCAGCACAGTAGCATAAGAACATATGAAACTTGTAGGTAAAGTTGAATATATAGACAAATACAGAATACTGTATTACTGCAATGGTGGTAGATAAATCACTTTCAGTTCTGGTATAAAAGTTAAAAGACAAAAATATTACAAATAACTATAACTAAAAATGTGTTTAAGGATACACCATATGAATAGATGTAAATTATGATAACAATAATATAAAGTGTGGGTAGGGAGAAATTGAAATGTAGTGTTTTTGTATGCAATTAAAATTATCAGTTTAAAATAGACTATTATAACTATATTTTATGTAAGTCCCAAGGTAACCACATGCACAAAAATACCTATAGAAATTACACAAAAGTAACAAGAAATGAATAAAAGCATATCAATGCAAAAAAATCAACAAACTAAAAAGGAAGTCAGCAAGAGAGGAAAAGACAGACATAAGGGCTATAAGACTAATAGAAAACAATGAACACAATGGCAATAGTGAATCCTTTTCTGTCAATAATTACATTAAATGTAAAAGGATTAAACTCCACAATGAAAAGACAGAGAGTGGCTAAATGGATTAAACAACAACAATTAGACCCAACTATATGTGAACTACAAGAAATTCACTTTATATTAAATTTTATACATAGGTTGAAAGTGAAGGGATGGGAAAAGATATTCCATGAAAAGAGTAACAAAAAGAAAGCAGGGATGTCTATACCTATATCAGACAAGATAGACTTTAAATCAAAAACCATCACAAGAGACAAAGAAAGGCATTATATCATAATAAAAAGGTCAACCTGACAGGAAGATATAACAATTATAAATACATATGCACCCAACATCAGAACACCTAAATATAGAAAGCAAGCAGTGGCATAACTGAAGGAAAATAGACAGCATTACAAGAGTAGTAAGAGACTTCAGTACCCCAATTTCAAGGATAGATAAAACATTTAGACAGAAGGTATGAAAGGAAACAGAGAACTTGAGCAACACTACATACCAAATGAACCTAACAGACATTTACAGAACATTTCACTCCAAAGCAGCAAAATAAACATACTTCTCAAGCACACACAGATCCTTCTCCAGGATAGGAGGACATGTTAGGACACAAAACAAGTTTTAACAAATTTAAGAGATTGAAATTATACCAAATATCTCTTCTGAGCACAGTAGAATGAAACTAGAAACCAATAGCAGAAAGACAACTGAAATATTTACAAATAACTGGAAATTAAACATTACACTCTTGAACAAAGATTGAGTCAAAGAAGAAATTTTTAAAAAGGAATTGTAGAAATTGCCTTGAGACAAATGAAAACAAAACTTATGAGATGCAACAAAATCAGTGCTAAGAGAGAATTTCATAGTGATAAATGCCTACATTAAAAAGGAAGAAAGATCTCAAATAACCAACTTAACTTTTCACCTCAAGGAGCTAGAAAAAGAAGAACAAACTAAGTCTAAAGTTTAGGCTTGCTAAAAGCAGCCTTCTGATTCCTTAGCAGAAGGAAGGAAATAATGAAAATTAGAGCAGAAATGAATGAAATAGAAAATTGAGAAATAATATTTAAAAATTAATCTTCTTAAAACTATAAACTTTCCAGAAGAAAATATGAGAAAAATATTTGGCCTTGGATTTGTCCACAATTTTTAGATTTATCATCAAAAGCATGGTGCATAAAAGAAAAAATTGATAAATTGGACTTCATAAAAATAAAGAAGTTTTTTGCTATTCTTTGACAACATAGTTAAGAGAATGAAACCAAGCCACAGCCTAGGAAAAAAGATATGCATATCATGTATCCAATAAAGAACTTATATCAAGAATTCTCACAATTCATTAATTAAAAACCAATAAAAATTGACAGAAAATTTGAACAGACACCTCATCAATGAATATATATGGATAACAAAAATCACATGATAGTATTCCCTACTATCAAAACCAAAGACATTACAAGAAAAGAAAACTATAGATCACTATGTCATGAACATAGATGCAGAAATCCTTAACAGTATATTAGCTTATGAAATCCAATGTGTCAAAAGAATCCTACACCATGATTATGTGGGATTTATCCTATATATGAAATGCTGGTTCACCCTTTGAAAATTAATTAATGTAATCCATCATATCAACAGGCTATCAAAGAAAAATTATATGATCAAATCAATAGATGCAAAAAAAAGTTAACAAAACTAAGAGCTTTTTTGGGTGGGAAAAGATACACAAAATTGACAAACTTTTAGCTAGAATAAGAGAAAAAGAAGACTCAAATAAATACAATCAGAAAGTAAGAAGAAACATTACAACTGATGTCACAGAAATGAAAAGGTCATAGGAGACTACTATGAACTTTTATATGCTAACAAACAGGATAACCTAGAAGAAATGAATAAATTCCTAGAAACAGGCAACCTATCAAGACTAAATCATGAAGAAACAGAATGTCTAAACAGACCTATAACTAGCATGGAGATTGAATCAGTAATCAAAAACCTCTCAACAAAGAAAAACCCAGAACCAGATGGCTTCACTGGTGAATTCTACCAAACACTTAGATAATTAATGTCAATTCTTCTTAAACTCTTCCAAGAAATTGAAAAGGAAGGAACATTTCCAAACTCATTTTACAAGGGCAGCATTATCCAAAGCCAAAGACATCATAAAAAAGGAAAACTACAGGCCAATATGTCTGATGAATAGAGATGCAAAAATTCTCAACAAAATACTAGCAAATCAAATTCAACAGCACATTAAAAGGATGATATACTGTGACCAAGTGGGATTTATCTCTAGAATTCAGGGATGGTTCAACATATGCATATCAATTAACATGATACATCACATTAACAGAATAAATGATAAAAATCACATGATCATCTCAGATGCAGAAATGCATTTGGCAACATCCAACAAAAAATTCATGATTAAAAACTCTCAACAAACTAGGAATGGAAGGAAACTACCTCAACACAGTAATAAAGTTTATATATGAAAAGCCCACAGCTAACACCATACTCAAAGGTGAAAAACTGAAAGCTTTTCCTCTAAGATGAGGAATAAGACAAAGATACTGATTCTTGTCACTTCTATTCAACACAGCACTGGAAGTCTTAGATAGAATAATTAGGCAAGAAAAAACATGAAAGGCTTTCAAACAGGAAAGGAAGAAGTAAAATTGTTCCTGTTTGTAGATAACATGATCTTATATGTAGAAAACCCAGAAGACTGCATAGAAAGCTGTTATAAATAATAAATAAATTCATTAAAGTTTCAGGATAGAAAATCAACATACAACTGACTATACTTCAATTTAAAAGAAAAAAGTGCATTTCTTGTAGAAAAAAAACTGCATTTTCTATGCACTAATAACAAATTATCCAAAAGGAAATTTTGAAAAACAATCACATTTACAATAACAGAAAGAATAAAATACTTCTGAATAAGCTTAACTAAAGAAGTGAAAGACTTGTATACTGAAAACTGTAATACATTGAAAGAAATTTAAAAAGACACAAGTAAGTGGGAAGACATCCCTGTTCATGTGTCAGAAAACTTAATATTGTTAGCATGGCGACACTACACAAAACGATCTACACATTCAGTGCAATCCCTAACCAAATCTCGATGGCATTTTTTTATAAAAACAGGGAGAAAAACAATTCTACAATTTAAATGGAACCACAAAAGACCACAAATAGCCAAATAAATCCTGAGAAAGAACAAAGCTAGAGGTATCACACTTTCTGATTTCAAAATGTATTACAAAGTTAAAGTAATTAAAAAAAACAGTACGGTACTGTTATAAAGATAGGCACATAGACAAATAGAATTGAATACAGAGCTCAGAAATAAATCCACACATGCACATTCAACTGATTTTCAACAAGGGTGCCAAGAATACACTATGAGGAAAGGATAGTCTCTTCAACAAATTGTGTTGAGAAAATTGGATAGCCACATAAAAAAAGAATGAAACTGATGACTGTCTTCAACACCATACACAAAAATCAACTCAAAGTGAATTAAATACTTAAACTGAAACTATAAAATTTCTAGAAAATACCATAAGGGAAAAGATTCAGTAGTCTTGGCAAAGATTTCATGGATCCAATACCCAAAGCACAGGCAACAAAACCAAAAATAAACAAATGGTACTACATCAAACAAAAATACTCCTGCACAGCAAAGGAATCAACAGAATGAAAAACAAGCTAGGCAATGGGAGAAATTATTTTCAAGCCATATATCTGATAGGCGGTTAATCTCCAAAATATATAAGGCACTCTAACAACTCAATAGCAAAAAAAGACCCTAATAACTTGATTTAAAAATGGGCTAAGGACTTGAACAGACCTTTTTCCAAAGAAGACATACAACTGGCTGATAAATATATGAAAAATGATCAACATGACTAATCATCAGGAAAATGCAAATTGAAACCACAATGAGATATACCTTCACACCTGTTAAGGCTTTTAGTAAGAAAACTGAAGGCAAAAATTGTTGGTAAGGATATGGGGAAATTGGAATCCTTGTACACTATGGTAGGAATGAAAAATGATCCAGCTGCTATGGAAAATTGTATGGAGGGTTCTCGATAAATTAAAAATAGAGCTACCATATGATCCAGCAACCCCACTTCTGGATGTTTATCCAAAAAAATTGAAGTCAAGATCTTGAAGGGATATTAGCACTCCCATGTTCATTACAGCACTATTCACAATAGCCAAATGTTGGAAACAACTTAAACATTCACAAAGTTACCTAAAATAGCTAAATTCATAGAATCAAAGAATGGAATGGTGATTGCCAAGGCTGGGGGGAGGGGGAAGTGAGGAGTTACTAATTAAGGGGCAGAAAGTTTCAGTTAAGCAAGATGAATAAGCTCTAGAGATATGCTGTCCAACACTATATACACCTACAGTCAACAGTAATGTACACTTTAAAAAATGTGAAGAGGGTAGATCTCATTATATAAGTGCTCTTACCACAATAAAGTAAAAATTTTTTTAAAAATTGAAAGAGCTAACATCCAGTAATATGAATGCTAGGCTACTATTGAGTAGCCTATGGCATGATAAATGCTTTAACCATTTTGCCTTAATT
The DNA here is from genome assembly GCF_048564905.1 of Vicugna pacos. NCBI lineage: Eukaryota > Metazoa > Chordata > Mammalia > Artiodactyla > Camelidae > Vicugna > Vicugna pacos. The sequence continues at coordinate 104,993,440 of NC_133023.1, forward strand.
AATACCCACAATGCAGCCCTGCCAGGTGGGCAGTATCATCATTATGTTACATATATTTAAATCAAGATCAGAGAGATTAAGTAATTTCTCCCATCATAAAGCACATAAGTGGCCAGAGTGAGGATTAGAACCTAGGTGTGTCTGGCTTCAGGTCATTTGTTCCACCATGTCATACTGCGTGTGGTGTACCCCAGAATTTCCTCACTTTAATGCCTGGGCTCTGGTGCCTGGAGTCCTGGCTCTGCTCTAGGCATCTGGGAGGAAACCACTGAGTGAGACAGGAAGAAGGAAGGCAGGGCAGCAGGAAACACCCAAGCTATAAGCTGGCCTCAACCTCACAGCTCTAACTTTCCAGGCCCCTAGTAGCACAAATGGGTGCCCAGGTCCAAACTTGAAGTCCAAATCCTGCAGATTTCAAGGATTAGGGTAAACAAAGTGCAGTGACACTTCAGTTATTCCAAGATCACTTAGCTGGTGATCTACCAGAATCAAAAAGTCATCAACCTCAGAACGGCCTCTGAAGAGCTGAAGTCCCCCCAGGTTTCCTGCCCTTCCCTCACCAGCGAGCTCTGTAGGTTTTGCACACAGTCTGTGGCTCTTATACCCACATGTCTAACAAGCTGTGCTGCCAAGTCTCTCAGCCTGTAGCACAGAGAAGCAGCAAATTAGAAAGAGAGGACCACAGCTACTGGAAATGAGACTGACAGACATCAGAAATGGCCACCGCCAGTGAGGGGGCAGGAGGCAGCAATACTGTACAAAGCAGGTTTAAATGAAGAGGTTCAGCCACTTGGGATCATTTACTATAGGAACAAAGAATCCAGCAATGCTGGATAAATGAGATGTTACTGGATTTCCTTTGCCAACCAACAATTCCCAGGTTCCTTCTGGGCCTGAGCACTTTGCTCAAGACTCAAGAGTATTAAGGTACAAGAGGAAGAAATCATTTGCCATCCTTTATACATAGAGATTACACTACTGATCTACTGTTAGAAGGACAATGAACTCCAGGGTTCTGACTGAAGCAAGGTTGGGTGAGTGCTTCACATTCCTTAATCCAGTCCTACTTTTGAAAACAGCATTTAATGGGGGGGGGGAGAGGGGGTGCAAATGGTCTCAGCTAGAGCTGGGAAGCAGGAGGTGAGCCTCCATCTGGAACATGGCTTGCCACTAGACGCATAGCTTAGTGTACTCAGTTGAAAAGTGCTCGTCCCTCCAAAATTCATGCCTGCCCTAAACCTGTGAATGGGGCCTTATTTGGAAATAGGGGATTTGCAAATGTAATTACTTAAATTAAGATGATACCATACTGGATTAGGCTGGGCCTTACTCCAATAACTGGAATCTATCTAAGAAGGGAACACAGAGACACAGACACAGGGAGAATGCCATGTGAAGATGGAGGCAGAGATTGGAACATCAAGAATTGCCAGAAACCACCAGAAGCTAGGAGGAAGCAAGAAAAGATCCTTCTCTAGTCTTCAAAGTGCAGGGTCCAAACAACACTAGTGAAGGACTCCTGAGAGCTTAACCAATCTGGACCACTAGTTAATATGGCTTTTAAGTTTATACTTTAAGTTACTCACACCAAAACCTGGCAAGTATATACTATAGAGACAATTCAAAAGACATAGGAGCACTAAAAATATAAAATAAATATCTCAGTGGACCAAAAATGGAACATAAACAGACCTGCTGAGCAAGGATAAAGCCACAGACCAACTGAGGTCTGGATCTAGATGCAGACTGAGACAGCCAGGTGTTCTACTCCTCTAGGGTAATGAGATGGGACTGGATTTTATTGCTTGAAATCAGATCCTAGTGTGGGGCTTCCCCATTCATGAAAGGGTTTATAAATATTACAACCACCCCCCTGACTGGGGCTATGGTTTACATCTAGCTGCAAACCTAATGATGTAGGATGAAACAAATACAACCTGGCAGCCAGGACCTGGATCAAGCTGCCTGTAAACATGGTGCCATTTCCCAGATCACAGAATGGCGGCCTTGAGCCACTAACTTCCGACCTGATTCTTGACTGGAGGCCCTGGAGTGCTAAATGGAGACATTAGCAAGACTGCTAAACAGGAAGTGCTATGGGCAGAGAAAAGAAAAATATTCACTACTATGTGAGATGAGCCAAAATTTCAAAACATCATGAAAACTAATACTAGGAGTGTCAGTTAAAAAAATCGACACCAGAAGTAAATTCACTCCTGATAAAATGAAAATAATAGTGCAATCTGAAGATGACTTAATAAAAGATATGTTTATTATCCTCAAAGATATGAAGAAATGACATCTATTAAAGAAAAAAAACCTAAGAAATCCTGTACCAAACCAGGCATAAATGAAACAAGAACAAGTAGACATGAAAAAGAACCATTTAGATAGTATGGAAATTTCTGCTTATATTTGCTCCTCCCAACATTATCAGATCTCTAGGATGCTAGATCCACCTAATCCAACAACCCTATGTCACTTTTCTTACTAGCATTTATCTTTTTCTTGCCTAGGCCCACTTCTGCTCTGCAGACTCCTTAATTTGTGGCTAGAACTGGATTAAGGAACAGGTAAACAAGCAGCTAATATATAAGAGTTGGCCATACATCAATGGATACATTGGATATAGAATGCCAATTTATTCACACACAACTGGACACCAAGTGTATTGTCCCTTAGCCCGCCCTTCCTTCTCTATGCATCCCCCCTCAAACTCCCTGTCCTGTGTGCATTCCTCAAAATCCCATTCTCCACCATATGAGCTACCTCCCACTTCCAGCATCCGTGTGCATTCCTTGCCAACTAGTAAAAGTTCTACAGTCCCCATGGTACAGTGACTCTAATTTCCCAAGTTCCCTTCTGTATTCTCATTCACACTCTTTCCAAAGACCAGTGGTTCTCAATATGTGGTCCCTGGACCACCAGCATCACCATCACCTAGAAACTTGTTTAAGATGCAAATTCTTAGCTCCCACCCTAGACTTACTGAATCAGAATCTCTGGGGGTGGCACCCAGCAGTTTGTGTTTTAACAAGTCCTTGGATGATTGTACATGCTCACATTTGAGAACTGCCCTCATAGGTATTTGTGTAGTAAATGCTTACTTACAATGCACCAGGCACTGTGGTAGATGCTGGGCATACTCCCTCTTGGTGTTATAGCTTTTCAGTTTTTCCGAAAGCCTCCATGGGGCCAGGTAGGAGATTCAGGGGCTCCCAAAGTGGTGAACAAATGATCAGTATAGCATGAGCTAAGCAAAGATAAGAAAAGAGCAACATTTATGTGGCCGACAGGGCTAAAGCAAAGAATGCGAGCAAAGAAGAAGGACTGTTAATGGCACTTGTCCAGAGTTGGATAACAGATGTAATGATTGTAGCCTGACTGAGATCAATAAACAGGGTTATGTAGGGCCTGGGATTCTTCTGAGACAAACCCATCAGCCCCTGAAGCCTGGTGGTGGAGAGGCAATGGAAGAGACAGAGAGGGTGTGATATATTTGCTAATGCCAAGTGAAGTTGAATTGTGTCAGGATTCAATCCATGCTAAGTAATTCCTCTTGACAAACATTAGTTCAGCAATTGGCCAATGCAGAAGCACTTGCTGAGCTCCTGCTCTGAGGATGCAGAAATGAATTATCCACGGTCCCTTCCCACCAGTAGCTCATGGTTACATGGGAGCAGACACCAAACCAGGGCCTGTGGTACAATCCAGACACAAACTCCAAGAGTGAGTTGTGGGGCCTCCTAGTTTCTGCTGGAAGAGCTAGGGGAAGGCTTTTACATGAAAGATGATGTTTGAGGGATGGTTGAGAATGGCCAGTCAGAAAGGATGCAAGAGTTTGCCAAGCAGAGGGAACAGCTCATGTGATGATATGGAGGGGTGAAAGGGAAGAGCAAGAGGTTTGGGATGGCTGATGTATTAAAGTAGATGTCAGTGAATAGCAAGAGAAAAGGCAGAAGAGGTAGATGGGGTCGGAATAGGTTCTGGCACTGGGTTTCATCTTAGAGGTGATGGGGAGTCACTAAATATTAAAGAGCAGAGGGGTGACATGGAAGACTTGATGTGTTAGAGATATCATGTTGAGGACTGTGTAGACAATGGCCCTGAAATGGAGGCAGTGAGGCCAGGAGGCCCATGAGGAGGCTGATTGAATGGTCCTGGAGAAAGCCAACATGGGTCTGAGCAGGGTCATTGACCCTAGCATAGAATGAAGAGAATGGATTAGAGAGTTCCTGACAGGACCAAGTTGCATGCTGGGCTCTGGCACATATAAGATGAACCCCATCCCTCAATAGCTTAGTGTGTGGAAGGAAGCCTAAGACAAGAACATAATGCAAAGGAAATTGACTTCTTCCTCCTTATATGATATATTCGTTTCCTGTGGCTGCTGTAATAAATTACCACAAACTTAGTGGCTTAAAACAACACAAATTTATTATCCTATATTTCTGGAGGGAAAAAGGCTGAAACGGGTTGGCAGGCCTGTGTTCCTTTTGGAGGCTGTAAGGGAGAATCCAGTTAATTTGCCTTTTCCAGCTTCTAGAGGCTGCCCACATTCTTGACTCATGGCCCCACATCATTCCAACCTCTGCTTGTTTCATCACATCTCTTTCTCCGACTCTGACCCTCCTGCATCCCTCTTATAAGGACCCCAGTGTGATTTAGAGCCAATCCAGGATGATCTGTCCATCTCAAGATCATTAAGTCAATCACATTTGCAAAGTCTCTTTGCCAGGCCACGTAACATATTCACAGGTTCTGAGGATTAGAACGTGGACATCATTGAGGGGCCATTATTTAAGCAACCACATATGAGAAAGATTCTTATGTTTTCATGAATAAATAATGATGAAGACACTAAGCCAACTCCTTTTGAGTGCTTACTATCTGCCATATATTTTCACACTTAACTTTTGCAGGGACTCTTAAGGGGGCACGTTCCATTCCTATCCTTTCAGTTACCAAAACAACTCAGCTAGGACATGGTGGGCCTCGGGGAAGCTCCTATTCTTGTGGCTATACTTTTCCCCTCCATATCTGTTCCTAAGCAACCAATCGCTTTTGTTACAAAGCTCTATGTTAATGTTTCATCTTCTATATTTCTTTTTCTGAAAGCTTTATTGTTTTTGCAGAAAAAAAGATGCACGCCCATTTTAAAACAGCAAACAATACTGAAAGTACAAAGAAAATAAAAATCACACTCAAATCTCATTTTCCAAGAATAACTATTGTTAACATTTGGTGTACGTACTCCAGGCTGCGGTCTATGCATCATAAATGTATTGTTCTATAAAGCACTTTATCTCCACTCTACGTCGAGTATCTTCCAACATTAATAGTTGTAGATTCCTCAAAATGGGCTTGCTGGATCAAAGGCTGTGCACATTGTACACACTGATACACATTGCTAAGCAGCCCTCAAAAATACATTAATTTACACTGCCAAAAGTGCAGGAAATTCACCAGTTTACTCAATCTTTTAAAACTTTGGCAATTTGATCAGTGAAAAATAAGATCTTTTCTTGGCATTGCTCTGTTTATTGGTGATCGTATCTCTCCACATAGTTAGTGGCCATCTGTACTTACTCTCTTGGAGAATGATCTACTCAGAGCCTTTGCCTACTTTTCTATTGGGATGTTTGTTCTTTTCCTTATGGATTTGTAAGAGTTCCTTGTAGAGAGGGCTATAAAGCCTGTGTCATATCAATTAGAAGTATTTTTCTCACATTGAGATATGATATATATTCAATGTATGTAATGTTCTATATAATATATAGAACTGAGATATATTTAAAATATAATATGCACTATATAATATATATTACATATTATATATTTATGTTTTATATAATATATACCATTTATAATAAATATTCTGAATTATAACTATTTTATATAATACATGATATATATATTGTAAAATATAATGCATAATATATTATATGTTGTTTATGGCATTTTCCACTTAAAAAGTTTTCATTTATATGCAGTCAAATTGGTAACTTTTTTCTGTATGACTTCAAGGTTTTAAGTCATGTTTCAAAAAACCTTCCTAAATCCAAAATTATAGCTTATACAATGAGAGGAGTACCATATGTTTATTTTTGTACTTTTATGGTTTCATATTTAACAGTTAAATCTTTGACATGTAAGGACTTAATTTTAGTGTAAGGCCTGGAGTGGATGTCTGACTTTATTGTTTTCTAAATAACCATCTGAAATAGCCGTCATCGTTTATGGAATACCACAGCCTCACTGATTTGAAACATCAACTTAATCATATACTAAATATGCACATATACTTGGGTATATTTGGGGCCCTTGTGCTTGAATTAGTTGACCTGTTGGGTTTTCTTCCTGTGCAAGAACCGTACAATATGTTTCTCTAGCCAGTGGGGAGAATTTGTCCTCACTGTTCTCCTTTCTGAATATTCTTGCCATGTGCTCATTATTCTAGATGATCTTTTGAGTAGTTTTATCCAGTTCCAAAAATCCTTTTAGAATTTTTAGGATTTGATTGACAATTGATGTATTTTTAATATTGAATCTTCGTATCTAACAACAAGGCCATGTTCCTCCATTTACCATGTATTTCTTTATGCCCCCTAATAGGGCTTTGTATTCATATTTCCTATGCTTGCTGTAATAAATGATCACAAACTGCATGGCTTAAAATGACAGAAATTTATTCTATCATAGTTCTGGAGGCCAGAAGTCCAAAATTCCTGTCCCTAGGCCAAAATCAAAGTGTCATCAGTGCTGCACTCCCTGCAAGGGCTCCATGGGAGAATCTGCTCTTTGCCTCTCCCAGTTTCTAAGGCTTGCAGCAGTCCTTGGCTTGTGGCCACATCAGTCTCTGCTTCCGTGGTCACACTGCCTTCTCTGTGTGTCTGTCAAGTCTCCTGCCTCCCTCTTAAAAGGATACGTGTGATTGCATTAGGGTCGATCCAGATAGTATAGGATAAGCTTCTCATCTCAAGATCCTTAACTTAATCACATCTGTAAAGATACTCTTTCCATATAAGGTCACATTTACGGGTTCCACACTGGGAGCCATTGTTCAGCCTACAACAGTAGTTTCTGTTACCACTCAAGCCTCACAGCAGTGTATTCCCATGACTATAACTCTTCTTTAAATACCCGCCAATCTCTTTATTAAGGAGAGTATGGAGAAACTACTTGGGCTACAGATGGGAGAAAGGAAAGCGTCCTGGAGAGGTACTGTGGAGCAGAGGAAAGCTGAAACCATGTCCAGACCCGCCATAGAGATCTGACCTTTTTGATTCCTGAATTCGTAAATCCCGAAGTCTCATCCTCTGCTGTAGTTCTGAGGGTCAGTTTCCCAACTGCCTGTGAATGTGATGTATTAACTGATATGTCCTGAATATAAACTCATATTCACATATGCCAAGTGAATAGGGAATTGTGGAAACAGATTCCCCAGCTTGTGCCCTTGTCCTAAGATGACCTCTTAAAACAGAGCTAATTGCCAGCTTGGGAGGCACCAGGCAGAATGGCAAGGTGGCTGAGCTTACAGTCAGGAAAGCTGAGTTTTGACCCACTGTTACCTGGGGGTGATGCATCACTTTACCTCTCTGGGCATCAGTTTCTTTGTTTTTGAACTAGGACTGTTGATATCTTTGCTGCCCACCTCACAGGGCAGAGGCCAAGTGTGCATGGCCTGTCTCCACCTGCAAAAGCGTGGCCCACATGGGGTGAACACTGATGGCCATCCGGGCACGTACTCCTGAGCAGTAGCGGTGCACTGGCCTGAAGCCTGAGCAGGCCCTATAGGAGGAATCAGGCCCCTAGGAGCCATCAAGACAGGCCGACAGTGAGGTGTGTGCCTCTCAACTTCCCAGACCTGGGGCCTGGTGGCAAAGAACTTGCTGCTCACTTACAAGACTGAGCCTTGTAAATGAATAAAGTAGATAATTTAATATTGATGTGACAACTACAGGAGAGAATTTGCACATGTTTGCTTGGTAGCCTACGGTTTCCTTGGAGCCAGCTTTAGGGCCCCAGACAATTTCTATATCCTTTCCCACCTCTACCTCCCCAGAGCGGTGAGGATGGTAGGTGGAAATTAAGAAAAGTCTAAATTCCTTGGGAAGATTAGTGAGTTTGGTTTGGGAGGAATAAATCTGAGTCCTGAACGATCGTTTTGTCTACGTGGTGTCTAGGGGAGAGTAGAAAGAGAAATGACACATGCGGCGCTGTCTTGCATCCCAAGGACGAGCAAGCCAGTCTGAGCGCTGAGGCCTCTCGTCTGTTGGCGCTCTACTCCGAGGCGTCCCTGGGGCTTCTTCCTTCACCCAATCAAAAGCAGATCTAAAAGCCTTCCCTCCTCTGGGTAGGTCGTCCAGGACCTCTATCCCATCTTTCTCCAGCATCGCCCTGATGCTCCAATGATGACATAAAAGACCTGCCTTTCCCACCCCAAGTCCAGTGCCCTTAACTTTCTTCACTCTACCCTGGCTCCTGGCTCCATCTTTCCTCTCTCCCAGGCTGGCCTCTGCACTCACTGCTCAGCCACCACCCTGGAGAGCACACAGCTTCGGCATCATTGAAGTACATCAGTGAGGATCATCAGATAGGGTGCCAGGGGGCTGAAACCTACAGGCATTCAGAGCCCATGGGACATGGAGCCCTCAGTATGTTGAGGATTCAGTCTGCATTATCCCCAGGCTAAGTTTCCAGAGGTCCCTAGGCCCACCCAATAAACTGGCCCATGATCGTGAATGAATAAATTCCTAGTTGTCCACTCCACACTCATCTGCTGCCATCCCCCCTCAACAGATATACCAGTCTACCTTTGGCTCACTGCTCCCAGGGGTGCTTTGTCTGTGCACAGAGCAGGAAGTTACTCTATCCCCATTTGGGTGAACCTCGGGGCTGGCCAGCTCTCTCTGTGATATGTGATCACTGATGTTACCACCCAGTGCAGAACTGGCCCTTGCCTGTTTCGTTCAGGTCCTCAGGACCAGAGCAAGCCTCTCTAGGGCAAAGTGAATCAGGGAGCATGCCCTCCGGGCCTCAGGAAAGTACATATTCCATGATCACTGCTCCCTGACTAAAATCCAAGAACCAAGAGCTCGCCCAACCTTCTCATTCTTCAAGTGGGGACACTGAGGCCCAGGGAGGCCATGTCTCCAGTCCTCAGCAAGGTTGAATCCAAGCCTCCTGACTCCCAGTCTTGACTTCTCTCCACCTCCATCCTACCTGCCCTTTGGGGATGTGGCTGAGAGGACCAGCCTCCCTCCACTTACTACTCTCCAAATAACCTTGACAAGAACTTGGGTTCACAGCCAAGTTACTGAGGTGAACGTGGCTGTGAAGGGGGCTGACTGGGGCCATCTCTAGCTTCATGGGCGTTAGCCTATAACTGTGAGGCTCAGACCCAACCGCTGCAGGTCTGACAGGCCTGGATGCCCATGGCCACAGCAGCAGACACAGTTTTACCCCAGGGAGCCCTGCACCATCCAAATGGACTCCAATAGAAGAGCATGTTTCTTTCCTTTGCTAGAGAAGGGGTTGTGCGGAGGTGGCCAAGGGGAGCAACCAGAGGACATCTCAGGTTTGAGCCCCTGGGGCCTTACCAAGGTATCTTGGGAACTTTCACAGCATGTAATTGTGGACATTCTTCTTTGACAGGACACCAAAACCTCAACCAGGGGTTGTTCCTTACAGGTGAAGTGCAGTGTGGAATGTGGAACCGTATTAATGAACTTTCCATCCTCGACCCCATTGAACCCCCAGGGACTCTCTTATCCTTTGAGCGGATCTTTTACTCAGTGATGGCCTGGGGGCATCATGCACTGGTCGCTGGCAATGTGTCAGTGCCCTGACTTCCGCATATGCCCTTCCATGTTGATACATTTCATTCTACATCAAAAACATCACATTTGTTACTATCACCACCTGTCCTGTTGGAAAAAGTCTTGGACAATTGGGAAGCTGTCAAGTTCACAGCAGTGGTTTTTCAAAATTCTTAATGTTGCTTGAAATCTTAAATTTTATCATTGGCAACAACAAAAAATACTGTCAGTTGTTTTCCTTGAAGTGCTGGGCTCCCTTCGTTCATTTACAAGGAAATATCTGCCAGAGAGCCAAATCTGAATAACATTAGTCATTCTTTCAAGTAAATACGATGTTCTGTGAAAAATCAGTCAGTTCAGCTCACAACTCACAACAGTCGCAGGAGTGCTCTGCCTTGACTCAACCATTACACTTGGGTTTCCAGCAGAAGAACTTTCAGCATCCTTCCCATTTTGTCACCTAGAACTTTTAAGATATGTGTACTCAAGGGTCAATATTTAAGAAAGTTAATTATGACTACCTGGCTAATAACATTTAGGTGAAGCTGGCTTTTTGGTCGAAGAACATTTTAGTGTTACTGTGAAAATAGTTTTGACGTCATGGATCCCCTAAAAGCATGTTAGGGACCCCTAGGGCTCCACAGATCTCACTCTGAGAACAGCTTCATGAGGCTGTGCACACATCTGCTCATGCCACCTCACTTAATCAGGACCTTGGATGGTTTCCTGTTGTCTGAAGAATCAGGCCTGACTTCGGCCCATGCTGGCAGCCCAGGGCAGAGAGTTCGAGCGGAAAGAGTCACTTGCCATTTTCCAAGGACATCCTTCTGTGCCTTTGCCCATGCTCTCCCCTCGAGAATTCCCTCATCACCATCTCAGATCACTGAAATTCTATTTATTCTCCAAGGTCTAGGTCAACTACTGCCTCTTCCAGGAAGACTTCCCAGGTTTTCAAGTGAAAACCATCATGTTTTCCTCTGAGTTTCCTAACCCTGCTCTCAGAACATCTTCTTAAGCACTTAGCAGGCTGGATATTATACTAGAAGGAGGCGTTTCCTTGCCTGTGAGCTCCCCAAAGGCAGGCACCGAGTCTTCCCTCTCCATTTCCCCACAGTGCAGCCTTGTTCATCACCGCGATGGGGGATGCTGGTTGACTCGCACTGGATTGCCAGGCCAGCTCCAGTGTCCACAGTATCAAACTGGAAAACACCACGTGGCTGCAGCTGTGCCTGCTTAAAGCCCATGAAGCCTGTCCTGACTTTTTTCTGAGTCCCCAAGGAATGTCACCGTGGGTATTGCTATTTGTCCATGCTTTTGAAAAATGATCTTATTTCAGGGATAAGGAAAAGGAGTAACGCTTCTGAACCACTCTGACCCCAGGAATCTCAGCTCCCAGGGCTAGAATTCTTGAGAGGGAGAAAGCCTCCTGGCCCCAGGCTCCGCTAAAAGTGCTCTGTCTCTTGTACCCCAACCCCCATCGTTTTTCAGATGACACAGTCTGTGCCCCTGAAGGAAGATTCCTTCCTGAGGCCCTGATGCTCCTTCTACCCCCAGTTTCCCTCAATGGCTTGCAATTCAAACGAGATCACGCTAATGGCTTCCATAGATCACCCCACCCTCTGAGCCCATGTACCCAGTCCAACCTGGGCTGGAAAACTTCATCTCATTTAGGGCTCATCTTGGAACCTTGCAGAATCATAGTTGATTGCCTGTGGAGATGCACTTGTTTGTTTCAAAGGCCGATTTAATTCTGATGCCTTTGGCCTCAATAGTTGTTTCCTGATTTCCAGGAATTGTTCTCAATTTAGCAGTTGCCAGCTCACAGCTCTGTTCACCAACCCTTTGCCCGCCTGCTGTGATCTAACTTTACTCAGTGATCACTTTGGCTGGCAGGGGCGTGGATCGGGGAGGAGGCGGGACCTGCACAGGCTGGAGCATGGCTCAGTTGGAAGAGGGGACCTGGGCAGTGGAGACCCGGGAACTCTGAACCAGGACCCAGAGAACACAGAGGGCAAGACCCTTCCTGCAGGGGCATGGACTGTGTCATCTGAAAAATGGGGGGCAAGAGACATAACACTTTTAGCAGAGCCTGGGACCACGGAGATTTCTCCCTCTCAAGAGATGGGCAAGGAGAATACTCAACTGCCCTTATGAGCTGGTGCCGCAATGGTGTGGCCAGATAAGCAATCAGGGCCTTGGGCTGTATCAACAGAGGCCAAGTATTCAGAGCAAGGGAGGTGAGTGTTCTGCTCCCTTCTGTGGTCTAGTGTGTAAGGCATGGGCTCTGGAACTCGATTCTCTGATTAGACTTTTCATCCTACCACTTACTATCTCTGTGCCTCTGGGCAAATCACTTAACCCCTCTGAGATTCAGTTGGTGTTTTTCATCTTTCCCATGGGGTAGAAACTACTTAAAAGTGCTGTTAAGAAGGTTCAGCGAGACACTAGATGTCAAATGTTTGGCCATGTCTGGCGTGTACAGCTTGCCTTTGCTCTGCGCTGCTCTGACCAGACACCAACCAGATAGCCTGGCCAGTTCTGGGACCCACACTCAGAAGGACCCTGACAAACTAGAGCGTATCTGGAGGAGGGGAGGCTGGGGGTGGGGAGGAGAATGGCCATTTGCACAGTGGGAGACAGGGCGTCTCCTGGTGTGGCCGGTAGGCTCCTTGAGGACTGGGACAGGGGTGGCAGAAGTGACTGAGATGCAGATTCCAGAGAATAGAGACTTCTCAAGAAGTCAGTCGCACTAGTATTGGCTTCCCAGTGCTACACGGAGACGTAAGACTGGGGTCACCAGCTCCAAAGCCTGCCTTGTGCACAGGGACCTTGCAGGCTTGTCCCCCTTGTAAATGTCTCTGCCATGTCAGAGTTGGGCCTGGCCCATACCGCAGAAGGCTTATCCAGGCAATAGGAGCCTAGGGGCTGGGTGGCAAGTCCCTGTACTACCTGTCCCGCACTTACCAGGGGACCTTGAGGCCGGGTAGGTGCCTCCCTTGAGGCCTCAGCTACTTCAGTTCTGAAAGGAGAAGGTGACGGTTGGTCTTGTCAGTGGCTCCTCTGGCCTGACAGCCAAACTTCTATGAAGCCAGGGACTTGTGATCCACTGGCAGTGATGGATGTAGTGGGGTGAATGGTGACCCCCTCAAAAGATATAGCCAAGCTCTAACCTCTAGATCCTGTGAACGTGACCATCTTTGGGAAAGAGGTCTTTTCAGATGTAATGAAGCTAAGGGTCTTGAGATGAGATGCTCCTGGATTATCCCTGCAGACCCTAAATCCAGTGACAAATGTCCTTGTAAGAGACAGAAGAGAAAGGCAAAAAGCAGAAGAGAAGACCACGTGAAGAAGGAGGAAAAGATTGAAGTGATGCAGCCACAAGCCAAGGGATGCTAAGGATGCCCATAACTGCTGAAAACTGGAAGAGGCAAGGAAAAATCATTCTCTAGAACTTTCAAAGAGAGCCCCACCCTACCAACACCTATATTTCCGACTTCCAGCCTGCAGAACTCGGAGACAATGAGTTTCTGTTCTTCTAAGTCACACAGTTTGTGAGAACTTGCTAGAACAGCAGCCCCAGGAGATTCATTAGGGGGCCAATCTACTCAAGAGGCCTTGAGCCTGTAGAGCGTTTGAGGCCCCGCCAGGCGGCACCTGGAGGCTCCCAGAGGCTGACCGGTGCCCGGCTGGGTGCAGCCTCCTTGCCTTTCCCTCAAGGCTGAGAAGCATGACTGCCTCTGGTCCCTGTCAGGCCCAATTGACGCCTGTGAGCTCTTGACTTCCTACTTAATTGCTTTGGAAGGTGAGGTCAGCATATGAACCTGTGAAGAGACAATAATATGATTAATAAAAACAAAGCTGCCTGGCACCAGAGCCTGCAGAGAAAAGCACATGGGACGTGGAGCTCTGTGTCTCTTCCTGGGCTGCTGCCTCCCCTGCTGCTGGACCAGGGCCTTGGGGTAGCATGTGTTCAAGAAGAGGAAATTCACCAGAGTTAGGGTTAGTAATTTACCCTCATCTTCACTCTTCTTGACTGATGAGGGTTGAATGTTTGTGTCCCCCTCAAATTCACATGTTAAACCCTACCTTCACCTCCCAATGGGATGGCGTTGGAGGCGGAGCCTTTAGGAGGTGATAAGGGTTAGATGAGATCATGACAGTAGGTTCCCCATGATGGGGTTATAGTCCTTATAAGAAGAGACACTAGAGTCGCTTCTCTCTCAAGGCACATTCTCCAAGGAAAGGCCATGCGAGGACAGCACCAGAAGGTGGCTGTTACAAGCCAGGAAGGCTTGCTCTTGGACTGCTGGCACCTTGATCTTGGTCTTCCAGCTTCCAGAACTGTAAGAAATAAGTGTCTGTTGTTTCAGCCAGCATGGCAGCCCCAGTGGACTGAGGGACTGGCCCAGCCAAGTCTGAAAAGGAGGCATTGACATCACTGTGTAGCCATTCGGGGTCCCCAGGAGCAGAAGGCAACCTGGCCTGGGACTAGCCCCTGCTTGGGGCTACTCAACCTGGAATCTCCTGCAGGCCTGGGCTGGTAAGGTAGGGGTCGGGCTGGGGTTCACAAGGCTGTTGTCTATGATCTTGGATTCTTCAAGTGGCCCTTCTCCTCTCTGGGCCTCAGCTTTCTCCTCTTCAAATGGGACGGTAACCCTTCTCCAGGATAGTTGGAGTTCTAGCACACACACCGGGTAGGCGTTCTCTAAGCCAGAATGCTCTGGAGGGAGGGGTGTCAAAGAGGTAGAGACAGAAGAAGGATGACCCCTCTCCTGGGCCTTTAGGAGCAAAGAGACTCGCCTCTGAGAGAGGACATTCCAGTCATCCAGGGAACTTTGATTTGGGTGCAGAATCCCTGGATCACAGGCCACTCCCCAGGAAGCCATTGGTGGCAGTGGCAGTTTCCAGAAAGACAAAAGCTAGGTCAGGTACCACACCAGCTCATTGACAATGGCTGTTCCTGCTAAAATCTGGAACCAGACAAGGATGCCCACTCTCACTTCCATTCAATATAGTATTGAAAATCCTAGCTATAGCAATCAGACAAGAGAAAGAAATAAAAGGAATCCAAATTGTAAGAGAAGAGATAAAATTGTCACTATATGCAGATGACATGATACTATATGTAGAAAACCCTACAGGCTCCACACAAAACCTACTAGAGCTGATGGAATAATTCAGCAAGGCAGCAGGATGCAACATTGATGATGGCTGGTGGCAGCCCATGCTCACACCTTGGGCCTTGAACCTCTACCTCCTGGCTTCTGCTTGGCTTTGCCCCAGTTCTAACCCAAGGTGTAGTGCTAGCAGAGAGATGCTGTCTAGGCATCCTTGCCTGGCCCACTGGTGTCCTCTGCCTGAGGCCAGCTAGCCAAGGTGTAGCAGCAAGTACCAGGCTGGGGCTGCAAAAGCCACACCCACTGCCATGGTGTCCATGGGCCACTGATGTCCTGAGTGTCCCCTGCAGGGGCAGGGAGGGGTTAGAAAGCCAGGGAGGCCCAGACCACAGGCAGCGGATGGCAAGCCAGAGGTGCCAAAGAGCCAGGTGCTCTTGGGATGCCTCCGTACCAGCTGGGTTCTGAAAATGGCAGCTCTGATCCCTGGGGTTCCATTTTAGAGCCCACCCACAACAAAATCCACTGGCATTTGGTGGTGTACCCAGGCGGTCAGGGAAGGAGAAATCGCAGGGGTTCCTCTTGACCTTCAGAGTGAGCTCTTAACACCTCTTCCATATACTTTTGCAATTCTGATTGTATTCTTGACCGCTCTTCATTTGCTCTTTATTCCCGAGCCTTCAGAGGCTCCCAGAGGCAGAGGTGACAGAAAGGTCCCTGCAGGGAAGTTATTCTCTGTGTTAGAGGAATAACAACCAGCAAAGGATTGCCTCCAGTGAGGCCCAGGGGAAAAGCATGTTTACAGTGGGTTTACCAGTTCCTTTGTGTTGTCTAGGCACATGCTGGGAAGTGTCTTCATTGAGTCGAGGGTGGAGGAAAAAGGATGCCAAAGCCACCTCTCTGAAGCCTCAGGTCAGCTGTCTCCGGCCTTCTGGGGGTCTCAGCACTGACATGCTCCAGTCCCCAGGAAGACTGACCAGCTGTCTAGAGACTGAACAGTGTCGAGCTTCAGAACCACATCACTCCCCAGGGGTGGAAAGTCATCTTAAAGCAGCTGGGGATCTGGGCTCCCAGCCTTCGATGGGGCCTGTGGGGCAGCGGCGTGCTGCCCTAGAGCAGGGCCACCCTTCCCAGGCCACTCACTAAAGAGCGGGGCCTGAGTGTGCGGACTCAGACAGGGGCCCGGGCCGCCACTTCCCCTGGAAGACAAGGCTGCATTTTCCTGCCTTCCATGTGAGCGCTCTTGTCCCCGTCCTGTAAATATCTTTGTTGTGTAACGAGACCCTGGGGTTCAAAGGGAGCTCTGAAAGGCGCTTTTGTCTGCTGGTTTTAGACTTTTTATGAGTCACAAGCCTTAATGAGTTCCCGTCCACCAGCCCAGAGGCACATCAACTGAGGCAAGGCTCCAGGGAAAGTGGGTTCCACCCAGAAGCGTGGTGAGCACAGTCTGCAGGTGTCCAGCAGGCCGGGGCGGCAAGACTGCGGGGGTCAAGGTCCGAGGTGAAGGCCAGAGTCGAGGGGGCGGGGGCAGGACAGCTCTCTGCGGCTCCCTCAACTCCACGGAAACCAAGGAATCCCTATTTGGACGGCTTGAAAGGTTGACCCCCTGTATGAGACTCCCTTTGGCACAGAGCAATCTGATGCTTAAAACATTTGCAAGCAGCTGCTCTCCTCTGGTTGCACTGAGACACAGGGACACTGTGGCCCAGGTAGGGAAAGGACCTTGCCCCAGGTCACACAGCTGGTGTAGAGCCGGGCTGGAACCCAGCCCTCCGCACCAGAGGCCGGGGGCCTCTCTAGATCATCCCTATGTGGCCTGGGCCAGCTGTGTGCGGAACAGGCTGGAGTCCATGCAGAGTGAGGAGGGACTGGGTGCCGGCTGGGCTCCCCAGGAGTATTCACATTTCCCACACATGGTGGTGACTGCCACCTGCCAGTCTGGCCAACATACTTCACTCTCTTGTCCCCTGTATGAGTCAGGGGAAGGCAGAGATGGGGACAGAGAGGGACAGAGGGAGATTCCCTTTAAGGAATTGGCTCGTGCTCTTATGGGGTGCTGGCAAGTCCCAGGTCCGCAGGGCAGCTAGTAGGCTGCAGACCCCGGCAGGCATTCATGTTGCAGTCTTGAGCCTGGAGGCTGGAAAGTCAAGCAGGGTTTCTACGTGGCAGTCTGGAGCAGAATTCCTCCTTGGGGGAACCTTGCTCTTTGCTGTTAAAGCCTTCAACTGATTGGATGAAGCCCATCTGGGGTTATGGAGGATAGTCTGCTTTCCTCCAAGTCGACTGATTGTAAGTGCTAATCATATCTCAGAAATCCTTTCACAGCAACATCTAGACTGGTGTTCAGCCAAACAACTGGGCAGCCATGACCTAGCCAAGCTGACACATAGAATTCATCACCACATCCACAGTCCCCTCTGCACGAAGTCAGCTTTGGCCCAGTGGACTGTAAGCCAGGGCCAGGATGGATAGGAGGAGAGGGTGGCGGTGCAGGGAGGGCTGAGGGGCAGAAGGTCAGCTGGGAGGGGCTGCAGCCCAGGGGACTGTGAGGCTCAGCAAGACGCTGGGGACCCTGAGGGGAAGAAGAAGCAAATGCCCCACGTTTAGGGGACAGGGCCTGTTGGGAGTGCTGCTAGCCGGTTCTCAGGACGGTTCCAGGTGAGGGGCTCTAAACCTGAATTTTAGAGCTGCCCAAGGGACTAAGACTCCTTCTGGGGCCGGGAGGCCATGGACGATCTTGACAGGACATGACTTGGCCCACACTTAGTTTGGAGGGAGTCGCTGGAGGACGTCCCGGGGGGCCTGCACACAAGGGCCTAGAGCTACCGGAGGCCCTTGGTGTAGGTTGTAAATCAGAGACTGAAAGGAACCAAATGTGCTGCTGGGTGGTGACCTGCTGGTGAGGGGAAGGGAGATGGCCTTGACCATGGTCTGGGCAGCTTGAGGCTCTCTGGCAGCTGCTTCCCCATCTCCCCACCTCCTGCGGCTGCCCTGGGCCTAACGTGCTGGCCTCTGCCCAGAGCACAGCCCCCAGGAGGCGAGCTAGGTGTAGACAAAATCTCTGTTGGAGCCTAGGCCTGGCTCAGGGCTTGGCCTAACTCTGCCTTCTTCCCTGGGGATACCCATCTTGGCATCTCCATGCCCAGTCCAGAGTGGCCACACCCTTGGATTCCAGCTCACATCCTAACCTTGCATTGAGAGGGGAGAGCAGGCCGAAGCCAGGCAGCTGCCGGTTACTCAGCAGGGGGCATTCAGATTTGATCAAATGCCTCCCAGCCCCCACCCACTGTCAACCCCCAGGGATCCCCTCCTGGATGTGCACTTGTCTTCTGTCCCAAGCGCTGAACTCTCTTTGGTGTTCTCGGTCTCCCGCGTGCCCCCCGGGCACCAGCTGTGGGTGGTTCTCTGCAAGCTGCTGCTTCCTCCTGCTGCTCGGCGGCCTCAGGCCTGCACCTGGGAAGGCGTGTTCTCTCCAGGCTGAGTTCTCTCCCCCGGGGGAAGGTTGGGGCTCAGCAGTTCAGCTTAGGCAGCAGGTCAGCAGGTCTAGGGGCTCTCTCTTCCGCCGTGAAGTATGAGAGGAGGGCTAGAGTTTCCCTAGGAGAGGTCCAGGCGCCCAGGCTTTCTGCGCAGCCCTCGTTTAAGGTCATGGAACTCCTCAGGCAGGTACCCATCATATCCCCATTTCTCAGGGGAGCAGACTGAGCTTTAGAGAGGGTGAGCGGCTGGCCCAAAGGTGGTGCAGGGGGTGCAGATAGGCTGGGAATGCAGAGCGCTGCCGCTGACTGCCTCAGGGTTGTGCTCACCAGACCCCGCTCTGGGCACAGAGCCCTAGAAAGGCTGGGCCTCGTCCCTGCTCTGAACAGAAACCCAGCTGACGAGGAAGCAGGCTCGCTGGAAGCCCCAGCTCAGGCCTCAAGCCATTAAACCGTCCCAGATGGGGAGGCGATGTCTTTGGGTACATACAGCTGGATGGGGGCAACCCAAGGAGAAGGGACTCGGGGTAGGGGGGTACTCAGAGGGACCACAGAGCCTCCCCAGTGTTGTAGCCTCGAGTCCCCAGAGCTCTGCTCCTGGGAGCCCATGCTCCTGGACCTGTCATGGCTCCCCAGGGATGACAGGGTCTAGGGCAAGATCCATCCCCCACCCCAACCCTTACAACAACCCCCCCCCAGTAGTCAAGGTCCACCAGGATATGGCCATGACCACCTTTCCCACCTCATATTTACGAACCTTCCTTTGCTCTCCACAGCGCTACTCCGACCTGCTCCTCCCGCCCCAGCCTTCCCCAGTGCAGGGCCGTAGGCTGCCACCTCCTCCCCAGTACATTTCCCAGTGTATCACTCTAAGCCAGCAGCACCCCCGCCCCGGCTTCCCTGATGTGCCCATCAGGAGGAATTTTGCCATGTCCCCTGCCTGCCCAGGCCCCTGGGTGTGCACCTCGCTATCCCAGCCCTTGTCACATAGTGTGTGTAGCTTAGAGCGGAACAGTTGCAGGTGGCGGAGCATCTAGGGGAGCAATCAACTAGGCCTGGGTCGGCATGCCCCCACGGCTGGGTACCCCCTCGCCCCCGCCAGGGCCAGGCCTGGAGGAGATGCTCAAGGAAAAGAAAGTAAGCCCGCCCTTTCTTCAAGGAACTTCTTGGAACTTGTGATGGAAAGATGTTCTAGAGTCCTAGAACCAAGAGAGTGGGCCCTCAAAGCAGCTCTTGCGGAGCCTCCAAGCCAGGTAGAGCATCGTGGGCACAGAATCTACTGATGAAAATGCATGTTTCCCGGGCCCTGGGCCAAAGCAACTGAACCAGAACCTCTGTGTGGCTGGGGGCAGAGGGAGAGAGCCAGCTGCATTTTCCAAAGGGCGCTACAGGTGGTTCTGGTGTATTTATAGCCTTGGGAGGCCAGGACCCTGCTCACGTGGCGAGTCATCACAGACCGGAACTCTGGCTCTCGCCTCCCACCGTGGGGCTCTCTCCCCCGTGTCATCAGGCCCAGCCGGCTGCCAAGGCTGAGGAGCTACATCCATGAGTCATTTGCTGACAACAGCCACCCTGCTTCAAGGGCATGAGTAACAGATCGCAGCTGACGATGGGCAACTCTAAAGTTGTCAACGGGAGATGTTCAGGGCCCCTCACCCATGTCGCTGCCCTAATACTGGGTGCTGGGGGTGACAACAGCCGGCTGTGCCCTTGGGCGGGAGTGCCTGTCTGTTGGCAAGAAGACTGCATGTCCTTCAGTCCAGCCTTCTGTCCACTACTTCTGACCCAGATGAGGGTGGGCGTGGTCTGCTGTGCAGGGCAGGCAGATGGAGGAGGATGAGGAGGTAACCTGTGGGGGTGGGGGCCAGGGGGAGGAGGGCCATTGCAGGCGGAGGGCGCTGTCCATGTCCAGGCTCTGAGGCATGTGAGGAAGAGGGAGATGGGCGTGGCTGGCACCCAGAGTTGAGAACCAGAAGGCTGTGCAGGGGGGCATGGATAAGGGCACAAGACAGGAGAGGGGCAGGGCCTTTGAGACTCTGGTAGGGATGTTTTATTTTATTTTAAGAACAATAGGTAGGACGGACAAACATGAAAAACTGCTCAACATCACTAGTCATTAGAGAAATGCAATGAGTTACCACCTCATACCCATTGAGATTGAAAAAAAATGCAGAAAATAACAAGTGTTAGCAAGGAAGTGGGGAAATTGGAAACTTTGTACATTGCTGGTGGGAATGTAAAATGGTGCAGCCACTGTGGAAAACAGTTTAGTGGTTCTTCAAAAAGTTAAACAGAGAATTACCATATGATCCAGCAATTCCACTCCTGGGTACATGGGCAGGAAAACTGAAAACAGGTGTTCAGACAATGAAAGTTCATAGCAGCCTTATTCATAATAGCTAAAAAGTGGAAACAACCCAAATGTCCATCAACTGATGAATGGATAAATAAAATGCAGAATGTCTACATAAAGGAATATTATTCAGCCATAAAAAAGAGTGAAGTACAGATACACACGACAATGTGGATGAACTGTGAAAACATCATGCTAAGTGGAAGAAGACTACATACTGTATGACTCATTGATGTGAAATGTTCAGAACAGGCAAATCCACAGAGACAGAAAGCAGATTAGTGGTTACTAGGGGCTGGGGGAAGGGAAAAATGGGGAAGGACTGGTTGATGATACAGGGTTTACTGGGGGAATGATGAAAATATTCTAAAACTAGACAATGGTGACTGTTGCAAAACTTCATTCATATAATTAATGCCACTGAATTGTACACGTAAGTGTTAAATGGCAAATTTCATCACACACACACACACATACACACACACTGATGACAGTGTCTGTACCTCTCTCCTTCCCGGCCCTTCTGGGCCCCCAGAACCTGCTGCTTCCTCTGTGCTGTGGACCTGGAATGGCTTTGTCCCATCACTGGGCTTCAAGAAGATGGTATATGGGGAGCCCCAGCACATAGTAGGTGTGCAGCCAGTGCCAGCTCCCTTCCAAGGAGGGGCAGCATGCAAGGAAGTGGCGGCTCTGAGGGGTGAGGTGTGATCTGCTCACAACTACACTGCCAAGAACTGACCAAGTCAGGACTCTCCGGAGTCACACTGCCAGCCTTGGTGACTTAGCCACGTGGCCATTTCCTTGTGCATCAAATGCATTTGACAGCTGCAGTCTGGCCTTCCTTCTGGTCCCTCTGCACCACCAAGCCCACCAGACAGAGCCACCAGCCCCTGGGGCCTCTCCACCTGGAGCCAGGAATCGGTCTGCTCTCAGAGCACTGAGCCCTGTTCCAGCTTGCTCATTTGGGAAGGTGGGAGGGGCTCATCCCTAGGCCTTCCAGGGACTCCCAAATGGGTCATCATCCTTCAATTCAACAGCAGGAGACATGCAAATATGTTCTTTTTTTCATTGAAGTAAAATTGATGTACAATATTGTGTTAGTTTCTGGTGTACAGCATAGTGATTTATACATGTATGTATATATATTCTTTTTCATTGTAGGTTATTACAAGGTATTGAATATAGTTCCCCATTCTATACACTAGGACCTTTTTATCTATTCTGTATATAGTAGTTTGTATCTGCTAATCCCAAACTCCCAATTTATCCCTCCCACTCCTTTCCCCTTTGGTAACCATAAGTTTGTTTTCTATGTCTGTGAGTCTGTTTCTGTTTTATAAATAAGTTCATTTGTGTCATTTTTTTAAGAGTCCACAAATAAGCAATATCATATGATATTTGTCTTTCTCTGTCTGACTTACTTCACTTAGTATGATCATCTCTAGGTCCATCCATGTTGCTGCAAATGGCATTATTTTATTCTTTTATATGGCTGAATAGTATTCCATTGTATAAGTATACCACAGCTTCTTTACTTAGTCATCTGTTGATGGACATTTATGTTGCTTCCATGTCTTGGCTATTGTAAACTGTGCTGCTATGAACATTGGAATGCACATATCTTTTCAAATTAGAATTTTCTCCATATGTATATGCACAGGAGTGGGATTGCTGGATCATATGGCAACTCTATTTTTAGTTTTCTAAGGAATCTCCATATGGAAATATGTTCTTATTTGCTGGCTCCTATTGTTGACCTGGGAAGTCACTGAGAGGAAAAGCAGAGTCAAGTACAGGCTTTCCTCCTGAAAATTGTTCACGAAGATATTAACTTGCATTGGGTTCTGTGCTCTTATCCCAAGCTTATTAGACTCTCATAAAAGATGGTCTGGAAGGGAAAATCATGAGGACACAGGGAACCCCTAAAGGAGTTCCTTGGCCCCTTCCCCCCACTGGCCCTTTCTGCTTTCTGCTCTTCACTCCCTCTATTCCCTGGCCCCCAACAGCCTGGAGCCTCAACCTTTGGGTCTCTGAAATGGGCTTCATGTGAAGATGAACAGAGTGCAGTTTAGCCAATGTATGGCTTCGGATAAATGCTCAATAAAGTTAGCTCTGGTGATTAAAATTTTGAGGAGGGAGTAATTAGGATTATTTATTTATTTATTTACTGGAGTTACTGGGGATTGAACCTGAGGCCTTGTGCATGCTAGGCGTGCGCTCCACTGCTGAGCTATACCCTCCTCCCCCAATTATCATGCTTTTAAATGGCACACAAGCAGTACTGATTTTTCTCCCAGACGTGTCGTCTCCCGCGTGCCTGGTTATCCACAGTGTAAGACTGCACGTTTGCCCCACCACTCAATGCTTGTTTTGAATAACAAAGGCAAAAAGCAGCCTGGTCTCCCTGCTCCTTGCAGGGACAACTGTTGCAGGGGAGAAGGTCACTCCTCTGTGACCCAGACAATGTCTAGGCCTGGCACGGGTCTCAAGGCTGTGGGCAAGGAAGCCCTAGCCCCCCCCACAGGGCCGACTTGTCCACTGGGTGCACTAGGCACCAGGGCCATGACATTTTTAGGAATTCGTGAAAATATTTTCATTTCTTTTAAAGTCAGAAGGAAAATAATGAACTTTTAGATTGAAGAAAATATTTTAATATATACTATGAATGTGAATGAATATAGATTCATATGAATTAGTCTATTCATCTTGATAGCAACATAATTATAAAGAATAATTGCTATTTATATTTTAGCAAGGAAGGGGCCCATGAAGGCAAACGTGCCCAGGGTCCAGGAGGTCACAATGCAGCCCTGGGCGCCCCTGCAGGAAGATGCCTCATATGGCTATGTGTTCTGCCCTTTCCCAAGGCCCTTTCCCACTTGTCATCTCTTGTCCGATTCGGATCACTACCACGAGTGTAGAAGGTAGCCAGGAAGGTGCATTTTGCCCCGTTTTCCACACCAAGAGGCTGAGGTTTGGAAATAAGAAGTGACTTGGCTGATGTCATCCAGTCCTGAACTTTCTGCTGCCCTTCGTTGCCGTTTCAGGGTCCTTTCCTGCGAGGGAAACCTCAAGCCGAGGAGCCCTTACTCCTAAGAGGAAAGCCCCTCCACCGGCCCCCAAGGCTCACCTGGCGGCTTCCCCAGCTCCTTTCTGGCCCCTGGGAAGAGAGCTGCAGGGTCAGAGCGACACAAGTAAATGTTAACCACTATTTCTTGTCAGGACCGTGGTTGCGAGCACCTCCATAAAGCTGTGAGACTGTGGTCAAGAGGCTATATAATCAGTCCCCTAGGAATGCCCACAGAGTATAGAACCAATAGGAGATGAGATGGAGAGATAAATGGATAGACTCATCAATACATAGATGATAGATAATGACAGGTAGATAAATAATAAATAGATGGATAGAGAGAGAGAGAGAGATGATGATGAATGGATAGATATAGGTAGATACATAGATAGATTGGTTCATTTTTAAGGAACTGACTCACTCAATTGTGGGCCCTGGCAAGTCCAAAATCAGTAGGGCAGGCCAGCAGGCCAGAAACTCCCGCAGGGGTTGATAATGTAATCTGGAGATAGAATTTCTTCTTCTTTGGGAAACCTCAATCTTTGCTCTTAAGGCCCTCAACTGATTGGATGCAACTCATCCACATTATTCAGGGTTAATAGTCTTCTTTAATTGGAGTCAACTGATGGTCGACGTTAACTACAACTATACAATACCTTCATAGCAACGTCCAGATTAGTGTTTGTTTGAATTACTGGGGACCAGAGCCTCTGCCACATTGGCCAAGATCAGGCCTTGCTAATTTATTTGGCCACTTGAATCCTCTATAATTACCCTCCTGCCTCCCTGACCAGGAAGGTCTAAGTCAGGTTCTCAGCTAGGAAGCACCTTGAACCCCAGAGCTCAGTGTTCGGCCCTTTAGCTGGGTCAGAGTGAAAAATAGGGAAAAAACACAGCCCCTTCAGGGGTCCACAGTCACAAGACACCACCTTGAGGCAGGCTACCAGCACAAGTCCCTAAAACCCCAGTGGTGTCCTGGCTAAATGCCCGGAAAGGATGTAGAACTGTTCAAACTGCAACTTGTAACCCATAAGTGGTTGTCCTAAAATCAAGTTAGCAAATCTCAACCAGCAGATATTTGGAAACATGGAAAAGAATAAAAAGAAGATAATACAAAACATCCAAGTGCATTGTCTTAGTCCTCTTGGACTATTGTAACAAAAATGCCATAGACTGGGTGGCTTAAACAACAAATATCTCACAGTTCTGGAAGCTAGGAAATCCAAGATCAAGGCACCACCAGAGCTGGTGTCTGCTGAGGTCCACAGATGTCCTGCTAGTTCCCAGATGGCCATGTGCTAGCTGTGTCCTCATGCAGAGGAAAGGTTGAGGGAGCTCTGTGGGGTCTCTTTATAAGTGCACTGCTTTTACTCATGAGAGCTCCAGCCTCATGACCTTATGACCTCTCAAAGGCCCCATCTCCTAATACCATCACCTCGGGCATCAGATTTCAACATATGAAGGGGGGGTGGGTGGAACACAAACATTTAGTCTATGGAATTCTGTCCCTGGACCCTGAAAGTTCATGTCCTTCTCACATGCAAAATACATTTATTCCACCCTATTGCCTACAAAGTCTTAACTCATTGCAGCATTAACTCTAAAGAGTGCAAAGTCTCAGGTAAGTATCATCTTAATCTAAATCAGATATGGAAGACTCAAAGTACAATTCACCCTGAGACAAAATTCTCCAACTATGAACCTGTGGAACCATCATTCTACTCTGTTTCAATGAGTTTGACTTTTTTTTTTTCAGATTCCACATGTACGTGAGATCATGCAGTATTTGTGTTTCTCTGTCTGGCTTATTTCACTTAGCATAATGCCCTCCAGCTTCATCCATATTGTCCCAAATGGCAGGATGTCCCTCTTGCCTTTTCATTTTGTTTATGGTTTTCTCAGCTGTGCAGAAGCTTTTCAGTTTTATGTCATTCCACTTCTTTATTTTTGCTTTTGTTGCCTTTGCTTTTGGTGTCAAATCCAAAAACTCATCGCCCAGGCGGATGTCAAGGAGCTTATCCCCTATGTTTTCTTCCAGAATTTTATGGTGACATGTCTTGCACTGAAGTCTTTAATCCATTTTGAGTTGATTTTTGTGTATGATGTAAGATAGGGGTCAGTCTCATGGGTTTTCACGTGGATATCCAGTGTTCCCAACACCATTTATTGGAAGTACTATCCTTTCCTTTGATGGGGGTAACTTTTAACTATTCAAAACTATCCCCAAGGAGCCTTCACATAGACGGCTTTAATTAAACCCTTTTTATTGTGTAATACAACACACAAAGAAAAATGCTTAACACATAAGTGTACAGCTTAACAAATTGTTGTCATCCCTTGTGGAACCATCACCCAGATCAAAACATATAACTGTCCCAGCTCCCTAGAAGCCCTCCCACATGCCCTTCCAGTCACAGTCCCAACCCCCGGTCATGTCCCTGACTTCTGTGATCATCTTTTCCTTGCTCTTCTTTATACTTGACTCCCTAAGGGTGCATTGGGGAACACCATGAATTACTTTTGCCTGTTTCGAGGTGTATAGAAATGGAATAATGCCACACATATTTTTAATTCACATTTTTAAAACTTCTATTTTGAAATGACTTATAAATCCACAGTAGGTTGCAAAAATAGTACAGGCAGAGCCTAAGCACCTTTTACCTGTTTCCAGTGGTACCGTCCTCCATAACACAGCACAGAACATTAACATGGGTACAGCCCACTGAACTTATTCAGATTTCTCCACTCATTTGTGTGTATGTGTGTATACTTCTATGACCCATACACATTCTTTTTCATCTGACCTCTTTTGCTTAGCATTGTTTTTGAGATTCCTCAATATTCATGTTCATGATATTCTTTTCATATGAATGGACAACCCTCTACTTACCCACTCCACTGCAATGGTGGGTCCAGGGGTTAGATACTGTGAACACTGTCATCTGTGTCTCCTGATGCACATGTGTACTCATTTCCCTTGTGTAAATAACCAGGACTGGAATTGCTGGGTCATTAGGTATGGCTATCTCCAACTTTACTAGATAATACAAACTTCTTCAAAGTGCCTGTCCCGTTACACACACACCCAGAAGTGCATGAGCATTCCAGGGGCTCCACATCAGCACAAACACTGGTGAATCTGAGCCATTCTGGTGGGTAAGCAGTGCGTCTCATTGTGGGTTTCATTTGCATTCCCTTTGTCACTAGGGAGTCAAGACCCGTTTCACACATGTATTAGCCATTTGGATTTCCTGGTTTGTAAATTACTTGTTCAGTCTTTTGCCAATTTTTCTATTGGGTCATCTGTCTATTTCTTAATAACTTGTAAGACTTGTGAAAAAAATATCCTGACTGGCTATAAGCCCTGTGTCAGTGTGATATGTTCCAGATACCTTTTCCCAGTTTGTGGTTTGCTTTTTCATTCACTTCGTCAGTCTATTTGCCCAGCCTTATCCCAAAACCACAGCAGGCAGATGTCTCCCAACAGCTATTGACCCAGGCTGTGCTCATTAAGGATTAGAAGGCTAAAAGTTAGGTATAGCCAGATTAGTAAGGATCTTGAAAATCAACTGGGCAGTCCTGGTCTTGACCCAGGGAGCAAAGGAGCTCCCCAACATGTCAGGGAACATAAGAGAGAGATTCTGAATAAGCATCTTAGGAAGAAAAATCTGGGAGTTGAGTCTCAGCATGGAAGCAAGAAGCCGAGCAAACAATGCGGAGGCTAGTGGAGTAGTTCAAGGCTGAGACCACAGGGGCCTGGATGAAGGAGGTGGCCGTGGAAACAGAAAGGAAGGGATGCGCCCAAGAGACATTTAGAAGAGAAATTTGAAATGATGCCACTTTGTTATGAGTCAGTGGAAGAGGGAGGGAGTTGGGGACTGAAAAATGATGCCAAGCTTTCCAGCCCAGAAACTGAGAGATGCTTCTGGTTTGATGAAAGAGACCCATTAAAGTAGTTGGGGGAGTGTGTTTTCCACCACTCAGTCCTGAAAGTTCAATTCGTATTCCAGAGAATCAATCAGAAGAGTCTTGACTATACACAGATCTGCTCATCCAGTCTGTTCAGCAGTGACATGTCGCCCATGGCTTTGGACTTTGGGGAGTTGAGGCGGGATTCTGTGTCATATTCAGGACCCCTTGGGCATTGCTGATTGGATCCGCTTTGCATTCTAAATCCAGTTTGATCATAAGGATATCCTAAAGCACACAATTTGATAACTCCAATGGCAAAAGTCCCCCAGCCTAAAACACCAGCAGCAACAAAAATAGAGACCAAAGCTAAAGGAAAAACTAACTTAAAAAAAAAAGAAAACAGGTAGCTCTAGGCTTGTTCATCGAAGACTATAAAACATATGTAAAAAGCACATTGAATGCTTGTCAATACTTGTCAATGTTCTCTTTTCTGTTGGCCTAGTACGTTTAACTGCATGGAGCAACCTGCCTCTCAATCTCCTTCCCCTGCCGATAGGCGCCAAAGTAGTCAGGTCTAATATTATTACTGAAAAGCCAAAAGCATATTTACAGAGACTGAATGTGTATAAAGAGCAGATAAATCAAATCTCTTGAGAAAATAAAGTCCCAGAGCAGATTATGCTGTGAAAAGAGTGAAATAGTGTTCGCAACTCAATAACACCATCAGTTGGAATTTTAAAAAGAGGCCATTCACATTTTAGGGCATCAAATCATTCCCTTAATCCCTTAAACATCAAATAAAATTAAGATTTAAGATATGATTCACTCGGTTAGAAATGATACGAAAATCTTCGGCAAATAATTAAAAGGGATTTGGCAACATCATAACCAGCTAATTCCAGCACATGTTTAATAAAGAATGGATTATGGGAGGGGGTGGTGATTGCTTTTTTTTGGCTATCAGAAAATACAAAAGCCTCTCATTTGCAGTACTAATAATGTTGTTTGCACAAGGAATCGAAGGTGCTGTGAGTGCCTGCCCTGGACGAGAGGGACCCAGTCAGGAAGACTAGACCCCTGGAGGTGTCTTCCCCTGAAAGACAGCCAGAGCCCACAGTCAGAGGAGGCTGAAATGTGGCCCCAGGCCCTGAACTTGGTATCCTGACTCTCTGTAGCCATTTCTCGTTTGTTCTGCAGCATGAGAGCCAGTGCTGACTCTTCTCCAGGGTCTCAGGAATCCTATGCTCAGGCCACTCAGCCTTCAAGGTAGAAGTCCTGCTTCAGAAAAGCCAAAACCTACAAGTGTTCTCAGCCTGGATACGCATCCCTGTCACTCATTCATTCATTCATTCACTCATCCATCCACTCACTCATTTATTTTCTCACTTGCTTCACAAGCATTTTCTTTTAGTCAGTTTACAATGTTGTATCAATTTCTGGGGTACAGCATGTTTCAGTCATACATATACATACACATACTCCTTTTCATATTCTTTCTCATTATGGTTACTACAAGATATTGAATATAGTTCCCTGTGCTGTACAGTAGGACCTTGTTGTTTACCTGTTTTTTGTATAGTAGTTAGTATCTGCAAACCTTGAACTCCTCATTTATCCCTTCCCACCCTCTCTTTCCCCTGGTAACCATAAGTTTGTTTACTATCTCTGTGAGTCTGTTTCTGTTTTGTAAATAAGTTCATTTGTGTCAGTTATATCATATGGTATTTTTCTTTGTCTTTCTGGCTTACTTCACTTAGAACGATGATCTCCAGGTCCCTCCATGTTGCTGCAAATGGCATTATTTATTCTTTTTCATGACTGAATAGTATTCCATTGTATAAATATACCACAGCTTCTTTATTCAGTCACCTGTCGATGGACATTTAGGTTGTTTCCACGTCTTGGCTATTGTAAATAGTGCTGCTATAAACATTGTGGTGAATGTATCTTTTCGAATTAGAGTACCCTCTGTATAAACGCCCAGGAGTGGGATTGCTAGATCATAGGGTAAGTTTACTTTTAGTTTTTAATAAAATCTTCATACTGTTTTCCATGAAGGTTGCACCAAACTACATTCCCATGAACAGTGTAGAAGGGTTCCCTTTTCTCCACAGCCTCCTCCAGCATTTATTGTTTGTGGACTTTTGAATGATGGCCATGCTGACTGGTGTGAGGTGATACCTCATCGTAGTTTTGATTTGCATTTCTCTGATACTTAGTGATACTGAGCATTTTTTCATGTGCTTATTGGCCATTTGCATGTGTTCACTGAAGAACTGCTTGTTTAGGTCTTCTGCCCATTTTTGGATTTTTGGATTGGGTTGTTTGGTTTTTGTTGTTGTTGTTATTAAGTTGTATGAGCTGTTTGCATATTCTGGAAGTTAAGCCGTTGTCAATCAATCATTTGCAAATATTTTCTCCCATTTTGTAGGTTGTCTTCTTGTTTTGTTTATGGTTTCCTTTGCTGTGCAGAAGCTTGTAAGTTTAATTAGGTCCCATTCGTTTAGTTTTGCTTTTATTTCTATCACCTGGGTAGACTGCCCTGGGAGAATATTGCTAAGATTTATGTCAGAGAATGTTTTGCTTATGTTTTCTTCTAGGAGGTTAATAGTGTCTTGTCTTGTGTTTAAGTCTTTAAGCCATTTTGAGTTTATTTTTGTGTATGGTGTGAGGGAGTGTTCTAACTTCATTGATTTCCATGTAGCTGTCCAGTTTTCCCAACACCACCTGCTGAAGAGACCATCTTTTCTCCACTGTATATTCTTGCCTCTTTTGTTGAAGATTAATTGACCATAAATGTGTGGATTTATTTCTAGGCTCTCCTGTTCCATTGATCTATATGTCTGTTTCTGTACCAATACCAAGTCGTTTTGATTACTGTAGCTCTGTAGTATTGTACAAAGTCTAAGAGGGTTATTTCTCCAGCTTCATTCTTTTTCTTCAGTAATGCTTTGGCAATTCTAGGTCTTTTGTGATTCCATATGAATTTAGGATTATTTGTTTTGGTTCTGTGAAAAATGTCCTGAGTCATTTGATAGGGTCCACATTAAATCTGTAGATTGCTTTGGGTAGTATGGCTATTTTAACAACATTAATTCTTCCAATCCAAAACCCTGGGAGATCTTTCCATTTCTTTAAGTCATCTTTAATTTCCTTAATCAGTGTTTTGTAGTTCTCCACGTATAAGTCTTTCGCTTCCTTGGTCAGGTTTATTGCTAGCTATTTTATTTTTTCGGATGCAATTTTAAAAGGGATTGTTTCTTTACTTTCCTTTTCTGATATTTCACTGTTGGTTCACAAGTATTTCTTGAGTGTCTGCTGTATGCCTGGTGCTGAGGGGGCTGCAGAGCAGGCCAGGCCTTGGTCCCAGCTCTCAAGGAGCTCACCTCCTAGTGAGAAACAGACGTACCAACAAAGTAGCCACACCACAGGGCAGGGGGAAATAAGAACAATGGGGAGGAGAGAAGATCCAGGGAGTACCAATAAAGTTCTACCTTTAAAATTCTCCATCATTTCCTTGTCTAGTTTTTTTGCCTCTTTCCCAGTAGAATGTCGGCATGAGGGCAGAGGGTTTTCTCTGTGCCATTCACTGCTGTATCCCCTGTGCCTGGCACAGTGCCTGGCACATTGTGGGTGCCCATTAAAATATCTATGGAATAAATGCATGAATCCTGAGAGAATGAAGGAGAAAGTTGATGGGGCCCTCTTTGGAAGGGCTTCACAGAAGAGAGAATCCTGGAGATGGGCTTTGCCAAAAGAGAAGGGTCTTGGAGGACAGCCAGAATTGAATAGCCTCTTGGTCTGAGGGAACAACTGGAGTGATGGCCTGGGGCTGGGAAATTGCATGGTGTGTTCAAGGAACAGTATGGTCCAGCAGAGAGAAATATAAGACACCAGGTGAGAATGGTGACAGATAAGGTGGGGACCAGATCACTGAGAGCAGTTAAAGCCAGGTGAAGGTGCCGTGTTTCTCCTACAGGTGTTGGGGTCTCTCAAGAAAGAAACTGGACATGCATTGAGTGAAAAGGCTGACAGCCTGGGGAATGGGAGGCTTGCATCCTGCGAGATGGCAGTAGAGCTCTGATCCCCTTTACCAAGGACCTAGTAAGCACCTACTATGTCTGTCAGAAAAGACTAACACTGTGGGGGGCAGGCGGATAGATCAAGTGGTAGAGCGCATGCTCAGTACACATGAGGTCCTGGCTTCAGTACCTCCTCTAAAAATAAACAAATAAATCTAATTACCTCCCCCTAACAAAAAAAATTAAAAATTAAAAAATTAGGATACATTAAAAAAAAAAAGACTGACACTATGGTGGGAGAAGGCTATATAGCTCAGTGGTAGAGCACATGCTTAACGTGCATGAGTTCTTGGGTTCAATCCCCAGTAGCTCCTCTAAAAATAAACAAATAAATCTAATTACCTACCCCCCAACAACAACAATAAAAATTCAAAAATCAGAATACATTAAAAAAAAAAAGACTAACACCGTGGAAGGAATTACCAGCAGAAAGTGGAGAAGGAAGGGCTCTGGCCAGAAGGGAGGGAGGGGGTATGCCTCAAGCTGGATCTCCCATCCTGGCTGTCAGTCCCGTGATGGGGACAGGCCAGCCGATCCCAAGGGCCCCTGAAGCCCTGACAGCCTGACACCCTAATTATAGAAGTGAACGCTTCACCCCAGATGGCTGGGGATGTCCTTGGGCTCCACTTCACCTCCCGGGGCTGGGAGTTCCGCCGGCCCTGAGGTGGTTAGAAAGGAATGGGATGGAAACCTGGAGAGCCTGCATCGGCCTCCTGGTCTCTCGGCAGCCTTTTTGCTTCAGAACGCCAGCAGGTCTTTTAGGCAGAACAGCAGCCTCTGCAGAGGCCAGGGTCTGGGGGGTTGCTTCCTGATCGTTCCTTTTTGCTTTGGGCAGAGGACTGGTCCTCTAGGCCAAGAAGAAATCAGAGACCAAGTTCCTTGCAAACCTTGCTTCCAAAAAAGCAACTAAGATAGGTAGAGCTGGAGTCCAATGGACCACAGGGGCACTCTTACCATAAACAAGTGTCATTTTTCATGGAAGTCCATCCCACAAGCAGCCGAGAGGGAAGCCCCCATTCCAAAAGGCTCAGCAGGGCCACCCTTCTAGGGTCTAGGCAAGTGGAGCCCATGGGAGGCCAGCAGTATTGGCGCCATTCCTGACACAGAAACTATGCCTGCACGAGGAAACCAGCTTGGGGAAAAGAACTCTGACCGGTCAACAACTGGTTACTACACAGACACCAGAAGCAGTCATGACAAACAGAAGAAACACACACCCTGAATGAGCTCTAATTGGCTACTTCTGTGGTTTGACTGAATCCCACTGTTTGAAAAGTGTGAGTGTAGCCTGGTCTGAGCTGGACCCCAACCCCAGGAAGGCCCAGCAAACTCATTCAATGTATTCCAGTTTGAAAAGCAAAGGCTTCCCATCAGTGCAGAGGGATAGGGTGAGTGGGTGAGGAGGCCATTACCCAAGAGGGGTGCAGCCTTGGCGTCAGGTGCCGCTGGCATCATTGCTAGATGAGGAGCAGAGGTGGGGTCCAGGGTGGAAGGTGAAAGATCCAGCTGGAGCCAGGTAAGATCAAGAAGCCCATGCGTCATCCTGGGGGAGGGGCAGGGAGGGAGTGGGGAATCCAGACGGAGACTGGAGAACTCCCTTCAGGCATCTCCTCCGTGGTCTCCATGGTGGGGTGGGAAACGCATGGTGATGGGGACACTGAAGTCCAGGTTTAGCCACAGTCAGTTGGAGGAGCTTAAGGAATGTCTAGGGGGAACCTGTCCAGCAAGATCTGGATATACAACTCTGGGGCCGAAAAGAGAGGGAGGGCTGCTGAGCCTGCATTTGGACCTCCTGAGGGAGTGGCGGCCCTCTCACTCACCCTCACCCCCTCCCTTGTCACCATGGCCACCAGGTCCCCACAGCAGTTTCTGGTTCAATCAATCCCCTCCCCCGGATCCCTAGAGCCCTGTGCTGGCCCTTTGGGTCCCTCCGTTGTCCCGGGTAGGGGCTTCTCTGGGGGCCCCAGCTGCCTGACCCGAGGGACCCAGGCCCCTTGCTGGGCTAACCTCTTTCTGCCCTCGTGCCTTCATCCTCAGGCTCATCCTGCGGGCGTCTCACTCCCCCAAGCCTGTCCTCTGCCCTGTGGCTCCTGCTCCCCGCTGGCCTCCACGGACATCAGGTGAGAGCCCCGTGGGAGAGACCGGCACCCACCGCAGGCCGTGTCAGTGCGCTGTGTTCTGCCTGGTGGGGGACACTGGGGGACAGGAGCCAAGCCTTCTCTGTGCTGTGGGGCAGGGCTCTGCCGCCGGAGCCCTGGCTACATCCAGAGCCTCCCTCGTGGGCACCTCCGCCAGATGGGCCGTCTGCGGGCCGGGCACCGAGATTCCCGCTGTCCTTTGCAGAGACGCCCAGTACCAGGGAGGCTGAGAAAGCCACCAGCCTGCATGTGCCAGTGCCCTCCTGCTGGCCGGGGGCCGCTCTACAAGGACTGCGGGAGACAGACAGACAGACATCCAGGCAGGAAGCAAAGGGCACCCGGAAATGAGTCCCTACCCCGCATCCCTCTGACAGCCTGGGGAGGAAGGGGACGGAACGGGGCTCCCATGGCCTCCCTGGGCACCTGTTGGAAAGCCCGTCAGCGGGCACCAGGGTCCACACAGGGCCAGGGCAGCTGCCTCTGAGATGCATCCTGTGCTCTTAGGGACTGTGTGCTCGGTAGATGCCACCTTCAGCAGGTGGCCAGAGTCGCCCAGACCTGGCCAACAGAGTCTCCAAGGAGAAAATCTCCCACCAGGCCCCAGCACTAGACAAGCTACCGCTGGTGATCTTGGATGTGGCTGCTGAATCTTCCAGAGTCTACAGGCACTTGGGAAGTCCCTGCTGAAAGCCCTGGACCCCCGGGGTGACCCTGACTTGCATGTGACCTTGGGCACAGCCCTGGTCCCTGTGGGCCCTGTCTTCCCACTTATCAGCAGCTTGGGTGAGGGGCTGGGGTGCTGGCTGACCTGAAGGGCCATGCTTGCCCCTCCCATAGGCCTCAAGGGACTAGGACCTATGGACTGGCTCAGGGCTCCAGGTGTGCCAGGGCCGGCCCTCTTGGCCACCCTGGGTCAGCTCTGGCTGTCTGCTGCCCCAGGACAGGAGGCCACACCAGCCCAGGGCCCCTCTGTGCCTCTCTACCCCATCCCATCACAGTGGAAGGACAAGGTGCTCCATCCCACCATGGGGTGAACTAGAGTACTATCCCCAGCTTCTCCACCCCCTCCCCCAGGCAGCACTAGTCTGGGCACACCTCAGAGAGCCCCGGAGACCAAGGCCCTCCCAGACCACCCCATGTGGGCCCCTGGGGCTGAGGGTTGGTCCCTGGACAGGGTCTTTTGCTTGGGTGGTGGCCGCTTGCTTTCTCATTTTATTTTTAGCCCACTTTGCCAGCCTCTCTCCTGGCCTTGGCAGAAGGAGAGCGTGCCCAGGGAAAGTGCTGGGCACATTAGTGAGGCGGGCGGCCAGACTGGTCCACCGAGGGGCTGGGAGGCCAGCTGAGAAATTGTTTGCTTAGCTTCATCAACTTATTAGTGTGCTTAGAATCTGCTATTTCTATTTTAACCCTCCGAGGACAGCCGTGGTTCTCTGGCTAAAAAAGAGTTGCTGTATTTCCAGCCTTGGAAGTAAGAAATAATCAGTAGTCACACACCTCACCAAGACTGCCAGGGGTGGGAGGCTGCGGGGATGCAGCCCAGAGATACTCTGGAAGTAGCTGCCAGGGACAGCGGGCACCACCGCCCCCACCTCCATCAGTTTGCAGGGTCTGTGTTCTCAGACTTGAATTGGGGCTGTCGGTGGTGAGGATCAACATAAGCAAAGGACA
This sequence comes from Vicugna pacos, assembly GCF_048564905.1. Taxonomy (NCBI): domain Eukaryota; kingdom Metazoa; phylum Chordata; class Mammalia; order Artiodactyla; family Camelidae; genus Vicugna; species Vicugna pacos. The sequence goes on from NC_133023.1 coordinate 105,029,071, forward strand.
GGAAAAGCCTGGGGGAAATGTGGCAGGCAGTCGCGAAAGGGTTTCACACCTAGGAGAATGGAGACTCTTCCCCCACCCCGCTCCTGCCTCCACCCTGACAGCTGGGGGAGGTGCCAGAGGCCCCAGGCTTCCTTCCCTTTATTCAGGAAGGCAGCATGCCCAGGATTTGCAAGCCCCCTCGCCCCTTGCCCCAGCCCTGTAAGCCTCCAAAGGCAGCAATACACCTCGCTGCCTGGCCAAGGCTGGCTGGGTCTTGGGGCTTCAGAGGCCCCCGTGGGGTTGGCGTGGGTAGAGGAGTTGCAAGGCCCTCTCTTGGAGGGAGCCCTGTCCAGCTCTGATCCACCCTGATTCTACCACTACCCTGCCAGAGGGGCTGACAGGTGGGAGTGAGGCCCCAGGGGGTCAGGCTCAGGGCAGATGGTAGGGTTGGGGAGGGGGATAGCAGACTGCTGCCTCCAGCCCAACCCAGGCCCAGGGCTGCCGTCAAACATCTTAACCTAGCTTTTTGAAGCAAACTGAGAAACTTGCGAATATTAAGATACTTCCAATGCGAGCTGTTGGCATCTCAGATGCCCTTGTATTTAGTCTGCTGTAATGGCGATGTTTGGAGATGCTTATCAATAAGCATTTTAACAATTTGCCAAGGCTGTTTGTGGGTTTTCACTACAGCTTACTCACAAGAGACAGTTTAAGGACCTGTGTAGACATAACTGAGTTCTTCCCGGAGCAAGTCTGGCTTGCAGACATCTTAGAACTTAACCAGAGAAAAGTAATCCAGGTCTGGTAACTCTGGTGCTCCTCCCAGGAGGTCTCTCTGCCTTACTAACGGGAGCCCGCAAAGTGAATTTCAATCCCTGGCCAGGGTGGAGGGGCGGGAGTGTCACTGTCTGCGGTGTCTGACAACTCTGATGGTCTCCTTTGCTATGCATATGACGTCAGGCGCTCCACCTACTCCACAAGGGCACTGAGAGGTGACAGGAACCCCCCCAGCTGCCACCCCAGCCCTGGGCTGCCCACGCCCCCATCCTGCCCCGGCGCCAAACACTGAGCTCTCACGTTAGCTCAATTAACATTTCAAGCCCCCAGTTTATGGCTAAATCTACATACATCATAATCTGAAAGCAAACATTTGCCTCTGATAGCTCTAATTTATGCTTATACTTAGTTTAATGTTCACGTCTTTTTTTTTTAACTAGCTTAATGGCAGAAAATCAAAGCTTGCTCAGTTTTGCCCCATACTCTACAATTTAGCTTCTCTCGTTTTTCTTAGACGTAAAACATCTAATTAATCCATGTAATCTGGATACTTTATGTTTAAACCTTTCCTGCTCATAAAACAAACAGAATGAAAATGTAGCTACTTCGTATAAAAGCTTTTTTCTTTCCTTCTTTTTTTGTCTTGTCTTGTTACATCAGCAAATACATGGTGAGAACTGGAAGCATGTGAAACCAGAAAATGAATGAAATTCCTATCAAAGAGCTTTACTGCCCTAGGAAAATGTTTATAGGCCAAGAAAGAAGTTCAATTAACAGTGCCAAGGAGGGCCCCTTTCTCCCCGCAGCCTTGATTTCAGAAAGCGATTGCCTGAGGGGAGCCCTTCAGCCCAGCATAGTTGGGTGAGGGCCCAGCAGCACCGGTCCCAGGTCCCAGGTGCTGCAGAACCAGCACCCTCCTACCCCAAGCCTCCCTTCTTGCTGGAGGGTCCTGCCGACTGCCTTGTGAGGCTGCCTTTCTCCTTAACATCCCCGCCGTCACAGACTGCTGAGTCAAACAGGGCTTGTGTGCGGCCCCTCGGTTGGCCTCTGAAGAAGCCAGGAGCTATTCTGAGAGATGCCTGACTCTAGATCCTCAGCTTTTGACTTCTGTGGCCAGAGGAAAAGCCCCTCCAACCTCAGTCTTGAGCTTAAGAATCCTTGACGCACCTCTGAGAGGGTGCTTGAGGCAGAAGAAAGCTGTGGAATACCAGCGCGCACCAGCACAGCCAGTTGCCGGTCTAGGCACATCTCTGGGATTTGCAGGCACATCTCAATTTGGCAAACACCCGCACTCCCTCCTGAGCCCCAGCTCTGTCAGTCCCCACTCCCTGCCTCAGCCAGGGACCCAAATCCCAAGAAACAAAGAGGTTATTTAGGTACAAATATCCCTAATGAATAAAGAAAGGAGAGTCACTGGTCTAAGCTGTTTCTCCTCCGTCAGCAAAGGGGCCTAGGGCCCTGCAAGGGACAGGGACACGAATGCTCAGAAGCCTGTCTTCAGAATCCCTCCTGGAACAGGTACCTGTAAGGAGGAAGTGACACGCAAATTACAAATTATTCTCATGGGCAGAACGCAAAGATGCCTCCAGATGGGCTGTGGGGAAAGGTCTGGGGAACAGGCTTATTTGACTAGACACTTCCCAGCAGACAGATTATAAACCAGCCTTGACACCAGGGGACTGAGGGTGAGAAAGTGATCGGATGGGACTGGAGGCTCCCCAGACATTCCCTGGCTGGCTGGGCCCCTCCTTGTCACCACCATCACCACTGCTGGCCCAGTGTGCCACCTTTAGCTAAGATTGGCCGTTCAGAGTCCAGATTGATTACAAGCTGTGCTGAACTTGAAGTCCTGGTACGTTTCCAGTTTGGCTTAGAAAAGGCTTTGATGGAAAGGAAGAAACAGTGCTAGGCTTCAGTTCCTCATCCACCATTCTCACCTCTTCAGCATCAAAACCTTTGGCAGAGTCCACATGACAGCCTGGCAATACTTGTAGTATCCATCTATGGAGGAACACAAAAGGACAAGCAGTCTTATGAATGGGGAAGGCGTATCCATCTAGAGACGGTGCTTGGTGCACACATGGGGCCATGCATCCTCTGAAGGCTCTAGGGGTGGCTCTTCCCTGGCCTCCAGCTTCCAGTGGCTCCAGCTGTTGCTTGGCTGTTGGCTGCATCACTCCAATCTCTGCGTCCATCTTCACGTGGTCTTCTCTGTATTTCTCCTCTTCTTCAGACACTTGTCATTGGATTTAAGGCCCACTCAGATGAATTGGGATGATCTGATCTTGAAATCCTTGATGACATCAGCCAAGACCCTGGTTCCAAATAAGGTCACGTTCTTGGGCTCCAGGCGGACACGTCTTTGGGTGACACAGTTCCATGCCCTATAGTATGGACCTCAGTTGTACTGGGATGCACACATGGCCTTCAAGGCAGTTTCCGGTGCTAAGTCTTCCCAGTGTTTGACCAGGCCTTCCTGTGGCAAGGCTGGTGTGTAGCTGGCAACTCTTTGTCACCTGAATCCTACTGTGTTAGATACTGGAATCTGCATTTCCTCTGAGCTGGTTATTTCTCTCTCTCAAGCACAGAACTTCCCTCGTGGGGAGGGCAAAAGCAAAATAGAGAGAGAAAGAAAAGAAAAATGTCCCACATAAAGGGAGTATATATATTCCCCCACTTAGCCACCAGAGTTGTCAGCTCTTATCCTCCCAGAGATGAAAATGACTCCCTCCTTCTGCTCTAGGCCCTTCCTGCCCCTTCTCGAGGGTTCATATCAAGCTGATGGTTGGCCCTGTGGCTCACTCACCTAACCAGGCATCTCTCTCTCCCTCTCGGGGATGGAGCTGAACCTGTCCTTGGGTCCCTGATACCTTGCAGCTGGTAAGCTATGCAGTGGATTTTTGTTGAATGGAATTAAAGGTGATCTATGCATCTTACTGCTTCCTCCGCTTTTTAGTTGGTAAGGAAATTAACCAATTCCAAGAAGGAAAAATGTAAGAAATCCAGCTGAGAGGGAAGGGATTCACACCTCTTCCTTGCAGCATCTCTGGCTTTTGGGAAAGGCCACCAAGCCCACAGCTAGATGTTGTACCCAAACCCCAACTAAACAGCACCCCTGGAGTCTGTGCCCAGAATGTCTCTGACTTCGTCCCCCTTCTCAAGATGCACAGCTCCTGGGAAGCCCTCCTGAGTCACACTCCCTGGTGCCCTGCCCACTCAGGGACCTGCCGTCAGTGTTGTAGCTTCTTCTCAGACCCTCCAGCTCTACACACCCACTTGCTCCCTTGGGAACTTCAGCTCAAGGACTCCATTCTGCCATCACTATAGGGTGGGAAGAGGACAGAGCATGAACTCTGATGTCAGCCCTGGGTTTGCTTCCCAGATCAGCCTTTTACTTGTTTGTGACCTGCTCTGGGCCTCAGTTCCCAGAAACTCATTCATTCACCTATTCAGTAAAAAAAGAAAAAAAAACTTTATTGAGCACCTACTGGGTGCCAGGCCTACTATGTGCTAGCCATTGGGGTGCAGTGGTGAAAAGGACAGAATTCCCGCCCTCAAGGAGCTCTCCATCCTGGTTTCATGAGGCACTACCAGGTGAATAATCGTAATAGGAGACCAAGGTTGTATTGTTGGGGTCCCGTTCTGTGCTCTGACGTGACTACAAAGCACCTAACAATTCCCTGCTCTCTATTACAAAAACAAAGCAAAGGGCTGGGGACTAGAGAATTCTGGACTTGCCATAAAAATCCATTTTTCTTGCAAGATTGTCAATAAGAAAGATGTTTTTTAAATTGCTGTGGGTGTATTTGGCTATTACAAGCTAAGATAATGAGCTGCTCCAAATGGACAGAACAGACGTGAACACCACGGAGCCCATCCTGAACGGCACAGGAAGCCAAAGTCGAGTTTTTCAAACACCCAAATACCGGGCGTCCTCAATTTTAGGATGGTGTGGTTGATAAGATGCAAATAATTTCATAGCAGTTTTTCAGGAAATAGAAAGAAGCAGCAAAAACACACTGAGCTGCCCGTGGAGAGTGACAAGCATGACCGCACTAACAGGAGACCGTCTTCACGGCCCGCTTCCGGCCACCCGGGGCCGGCGGCACGGCCCGCCTCACCCGTCAGCCACAGGTGGCACGCCCTCCCCTTACCCTGAGAGCCCTAGTCCTGATCATGTCATCACAAGAGCAAGCTGCAGATTCTAGTACCACTTTTCTGTCCCACAGGAGTCACAGCAGGCGGAGTCCTAGGCTTGGACCGCAGTGGTAGCAGACGTGCACAGGGAAGCCATGGCAAGAGAGAAATATTTAGGAAGTAAATAGACAAGACTGGTGGTCGAGAGGCTGTGGAGAGAAGAGGAGACGGGGGAGTCATGGGGTGTGCCCAGATTTCTGGCAATTATACTGAGATATGGGCCCCAAGAGTGAAAAACCGGTGTCAGGAAGGGCAACCCTAGGGCTGGACCCATCAGAAGGTCCCGCCTGCCTGCAGCTTTCCCATTAGGCCAGCTCTGCTGTGTCTGGGGAGGGACCGTGAAATCTCGGAGAAGCTGAGTTAAGCCAGCTGTGTCCCATCTCTGAAGGGCCAGCTCCCGGGCCACTTCCCCTAGGTCGGAAATGCATCCTCTGGCCCCTGAAGCCTCGGAGATGGTGTGCTCTTTGTGCCTATTAAAACTCTTATCACGACATTCATGATCTGATCCGTAGCGTGCAGTTCATGCAGGCTGCTGACCAGGCCATCAGCAGCCCTGCAAGTGCCCCACCAACCCCTCGCACCTGTGCTGGTCTACCCAGGGGAGTCGCTGGGGCTCCCATCCCGGTTCCTCTGGTCCTTGTGTACTGGCGCCAAAGGAAGTGCCTGCTTTGTAAGGTTGCGGTAGCAATAAAATGGGACCAGGCTCTGCCAGCCAGCATCTGGGCCGATGCCCACCTGGTCCCCGGAAGATGCTCCGCAAGTTTTAGCTTTGCGGCTGGCGGGGGTTCCGTGCCCGTCCTCCTCCCCGCTGCTCCTCCCTCTCCCTGGCATTGTTACTATGGTGTGCCTGTTGGCTTCCGGGGGCTGCCGTAACAAATTACCACAAGCTTGGTGGCTTAAAACAACAGAAACGTATTCATCCATACAAAACAATTGATGTATATATGTGATGTATTTCTTCTCTCACAGTTCCGCAGGCCAGAGCCTGAAATCAATGTGTTAGCTGCCTCTCCCGGCTTCCGCTGGTCCCAGGTGTTCCTGTGGCCACATCATTCCCATCTTGGCTTCCCTGTGTGTCTCAAATCTCCTTCTACCTCTGTCTTCTAAGAACACCTGTTACTGGATGTAGGGCCCACCCAGATAATCCAGAACATCTCATCTCGAGAGCCTTAACTTCATTAATATCTGCAAAGACCCTTTTTCAAATAAGGCCACATTCAGAGGTTCCGAGTGGGTGTATCTTTTGGGGAGGTCCACCCTTCAACACACTACAGTCTGAATGTTAGGATTTCCCATCAACCCCAAGATCACAGGCCACATCACCTGCATTTTCCCTGGGTTGGGCCCCCAGAGGACACTCACAGAGCTAACTGCCTAGAACCACAACAGAAGGACCACAGTTTGTATCAACTCTCCAGAACTCATGTGGAAAGTGGCCCTGGAGATCAAGTGACCCAATCTGTCGCCAGCCTGGCAGGGGAAAGGGATGTCCCAAAGGAGGCCTTTCTGGGGCAGAGCAGGCTCTTCCCCGAGGCCCCCCTCCTGCTTACTTCCAGCAGGCATTGCGAGGGCATCTTCTGTGTGCCTGGGCCAGTGCTTGCTGCTGGGACAGTGCTAAGTAAAGCTCCAGGTGGGGCCCAGACTTTGCTAGGGGGAGGTAGAGGGGCTCCCATCACCCTAAGGAACAGAGAGGTTTACCAGCTGGAGGCAGTGGGCCCCGCCACTAAAGTCCTGGGTTTGGGCCTTAACGACCCTGTCTGTCACTTCAGACCACTTCTAAGAAGCGAAATGGGAGCAGCAGTGAGCCTGATCAAGTTGTGAAGCAAACACAACGAAGGGAGTAGAAGTGTCCTGCAACCTGCAAAGGGCCCGCAGGAGGCCTCGGCAGAGATGCTGGCCACCCCTCCCCGCTGTGTGGCCTGGGGGCAGGCTGGTCTGTCTCCGGCTGTAGACAGGACACACTGATGCCCCCACGCTGGGAAAAGCAAGGACTGGGGAGGAAGCGAGGGCGGGGTGTGGGGGGCGGGGGCAGGTGGAGGGGGTTGCTTGTGCAGAGCTCAGCCCCACTCGCACATTTTTAAGAATGCAGTGATGGGACAGAACAAGAGAAATACCATGCCTTTCCCCAAAGTGGGGAGGGGACAACCCAGTGACCAATTTCGGTGATTAGCTGCAAGAAGAGAGCCCTTTATTCCAGGCGTGTGTATGCCTTTTAATTTCCTCTTGTGGGCTCCTGAAGCGGCCCAGTAACTGTGCAATTGGTATTCCTTGCCAGCCTCGGCGGATGCAGGCACTCTCTCGGAGGCGGCTCCAGGTGGTGCGTGGTGCCACCTGCACTCCCGCTTTCCGATTAACTGCTCCGCACCGAGCTCCGCGAGGCACGGTGGGGAGGAGAGAGGAGGGGAGGCGGCGGGGCCCAGGTGGGTCTCCTCCGGTTCGGGACAGAGGCAGCAGCAGCAGCAAGGTCGGAGTTGACCTTGGCCCCTTCCCTGCTTTGTGCGAAACAAAATAAAAGCACACTATTGGTGACAAAGGGACTTAGTCCCTTTAAGCAATTAAAGGCACATAAGTTATGAAGCAGCCAATTAGGGGGTGATGATTTGCATTACAAGAAGACCCTTAGCTTCATAAAAGGAGTTCTCCAGGGGCTGCTATAGACGGTGCCCCAGGGGGGTTAAAGATTCAATTTACAGAACAGTGAATCGCCCACAATTCTTCTGCTGCACACTCCGTCACTTAAAACCAGGGCATCGGAACTTTGCACCAGCCTCCCAGCCCACAGATTTGTGGTATCCCAGAAGACATAAGCCATCCTTATACAAGCTTGTGCGCGTGCGCGCGCATGCGCACAAGCGCGTGCAACACACGCGCGCGCGCGCGCGCGCGCGCACACACACACACTCTCTCTCTCTCTTTGCTGTGTCCTGGCAATTTCTCAAAAACAGAAAATCTGGCCCCTTTCCAGGCTGGCACCTGGCTTTGTTGGAGAACACAGCGGCCAAGTGCCCAGGCCCAGGAAGGGAGGGATGTTGGGGGAGTGGGGCGGGCAAGACCGGAGTCCCGGTCCTGCTGGGCCGCCAGCAGGTTGCAGAGCCTGTTTCCTCTTTGGGGCCTTAGTGTCCACGTGTATAGAGCAAGGGAGGCTTGAGACAGTAATCTCCAAAGGCACTTCTGGCTTCACCATTCCAGGAGCTCCATCCCTGGGCTGGCTGGGTGGCCCTGGCAATGCCCTTGACCTAGAAAGTGGGATAGGGACACTGTCCTGGATAATGCCCATAATAATGGCGATGGTAAAAATGAAATATGTTCATGAAAGTACTTCAGAAATTGTGACATTTACAGATGCTGGAGATGCAAAGGGAGCGGCGGTGGTCTGTGTCCCTGTAAAAAGAGCGTTTTAAAAGTCACCTACCTCATCACCTGAGGGCGCAGGTGCTCTGAAACCAGCTCAGTGGGAGCATGTGTGCCTCCTGTGGAGTTATTCCAGGGATGAGCTGGGCAAACTCTGTGATATCTCCATTCCAATTAATGCTCAATTGCAAGTAAACTATTTTCCCTACATTGTGAAATTTAGAAAAAAGTAGATTCCCGAAATGCAAAGTCTGAGTTTCACAGAACTTAACTGGACCGAAGTTTGCGATGTAGTAGGAGCTCATATACATGATTTGGAAATGCTCATTAGAAGTAGCGTTTTGAAATTAAAACTAATTTTTCGAATTTGCCCAGGGTCTGTGGAAGGAAGGGAGGCGGGGTGCAAGCAGTCTCTCTGTAACTTCTGGGTGCTGGGAGCTGGGAGCCCCAATCTTTGCCCTTATCTCCACCTCTGCCATTGCTCAAATTGAGAAACAGTTTGTAGACACATTAAGGATTCAAAGTGGTTTTTAGAAGTTCTGAAATCCAAGCTCCAACCAGAGAATTGTCAGAGCTAAGAAGTTTGAGGGGCTTAAAATAAGACAGGACAAAAGGCAACAGAGGAAAGAGCAAGAAGAGAGAGAGAGGGAGGGAGAGAGAGAGAGAGAGAGAGAGAGATGGGAGGGGAGAGAAAAGAATGAATGCCAACATTTCCTGGTGAGTTTAATTTTCACATCACAAAGCACCACGCAGCAGTCAACCATTATCCCACCTACTGTGACCACAGGGAGGGACCTCAGGGAGGGAAGCCTGTGGAACTCACTCCCTCCCACCCCAGCCAGATCTGCCAGCTGCTGTTTGGACACAAAGTACAGAAGAGCCCCTGAAAGTTGCCAAGGGTCTCCTTCCTCTGAGGGGAATGGCCGATTTTCATCCCCACCAGAGGGTCAGTGCTGCCCCAAACTCCCCTCCTGCATCGTGCTCACCTCAGTGCCACAGGATTCTGGAGGCAAGACAAGGCTGCCTCGGGTGCGCAGGGGTACCTAGGATTCAGTGACAGAATCCAGAAGTCACTGGTCCAGTCTCAGTCAGCAGGATCCTCGACCAGTCAGCAAAGGACTGACCGTGCCAGCAGCTCAGGCCAAGGGTGGGCCGAAGCCTCCATGCTTCTAGACCCTTCCTTGAAGCCATCGGATAAGTTATATGACAACAAGCATCAAGTAAGGGACTTCGAGCTGGTGGCTCCCAGCAGCTTCCTGCTCCTGAATCTTCATCTTCTTTTCCTGCAGTCCTCCCATCTTCCACCCCTCACCCACGCAGGCCCTAGGAAGACTTCTGCCTCTGTCTGGGTGATGACAGGACTGGCATCCATCCCAGTTTTGCCACTAAGTCAATTGTATGTTTTCTGCGGGTACTGTAACAAATTACCACCAACTTAATGGTTTAAAACAACTCTCTTAGAGTTCAGTCTCTAAATTTATTCTCTTATCGTTGTGCAGAGCAGAAGCTCAAAGTCACTTCACCTGGCTAAAGTCAAGGTGTCAGCAGGGTTGGTTGCTTTTGGAAGCTCTAAGGGGAGAATCTCTTTCCTGGCCATTTCCAGCTTCTCGTGGTCACCTGCTTTCCTTGGTCTGTGACCCCTTCCTCCATCTTCAAGGTACATCACTCCAATCTCTGCTTCTGACATCGCATTGCTTCCTCTTCTTCCGTCTGTGTCAAATCTCCCTCTGCCTCTCTCTTATAAGGACACTTGTGATTGTATTTAGGGCCCATCCAGAAAACCCAGGATAATCTCTCCTCAAGATCTTTAATTTAATCACATCTGCAAAGTCCCTTTTCACAGGTTCCAGGGACTACTACGTGAATATCTTTAGGGCCAGTATTCAGCTTCCCACACCAGGTATAGGTCTCTGTGAGACAGGAGGGAAGAGGGCCAGGCACAACCTTTAAAAGAATGACGCAGCAATTAGCACCAAGATGGTGGAAGATTCAATTCCCAGTAGACCTTGAGTTTCATTATACACTCATTGTAATATATTAGCATGGTAAATGGCACTGCCCCAGGCACCATGACAGTTCTAAGGCTGACCATAAAGGGTCAAAAAGTGGGTAATGATCCAATTCTTGGGAATCCCACTCGTTAGCATATGAAGTTACTGAGTCCATAAAAACTAACAACCTGCACACCTCGTGGTCACTCTCTCTTGCCTTCTGAGATGGCCTGCGCTCTATGGAGTACGTATCTCTCAGAATAAGTCTACCTGCACTCTACTATGGCTTGCTCTTGAATTCTTTCCTGTGTGAAGCCAAGGACCCTCACTTGGTTGGACGTGTCCCAGGGACTCAACTGGGACATGGCCATTCTCTCATGCCCCACTTTTCCTGCATCATTTGGGCAACTAAGTCACCTCACTTCTCTGAACCTTAATTTCCTTATTTGTACAAAAGAGAAGAGGCTCCTGCCCTACTCATCTCTTGGCCCTAATGGGAGATCCCAGGGAGATGGTAGATGTCATGGCCTTTTGTCAACTGTCGAGTGAAAACTGACGTGGGTGCTTAGGCTACTTCTCCTTGCCCTTCCTATGAAGCTGAGGTCCCCTCTATTTAGTCACCCACAGCCCAGGAGCTCTGCATCCACAGCCTTCTCCCAGAATGTCTTGATAAATGCTCTCTAAGCTGAACTTGTCCCTAAGTTGACTGGCTCCTGCCATCCTGTCCCAATGAGTGACAGTGGAGGGTGGAAGGTTCTTGGGTGGATGGCAGGTATTTTGGATTTGATCCCACACACTGGCAAGTGATCATTGCAATGGAGCAAAATTTCCCTTCCCACTCTGCTTTGTGCTGTTTCCACAGAGACCAACAGGTATGTAAATGGGATCATAAGTATAAAGCCCTCAGCACACCACTTGGCACGGAGAAAATGGCACACAGAGATTGTTCTCTGGGTAACAGTTAAAGCAGATACAGCTTGTCAGCCCTTTGATGCCTCTGGACCCATCCTTTACTTCCTCTGTGAGAGAGCTGAGATCACGGCCGGCAGCCACAGCAGCAAGAGCACGTGCGCCTTGGCACAGGCACCATCCTCACCCTCTGCCAGTTGCTGGTCACAGTCACTCTGGTGGATCCAGCCCTAGTGTCAACCTCAGCTGGCCAGGTTGAGGACAGGTGACAGTTTGTCCAGTAGCCCCAAGCTGAGAGATGGACAAGAGCTCCTGAGTGCATGGGCACAGCTGGCTCCCGGGCCTGGCAGAGAACATAGAGATCACCAGCAAGCTTTAAAAGGGAGACAGTTGGCTCTCCACCCTAAACCCGAGCAAGTCACATCTGCTACCGCCTTGGGGGTGGGGTGTCAGCTAAGCTGGTGAGAAACTGAAAACACAAAGACCCTCTCTCAACATGGTCTTCCCACCCCTCATCGTGCCAGTGTGGAGACGGGATCCACCAGGAGCCGGTGGTGGGAGGGGCAGGAAAATTGATGGGGAGAACTTGGCTGTTACTCCCCAAGACTGCTAGGCTGGCAGCTTTCACTCTGGGTGCCTCCCTTCCCAATCCTGGCCGGCGGCCTCTTCCCCAGGGCTCCGACACTGTCAGGAAATTTCAAAACTCCAGGATGAAACTTTCTTCAATAAATGTTTATTGTATTTACATAAGTTGTGGGAAATTTTTTGTTTGGGTCAGAAGAGGATAGTGAATTTTGGATTGTCTTTGGCCTTTAAGGTCACAAAATACATATCACCGGTCCCTAGGGCCTTCTGCAGACATGTCCCTGCTGGGCTGCCCTAGCCCCGAAAGGATGCAGGGCAGTGACACTCTTTCCATTTCACAGATCGAGGGGAGGAGCCAGGAGGAATTAACTCACCCAAATCACACACATGTAGAAGTGGTGGCAGACTCCCCACTGCTCAAAGCCAAGTCTTTAAGGAGTGATAGTTGGGCACCCAGTGAAGCCCTCTGCTGTGTGTCTGAGCACAGGAGCCGCGCGGCAGCGATGGCTGAACCGTAGCGGCTTGTTCTGCTTGTGCATTTGAGTGCGGGTTCCCGCCATGCTCATTACCGGTCAGGAGCATCCCTGCCCGCGCCACGCGGTGTGTGAATGAGTCATGCCGGTTCTCTCACAGGAAACGGAATAGACTTCTGCATACGTGTTTGCTTGTTTCTTGTTGGTTTGGGGTTTGTGTGTGTTGTGAACTGTGTAAGGCAACTTGGCACCAGCCACTGCCCTCGAGTGGACAGGTGGACAGTCATCTCTGTCACCAGGCCCCAATGCAGGTAAGGATTCTGGAAACAATAGGACTTACTTCTCTCAAGATTTGGGAATGAGGATGTTGCCCCTTTCTGATAAAAGCCCGAGCATCAACGTGTAGATACCTTCTGGACAACAGGACATCTGGTCCTGGACTTGATCTGTAATGTGTGTGAGGGGGGGTGTGGTCTTCAGTAATACATAATGTGGGCACACAATCCTGGTTACTCTAGAGCAGTTCTTCACACAGTGTGGTCCAGAGATCCCTGAGGGCCCCTGAGACCCTTTCTGGGGCCCAAAGATCAAAACCTTTTTAAGAGGAATCAAAACTGTATTGGAATAAGAAAATGACATCAGGTGGTGATTCGAACCCATAGCAAAAGTAAGAAGAACCAGATACAGTAAATACGAAGGTTAATATAGCAAACTCTGTAAACACCCATTTGTTCTCCCCCCCTTAAAAAACACTAAAAAAAGAAAAAGAAAAAGTAGCCCGAATCTCCTGAGTTTATAGGTTAGAGGTACAGGCCAGAAACAAACAAACAACAAAAAGATCACTTAAGATCAAAACTTTTTTCACAGTAATATCAACCATAATATCAAGATGTGTTTGCTGTCTTCCTAGCCTGCTCTCACAACCGCACACTGACGTTTCTAGAGACAACGTGACACGGGACACCGCAACAGACTGAGCGTCAAAGCAGAACACTCCAGCTGTCTTCTAAGCCTGGCATTCAAGAGATTTGCAGAAATGTAAGACAATGTCACTCTTCTCACTGATCATTTTTGTTTTGGAAAACATACTTCTTTCTGTTCACGTGCAATGGGTTTATTCTTGTTATTGTAAAATGAATATTTATTTATTTATTTATTTATATTTATTAAAATAAATGTGTTCAAGTTTTCTCAGTTTAAATTCCTGAAACTGTAAATAGCAATAGACAGAGAACACCTCTGTAACCAAGAGCTCTTTGGGGTCCTAGATAATTCATTAAGAGTGTAAAGGGACCCAGAGACTAAAAAGTTTGAAAATTGCTATCCAAGAATCAGGAGACCCTCCCAGAGGACTTGTGGGGACACTATGTGGGGCAAGAAATTGCCCAAGGTCACCCAGTGATTTACTGACAGAAACAGGGCTTCAACCCAGGTCTTCTGAGTGCCCAAGCTTTGATTTCCAGAGTATTTTTGTAAAAAGAACCAGGATCTGGGCTTCCAAACCCCATCAGTGATTGTACTGGGGACTCTGGCCAGGAAAAAGAACTTCCATGGGTCAACAAAAAAAGTACTAAACTGGCCAAGGCTTGTCATTAAACTCTGCAGACTCTTGAGAAGGCTGAGTGCCCTGACATCTACCCTTTCCCCCAACTCTGTCCTCATTTCTGTCCCATCTTACCTCCCTGCTCTGAAGTGCTCCTGCATCCTAGGAGTGGAAATTTATCAAAGACCTGCACCCACACGGATTATCTCATGGTGCTGAGAGTGTCTGAAATCTGTACACACCAGGCAGTTCCCTTAAACACCTTTGTTCTTTCATCAATTTCCACACCACCACCATGTAACCTATGTGCATGGATTGTTCAGAAGTACTGTCTCTGCTCTGTGGGTCCTCCAATCAAATCTCATTTGATTTTAATAGCACTGGTGTCCTTGTGTTATTCCAGACATCAGACTGTCTGAGCTGCAGAACTGACATGCACTTTCTCTATGAAATGTTACCAAAGATGAGAGAGGAGGGACTGTGACTTGGATATCACTGATGGTTCATGTTAGTAATGAGACCCCAGCAGCGTACTCATTAAACACTGTGGCTTTTAAACACGCTTGACATTCGAGCATTCTTGCTGGTGCTCTTCCAGCCCATTTGCAGGTTGAGAAAGGAGCTGTTGAATCTTGCTTTGCGATAGACTTCTGTGGCATCCTGGCCTGGAGTTTTCAGCTTTCCAGTCTTGGCAGTAGGTCAGGTAGAGCTCAGCATTGCCGGGACGATTGCTTAGAAGGGAGAAGGGAGAGCACACTCTGGAGGAGGAGGGACCCAATATCTCAACTGCCCCTGACGTGTATCATTAACTATTAATCGAGAATCATTATTTCTGTGGATTTGTCACAATTGCCTTCTCCAACTGGCTTGCTCAGTGCTGTGCTAATTATCCATATGTGCTTGGAGGCACATTTGTGAATGCCCATCATTTGTTTCCAATTAACATAATCACAGAGGGCTGTTGATAACACGGAAATGCCTTAGAGTCAATGCACTAGCATTTACCTCCAGTTCTTCTTAGGCTCTGACTTGACGAGTCCATTCCTATCACAAATAAACTTGACCTTTTGCACCCCTGGGACAGGCAGGGAAACTGGCCTCCCAGGTCATTTATCTCCTGCACTCAGAGGTCTCTTTTTCTCGTATTTAAAAATTGAAATAGATGCAGCTTCCAGAGCTGACAGAAGAAGAAACAGAAAACTTGAGTAGTCCAATATCCATCAAAGATATCGAATATTAGTTAAAAACCATCCCACAAAGAACCCCAAGACCCAGATTGATTCATTTGTGAATCCTTTGAAACATTCAAGGAAGAAATAACATTGACCTTATGTAAGCTCTTGCAGAGAGCAGAAACAGTGGGAACACCTTTCTTTTTGAGGAGGCCACTATGACCTTGGTTCCAAAACCTAACAAGATTATTACAAGAAAGGAACCTTGTAGACCAATTTCTCTCATGATCATAAATTCACAAATCCTTGACAAAAGTTAGCCAATCAAGTTATATATATAATATTTATTTATATATATATTCATATAGGCATCATATGTAAATATGTAGAGTGATATGTCCCTGTTCAAATCCCATTCACACATATGCCCACGCCTATACATGTGTGTGTTTGTGTATATGTGTGTGTGCGTATATGTGTGTATGTATGTGTATATGTGTATGTGTGAGTATACATGTGTGTATGTGTGTATGTGTGTGAGTATGCATGTGTATGTGTGTGCGTGCGTGTGTGTGTGCATTTAGAAAGAGAGAAAAAAGAGAGAGCACTTCACATTCATATTTCCTTTGGTGTTTTCAGGAATCAACTCCTTGTACTCCAATTCTTGACCCAGGATCTGCTTTTGGGGAAACACTATCTAATTCAACAACTAACTGAGGTTTACTCTGGGCGTGCAAGGGTGGTTTAATATTAGAAAATCAATCAATGTGATTAATCATATCAATAGAGAAAAAGGAGAAAATTATACAATTATTTAAATAGATGCAGAACAGCATTTGACAACAGTCAACAGCCACCCATGATCAAACAAATAAACAAAAATCTCTCAGCAAACTGGGGATAGAAGGTAACTTTCCACTTTGATAAAGGAAAGCTATTAAAAAAAACTGACAACCATCATAATCAACAATAAAATATTAGAATCTTTCCCCAGAGATTGGAAATGAGACAAAGTTGCCCACTATCACCACTTCTGTTCCACTTTATACCAGAGGTCCAATCTAGTTCAATAGAAAATAAATAAATCCATTATTTACAAACATGATTTGGGTACATGCTAAATCCAATAGAATCTACAAATTATTAGAATTCATAAAGTAGCAGGATACAAGAATCAGTTACATTTTTATATATCAGCAACAATAGAAAATAAAATTGAAGAATTTATCATTTACAATATCAAGAAAAAATCAACTACCTAGAAATAAATCTTAGAAACAAATGAAAGATGTGTAAAACTTCTACACTGAAGACAAGAAAACATTACTAAGAGAAATTAAGAAGATCTAAATAAAAGAAGGATATGCCATTGTTAATAGATTGAAAGACTAAATACCATAAATATATCAATTTTTCTTACTTTAATCTGTAGATTCATTGCAATCCCAATAAAAATCCAAGCAGGCTTTAAGGAACTTTTTTTACACTGCTGGGTATCAAAAATGCTATAATAAATAATACAATGTGATACTGGTGCACAGTATAAAAATTCCAGAAAAAAAGCCACACATATATCATTAATTGATTTATGACAAAGATTGTCTTTTCAATAAATTACTTTAGGTCAATTGAATATCATATGGAAAAAAATACACTGTGACCACTACGTCATGTCATACATCCAAACCAATTCTTGGCAAAGTTTAAAAGATAAATAATAATAATAGTAAGTATTTTAGAGGAATATAGGAGAGCATCTTCATGACTTTAGAGCAGGCAAAGATTGCTTAAATGGGACACTCAATGCACGAACCATATTAAAAGTATAATTAGACTACATTAAAACTAACAACTTTTGTTTACCAGAAAAACGGAAGTCAATAAAAAGGCCATCCTCAGAGAAGGGAGAAGATATTTGCGATACATATATACAGGTCCTTTGCCACATTTTCTATTGATGTGTCTTTCTTTTTCATATTGATTTGTAGGAATTCTTTATGTGTTATATATTCTGGATAGTTCTTTGAGATGTATGTCCAGAATATATACCCAAAAAACTATCTAGAATATATGGAGAATTCCTACAAATCAACAAGAAAAAGACAGACATTCCAATAGAAAGTTTGGCAAAAGACCTGAAGAAACATTTCACAAAAGTGGCTATCCAAATGGCCAAAGGATGTCCAACCTCAGGAGTCATCATAAAAATGCAAATTACAGCTACCATGCAATACCAGCACTGTAGTAGACTGTGTCATGTGTTTCCCAGATCCCTCCTTCACGACTGAAGCATCCATCTGCCCCACTGCTGAATGTTGACAGCTGACAGCTCTCAGCTGAGTTCCTCTTCCTGGTGATGGCCCTGAGCTCAAAAAAGCCACCCAGCCTGTAGCCACTTCCTCTCCCCAGGAGAAACCTGCATTCAGTAACTGATTGATCTGAGGTGCAAAACTGTCCCCAGCCCTAATTTGGAACAATTCTGAAGGGTTATTCCAGCTCCAGAGTTCTCCATGGAATTGACTGGGGTCTTTAGTGTGACTGCATCTCAATCCAATCTCTCCTCCTGCCTAATCCTCTTTGCTCCACTCCCTTGAAGATACTGCTCCTGAGAGCAAGCCTCAATACTTCCTGTACACTAGTGTTTATCTTACAGTCTGCTTCCCAAGGAAACCAACCTGGGACAACTGCACACCCACCGGAATGGCTAAAATGAAAAAGACAGCAATACTGTGTGTTGATGAGAATGTGAACCAACCGGAACTCTCATATACAGAGACCGGCCAAACTGCTCATATACTGCTGATGGGAGTGTAAAGGGCACCTTGGAGAATGGCGTGGCAGCACGGCAGTATCTACTCCGGCTAAACACACACACACAACCCAGCTATTCCACTACTAAATGTTCTAACCAACAGAAACACGTGTACGTGTTCACCAGTAGACACGGACATAAATGGTCATCACAGCATCGTTCATATTGTCCAAACTGGAAACAACCCAAATATTCATCGAGTGTAGAATGGGTAAATAAATCATGGCATATTCACATGCAAACATTACGAACATAATGTGGAGTAAAAGAAAAAAAAAGAAACCAGACACAAAAGAACAACTTCTGTGTGATTCCATGTAAGCAAAGTATATAAGTAAGCAAACAACCGGGAGAACTCAGGATAGCGGTTACCGCCGGCCAGGGGATGAGCGAGCATCGGAGGCCTGAGGCTGGTTTGGGGGAGCCCTAATGTTCTGTTTGTTGACCTGGGTTCTGGTTACACGAGTGCGTTCACATTGTGCAGTGTATCTCATTGTACACACGATCTGGGCCCTTTTCTGGATGTGGTACTCAATAAAACAATGTTGAAAAACATAAAGGACACACATACACACACACACTACATCCAGAAAGTAGCAGCGGCTAACGTCCAATGTGGGGCTCCTCTCCTGCCTTCCCCCCTCCGGTCCTCACTCATTCATGCAGCCCCATGAGCCAGGACCAGATCCACGTTTGAAGCAGACCATGGTTCAAGGCAGGCCAGCCCAACACGTACAAATCCTCAGGCTCCCTGCTCCGTGTGCCCTGACTGTTGAGGCCTGGGCTGGGCTCTGGCAGCAGGGCCCCCGGCTGGCTGGGGGTTGGGAGGGGCGCTGGAACCAAATCAGAGGATTCATACTCACCTGTGTTGGCCTGCTGATGGGCAATGCGGGGGTGGGCGTGGTTTTGTCATTATAGTGTGGGTGGCCAGCTTGGGAGGAGTGACAGTTCTCCCTGATGAGTCAAACGAGATACAAGCAGGGCACTTGGTGTTGATGAAAATAAAAGGCCTTCTTCCCTGCCCATTGGAAAGGTTCAGCAGGTACGCTCTTTGATAAATGGTCACAGTAATGAAATTCACACTCTTTAATCACCAGGGCTATAACTTAATTAAAATCACATCGAGGATTGATTTGGGTTGGAGAGCTCTCCCGGTTCCTGGGCTTTATTAAATTTTGTGTTGCTTTCCTCAGCCTCATCCAACATGCTGAAGTGTAGAAGTCGGTGGCTGAGGACCTGTCACCGTCCTGATGGGATGAAGCCAGTTTAGGGGTGCTGGGCAGACAGGCTGAAAGGATATGGGGCCAGGGTACCCAGAAAAGGGGGCCCAGGACTGCAGCCTCTCGCTGCCTTTGCCTGCAGCATTTTCCAGGCAGCCTATAAGAAGTCAGAGTCCTCACGATTCTGAGTTAGAGGCAGGACTCTGTTTGAGCCCACTGCCTTGGGTCCCCCAGGAGAGATCTGATGTTCGGGAAGATGATTTAATGCTCAAAGCCAACTTGCGAGATGGAAACTGCTGCTGTTCCCATTTTATACATGTGGAAACTTCAGAAAAAGAGAGGGGGGTAATGACTGGCCCAGAGGGCTGTGGGATGCAAACACACCTCCTACACACACACACACACACACACGCACGCATCCCTGTGCAAATACACTCAGATACAGACACACATCTACACACTTAACTGTACTCCCAACACACATGTGTGCACACACATATATTGATACATACACACTCACACAAACATACATGTGCAGATACAGCTGGATTTGGAGACACTTATACATTTAACTACACTCTCAACACATATGCACACATACATGAACACAAACACATCCACCTAGTCAAAGATACACACAGATACCTGTACATATAGACCTGGATACCAGCACACACTCACACACCCCTATCTATTCACACTCTCCCACATATCCCCACGTCCTCCCCAAATCCACACTTGGGCGGATACATCAAGTCACAGACATACACGTACACAGACATCCACAGTCACAACCCCCACACACATAAGTACACAAACATCAAGTCCTGTGCAGATACGTAGATATGTGAATACACATTCACACACGTACATATCTGCATCCGACACACACAAGATGAGCACCCCACCCCCACCTCCATGAAGACATACCTGGTATTGATGCACATTTATATGTCTGTATACATCCACGTCACACACCCACATCCAGACACAGGGACACATCTTCTCCACACATCCACACCTGCAGATACACCCAGAGAGGGGTCCACACATCTGCACAGACACACACATCCACCCCCAACTCTCATATACAGACACACACACACACACACACACACACTCACTCACATCTGCACAGATATACCCAGATACAGACACATCCCTATTCGACCACATCCATCTGCACCCCCAAACACACACACTCATATGTACCTACACACACCTAAACACAGACACACATACACACACCTGTACAGATAAACTCAGTCACAGACACACACCCATAGACAGCCACAATATACACACCAGCCCACACACATCCATAGACATACAGATCACACACCTGTACACACATGAATGTGCACACACACATACACACACACACACCCATGGATATACATCATATATACACATACATCTGTGCCCAGACGTGAAAACACACACACACATAAACAAAGACACATATACATGCACATACAGTGTGTACACACATACGTGTCAATGCCCTCAAAGATAAACATATAAACATACATATACACTATACATCTACATATATACACGTACATGAACACGCAACAAATATACGTACATGGATGTACATATCCAAACGTTATGTACCTGTAGTCACACTCACCCAGCCAGACACACGTGGATAATGAACACTACATACTCATGAGTATATACACACTCGGACCCATTCACTCCCACAGGCTGTCTGTAAGGGGAGGGTATAGCTCAGTTGGTAGAGGGCTTGCTTAGCATGCATGAGGTCCTGGGTTCGATCCCCAGTGCCTCCATTAAAAAATAAATTAAAAACCTAATCACTTCCCCTGCAAAAACAAAACAAACAAACAAAAAATAAGATCCACAGGCTGTCTATTAATGCCCAGCATAGGGAGTACTTTCTAGAATCCATGGCTGAAGGGCAGTCCTGAGACCCCAGGTATAACTGGCATACGCCCTGCCCACCTCAGCCCTAGATACCTTGGTCATGGCCTGGCCGGGCCAGCGAGCTGGCTAGGGCCCTCCCCATCCTCTCCTGAGAAAGCAGTGTGATGATTGGCTCCTTGGCTCCCCAGCCCGCCTGCCACCCCAGCACACCTTCGGCTCTCTTGGAAGAACCCACACAGCCATTGCAGGGGGCCCGGGGAGCTCGCCTAGGTCAATGGCAGCACATGGCAGGAGACCAGAAAACCATGCCGGGGAGGAGGACAGAGCTGCAGTCAGATCGCACTCTGCGGCCTCCCCAGGGCACAGGCCTTGGCACTCAGCGCCTCCCATGTGTTCACAGTAGGTGAGGAATGTGGTGGGATTTGTTTGTGGAGAATCCCTCTGGTGCCCCATAGAGAAGGGTCAGAGGCAGGCAGCTTGGCCATGGGGAGGTCGCGTGGAAGCTGGCACAGCCCTCCACGCAGAGATGGAGGGAGCTTAGGCCAGAGTCGAGGTGGTAGGGAATGTGTGAGCGGCCTGAGAGTCTGGCCAGACTTGATCACGGGTTGGATAGGGGCTTGAGGGAGAGGTAGGGAGGACTGAAGGATTCCTGGGGCAGGTGTGATGGCTGTAGAGGTGGGCAGGGCCCCAGCAGGGCAGGCCTCACTAGCCATGGGAAGGGGCTGGGGCTTTATCTGGGGGCTTTCAGACTCAGACTGGATCTATACCTGGGTCTCCACTTTGCCAATGCTCCCTGCAGATCTTGGCACTTGTTAGCCTCCATAACTGTATGACCACATGAGCCAATTCCTTACAGTACAGATAACCTACTGGTTCTGTTTCTCTGGTGAACCCTAATACACCACTATATGTCAACTCTAATAACACCTGTCTTATGCCTAATTTGTCCCTCCTCCCTTCCCTCTCCCTTTTGATAACCACAAGTTTGTTTTCTATGTCTGTGAATCTGTTTCTATTTTGCATATACATTCATGTGTATGATTTTTTAGATTCATATAAATGGTATCATATGGTATTTGTCTTTCTCTGTCTGACTTATTTCACTAAGCATATTATTCTCTAGGTCCATCCATGTTGCTGCAAATGACAATATTTCATTCTTTTTTATGGTTGAATAATATTCCATCTTCTTGATCCAATCATCTGTTGATGGGAACTTGAGTTGCTTCTGAGTTTTGTCTGTTGTATGAACAACAGACACATGAAAAGCTGTTCAACGTCACTAATTATTATAGAAATGCTAATCAAAACCACAGTGAGATATCACCTCACACCTGTCAGAACGGCTATCACCAAGAAGTCTACAAATAACAAATGCTGGAGAGGGCATGGAGGAAAGGAAACCCTCCTACACTGCTGGTGGGAATGTAAATTGGTGCAGCCACTATGGAGAACAGTATGGAGGTTCCTTAAAAAACTAAAAATAGAGTTGCTATATGATCCAGCAATCCTACTCCTGGGCATATATCTGAAAAAAATGAAAACACTGATTCAAAAAGACACACACCCCAGTGTTCATAGCAGTACTTGGCAATAACCAAGATATGGAAGCAACCTAAGCGAAGTGGTTTTAATTCACTTGTTTATGACAAAAACCAAAAAACAGAAGTTGTTTTTAGAAGTAAAGTTGTTTTGATATCAGAATGAAGCAAGTAGTGTCAGGATGTCATCACGTCGTCTGTTGCTGTTGATAAGCACTCAGGAGTCCAGCTGCCGAGGGGCCCCGCTGGGGGCTTAGCAATAAGAACAGATGAAGAGGCAGCTAGGCAAGGGGACATTTAGACTATAAATACGGACAGTTTGTGGGGACAAGCCAGAGCTTCCGTACGGGCAAAGCTACCCGTTGCTAATCTAGCTTTCCAAAGACCTTGAGGCATTAGCTCCTGCCCTGGTAAAGGCGGCTCCTTCACCCTCAATGATTACAAACCAAGCAGCGCCCCTGAAAAGAGATCAGCCCACTGGTCAACAGCGCACTCTTGTTCCCTAGCAACGTGCTCTAGCAAAGAGGGACTTTTATTTTCGCTCTGGCAGCTGGATATCAGCTCTCTGCTGGCAAAGTCATCTCTCCCAGGAAACCAAAACTCCTCTCAACCAAATTTTGACTTTATTCCTTTCACCTCCCCTTGCCTGGAACAACAGTGTAATTGATCTGTTATTGGATCAGAGTATGTTATTATTATTTTTTGCTTATTAAGAGACATTATCCTGTATGCTGTCGGCTTATGAAATTACAATTCCCACAGTGAATCTGAGCGTAACTTGCCATCCCCAAAATGAAATAACTGGCTTGATAGTAGAAAGCTGGACTCTCATATCTGCTTCCGCATTCGGTCTGTTGTGATATCATACATCACGCAGCCTACATGTGAGGGAGGACTGTGGAAAAGGCAACTAACATCTTAGTATCATTATGAAAATAGTTTTAATCTTTCAGACCCACTGAAAGATTCTTGCGGACTCCAGGGGTCCCCAGACTACATTAAAAAAATTTTTATTGAAGTATAGTTGGTTTACAATGTTGTGTTACTTTCTGATGTACAGCACAGTGATTCAGTTATACATACATATATATATTCTTTTTCATTATAGGTTATTACAAGATATTGAATATAGTTCCCTATGCTATACAGCAGGACCTTGTTTATCTATTTTGTATATAGTAATTTGGACCTAGATATTATTCTACTAAGTGAAGTAACTCTGACAGAGAAAGACAAATATCACACGATATCACTTATATGTGGAATCTAAAAAAAGAGACAAATGAATTTATTTACAAAACAGACTACATTTTGAGAACCATTGCCCTAGAAATTGTGACACTCATCCTTGACTTATCAAAGTTTAATGTGAATTTGTACCTTTCCTCTCAAGACAATGCAAGGATCTTAAAATACTTTAATTTTATTTCTCCTCTTCCAATTCATATGCTATTGTACTAGTGTATTTTAATTCTGTGTATCCTCTAAAGCCCCCATAAAATATCATTCTTATTGTTCTATACAGCCTCTGTTCATTTGGATTTGCCCATAAATTTACCCTTTTATCCAACTTTTCTAGGTGTTTTCATTGAGAAGAAAGATCCAAATTACCTAGTCCACCATTATTAGAAATAGAAACCAACAAAGTTTTGATATGCTGCTCCTGTGACCTGGAAGGATGCGTCCTCCATTTACTACTTATCAAAGTCATAAGCCTGAAAGTCCTTTTATTCATCCTGTTATTGAACTCAGGTTTGACTGCTTGCTATTCGAAAGCCAATAACCAAGAGGCAAGTGTCAATAGAAAGGAGAGTTCTTTACTCAGAAAAGGAGGCAGTCTGGGGAGAAGGTAGACTCACGTCCCGAGATCAACTCTAAAGATTCTGCTCGGCCATGACAGCTTTCAAAGGGAGAAGCGGGGGCTGAATCTCAGTGAATCATCAGGCAGCGAGTTAGATTCTGCGTCGTGCTCCATTGCCTGCAGAATGGCTGGCTCTCTCTTCAGATGTTGTCTTGCCAGCATGACCTGCCTGCAGGATTGCCAAGAAGACTGTTGGAGTTAGAGAGCCAATCGTTCTCTAACTGCCTGAGTTTTCCTGCCTTCTACTTTTTATCTAGGAAAAGAATCAACAGGTTAGGCAAGGCATAGTATGCATTCAGGGGAGCGTAAGTCAGGAGTTAGTTTCAATTGCTTGGTGATCTCACTCCTATAATTAGGTTCTTTTAAGGCTGGGGGGGCGGACAGGAATAGGCAAACAGGAAAGGGGCAAAAGAAGTGCTTTCAATTCCACATGCAGAAGAGACGCATTGAGTGCCTGTGATGCACCAGGCATTGTTCTAGAGCTGTGCTAGTCACTAGAACCTTCTGCTATGACGGAGATGTCCTATGTCTCCACTGTCCAGGGCAGTAGCCACCATGTGGCTCTTCAATATTAGACACGGGCTGGTACAACTGAGGGACTAAATTCTTAATTTTGTTTAATTTCAATGAATTTAGATCCTAACAGCTATGTGACTAGGAGCGACTGGATTGGGCAGCACAAGTTTAGATGCTAGAGAGTAAAAATGAACAAAACAGGCAAAGATCCCTGCTGCCGTGGGCTTATACTCTGGTGGAGGAAGATAACAGTGAGCAAACCCTTGTCTAACGTTGCGCCCCTGGACTCCTGCTGTACAGTGCAGCGGCTCAGGAAATGAAGCTTGAATTAAATGTGTTAAGCGGGTGCAGTTCCCTAGAGGAAGTTTGAGGGGGAGGATCTGAATTGTCCACCCAGGAGGACTGGGCAGAACAACGGGAAGAGTATGAGCCTTTGAAGTTAGATGGTCTCCATTAGAATCCAGCCAATGGCCACTTACCAGCGCTGTGACTATGGGCAAGTTGCTGAACTTCATGAGTTTCAGATATCCCATTTGGGAAGAGGGGTTAATAATAAGCCCCTCTCAGAGAGGATGTGAGAACTGACTGGAGGGTTGGACTCTCCAAAGTGGTTCAAATATCCATTGGCCTTCTCCTCCCCCAAGCCCATTCTGTTACTTGTGGCCCCTGTCCTGCCCTCATGGATCCCCCAGGTCCTAAACCTGCAGGCCATTAACACCCCCAGGGAAACCCACATTAGCTGCTTCAAAGATGCACGGTTAAGTCAAAGAGGAGTTGGGGCCACACTGGGACACAGAGTGCAAATGACAGTGAGAAGAATGTGGCTTTTTGCTGGCCTGAACTCTTGCCCCAGTGTGCGAAGGCGCCAGACACCTGCCCCCTGACCTGATCTCCTCATGCCACGTGGAGAGAACAGAGTGAGCCAGGAGCCCAGCTCCTCTCCGCATCATCCGTGTGGAGGGGGCACCGGCAGGACTGACCTGGACGTGGGCACTCCCCTCCTTCTCTCTGAGCGGCGGGATTTCTAGGGAAAGAAAAGATTCGACTTTTCTTATGGGTGCAGGTTTTGGCCCAGGAACTGGCCTCTGTTCTGAGGGTGCAGCTCCAGGTTTGTCCCCCAGGCTGTGCGGGATGCCCCTGCTCTTCCCCCTGAGGCCTTCCTCTGACTGGGGGCTTGACCGGCCAGGCCCAGGGGAAGGCAGTGAGCTAGGCATTCCCAAGCTGCTGGGGGTGGGGCTGCACAGCATGCTGGGAGGGGGGGAATTCAGACTGTGGCAGAAACAAATAGGAAAGCTGGCTTCATCATCCATGCGTCTGAAGGACAAGAAGAGGAGCTTGTGTTTTGTGAGTGTGTATGGCAATGACCTCCTGCCTCCGTGTCCCCCACCTCCCTGTGAAACACCTGAGCCCCTGCCCACCCCTCCCCCCAGTGCCTTGCTGGCACCGCGCGGATGCTGCTGCCGTGGTCCCTCTGTTGTGCCTCTACTTCTGTCTGCCCCCGCCTGCCCTGCTAGCTTGCCCCAGGTGTGGACGAGGCACGCGCGCTGGCTGGGCTTTCCATCTCTGGAAAACACCTGGAGCCCGCATCTGGAGGCCAGCCCCGACAGTGCGTTCAGTGGCTGCCTGCAGGGGAATCTGGTATGTTTACCTCTCTACATGGAAGTAGGTGCCACTTCCTTTCAATTCCCGGGGGCAGCCAGAGCCCTAGAAGGACCCAGCAAGTGCCAGACAAATAGGCAATGTGCTTGGCAAGCCTAGGGAGGCAGGCGCAGTGAGATGGGTGGAAACTTCTGAGGGAACCTAGCCCCCACTCCTTCCTAGGGCTCATCAGAATTAGCTCTCTGATTGCTTCCTCAGGTCTCCTGGGGAATAATGACGTTATGTGACCTCCTGGACTGCATTTTATTCGTGGAAGTCCAGGGCTAGGTCCAGTTTGGAGCCCAGCATCACTGGGTCACATATTGGGCAGAGGAGGAAAGACTATATTCTTGAGAGACAGAAAGCTGGGGTGTGAGTCTGGCTCCTCCTTCTCCTAGTGCTGTGACCTTGAGCAAGATGCTCTGAACTTCAGGTATTCCTAGTCCTAGCTTTGTCCGTGACCCTGTTCCTTTGGGAATGATGAATTCATTTTGGATGAGTTCTTGAGTTCTTTAAGAATAGAGGCTAGATCCTGCTTCAGACTCTGCCGCACAGAGGGCGAAGTAATTCTGGGTGCCCTCCGCCGGCCAGCACACTCTACACAGAGACAAGCGCGCCTACTCACCACTCCCGAACCCACTGTCACCCACCAGCTACGTGGTGGAGGCCAGTCTGGTTTCAGGTGTTTGACGTACGATCCCCTGGCAGGGGCATGTCCAGCAGCAGCGCCCCAGTGACCGCCGTGCCGAGACAGGGATGCTCCAGGACGGCAGCACGTCCTGCAGGAGGCGCCTTTCCCCCTGCCCAGGGATGCCCAGCCCCTACAACCTAAGAGTGCACAGCGCATTCACTGAGCAGCAGAATTTGCCGGCCCAAAATATGCCTTTGGCATAAGGATTATCATCTTAAACAGACCTAGGAGAAACTGAAAATAAAAGGGAGGTTATACTTTTGTAAGAGACATTTACATTTATAAGAGAAATCTCCATTTGTAAGGGTGTCTCCTTCAACTTAAGGGGAAGAGGAGGAAGACCAAACCTTTAAAAACTCTTAGCAGTGGATTTAATCCAAGACCGAAATCTGCATAACAACCATACCCTTGGTTACTGAGCTCTTCCTGATAACCTCCCTAAACTGGCTCCCTCCCCTTCCCCACCCCCACCTTTTCTTTTGTCTTTAGCTGGAGAGATTATTTAAAGCGGCCACTTGGGCCACTTGGGGAGTTACTCAGTTCTCCTGGGTCCCTCCCGTGTATATGGGAAATGTACATGTTGTTAAACTTCTGTTACAGGTGACCTCAGCCAACGATTGAGAAGGGTAGAGGGAAAATTAGGAGCACTGAGAGCTTCGGTGTGAGGGCCCAGGCCATCCACGGACCCGTCTCCTCTTTCTCATCCCCCGCTTCCTTGGCTCTTCCTCTGTGCTCGATGCAAAACCTTGACCAAAATGAAGTTCTCATCTCCTGTCAGGTGTTAGGGCAGTCTGGCTTTCCAGCCACTCATTTTATTTGTATTGCAAATATTCCTTTCTTTTTCAATTTAATTTTATTTTTGTATTGAAGTATAGTCAGTTTACAACATTGTATCAATTTTTAGTTTACAACATAATGTTTCAGTCATACATACATACATATATTCATATATAGTCAGTATACATACATATATTCCTTTTCATACTCTTGTTTTCTTTTTTTCATATTCTTTTTCATTATCAGTTACAAGATAATTGAATATAGTTTCCTGTGCTATTCAGTAGAAACTTGTTCATCTATTTTATATATATAGTAGTTAGTATCTGCAAATCTCAAACTTCCAATTTATCCCTTCCCACGCTCTTTCCCCTGGTTACCAAAAGTTTGTTTTCTATGTCTAAGTCTGTTTCTGTTTTGTAAATAAATTCATTTGTGTGTTTTTTTTTAGATTCCACATGTAAGTGATATCATATGATATTTTTCTTTCTCTTTCTGGCTTACTTCACTTAGAATGATGATCTCCAGTTCCATCCATGTTGCTGCAAATGGCATTACTTCATTCTTTTTTATGAATGAGTAGTATTCTACTGTGTGTGTGTGTGTGTGTGTGTATACACCACAACTTCTTTATCCAGTCCTCTGTCGATGGACATTTAGATTATTTCCATGTCTTGGCTATTGTAAATTGTGCTGCTATGAACATTGGGGTGCATGTATCTTTTCGAATTAGAGTTCCCTCTGGATATTTGCCCAGGAGTGAGATTGCTGGATCATAAGTTTTCTGAGGAATCTCCATACTGTTTTCCATAATGGCTGCACCAAACTACATCCCTCCAAACAGTGTAGGGGGGTTCCCTTTTCTCCACAGCCTCTCCAGCATTTATCATTTATGAACTTTTGAATGATGGCCATTCTGACCTGTGTGAAGTGATACCTCATTGTAGTTTTGATTTGTATTTCTCTGGTAATTAGTGATATTGAGCGTCTTTTCATGTGCTTGTTGGCCATTTGTATGTCTTTTTTTTTGGAGAAATGTCTATTTCTGTCTTCTGCCCATTTTTGATTGGGTTGTTTGTTTTTTGTTATTGAGTTGTATGAGCTGTTTGTATATTCTGGAAATTAAATCCTTGTCGGTCTCATCATTTGCAAATATTTTCTCCCATTCTGTAGGTTGTCTTTTCATTTTGTTTATGGTTTCCCTTGCTGTGCATAAGCTTATAAGTTTGATTATGTCCCATGTGTTTATTTTTGCTCTTATTTGTATTGCCTGGGTGGGCTGCCCTAGGAGAATATTGCTATGATTTATGTCAGAGAATGTTTTGCCTATGTTTTCGTCTAGGAGATTTATGATATCTTGTCTTATGTTTAAGTCTTAAAGCCATTTTGAGTTGATTTTTGTGTATGGTGTAAGGGAGTGTTCTAGCTTCATTGCTTTACATGCTGCTGTCCAGTTTTCTCAACACCACTTGCTGAAGAGACTGTCTTTTCTCCATTCTATATTCTTGCCTCCTTTGTTGAAGATGAATTGACCATCGGTGTGTGGGCTTGTTTCTGGGCTCTCTGTTCTGTCCCGCTGCCCCACAGAGCCAGCTTTGTGCCAGCGCTATGCTGTTTTAATGACTGTAGCTCTGCAGTGCTGTCTACCGTCTGGGAGGGAAGCTTATTGCTCCAGCTTTGTTCTTTTCCCTCAGTATTGCTTTGGCAGTTCTGGGTCTTTTGTGTTCCCCTTGACTTTAATTAACAGAGGAGAAACTATTGTAAAGTGATGAGAGTTAGTTTATGGATGTGTATTGATTCTGTGATTGGAATCTCCTGTTTCCTTATTTGTGGGTTGCTGCAAATAAGGGGTTAATTCTAGAGGTCAGCTGGGTTGGTCTGCAGTTCAGGGGTGCCTGGTGATAATTCCATGTACTTCAGCCATCTCTGATTCGCACACATCCCCTTTGATGTCTCCACAGTGGACACGGAGCTGACCAGGCCAGAAGCCAGGAAGCTGAAGGCCTGAGCCTCATAAACTGGTGCAATGCCAAATACCTTTCACTTTCTGATGGGCAGCGAAATCACTGACACAAAACCCAGTTGTTTCCCCTTTTGCTTGTCCTCAAGTTGCCTCATGTAGCAAATTAATGATCATTATTTCCCTGGGATAAATGGTGACGGCAGGTTCCTTGGGCATCCACTTCATTGCAGGCGAGGTGGGGAGATGAAGTAGGGTGGTGGCTCATGGACCTTCCTGATTTTTAACCTCAAATTGGACTTCAACAAAGCTTTCCCTTGGGGTGTCCATGAGTGTCCAGGCAAGGTAGGAAGGCTTAGGGGTGCTCTTTGCTGTGGGATTCCCAGGAAGGTAGAGGCAGAGACATCAGGGTGGAACCCAAACCAACACAAATTGGAGCTGGCATCAGACTGCCAGAGCCCACTGCACGTGCCCAGATGCCAGAGCCAACCAGGAGGACCAAAGATGGGCCTTCAACACAACAGGGAAAGCCAAGAGGAGCAGCCCACCATCCTTAGGTACCAGGGACATTGGGAGCATTGGAAGGAGGAGAGAAATGGCTGCTGCAGAAGGAGTCTAAGGTGAAGAAATAGTGGCCCAGCTGATTATTCTTACATGTGGCAAAGGAGACATGGACTCTGGGATTTCCTTTTGGTTTTTCCTTCTATCTTACAATGCCAAAAGGATTAGAAAACATGTGAGAAACTAGCAAGTGTAATCAAGAAGTAGAGTGCTTTATTCTGTCTGAAGAATCCATGCTTTCCTTTGAATGCTTGTCCCCAAGGCCCCCAAAGATTTCTCACGTTACGTTGGTGGAAGTCATGGAGCTGATTTGCATGGGAAACTCGTGGCTGGGAACCAGAGTGACGTCCCCTCTGGAACCACTCATATATCTTGGCATTTAAATGGTGCATTCTGTTGAGGAGACAGGTTTGGGCGTTGAGGGGTCTACACATATGTGCACAGTGCTAGGCTTTTCCAAAGGAAATAAGAATGCCTTTCACTGTATTACTGTGCTTAATTTTAAAATCCATTTTCTCCACTTTCAATATAAACTTTGACAAGAAAGATTTGGTTTTGCTTTCACATGACTCAATCTCAGTGAATTAGACCTGTCAAAGGGACTTTTTCAGCACAATAGAGTTTGCTGTATTTTTGACACCTGTTCTGTGGGGGGACTGTCATATGTAAGTTGCTGGAAAAGCCAGTTATAAAACAATATAATCACTGCTGTTTTCAAGGTGGCATTTGGCTTTGTGAGCACAGGGTTTCTCGTAGAGGTTGGAGGCTAGATTCTCCCTGCACCTTCTGCGGTCAGCCCCCCACTAGCTCTTGTCTCTTCCACTGTTCCAGCCTCCTCGCTGGTCTCTGTGGATCCAGACTGGCACTCAGAGAGCAAGGCTCCTTGAGCCCACATCTGCCTGTGTTATTTCCGCACCCAGCACCCTTCTGGTGCATCCCACCGTGTTGGAATAAAGGCTAAACCTCCCGCAAACGGTCCTCCCTGACCCAGTCTGGCCACACCTCCCTACTTACCTGTGTTAATTGCAGCAGAGGTGGGTCTTGTAGGTGCATTGGCCACAGTCACTCCCTGGGCTGGCCGAATGATCACCACCTGTCACCGTACATCCCACAGGGGCACTGGGACCATTCCTCCATCCTGCTCTCCAGGGAAGGGACCTGAGTCCAGGAGCAAAGCTGGATGGTCGTTCTCAGCTCTTGCAGAATATCCCCTCTACCTGCCATTGCAATTTTGTTTAGAAGTGTGTAACAGTCCTGAAGCAGTGAGTATAGAAAAAAGAACCGTGGTGTCGAAGTCAGAAGTCCTGGGTTCTAGTCCCCATTCTGCAAGTAACTCCAGGGGGTTGCAGTAGGGAGCAACACTGGTCAAGTAATTCCCTTCTCTGTGCTTCTGTTTCTTCAGCTGTGAAATCGGAATATAGTAACACTGCTTACCTGCAGGGCTTTTGCCGTCTCTTCCTGGACCGATGGGGTGAATAGGCATTGAGGCGCAGGGATTTTTTTTCATTCACTTTATACTACATCTTTGTTAATTCAGCTACTGCCTGTGCATGTAGTCAGATCTTGTTTCATTGCAAATCCTTTTCATTCAGCGCACTCTGCTCTGGACCCTTCAGCATTCACTACGGTCCCTTGGCAGGAGAACTGGCTCTCTCTCGCGACCCAGCAACTTCTGGGCCACTATGGACGGTCATATCTTCAGGATGTACCTGATGGCCTGCTCCATGAGGAGAGTGAGGTCTCCTGGGATGATGCAGACACCTGTGTGAATATGGCTCACTTCCTTCCCTCTCTGGGTCCTCTGGCACCATTGGTAGGGACTTGTCTAGAAGACACTGAACTGGTGAGAGAGACCCAGCTTGCTTGGTGGAATCTTCCAAAGCCAGGCTCAAGGTGAATTGTTACTGGAACCCTGGACTACGGACCATTGCCATTCTTGTCTTGAATCCTGCCTCCTTGCTGCCCACTTGCTCTGTCCTCCCCAGGAGCACTCGGCTGCCTTCTATTACCTCCTGTGGTCCAGGGGTGCCAAGCCAGGTCAGGTGGAAGCTGCTAGCTTCATGGGGGAGGGAGGGTGCAGCATTGGAAAGAGGGAACCAGGGATCCCAGAGAAGCCTTCACTGGTGGAATACATATGATGATCCACACACATGCTCACATCCATGCCAGCGTGCATGCATTCTCACACGCATGTTCACATGTGCACACTCTCACACCCATGCACTTTCACGCAGGCAGGTGTTTACATGTGCATATGGACCCACACATGCTCATGAACACAGCCTCATCTCTGCATCTCTGGTCCCCATGGGCTGGAAGGTGCTGCTCCTCTCCCTCCAGCCCGCCAGCCTCCTCTGCAGCCCTCCAATATGCAGGTGAGACAGATGTGATGACCTCCTTTGCCTCTTGGCCTTGAAGTTGATTCGCTCTGCTTTCTCTTTGATCATTTATATCGTTCTACTTCTGCCATCCAGTGGGGCTCCATGGGGCAAAACCAGGGAACTGTTTGGTTGGTCTGATATTATTCCACAGCCTCGCTGGCCGCTTGGCCCCGTCATTTCATCATTTAATGCCACCTTGGAGCTTGGGCCCTGGGGGTTGCTTCGGGGAAGGCTCAGGCTGCACACCCAGCCTGGTCGCTTTCTCCCCACGCAAATGGCTGGAAATGGTGGCTGCTTCCTGCTCACTGTTGCCTACCAAGGGAAGCCAAAAAGAGGAACAATTCAGCCATTCCTGAACCATTGTGTCACTCTTGGAAATGTAGTCCACATGCCCATTTGAACCCCCGACTCTTGGTCTTTTCCTTTTTGGAGCTTGGAAAAACATTTCAGTTTCCAAGCCAAACATTTCTCCCACAGCCATCTTCGTGAAACCTACACGGGCTTGGGTTTTCTGGTTTTGTTTTGATTAATTTGTTCGAGCTTTTTTATTCCCCCCCAACCTCACAGCAACATCCTCCGCTTTTTTATTCCCCTCAAACCTCACAGCAACATCCTCCACTTTTCTGGAGCTTTGGGGAAAATGCCACCAGAGGCTTGAGCGTCCCGAAGAGGACTGTTTGAGTTCTGATTCTGCCGCATATTGTTTGCTCTTAGGCAAACCAATAAACAGGTGGTGACCACCTTCAAGTCTCCTGGAGGGCTGAGCCACAGACTCCAGGTGCAAGAGTGCTGTGAACTGTGAATCACACCTAGGTTTTGGCTGTTGTAATTGCTCATCATAATGCTCAGTGTGTTTGGGGTCTGGCCTGCTGCAATCCATCAGGATAACCCTCCTGCTGTCCTTGTACTGACAGGGCACATTTTCGGTTGGAGAGGTAACTGGTCCTGGGCCATTAGCTGATTTGACTGGATTGCCTGGCACCCTGACTTGGCTCAGATAGACCTCCTGACTTCCCAAACTTGAGACCATTTTTGCAAGGTCCAGTGAGAAGTGAAGTCCCATTCTAGTGGGTGCTTAACTGGCTCCCATCGACATACTGAGGACCCTCATAGGGCTTTCAGGGGGGTCTGGGATGCCCACCAAGACCACAAAGCCCCAGGCCAACTGCAGCAGCCACCTGAGAAGACTGGCTTTGCCCAGACTGGCTGAGCCTCTATCCTGAGTTTTTGTTTTGTTCTCAGGTTCCTGTGCTGGTTTACGCTAAGCCTCAGCCCCATCCCCTCGAAGCCAGCGGGGCCCTCACCAGGAGGGCTAGTGTCAGGCATGGCACCCAGAGGGGCTTCCCTCCATTCCTTGCCTGCCTTGGCCTTCAGCCTGGCTTGCCATGGACTTTGAGGGGTACACAGCTCTCATGCCTCTATTTCTTTTTTGAAAAAAGCAACAAATGTTTTCATGTGTCTTTTGAAAGAGAATACAGGAGGAGAAGTGGTTGTACTATATTATGTATTTGAGAGAGATTTTGACATTTATTCCAGAAGAATTCTTTGGCTGTTTCATACCCATCAGCTGGCTATTACAGCAAGGCGGCTGTATTGGTTTGCCAGGGCTGCTGTAGCAAAGTCCCACAGGCCTGGAGGTTTAGAAGAACTGAAATGTATTGTCTTACAGCTCTAGAGGCCAAAAGTCCAAGATCAAGGTGTTAGCAGGGTTGGTTCCTTTTGTGGACTGAAAGGGTAGGGTCAATTCCAGGTCTCCGTCCACGGCATGTGGATGGCCGTCTTCTCCCCGTGCCTTCACATGCTCTTCCCTCTGTATGTGTCTGTGTCTTATTCTCCTCTTCTCATAAGCACACCAATCATATTGGCTTAGACCCACCTGAATGACCTCACTTTTAAGTTCATTACCTCTGTAAGGACACTATCTCTAAGTAAGGTCACATTCTGAGGTACTGAGGACTCCCACAGATCTATTTTGGGGGAAAAGGAGGGGAACAATTAAGCCCATAACAGTGGAGTTCAGAGCCTGGGCATCCTTAGCCTGGATGGAGTCTTCCTGCCCTCAGTGTCTGTGCTGTCAATCTGAGCGGTCACTCCAGAAAAGGGAAGGACATTACTGCCCTCTAGGCCCGAGAGGAGGCTTGGGAGGTGGCTCTGAGGAAAGTACACAAGCTCAACAAGGGGCTGATGCCTCAGATGGTGGGGGCGTCTGTCTCTTCCTGGAGCCCCAAGATCACTCTGAATGAGGACAAAGGGCAGGAAGTCAGTCTGTGGAGCCTGGGACCAGGAGAAAGATGGGGGTATTGGTGCAAACGTGGAAATTGCAGAAAATTTAAATTGGGTATGCCACTATTTTTCATCACACCACATTTCCCAAGGTGAGACTAGAAAGAGAGTTTACACGTGACCCCCTTCAGATTAAAATGCTTTGCACACATTTGAAGGAAAGCTCCGAACAGCTTGTTTACCTTCCTGTGCTCTGCGGCCAAGGTGGGTGGATTTGGCGTGAGTGAGAAATGGCAGGGCTGAGTGACCTGCGCAGTGTGGTGTCTGACTGTTGGGAAACAGCTGAGGAGGGTTCCCACGGCAAGGCTGTTCCCCCTTTTAGGCACCCTAAATATCTAGCCTGTTTTCCCAGTAGAGAAATCGTTGTCCATAGCCTCCCAGTGATCAGAGAAACCAGGAAACACATGCTCTCTGAGACAGGTCCAGGCACAATTAGCCCTACTACCTTAGAGAAAATGGTTTTCTTTTTGGGACTTGAGCTCTTTGGAGGTAAGTTTATAGTGTTGCTGGATCATTATGCCTGTATGATACAACCCAAACTACAGAGGTAGCAACAGTGAAATATGCTTTTGGTTTACTGTAAACAAATGTGAAAATAAATTGAAAATGGTTATCCAGACCATTCTATCGTGGTTGAGATGATGATGCTTTGTTTTTTCCCTCAACTGGTAACAGTGCTGAGATCCCTTTGTTGGGAAGAATTTGATCTAAGTTCAGAAGATAGCCAGCCTCTTGGAATCTTAAAAAAAAAAAAAAAAGACCCAAATGAACTTATTTATAAAACAGAGGCAGATTCACGGACATAGAAAACAAACTTATGGTTACCAGTGGGGAAAGGGGAGTGGGGAGGGCTAAATTGGGAGTTCAGGATTTGCAGATACACACTACTATATATAAAGTAGATAAACAACATAGTCCTGCTGTGTAGCACAGGGAACTACACTGAATACCTTGTAATAGCCTACGATTAAAAAGACTATGAAAAGGAATATATATATATATATATATGTATGCATAACTGAATCATTATACTGTACACCAGAAATTGACACAACGTTGTAAATTGACTACACTTCAATTTTTAAAAAGCATATATATAGGTTTCTACTGTAAATAAATCTCTAACTTGGTGGATCTACTTTCTCTTCCCAGGTCAGTTCCTTTAACACCACCCCACTTTTGAACGCACAGATTTTCCAGGAACTGCAAGTTTTTCACCAAGAACAGCAACCGTGGCAGGAGTAAAGCCGTCGTGCAGCTGCAGCGGCAGCCATCCGCTATGCGTGTCTCCTTTACATACACAGTCCCATAGGCAGGAAGGACAAGACCTCATTAAACAGC
Source organism: Vicugna pacos (assembly GCF_048564905.1). Lineage (NCBI taxonomy): Eukaryota > Metazoa > Chordata > Mammalia > Artiodactyla > Camelidae > Vicugna > Vicugna pacos. The sequence continues at coordinate 105,065,520 of NC_133023.1, forward strand.
CATAACTAAAGAGGATTCAGGATAATAGGATTCACAATCAAAACTATAAATTAAGCAAATCATCAAAGGTGAAAGCGCGGGAAGAGAAAAATTTGTCACTAAGGTATAAAAAGAAGCTAGCCAGCCTCAGTAACAGCTCAGCTCTCACTGTCAGGTTTCTCATGTTTTTGCTGTGTTTCCCGCGGGGAGAGAGACTCATAAGGAAGCTCTCCCCATCCTCACAGAGAATGGGGCCGAACTTGCTCTGTGCTTTTCACTCTTGACCATTTCTGGCCATTTGGTGTGGCATAGGATGCACAAATCTCCGCCATAGCAACTCAAAACCAGACCAGCAAGTGTAGCCTCTCGGTGGCAAGGATACGGCTCCTGAAGACAGATCTACGGGGCATCTTTGGCGCCACACCAGCTTTAGCATGCCTTCACAGCTGGGTGAGATGCGGTGGCCCGACAACATCTTAGACCACAAACACGCAGTGGGCCCACTCCAGAGGCTGGCCAAGGCCACAACAGGGCCTGTGGGGGAAAAGAGTCCAAGTGCCTGACTGATCTGATCACTGGCTTCAAAACCTTATCATTAGCCAGGGACGTCTGGCTAAAGGCAAGTGTGGGCAAAAGCAGCGGCGACCGAGGTGGACGGGGATTTCCCAGGTACGCCGGGCGCTTTGTGGATTGCAGCACAAGACTGAGAAATGTGCCCATTCTCCCAATATCTAGTACCGTTAGTTAGCCAATCTTGACAGTAACCAGAGTCTGGGCTTTGGGCACAGCTGAGTGGAATCTTGCGGTGATCCTTGGCGTACCACTGTGGGCTCTCAACTCAGGGGTTTGTCTGGTAACTCACTTCCAATGCTGGGGCTTCTATTTTCCAGCAGGCTCCACCACAGCCTGGCCATTTTTCTAACAAGCAACCAAGTCACCCTCAGGAGGCAGTTCACTAACACTTGGCCTATTGGAAGGAACTCAAGAGTAGATACCCACCCAGCTGGGGCCGACTCTGTTTAAAAGGACTAAGCTAATTTGTTGGGGCTTTGCCGTGATTTGAATGAGATTGAATTTAAATTTAAACCTCATTTGAATGTCTTAGGGGTAAGGCTTTCCAAACTAAGGAGATAAACGAGGTGATTCTTATCTTGTTTGAGGAATGGAATTGTTGCTTTGAGTGTTACAGACTTGGGTAAGTGGTTTGTTTGTTGAAGGTGGCTGTCTCTGGATGGTTCATTTGGGGTTTTTTAAAATTTTTTAGTTTTTCCTTTGGTTTGTTTTAATCTATTTTCCTCAGCAGATTGGGAAAAGGTTACTTTTTTTTAATTTCACAATTTTCTTTTAAAGAACAACCTATTTTTGCCATCAGTCTATCCCCTTGCTTCCACCTGGTTGCTGTGACAGCAGCTGGGATTCTTGAAGGCACATTCAGGTACAGCAGGATCAAGAAGACCAAGTGACCCCACAGGATCCTCCTGATGTTTCTGAACTGTCTGAACCACAGATCAGTTAGTGGGAGAAAAATGTTTGCAAATCATATATTTGATAGGAGAATAGAGCATACAAACAACTCAACAATAAAAGGGCAAATGGCCCAATTAAAAATGGGCAAAAGATCTGAATAGACATTTCTCTAAAGATGATATACACATGGCCAGCAAGCACATGAAAACGTGTTCCACATCATTAGCCATTGGGAAAATGCAAATGCAAATCAAAATCACAATGAGACGACTTCACAACCACTAGGAAGGCTGTAACTTTTTAAAAAGGAAAATAAGTAGTATGAGGATGTGGAGAAATAAATCCTTCGTATACTGCTGGTGGGAATGGAAAATGGGGCAGCCACACTGGAAAATAGTCTGGCAGTTCCTCAAAAAATTAAACGTAGAGTTACCACATGAGCTAGTCACCCCACTGCTAGGTGTAGACCCAAAAGAACTGAAAACCCACGGAACCAAGTGGGGGCCGACTCTATCTGCGAATGGGGAGAGTCTCTTTTTAGGGTGACAAGTATATTCTGAAATTAGTGGTGATGATTGCATCACCTTGAGAGTATACTAAAAAGCGTACAGTTTCAAAAGGTGAATTTTATGATATGTGAATTATGTCTCAATTTTTTAAATGCAATACACAAAGTAAACAAAATCACAATTAGGGCTCCTCAGTGCCTATCAAAGAAATGCACGTTTGGTATTAACTTCGGGGAGATCTGGGATCTGTACCTTTTGGCATCTGTTCTTTTCCAGCTTCTAAAGCTGCCTACCTTCATGGTTAAGAATATGTGTTTTGGACTGAACAGTCTGTGGCTGGAATCTCAGCATCTCACATTGTGGCTGTGTGGCTTGGGCAGGTCACTTAATCTCTCTGATCCACTACTCCCTCTTGTATAAAATCAGGGTAATCCCAGCACCCACCTTCCCAGTATTGTGAGGATTAAATACATAGAAAAAGCTTCATACAGTGCCTGATATATGATCGGTACTTAATAAATAGTCGCCTTCAGGTAACTGAGTTCGGGGGAGGGTACCACAGTGGGCAGGAAATCAGAGCCCTTGATTTCATGGGCTCTGGTCCTCTTTCTGTCCCTTACTAGCTATGACCTTGGGCAATCACCTCCCCTCACTGATCCTCAGTTTCATCGCCTGTGAAGGTAGATAACCTCATCGTGTTTCTCTGCCTGTATCCGTCTGCCTCTGGGGCCTTTTCAATGAGGAAAAAGTGTCTGTCTGGTTTGGGGTGAGGGGGTTTCTGTTTCAGAGAACTTGGTTCCACATGCCTTGAAATGGTACTTCCTGGGCCAGCATCTACCCTCTGTTCTAGTACCTTCTGTTCCAGTGGAACCTGGCATGGCCCATATGCCCAAGAAAGGGCACTCTATGCAAGCCAGGCTGCCGTCCTGTGCTATAGACCTGGGTACCAGTCCCAACTCTGCCACCGACCCTGTGGTTTGGGGTGTGGTCTGAGCTTTCCCATCCGACCAAAGAGGAGCCTAGGTTGGATGGTGTCTTGGGCCTCCCAGCCCAGACTTCAGTAACCCCTCTCTGGCACGGCCCCCACACCTTCCTCCTCACCTCCCCTGGCTTCTTGGGTGCCAGGCTTGTTTGTTTTGATCCCAGTCCGTGAGGAGGAGCCCACTTGTACCGCTCTCATAGGTGCACTCACCACTTCACCCAACTCCCGAAGCACTGAAACCTCTACACCACCATCAAAGAGTGCTTTTTGGCCCTGTTCAAAGTGCTTTCAGAAAAATGTGATCCCTGGCTGAGATGAGCATGGATGGAGCTGGGAGGGGGTGGTTGACCTAAATATGGTTGCATTTGTGTGGCCCTCCTTCTTACCTACAAACAGATCCAAGTGGGGCTCTGGCTTTAAAGGTTTTCATTGTGATAAACTTACATAACATAAAATTTCACATTTTAACCACTTTTAAGCATCCAGTTCAGTGGCATCAGGTACATTCACATGGTCCTCCATCACCACCATCCATTTCCAGAACTCTTGTCATCTTGCACAACAAAACTGTCCCTGTTCAACACTAACTCCTCCTTTCCCCTCCCCCAGCCCACTCTGCCTTCTGTCTCTATGAATTTCATGACTCTAGGAACCTCCTGTAAGTGAGATGATACAGCATTTGTCTTTTTGCGACTGACTCTCTTAACCTAATGTCTTCAGGGTCCATCCATGTCGTGGCAGGTGTCAGAATTTCCTTCCTTTTTAAGGTCGATTAATATTGCACTGTATGGATGGAGCATACTTTGTTTATCTATTCATCCATCAATGGACATTTGGGCTGTTTCTCAAGTGGGTCTTTTTTATATAAAGAGTCCAGTGGTGGGCGGAGAGAGGGACAGGCATCAGCAAAGGAAAGGGCAGGAAATAGGGTGTCAGCCTACCACAGGGCTCGTCCCTCTTCCCCTGCCTCCTAGTCCCCTTGCAAAGCTTGGCTCCAGCTGAGGAGGAGGAAAAGCAAAGGAGCCCTTGGGAGAGAAGCATTCGGTGCTAAGCGGCGAGGAGCCCTCTCTCATCTCTCCCCAGCCAGGGAGCAGTTACTGAGGTGAGCCTCCCTTGAGGACCCTTACTGAATGAAAGAAGGTTCCTGTGCTAGAAGTGATACCACCAACACCCACCCTTCAACCTTTGATCTGGAAGCTTCCAGGAGAGTGGCCTGCCTGCCAATCAGAGACCAACTTGTAGGACAGGAAGGCTTCTGTCTGTATCTGTCTACAAAAGTCTTTAATGCTTAGTATCTGCCAGACTGATGCTGAGGCTAAAAACATGAGAACCACGGTCCCCAGGTTAGTGAGTGTTGAATACACCACAGCCACGACACGATTTGCAATGGACTCTGAAAGGAGCCCACTGGCCAAATCTGAAATAGACAATTATGTCCAGGATCTTGAATGCCCACATATTTGTAGAGTCGCAAAACCTCCCCTCCCTGCTTGTACCCCTGTCCCTCTCCAGCACAGCACTCTGACCCCCACATCCACATCCACAATTGATGGGTTTTCTGAAGCATTTTCGGACAATTCCTGAACTAAAGGAATATGTCTTCAGTAGGTCTGTCCTGTGTTCTATGGCCCCCTTACCCGTACATGAGACAGATGGAGCAGTGGTGGCTCAGCAAGTCAGAGCTCCAGCCCATGTTTCACAGAGCACGATTTTTTCCCCTTGGGGTATTTCAGTTCACCTGAGAAGACGTTCCATCGCAGCCTGTGAGCGACATGAGCATGCTGCCTGGTGGGCCCAAATCACAAGCTGCCGATCTTCTGATGAAACCAGCAGTGTGGAGAGCTCTCTCAGCTCTCAGACACCACTCCCGCCACGTGGGGTTCTTCAAGTTAATCACGCTTGAAAAAGAGGGTTCAAGACACAAATTCGACCCATTGAGGCTGAGCTGGGCCTCCGGGTCATAAAAGCAAAATGCTTCTCTTCTGCAGAGAAAGTGTTTGAGGGACATGCCCATCAACGGCTCCATGGCTAGTGGGTCAGATGTCTCGGTCGCCTCCAGAGGGGAACGAGCAGGGGAGATGCACTAAGGGCCGGAGAGCAGGCAGCCAGGTCTCAGAGTATTCTCCATAAGGAGTGGGCCACTGAACTCGGTAGCCTTTCCCAAGATCCTCCTGGGGGCCCAGCGCCATGATGGAATCGGGGGAGACAAGGTCGCCATGACAACTTGGGTGAAGGTCTGTGGGGAAATAGACTGAAGGTGAGCGAGCAGGGCAGACGCCGCAGCGCTGTAACAGGCCAGGGACTCTGGAGAGGGCCCCAGTCAGCTCAAAGGTGACAGGGCACAGGAGCCCTGGAGACTGGATTCAGGCTTGACCTTTGACACCAGCCACTTTTATTCTTCCTGGCCCAGTGCCAGCCCAGGACGAGGATGGGTGGTGTGACCATGACCTCACCTTTTCTGTCCCCACCTCTCGCCCAGGACCTTTCCTATAGGAGCTTGAAAGGAGACGGCCTTTGACAGCAAGTCTCCCAAGTGGGCTTTTTTCCCCTGGCCACTCTCCGGCGAGGCCGATGGGGCGAAGGAAGAAGAAATGCAATTTCAATGGCCCCTCAGAGTCTTTTAAGAAAATTTTAAAAACTATGGAAAAGAGCTGGGGAGAGGGCTCATGGTTCAGAGGCAGATAGGGGAAGCCCTAAAAGGAGTAGGAACCACCCTGTTAGGTTAAACTGTAAATACAAGCTTTTCCATTAATAAAACACTCAATGAAATGAATAATTTAGTCCAGCCGAGCCTTCTGTTTTGATCCGAAGTGGGAAGACGGTGGCAGCTCTTACCAAATGGCCCCCAGCGGCTTCCTCTGGGGCCAGGACATGCCCCGCGTGGTGGACTCAGCCCATGCCCAAGCTTACTGAATTCCCAATTAACACTTTTCAAAATGAAATTTAGGGGGCTTTTTCCCCCCTTTTTTCCTAATGAGGTTTCTTCCTTTCCCGCTGTCTTGCTACAAAGCTTGATGCCGTCTGAGTGTGTTCATATGGTGCTCGAGTGCGTTATCTGACCTTGATTGGTGTTTGGGGAGCCAGTTAAATAGATTACATGGGGGTTACCTTGGCAACTGTCTTCGCTGATTTAGCAATGCGGTTCATTCTTGGACACAGGACTCTCGGCAACTCTGTGATCCCACCGCTGCGCGTTAATCATTAACGCTGAGTTGGACATCGGCTCTGCCAGGCAGCGGCCAGGAGGAGGCTGGGGAAGGGCTGGACAGTCGGTAGCTATGACTGAGGTGGTCACCACCCGGCACCCTAAAGATGGTGCCACAGGGAAGAGGGTGACCAGGAACCATCCTGGGACCTGTCCTTCCCTTTCCCCACAGTCCTCAAGGGGGTTGAGAAAGATTACACAGTTTGGTCCTTTGGGCTACAGATGGGCTTGTGATGGAGATGCCACCTATGCCAGCCTCCGCCCTAAGCTGGCAGGGCAGCCACGCTGGCTGTGACCCGTGGCCAGTTGGCAGCTCTGCCGGACCCATGGAACTGCACAGAAGCAGAGACTGAGATTCTGTGATGCGGAGGTTCTGGTCCCACCCTGCCACCATTCATGGTGTGACTTTGGGCAAGTCCCCTCACCTCTGGGAACCTTGTTATCCTTTTCCAAATATGACATGGGCCAATAGTGGCACCTCCATCCCAGCACTGGTGAGGACACATAGCGCCTGGCACCCAACCAATGCCAGTGATGGTGATTACCTAGCTCGATGACTAGCAGAGTGGATTCCTAGTCATTATATGTTGAAATAACTTGAGTGATTTAATCTGAAGCTAAAATTCACTCTGGGCCAAAAATAATTAGTGTTTATTTCATGGACGAGGCTGAGGCTCTGAGTGGCTAACTAGTCCTGGCTGCACAGCCAGTAAGAGACAGAGCTGGGATGAAAACTCAAGTCAGTGTGGTCCCCATCTTGGGCTCCGGAGGGGTGTCTGCCTGGGAGCGGTCAGGTTGCAGGGCTCCCCTGGAAGTGGCAGCTGCCTACATTGGGGGTCTGAGGCGTAGGGCAGAAAGCAACTCAAGAATTAGCCCACCAGGCCCATAGCCTATCGAAGCTAACGTCAGACCACAGGGGACACCCCCACACAGCCAGAGCCTTGCACCGCCCCGGGATCTGCAGCTCTCCGGCTCTAGGGAGCTACTCTCTGTCTACTCAGCACTAATAGGAAAGCGAGAGGGCTCTGCCTAAGAAGCTAAGAAAGCCACAGATCTATGATGCACTTTATGGTTTGCAAAACATGTTCATGTCCACTTTTTCCTTCACTAAGCCAACAACCGGGGGGGGGGGGAGGGATGGAGCAGGGAGTCATCTTCTCATTTCATTCGGGAGGAAGCAGAAGGCAAGAGACGGTACCTCCTAGACTCTGTGCCTTCCTTACGTGCACCTACGTTTCAGTATGAATTGATGCCTCCATATTAGCGGAGCTGAAAACAGGCCTCAAGGAGGACAAATCACCAGACAAATGGCCTTCCAAATCTTGGAGTTTGTGACTGTCCAGGCTGGGAGCACCCCTGGAGCCCTCATCTAAGCCCGTTTCTCCTCCTCATTTCCCTGCGTGTCGAGGCTGCTGGGAGATGAGGTGGATTGAATGCAATTTAGGAAAGAGCTTTTGCAAACTTCACATGTGACTGCCTCCCAATCCATGTGGTCTAGGGAAAGAGCATGGGCTTTAGAGCCAAGCAGACCCTGACTTCGCCACGCTTCCTCCCCAAGGATCTGTTTCCTGGGATGATAGCTACTTTCATGTGCTGTTATAAAGAATGAAGATAATACATGCAAATTACTTTATCCTGTAGGTGACAGAATACTCTTGAACATTTTTTTAAAGCACAAATACCGTGAGATCTGTCTTTTAAGAGCATGTGAATTTCTACAAAGAGGTTAGAATGAGCGGGGTTTGGAGTGGGGATTTGGAATAATCCAGGCAAAAATGGTGATGGCTTGGACCAAGGTAGGAGTAGTGGAGATGGAGACAACTGGTGTGTTCGGCACATTTTAGGTTATAGAATGGAAAAGACCAGATGAAGGAGGGATAGATGTCAACAACAACTGAGCTTTCGGACTTGGGCCACTGAAGGGCTGGTAGTGTGATGGCATCACATGCCGAGATGGGGAGCACTGGGGAAGAGGCGGGTTTGAAGAGGGGGAAAGGAGATGAGTTTCCTTTGGGGCAAGTTGGTTTGAAGAATCTGTAGCGCATTCAAGGAAGATGTCTAGTGGACCATTGGTTCTATAGATGCAGAAGCAGAGAGCTGGAGATAAAGATGTCAGGGCTATCAGTGAGCAGAGAAGTGTAAATTGCAATCATGGGACTGGATGAAATTGCTCAGGGGGAACGAGAGCAACAGGGAGCCCCATAAGAGTTTCAGGCCAGGGAGGAACAGGAGTGCATGTGCAGTTTAGAAAGTCATGTCAGGAAACGAGGAGGGTAAATAGGAGGGAGGGAGACCAGAGGCAGGGGACAAGTCAGGAGTCTCTTGTGGGCCAGAGGTGGTGGTGGCAGTGGGCCTGGGAAGGAAGAGACAGCTCCCAGACTTGGAGGAGTAGAATGGACAGGACTTGGTGGCTGGGCAGGGAAAGGGAGAAGGCAAGGGTGGCCCCTGGTTTCCACCTTGGATGATAGGGCAGAGGAGGGGCCATTTACTGAGACATGAGCACTGGAGGAAGAGCAGGTCTCAGGGGACATTGTTAAGTGGGAGGGGCCTGTGAGACCTCCTGGAACAAATGTCGGTAGTCAACAACCAGTGCTCAGGAGAGGAAGGAAATGGAAGGTAGAGGGCCGCTCACAATATCAGTGTCAGTCCTCACCTGGGGACCAATCAATAAGCTATCATAAGGAGAGAGGCCTGCCCATGGCAGGTGTTGCCAGCATCAGTCCGTGGGTCAGAGGACCCCTCCAGTGATCCAGAAGGCTCTGCCATCTTGAAACCCCAGTTCTCCTGATGAGGAGGTGGCAATTTGCTGAGATTTCCACATCAGTTCCTGGGAAAAGGCCAAGTGATTGGTGAGTCAGTTACCAAAAGTGAGGGCGTGAGGTACATAGTGCTCCACTTTAAGTGACATGCAAGGAGGACCAGGAGGCGGATGCCTGAGTCCTGTGCCCCATCCAGAGGCATCCACTATGATCAGACACAACTGTTCCTGGCTGCCAGTGGGTTAACTGTTCCGGGCTGCCAGTGGGTTCTGAGGCCTACAGGGCCAGGCGGCTTGTGGATGCTTCCCAGATCCATGTCTTAAATATTGGGGCACCCAGCAAAAGCCACAAAGGAGTTTGGCAAGCAAGAAAGTGGCACGATTTGCCAGCTGCAAAAGTGGGCAGGTTTAAGAAAGGATATAAGGAGGTGTTCCCCCAACATGGAGGCGGGGGAAGGGAAGAAGGCTTTCCCATGTCCAGAGCACCTCGTGCTTTCTAAGCACTTCCTTGGCCATTGGCTCTTGACATCCCAATGCCTCTGAGGCAGACAGAGCAAGAACTATTCTCACCATTTGACAGCTGGGTAAATTGAGGCTCAAAGTTGGGATTGTGAGTTCCCAAGGATTACCGAGTGAGTCAAATTCCAATAGAACTAGTCCTGGACCCAGAACTCCTGCCTCCCAGTCTGATGCAGGTTCCATTTCATCATTTGGCCATAGGCAGTGGTGTGCTGGAGCTGGTCTGTGCTGGTTCTGAAAGATGATTGTTCAATTTTCAGAAATTCTGGAGCCAGCTGACAGTCATCATCACGTTGAATCAGCCATGATATGAGTGGAAATCAACAAATGCCAGGAGCAATCACTGGTCCCCGGTCACTGCAGACTCATCTTCCAGAACCTAAAGCTAAGCCCATTGCCAGGGGGCTGTGATTTATGGTTTGATAGCTGCATGTAAAGAATGTCTACCTCGGAATTTGATGTTAAAGGGACTTGAGGGTCAGCACTAAGTCCTGAGCCTTCAAAAAAAGTGTTTATGGCAACTGCCCCAGGGATACCCAACTGGTTATACTGATTTACTGCTGAGATCAATAACCCAGAGAATTTCCACTTCCACCACTTGTCACACCAAGTCTTAAATTATGAGTTAGAGCAAAGGGGGACTTTGTGACATGGGGTCTCATTTCACTTTCACTGTATTATTTTGGATCCCAAACACATCTGTCTTGGCCTTTTAGCCTGGCTTAGATCATCACCGAAAAGGAGAAACACTTCAGTGATCAATCCCAAGGAGGAAGATTCAGGGATGTGAGAATTCCCAGCAATGAATGGCACCATTTAAGAAAGAAATCAGAGCTCCACAAAAAATAGGTAGATTATTGGCCAGCCATCATCTTATTTCGTATGTAAAAGCAAAATGAATTGGGAGGTTTGCAGGCTGTTGGAGTGAAAGGAGTTACAGAGAAGACAGCTTCTGCTGTTCACCGTTAAATAAATAGCTGCTGTTCTTGCTTGTGAAAATGTAAAATTTCCAGATCTAAATGTCAGAGAATTCTAGGAAAAATTGCAAAACCATTACTTCATAAACATGTAATTGTGCTATTACTGCTAAATGTGATGACATTCTATAAATATCACAGTTCAGGCCTCATAGCCTATAAATAGACCCAGTTAATCACCGGAAATACATTTTATTTCTTGAATTATAATGGAGTAAATTACAGAGTCTCCATTTTCCGATGGCAGAGTCCACTCCCAGTTTTGGTGGTATCTTTCCCTCTGCTCGGGCTCCTCTGTGAGCTATAAATACTCTCCAGTGAGTCTTAGGACAAGGACGATGGGGGGAGGGGATCAGAGCCACTGGCCAGAGCCCCAGCCTAGAACCCTGGGAAGTGTTTAGACTACGCTGACGAGGCTGGTCGCCCAGCACTGGGATAGACGGTGTTGGCACGGCTGACGGCTCAGGGTGCCATTGGTAGGGGTGCACGGACAGCTGATTAGATAAGCATGAGGTGCTGCGGACTCAGAAGTGGTTGGAAGGGCTGACTCACACAGCGGCTCCCAAGAGATTGACACTGAGGGCCCTCAGTCTGTCGCTGTTGCTTTCCCGCCATCCCCTGCTTGTATTGGCTGCTAGAAACACTTCGCTAGACCACAGATGTGGCGATGTTGTAGCTTCAACCATGTTCCCACTTACACAGTGAGGCCCGGTGCAGGGTTCACTAGAGAACACACCATATTCTCTCCTCCCCTTCACGACACACATCGGTGCCGTAATGGGGTTAGATCATGAACTTGAGCATCTTTTGTGGTCTCAGGGATTCTATGGTCAAGGGGAGTTACCAGCTACTTGTTTTTTTCTGGGCCTCAGTTTCCCCATTAGGAAAACTGGAGAGCAGGAGGGCCGCGGTGAGATGGAGCAGTAACTGAGTCAGGAGAGATTCATTCCAATTCTGACACCACCTTGGGCCATGACCTTGGGCAAGTTTATTCCCTTCTCTTGGGCTAAGTTTTCCCAGCCATGCTGGAGAGAGGAAGAATCTTGGTCCCTTGACCAATGCTTCTGACTTGTATGGTGGCTCGGTCAGTCAGCCACCTTTTCTAAGGGAGCCCATGGAATCTCATTCCCTGAATACACAGTTGAGTTATGATTATTGTTGTAGAAAGACTTTTCTGAAAGTACTGTTAGTAATCCCTGCCCTGACTATAAAGGATTAGCGGTAGGGTGAGCATCGGCCTGCATTAATAAAATGGGAATACTGAGAAAAAGTAAAGAATCAGAGGCAAAGGGAGAGAAACTTGATAATTCCAAGGATTAACATAATTTGGGGACTAAACATAAAATTTAGCCAGGGCCTTACTGGCAGCCATAATTTAAAAGAAAGAAAGAAAAAAAATGGAAAATTCCAGAATTTTCATCAGCAGGAAAAAAGGAAACATATTTTTATCTTCAGAGAGACATGTTTTTTTCACCAACATCCCCAAACTCGGAAAGAAAAGCATTAAAAAAAAAAAACACCTGGGATTTAGAATTAAGATACTGAGTGGAACACTAGTCAAGAGTTTTGAAACAAATTCAGAAGACGTTCATAAGTTTGCTTCTAAGCCCGATTTTTCACCACGCATTTAAAGGGGTCAGCGCCCAGCTAGGTCCTGTGGGCTGAGGGGCAGGAGACATGGGATCAGGACTCAAGGGGCCGTGCTCAAGGAGAAAGAGAAGACTGCTCCCAGGCAGCTGCCACATGGTGCCCCAGAGGCGCTAGCCCTCCTGGGGGAAGGTCCTGCTTCTCTCTATCCAATGCTGACCGAAGTCAAATGGGAAAGCAAAGGCTGGCAGAAGCACCCACAGCACCGAGCGCTCTACCCAGCCTGTTGGTGAGTAAGGACTCGGCAGAGGCTTCCACTCCCGTGTGGACAGCAACTGGGTGTCCACACAGCCTCCCTTGTGCTGGTTCCACCCTGCACGCCTCTTACACAAGACGCTCACGGAAGTCCGGGCTCCAGCGGTCTGAATTTCATGTGTCTTATTGAAGTCCCGAGCCCATTGGTTCGGGAGGTGAAGGGAACAGCAGGTTCTTGGTGACGTGGGCTTGTAATGGGTTCTTTTCCTGTGTCGCTCAACCTGTGTCCACACAGAAACGTGGTCCCTGAGATCCATTCCACAGAGCCATTCTGAGTGCCTACTCCATTTCTGTGCCAGGCAAAGAGGGGTCCGGGCATAAATGAGGTCAGTCACTGCCATCAGTCTTCAGTCTACTGGGGGAGACATCCACAGGAACAGAATGTCCCAATGGGGTGCTGGGAAACATAGAAGAATCCTAAAGAAAGAGTGGGAGACAGATGACAAGGGGAGCTTGGTGGCCCATGAGGGCCAAGTTGTTGCAGGGCCAGATCGTGCAGGGCCTTGCAGGTCATTCTAGGGGACTTGGAATTTATCCTGAGGACCACGGGAACCCATGGAAAGGCTTGGAGCAGAGAAGGGCCACGGTCAGGAAGGGCACGGGCACGCCTTGGCTGCAGTGCACAGGAGAAGCTGCAGACGCAAGCCTTCCCGAAGAAGAGGAGGTGCCGGAGTGGACCGTGAGCTGCAGCAGGGGGCGTGGTCACCCTGTTGTTTCAAAGGTAGGAGAAGATGGAATGGCACCTCCTCATGTGGACTTAAGCTGCACTTGGCTGTTGCCCTGGGGCAGCTGGAAATGACCATGAGACTCCTGTATCCCATGGGTACAGCAAATGTGTCACCAGCCCGTGTCCCTCCTCTCCTTATCAAATCCCTGGGAATTTAGCTGGCCAGAGTTCAGAGCAGAAGCCAAGGACCTGACCCATGTCACAAGATAGGACCGGGGACAGGGATGGCTGGGCCAGGGTCCACTTCCGGGTCCTCAGCCACCCTAGCCAGGTCTCTGGGCCACTTTGCCCTGCCCCTTCCTTCTTACGCATGCCTGTGCAAGTGAACCTAGAAAAGCTGGGAAGGAATTTTTTAGAAGATATTTAGAAAACAAACGGTTCTTAAAGGCTCGGAGCGAGGCATGCCTATGACTGACAATGGCCTCCCTCCTTGTACCCCGCCCCCTTGCTCCCCACCCCTGCCCACCCACCCCTCTCACGCCTCGCTCATGGAGGATGATGCTGTGGGTGTGGGTCTGTTTACTCTCATCCAACCTGATGCACTTTTCAGTTAGAAAATATGAATGTCCCCGGAGGCCCAGCTGGCTCTTTGTTCTCTTTGTTTAGAAATTAGTTTAGAGATATCAGCTAGCAGATTAAAAAGCCCATATCAGATCTGCTAAAAATCTCTTTCCCTTCCAGATTTCATTTCTGCTGTTTCAGGAAATTTCTGATTTTTTTTTAGAATGATGGATTTTCTTCCTGTTCTACTCCGGGAGAAGATGGTTCTTCTTACAGAGGAGTCCGGTGAGGCTCTGTGCTGGGGGGTGGTGAGGGGCTGTGGCAGGACTCACCTGGCCCTCCAGGTCTGGGGCCGCAGCAGGTCTCGTATCTGAGATGTTGCAGCCTCTCCTGCCTTTCACCTTCCTTCCCAGTTTGCTCTGCTTCCCAGCAAGGACGTCCCTGGCCGCAGCCTTGCCCCGCGCCCCACCTGCCCCTAGCAAGCCCCATTGGGTTGGCATAGTGTCTTAGTGCCTCTGCCCCGGGGTATCTGGGAGACAGTTTGGATCCTGCTGGGCACACCATCCATGGTGCCTGAAGCGGGAGGTGGATGGGCATGAAGAATGCTACTGTCTGAGCCTTTGATCAAACCCAATTCCTAGTGCCCCTCACATTGGAGTGTCCCGCTGGCCAAACTCTCAGCTGATTCTTGGAGATGGAGGTGGAACAAGGCCTCTCTGGCCACAGCTGCCTGTTCCATCATCTACTCCCTCAATCAAATGGCCCCATCGAGGCATGGAGTTCAGAGTGGAGGGATGTTGATGCCTTGCAGTTTGTGGTCCTCTCTGAGAGTCACATGCAGAGGGACGAGGGTATAGTGACCAACCAGGGACCCAGAGCGAGTAAGATGCCAAGCTGTGATTCACACCCAGATCTGTCTGGTACCAAAACCAGGACTTGTCCCACCATACCACACCTGAGCCCCTGTGACACAACGTAGATGCCAGGATATGTTTGCAGATGAGTTTCCCTCAAGAACCAAAGACAGGAATCACCCAGGAGACCAGCAAGTATGGCACCCAACAGCTCAGGGGCAGTGGGGATGCTGGGTGTGGAGAAGCCCAGAGGTTGTAAGTTCACCAGGGAAGGCACTGATGGAAACTGGTTATCTCTTCCAGGGAGGTTTGGAGGAGAGAAGAGCAAAGCCTGGGATCTTGTGGGCAGGTGAGGCGTGGTGCCCAATGGAGAGCCAGTCAGAGATGGACGGGAGGTGCTACTGGGCAGGCATGTAAGCCAAAAGCCAGAGGTTCAGCTGCATCCAGTCCAGCTCCTTCCTGCTGAGCACTTGAGTTTCCACGCCCGTACAGTGGGACTAGAAACCCTGCGTGGCAGGCTGTGGGGAGCATTCAAATTATGGAGAAGTCTGGTGTCCATGGAAATGCATGCTACCAATCTGAAGGGCAATTAGCCAGTCAGTCACCCAATGGGTCTATTTTGAGCCCCTGCTACACACACTAGGCTGGGCTTTGGGGAGACTGGACACATCTAGCTCTCACCAACCTTCATTCTCTCTGCAAGAGAAGATTTGCCCCGTGGTCAGAGAGGTAGGAGATTCCAGGCAGAGGTAAGAGCAGCTCTGTCACTCTTTCTGGATTGAAAACAAGCCCCTTCGCCCTCTACCCTGGAGTGACAGCACATGGTGGGTTGGGGCAGAGGTGGTGCCAAGGCCAGGCTCTCTCTTGGGTGGGCTCCAAGCTGAGTAACCCGGATGTCCAGCCCCCCATATGGCTTTGCTGTCACTTTTGCCACTCCTCCCTCCTGGAAACTATGCCTTTCCCAAAGTTTAAACCTGCTCTTCCATTAATCTGAAATTATCAGATCTGGTCAGAGCTTTAATATTATGCATTCAGCAACTAAATTCTTCAGCTTCAACAAAATTGCACTTCTCAGAAGCCAGAGGCAAGAAGAGAGGCATGCGGCCTCACACAGGACCATCTTGACCTTGTATATGACTGGGACACACTGTCCTTGCTTCCCATTGTCCGGGTGCACTCAGACCAAGCACCTGCGTCTTGCAGTCAAGGCCCTCTGGGACTTGACCCTGCCCACTTTTCTAGCTACATGTCTCCCATCTCTCCATGTTTCAGCGGCTCTAAGGTGGGCTCTATTCCCTGAGTCCTCCCTGTGCTTTCCAGCCTCTCTGACTTGGCTCATGCTGTTGCATCTAATATAATTTCTTCCACTTCTTTTTCTGCCTGTGGGAATCCCACTGATCTCTTAAGGCCCCATAGAGTGCCAACTCCTCTGGGAAGCCTTCCTTGATGGCATGACATGTGTATGATTAATCTGGTGCTTGAGCGAAAGTAGATGCTCAAGAACTGTTTGTGCCCACTCCCTTTGCTGACTCCTGCTCTTCCCTGAGGAATTATTCATCTCACCTTCCTCTCTGTTCCTGCTGCAATTTGTTTGTTCTTAAATCTAAGAATCCTTTCATCCTTGAGGTTAATGACCAGGCTCAAGAGTCAGATAGCTCGGAGTCAACTACTAAGGTGTGACTTTAGACAAGTCATTTCAATCCTGAGACATGGCTTTCTCATCTATCAAATAGGAATGCCAATACCTGCTTCATGGCATTGTGGGACAGATAGAATGAGATGATGTACAGGAAGCTCTTAGAAAACAGAGTACCTGGTCCACGGTAAGCATCTAATATGGGTTTGTTGTTCCTACTGTTGTCATTACTTGAATGAAATATAGGAACTTGCAGGTCTGGCCAAGATAGAGTCGTCCCATTCCTTGCAGGTTCTCTCTGCTCAGGCTGCAATAACAGAATACCATAGACTGGATGGCTTAAATGTCTGAAAATTTATTTCCCACAGTTCTGGAGGCTGGGAAGTCTGACATCAGGGTGCCAGCGTGGTTGGGTTCTGGTAAGAGCCCTCTTCCTGGTTTGCAGATGGCTGTCTTCTTGCTGTGACCTCACATGGCAAAGAGAAACATGATCTCTCTCTTGTCTCTTCCTACAAGGGCACTAATCCCGTTCATAACCTAATTACCTCCCAGAGTTCCCACCTCCAAATAACATCACACTGGGGACTAGGATTTCAACATGTGAATTTAGGGGGATGTGGCACACAAACGTTCAGTCCATAGCAAGGTACAGTGATCTGAACGACAATGTATTTCTCTCAGAAATCACAGAGGTGAGAAGAGGGTGGCATAACATGTGTCAAATACCGAAAGGAAAAAAATATCAACCTAGAATTCCATACTCAGAGAAGACAGCCCTCAGGAATGAAGGTGAGATGAGCAAATCCTCAGACAAGAGGAAACCAACACACTCACCCTAAAAAACAAATGGCTAAAGGATGCTCTCAAAACAAGAAGTAAATGATAAAATCAGAAAGCCTGGACCATCAGGAATGCAGAACATCAGAAAGAATAACAATACAGGTCATAATAATAACCTATTCTCCTCTTCAGTCTTCTAAATCAAGTTAGATGATTGAATCAAAAGTTATGGCACTGTCTGATGGGACTCTAAACACATATAGGGAAAACATTTAACACAATTATGCCATAAAGTGAGGGAAAGCAAAGGGACATAAATGGAGGTAGGGTTTCTACATTTTACTCAAATTATTAAATTGTTGACACCCTTTGTCGACAGCCACTAAGAAAACTATACAAGTAGATACTCTCAAAAACACTATAGAAAAATTGAAATGGAATTCAAAAAGACATTAAGGATTGAAACTCATAACCCAATTATATGGTGTCTATAAGAAACTTGTTTCAGTATAACAATATAGGCAGGTTGAAAAGAAAAGGATGGAAAAACAGTATCATACAAACATTTATCAAAGGAAAGCAGGAGTTAATATCAGATAAAGTAGACTTCAGAGCAAAGAAAATTACTAGAGACAGAGAGGAAGATTATATAATAATAAAAAGGTCAACCCACCAAAAAAACATTGCAATCCTAAATGTATACACACCAAACAATAGTACTGCAAAATATGTGAAGCAAAACGGATAGAACTGAGAAGAGAAATAGGTACATCCACAGTTATACTTGGGGATAGTTGTTGATAGAACAACTAGACAGAAAATCAGTAAGGGTGGAGAAGAACCCAACAACACCATCATCCAACAGCATCTAACTGACAGTTTTAGAACACTTCACCCAACAACAGCAGAATTCTTTCCAAGTGCTTACAGAATGTTCACCAAGAGAGACCACATTCTGGGCTGTAAAACAAATATCCACAAATGTAAAAGAATTGAAAATATACATTATGTGTCCTGGGACCACAGTGGCGTCAAAGTAGAAATCAAAATACAATACACCAACATTTGTGAGACACAGCTAAAGCAGTGCACAGAAGGAAATTTATGGCACTAAATGCACATAGAAAAGGGAGTGTCTCAAATAAGTAGTCTGAGTTCCTACTTTAAGAACCTACAAAAGAAGAGCAAAATAAACCTAAAGAAGCAGCAAGGAAAAATAATAAATAACAGAAATCAGTGAAATTGAGAACAGAAAACAAGACAAAAAGCAATGAAACAAAAAGCTAGTTTTCTGAAGAGATTACTAAGGTTAACAAATGTCTAGCAACATTGCTAAAGAAAAAGTCAAGACACGATTACCAATATCACGAGTGAAACAGGGGATGTTGCTACAGACCCCATAGTTATCAAAAGAATAACAAGGGAATACTATGAACAACTGTACACACATAACTTTGACAACTTAGGTATAAAGGACCAAGTCTTTGAAAAGTACAAATTACCAAAAGTTACCCAATATGAAAAAAATATGAATATCCAAATGACCATTAAAGAAATTGAACCCATAGTTTAAAAAAAAAAAAAAAACCTCCTGAGAAAGAACTCTCCAGACCCCGATGGTTTAATTGGCACATTCTACCAAGGGTATAAAGAAGAATTAACACCAATTTTGCAGTCTCTTCCAGAAAACAGAAAAGGAAAGAGACTCTAAACTCATTTTATGAGGCCACTCTTACCCTGATACTAAAGCTAGACAAAAATAGTACAAAAAAAGAAAACAGTACCCCTCGTAAATATAGATATAAACAGTCTTTGAAAATATATTAGCAATAGAATTCAATAACATATGAACATATTTATACACCATGACTAAGTGGGGTTTATTCCAGGTTGCGAAGCTGGTTCAATATTTGCAATTGATGTAATTCATTATATCAACAGTTTAAACAAGAAAAATCACATTGATCAATGCAGAAAAGCATGTGGCAAAATTCAACAGCCATTCCTGGTTTTTAAAAAAGCTCAGTAATTTAGGAATAGGTGGTGTTATGGACTGAATTAAATCTCCCCAAAATTTATATATTGAAGCCCTAACCCGCAATGTGACTGTATTTGGAAATACAGCCTTTAAGGAGATAAGGAAGGTTAAATGAGGTCATGAGGGTGGGACCCCAATCCAACAGAACTGATGTCCTTAAAAAAGAGAGACACCAGAGATTCATATGTGTTTGTGTGTCTCCCCTGCATTGCCCAGAAGAAAGTCTACATGAGGACACAGCAAGAAGGGGGCATCTATAATCCAAAGAGAGAGCTCTCACCAGGCACCAGCCCTGCTGGCACCTTAACCTTGGACTTCCGGCCTCCAGACTGTGAGAAATAAATTTCTATTGTTAAAGTCACCAAGTCTGTGGTATTCTGTTAGAGCAGTCCAAGCAGATTAAGACAGAGGGGGAACTTCCTTAAGCTGACAAAGAACATCTAAAAAAACCCAACAGCTAATATTATACTTAATAGTGAAAGGATGAATATTTTACCTAAGATCGGGAACTAATCAACTCTCATTCAACATAGTCCTGAAGTTCTAGCCAGCTCAATAAGGTGAGAAAAGGAGGTACCAGGAATATAGATTGGAAAGGAAGAAATAAAGCTCTCTCTTTGCAGATAGCACTATTGTCCATGTAAAAACATCTGAAGGCATCTACAAAATGGGTAATGAGTAAGTTCAGCAATGTTGCACGATACAAGATCAACACATAAAAATTAATCCTATCTTTATATACTAGCAACAAGCATGTGGAAACCATAATTAAACACACACACACACAATAACCTTTACAATCACTCCAAAAAAAGAAAAGAAACACTTAGCTATAAATCTAACAACACAAAAACAGTACTTTTATGTTGAAACCTACATCATGCTGATGACAGAAACCAAAGAAGATCTAAATGCATGGAGAGACACACCATGTTCAGAGGCTGAAAGACTCTACATGGTAAAGATGTCAATTCTTCCCAAATTCATTCACAGGTTAAATGCAACTTCTGTCAAGACCCTGGCAGTAATGTTTTTGTAAATATAGACAATATTATCCCTAAATTTACATGGAAAAACAAAGGAACCAGAATAATTAAAACAATTTTGGAAAAGAAAAATAAACTAGGAGTAAAATTACTCTGCTCAGTATTAAACCTATCATACAACCACGGTAATCTGGACAGTGGCCTGGGCAAAGGGATAGACACATAGATCACTGGGAAAGAACAGGGAACCTAGAAATAGACCCACACAAATACACCCAAAAGATTTTTGACAAAGTTGCGAAATCAGTTCAATGGGGGAAGGGCAGTCTTTTCAACGAGTGGTGCTGGAACATCCACAGGCAACCAACAACGACAGCAACAACAAGGAAAGAAATCTAGCCCCAGTCTCCATACCTTGTACAAAAATGAACTCAAGTGGACTTAAATGTAAAACATACAGCTAAAACCTTTCAGAAGAGAACAGAAGCGAAAATCCTCATGACCTGGAGCTTGGTGAAGAATTCTTAGTCTTGATACAGAAACCACAATTAATAAAAGAAAAAATAGATAAATTGAATTGCATCAAAACTAAACACTTTGTGAAAGACCCTGCTGAGAGGATGAAAAGACAAGTTACAGACGGAGATAAAATATTTACAAACCAAATATCTAACAAAGGACATGTATCTAGAATATAGAAAGAGCCCTCAAATACAAACAGTAGGGACATAACACTCTCATTAGAATAGTCAAAAGATATGAAGATAAATGAAAAGATGCTCAACATCATTAGCCAGCAGGGAATGCAAATTAAAACCAAAATAGGATATCATTGCGAACCTACTAGAATGGCTAAAACGAAAAACAAACAAACAAACAAAAAAACCCAGTGACAACCCCAAATGCTGGAGAGAATGCTGAGAAACTGGATCACTCATACAGTACTGGTGAGAATATAAAATGGTGTAGCCCCTCCGGAAAACAGTGTCACAGTTTCTTATAAGACTAAACATGTAACTAATACATAACCCTGCAATTGTTCTTTGGGGCATTTATCCCAGAAAAATGAAAACTTATTTTCACACACACACAAAAGCCCCTATATGCAAATATTCATAGCAGACTTATTTGTAATAGCCCCAAACTGGAAACAACCCAGCTATTCTTCAGGGGGTGGTGGAATAGATAAACAAACTGTGGTCCATCCACACAACAGAATACTGCTCAGCAATAACCAGAAATGAACTAATGATATGTGCAATGACTTGGATGGACCTCAAGGGCATTATTCTGAGTGGAAAAAGCTATTTACATAGCATTCTCAAAATGAAAAAAAATTATGGAGATGAAGAGATTAGTTGTTGCCAAGGGTTAGGGATGGTGGGAGGGAGGGAAAGAGGGAGGGAGGGAAGGAGGGAGGGAGGGAAGGAGGGAGGGAGGGAAGGAGGGAGAGAGAGAGAGACAGGCAATAGCAGAGGGACAGAGAGAAAGTGTA
This sequence comes from Vicugna pacos, assembly GCF_048564905.1. Taxonomy (NCBI): domain Eukaryota; kingdom Metazoa; phylum Chordata; class Mammalia; order Artiodactyla; family Camelidae; genus Vicugna; species Vicugna pacos. Next base: position 105,086,835 of record NC_133023.1, read on the forward strand.
GCAAAAGGAAGGTCTTTGTAGGGTAAAACAGTTCTGCATCTGAATTGTAGTGGCTGTTACAGGAGTTTACACGTGTGATAAAGTGACACGGAGCTATACACAAGCTGTACCAGTGTCAGTTTCCTGATTTTGTTATTGTGCTGTAGTTACATGAAATGTAACAATTGGGGGAAACTGGGTGAAGGGTACACAGGATCTCTCTGTAGTATCTTTGCAACTTCCTGCAAGTCTATAGTAATTTCAAAATTCAACTTAAAAAGAAAAAAGTAAGCTCCAAGGTGCACTATAGTGGGAGGTGGCACTCTAAAGGGCTTTGAAGTTAGCAAGTCGTGAGATTGAAGTCTGTCTCGACTTCTTACTAGTCAAGTGTGAACTTGAGCAAGTTACCTGATTTCTCAGAGCCTTGACTTCCTGCTTTGTAAAATGTGACTGATAATAGGGCCCACTCCACAGGATTTAGGGGGAGATCCCAAAGGATATGAAAGTACTAGGCTTAGGGTCTGGCCCTAATGAATGCTCAAATGAAATGAGCTACCTTATGACAGCCTGATTTATTGTGACTTGTCACTCATTTGTCTTGGTGTGAAAGAGATTGGATGCCTGGACCACTTCTTGTCACCAGACAAAAAACACTCTAAGTGTTGAGTGCGTATCATTTAGTGTTGCGTGCTGTCCCCCACACCATAGCCCACGCCCTGCCCTGTGGCATATCCAGCAGGCACCTGGACGCCAGTCACTGCCCAAGACGGCTCTCCCGGCAGGTAGACGTTGCTCCTATGGCCTAGTCCCCCTGTCCATGAATGAGAAGCTGTGTAGCAGGGAGCCTCAGCATACTCTGAGATATGGGCACAAGCTAGGATGAAAGATCTCCTTTCACAAGCTGCCGTGGAATCTGTGCCCCACGACTCTGTTGGGCCCATTAATCATGGCGGGGTTTCAAATTACTTGTCTGGAAACGCACAGTGATAACAGATGTTATCGAAGTGTTTTCATGAAGGATGGTCGGCAGTAGAAAGTAGTCCCACTGTTTGATTACTCTGGTGATGTGGCTCTCCCCACCCTACTTTTGCTCAAAAATGCCACTTTTCCCTCAAGAGCCCTTCACCCAGCCTTGCAGGTCTTCCCCACCGAGGCTCCAGCCTCCCTCCCTCCATCTGCCGTGACTCCCCTCCTTACATGCCTACACTCTACTCTGGACAAAAGCAACCACTTCCCTCTCACAACGTAGCCCTCCTGGCCTTTGCCTGGCTGTCCCCTTGCCCCAAATGGCTTTCCGCACTCCCGCCATGCTCTGTGTGTACCTGCACCCTGCTGCCTCTAGCCTGCCCACCCCCGCCAGCTCTTCTCGCCTCCCCCTACATCTGGCTGGGCTCTGTACCTCCCCTGAGCTTCCTCCACAACCAGGTTGTACTGACTGATAGAACCTCATACTTCCCTCAGCCCCATCTCCTGAGCTGGTGAGCTCCCGGGCACCTAGTGGCTTCTCAGTAAATGTTTGCAGAATGAGGAGCCAGTGCCCACGGCTTGCATACAATAAAGAGTGGCCCGAGCCCTGCCAGCGGGCAACTATGCTTGCAGTGTCCCTGCTTACGCTGTGGAAGATGGAGACTTTCCAGTCAACGTGAAAGGGGAGCAAAGGCCGGAGAGTGTGAACTCTGTCATTGGCTTGGCAGTTACCCAGCATGCCCCTGGCCAGGAGGCGGCTGGGCAACTCTGGGCTCACAGACAGCCATTGAGCAAGCCTAATAAAGGGGGTCTGTGTCTATAGGCCTGACACATCTGGGCCGGGTGCTTGCAAAGCCAGTTGATATGCTGGATGGCACAGGCAGTTTCCTGTGGGCCGTTGTGGCTAAAGATTTACCCCTACCCCCACCTCTTTGAGCTTCAGGCAGACTCACAGATGTTCTGTTGGGCTGCTGTGGGCTGAGAGGCAGCAGATGGGGAAAGAGCACTAGACGGGGAGTCAGCAGATCTAGATTCAGTATGCAACTCTAACTGATGAAGACGTTGTAGAAAGCACGCATAGTTTACGTATGCAAGCATCATACAATGGAACGATTGCACGCTGGGGCATTTATCCTAGAGGAATGAAAACTGATGTTCATGAATGTTCATGACCTCTTTCTTTGGAATAGCCCCAAGCCGGAGCATCGTTTGATGGGAATGGTCAAACAAGCTGTGGTACATCCATCCACATCAGAGACTCGACAATAAGAAACAAACACTTGCTCCAACCATTTGGATGCACCTCTGGAAATTATGCTGAGTATAAAAGTTAATCGCTAAAGGTTACCTACTGTATGATTGACTTGTATAGCATTTTTGAAAGGACAAAATTTTGGAAATTGAGTATAGATTGGTGGTTGCCAGAGGTTAAGGATGGGTGTGGGTGGGGAAGTGGGAGTACTTACATGAGGAATCCTTGTGAAGGTAGAATTGTTCAGTATCTTGACTGTGGTGGTGGAAATATCAACCTACACATGTGATAAATTTGAACTGTATAGAAATAAGTACACATATGTACTCACAAATGAATACAGGTGAAACTGAAGAAATAGGAATACGATCTCTGGCTTGTCTCGTTGTTCATCGTCTCATTGGGGGGTGGCTAAATGGTGATACTCCACTTCTCCCATTCCTTCATTTATTAGCTGGACTATTTCCATCAAAAGAAACTTCCACTCACCAATGACTTGGTTATCTTGAAGTACAGTTTCTATAGGAAAAGCAGGAAAAATGTTTCATTCTTTCCCTTTATTTCCCAGTTTAAAAAATAAGTACCCCAGCATCTTCCAAAGAAATCAGTGTCTTTTAAAAAGAAACTTTTTGGTATCATTAGCATCTCATAGATTTAAACATAATGTGATGTGTTCCTTGTTGATGTGCAAATAGTCCTACCTTTGGCCAGTGGGACCTTATACAGATTGGTTCCTGGGTCCCTTTGCCATAACCCTAAGTAGTCCTTGACAGCTTCCTTTTTTTCTGGGACTATGAGATGTTCTGAGATGGTCTGGTACATTTCCTGCCCCAGACCTGAAATCAGTTATTTCTCCAAGAAGTTCTGGCTCCTCTTAGTTGCAAGTGGTATCTAGAAATCAAGATCTGGGAGTCCGAGGTAAGATTGCCAGAGGTTTGCCATTTGTTTCTAGACTGTCTCAAAAACATGTAGGAAATATTTATATGATAAAATAAGTTATAAATCCAGATGAATACTTCCAATTCAGGTTCAAGACTATAGGGTTTCTATTAAACTTCGTCCATCCAATGAAACCAGCACACTTGGTAGATTTATCCCACAACACACGCAACGACAGTCTCAGAATAACAGCACTAACACTGCCACCACCAATAGGATTTCAGAACGCAGTTGAAGGTTTTTTGGGTTTGGTTTTTTTTTTTTGCCATTCTTTTTCCTTTAGGATAAATCCATTTAGGGATGCTCACTCAAATCACTACGTTTTAAAGTCACTTGGGGTAGTTCTTCTACCCAGTTTCCTGTTACTTTTGATTTTCGTTTTTCATTTTACTTTTGGCATTCAGGGACTGCTTTTTATTTATTTAAAGTTGTTTTATAAGAATATGAAAGATTTACTTGGCTCCAGAGTCAGTGTTTAGGCGTTCGGCTTCTTTGTGGTAAGAGCCACGGCCCTATCCTGAAGTCTGGTTCTTTGAGTTTATTATCATTTCTTGCTCACTCTCCACCAGTCTCTCCTACCAGGCTGTCAGCATAGAGCCTGGCTCATGGGGAAGTGCTCAGTGAAGAAAGTTGGCATGAACGCCCCAGGGTTTGGAGGAGGTATCATCTCAGTGACACCACCTTTGGCCTCCTTACCAGCATCAAGAAAAGGCACAGGGCCCTCAGCCCTCCCATGGCTGAGGGAGCATTTCAGCCCACTCAACTTAATCCTCCCAACTGTCAGCCAGGTTCTCGAAGCTTCTAAATGCCAGTGTAGCAGGAACCCAATGGTCGGTCTTGACATTTCTCTCAAGAGATCCCCCAGAGGTCCCTAAGGAAATCTGGACTTCAGGTGGTAAATCTGACATTCCAGAATTTGCCACGTGGGCCCACAGATGATGCTTATCACAGTGACCGTATGGCTAAAACATAATCATCTTTCAAAAAAAATGTTCTGGTTGTTTCTATAGAGAATATAGTGCAGAGATGGCTAAAGTTTGCCCCACATGGTTTCCATATTGATACACAGCATTACATGGGGATATGGAATTAAGACTGTCTTAATTTTCTGGTTGTGTGGATTTTAGATTAATTTTGTTTGTTTCACATACTAAAGGAAGGAGCCATAAACAGATTTCCCCAAGCCGGAGCATGGATCCAAGGTTCTGATTCTATTCCAGGGGTAGAAGGAGCATGGTCCAGTCCCTTGGGAAGACTGAAGGATCAGATGCCAGGAGCCCTGGGGTTCGGGCCTGCCCCTGGCTCAGTGGTCCCACTTATGCCCCACAGAAGGAGAATGAGGTTGTTTCGGGGCCTTCCCTTCCTTCTGGATCTGGTCAGCTGAAGGCTCTGTGATGACCCGCTCGCCATTGAAGACTACAAGTGGGAGAGGTTGAAGGCTGGCTGGGAGTCTGTCAGCAAGTCTCTTTAGCTGGGCATGGCTGGGGAAGCCTGGCGCGAGGATAAGACAGCCCTAAGTTCCAGGATCCACATGCTACCTCCAATGCCTTGATTTAGTAAATTCACCTGTGATCCCTCCCCAAAAAAGGATTATTTATCCTGAAAAGTATTCTTTTTCCTCCCATAGGGACTGCCCATGAGTTGTGGAGCTGCAGTCAGGGAAATTAAAACATGCAAATGAAAAATGCAAATGAAAAAACTAGGCATTGCTCGCCATGGTGTTCCCAGGGTTTTCTTGAATAGCAACAAATTAAAGAAATGCTATGTAATCAAAGTTTATATCAAGCCTTAAGAAAGAAAAACTCCATTATCTCTAAATATAGCGACATGTTTCAATGTGTGCCTTTGCGTCTTGAAATTGTGTACGCCTGGCTGAGCCAGCGCACACACAGAGCATCGGGTTTCTTCGGAATGTGGGGGTGGGGCGCCTCTCCTCTCCCTACCTCTTTTTCTGATGTAATTAACAGATTACAATTAGCAGAGAAATGTAATTTGCACTACGAACCCTTTTGGCCCAGATTTGGTCCCAGTTTTTCTCCCGTGCAACTTGGTTTGCCAATTCCCAGTTTAAATTCCAGTTTGAGGGAAGGGCCGGGGCAAGAGCAGGGAAGGGGGCTCTCCGCGAACTGGCCCCCCTCTACTTGGTCGTTGCTTGGCAAGAGTGAGTTTAAATGCCGCCCTCCTGAGACCACCTGGGCTGCTTGGTCTTCCGTGGGATTTGCGCATTGTCATGTTGGGTTTGGAATTTGCAGGTGTTGCATTGAGCAAGTCTTGCATTTCACCTCACACCATGGAGTCAAGTTAGCCAAGATTTTCACCTTCAGTATCTTGATAAGAGATGGGGTTCTTACCAAGAGACTAGGGCCCCAAAGGCTGAGCTGCCGCATAGCTCAGCAAGAAGTTCACCAGCTTCCCTTGAGGTAAGCATTTGCTTTGGGCATTTGGTAAAGCCCGATATGAGCAAGGTTGATGTTTTGACTAGGGCCTGAAATGTCAGAGGCGTAGCAGAGGACTTCCAGCGCTGCACTGTTAGGAGTCACTTTGGGCCAAAGAGGATGGAGAGGGACCCCATTTAGGAGGCAAGAAAAGAGCTGGCAACAACATTCCCACTTCGAAATCAAAGAAAGGCTGAAAAACAGGGACAGTTTACAAGTGTCTTTCCAGCTGCCTAAAGAGACAACACACTCTCTCTGAAAGGGTTTACATAGCTTTCTGATTTTCAGACCAAACTCAGGTGATCTGTCTGCTGATCAGGAAAGCATATATTTTTGCTCCTTCTTCTGCAAATCCAAGGTAGAATCTCCAATCCATGCAGCTAAATTTTAATTAACCAACACTTATGTAGCATTTGGTGTGTGGCCAGTACTGTTCTAGACCTTCCCAACTATGAACTCATTGAATCCTCCCAATAATCCTGTGACATAAGCACGGTTATTATCTAGACATACAGAGGAGGGGGCAGAAGCACTGGGGGACTAAGCGATTCATACAGCTGGTCAGTGATGAGTGGATATAAATTGTGATATAGCCAACCCATGGAATGCTACTCAGTGATACAAAGGAACAAACTTTTGATACTCACGACTTCTATGGATTTCCAGAAAATTATGCTGAGTGAAAACAGACCATCTTTAAGTGTTACCTGCTGTATGATTCCGTTTATGTAATATTCTTATAGAATTGTAGAAATGGAGAACAGACTGGTGGTTGTGGGGGGTTAAGGATAGGAGGAGGGGGACAGGGGAGTAAGTGTGATTATATAAGGGAGACAAGAGGTTCCTTGTGGTGACGGAACTGCTCTGGGTCTTGCCTGTATCAGCGCTGATGTCCTGGTGATGATACTGCACTATTGCTTTGTAAGATGTCACCACTACAGCAAGCTGGGTAAAGAGTACACAGGAGCTCTCTTACAGTTCTACATGAATCTACACTATAAAAATAAATCTCAAAATAAAGTTTAATTTAAAAAACTTATTTCCTGTGTTGTCTCTTTCACAAGTCTTATCCATGAAGGCTTGCCCCACCTTCACTCCCTACTTAGTCCCCCCATGCCTCGGTAGCCATATCTGCAAAATGGGGATATTGCTAGGATCCACCTCAGAGGAGTGGCCATGGAGCTGCTGTGGGATATGGCGGATATGGCTTCTTCCCTCAGTGCTGAGAGAGGGGGTGAGGCTGTGGTCACAGAAAGGGTGGACTGAGAGCAAAGGCTAGAGAAAGGCAGTGGAGCGGATTCCGTCCTGGCCCAGCTTACTCATGAGGGGACCATGGATGGACAAGCCCCTTCCTCTCTGGCCCGTAGATTCTTTCTCTGTAACAGGAACACAAGGGGACTGGGTGACTCAATACTATGGAAAACAAACTGCTCTGTGCAGAGCCAACACCTGTCCATATAAGTTATTTTGTTACTCTGCCATTTTGTCAGAAGAAAAGACATTGAAGTGTCAGCTCAGTCTGTGCACTGGAATTGCTCATCTGGCTCCAGGAATTCTTGCAAAGATTACTTATTTTTTTATTTTTATCAAAGTAATACTTGTAAATAGTTTTAAAATTCCAGTAGATCACAAGAAACATATAAAACGTGGCATCCGTTTCCCCGCTCCCCTTCCTCCCCAATTCCTGCTCATAAAGGCAGCCCCTTTCAACTCTTGTAGCTCTTAAGCTCCTAGTATGTACTTTGTATTTCTATATAGCGTGTTCAGACTGAAGTTTCCTGATTTTACCATTTCAGAAAATTTCTTGACTTCCTACAATGGAAAATAAGGATTTATCTCTCTCGGATCATCCCTAGATATTCTACCATTTCCATACCCCAAACTCCCAGTATAACCATATCACTGTCTTTACTGAAATCAGGATTCACTGTTTCCATTATTGGGCTGGCCAGTTCTCCTACAGAGCTGTCCGCCCATCTTTTGCCTGGAAGGGTACAAACCTGGCGGTTGGCATTCTGGAGTCCAGGCAGAGGAGAGGGGAAGGCTGCGGGTCTCCTCACCATCAGTCATGAAGCCTCCAAGTCACCTCAGTTTTCAGTAAGCTACTCCAACCTTGTGCTCAACTGGCTTTTCTCCAGCAAGTCAACCTCCTGTCTTCCATCAAGGTGGTTGTACCCTGGTTCAGGGAGGAGATTAGCGGGCTAATTACTCTTTTAAAAATTTTTAATAGGGGGGAGGTAATTAGGTTTATTTATTTATTTAAAAAATTTTAAATGGAGGTGCTGGGGATTGAACCCAGGACCTCATGCATGCTAAGCACAGGCTCTACCACTGAGCCACACCCTCCCTGCTCCACCTGCCACCGGCTAACTACTCTTGTTCTGAACCCGTGCTCTTGTCCACAGCCCTATTCCACCCCACTTTTAAGACCCTGATGCCCCTACTTCTTGTGTCTGCCCGGTTGCTGTCTTCCAGTTTGCTTCGCTCCTTCCATTCATTTTCCAGGTGCATCTCTTGCTTGTAGTTGCTACCTTTCCCCTTTTTTTGCCCCCTTTTTTGTAGGTAGAGACTTTTCTTGATTTCTTTACCATCATCATCCAAGTGGGGTTTAGGGTGGGAGCTGAGATAAACCTGGGCATTCAGTCCACTGTGTTTAACCCACAATCCTCAAGAGACTCCTGAGGCCAAGAGTGTGCCTGGAAAGGGGGGAATTGTGATCCTCACAACTGCTCCTGACCCCACAGGGACCGCCTTCCAGGCCAGCATCCCCTCTAGGTTGAATGCAGCACTTTCAGGCCAATTTGGTGAATGAGAGGCATTCAGGGCCTTCGGGGCCTTCTAGGCCACAAACCTGACTGATCACAGCAGAATCACCAGGCTGGGGACCAGCAGTGGCAGCCACAGAGAGGTTTTCGATGAGGAGAAACAATGATTTCTCTTAAAGGATATTGATTCTCTTTCAGTTCTAAGAAATAACTTTGATCTCAGTTGCTACGGAAGACAGAGGCCACAAGGGCATAAGGGAGGGGCGTCATGATGTGATACTTCAGTTTTCTTCCCTGCAGAAAAATGCCAGCCCTTTTGTCTGGTGCCACTGCACCTTTGGGGCCCAGAGCCACTGCTACCCTAGCAATGAAAACACAGATCCATCTGGCATTTTTGGAAACAAAGAGATTGCTGGTAAGCACCTGTCTCCCACTTGCCTCCACCACAGAATGAATATAACTTAGGAAGTGGCACCAGGGGCCAAAGTGACTTGGCCTTAGAAAGCCTTGACCGGCTCTGCACATCCCTGGGAGCCTGCTTGACCAAGGATGGCAAGAACCCTAAACACATACCATCACCTTCTTCCTGCTGGCCTGGCAGGCATCATCAATCAATCATGATGTTCATCCCACTGAGCCTGGACTTGGCCACTTCCAGTCTGTGAATGTTGGAGCAGAAGGAGAGACTCGTGTGCTATCCTTTTTCCAGACCCACTCCTGTCAGCAGGCAGAGTGCCTCCAAAGCATGTGGGGGCTGTAGGTGTCTGCCGCATGGTTTACCTGCTTCACACCCCTTCAAGGGTGAGCCACACCAAAGCCAGATCAAGGCCATAGTCAAATAAGAATGGAATCCTCTACCATCTCAGTCTCCTGGGCATCACTGGTGCTGAACCCACAAATCTGGGTGAGCTGGCATGACAGAACAGTCTCCAAGACCCAAGCTAGGGATCAGACCAGCCCCATGCCCTCAAGAAGCTAAGCAGTAAGCCTCCCAGATGAAAAGCCCCAACTCTCAGGTGACTTCAAGGGACCCATCACCCCTAACAGAGTCATGGGACCATCTGCCCCCTGGCCAACCTTGTTAATCTCTGTATATCATTCCTTGCCAAGAATATGGGCAAGCCTTCTCCATGTCACTTTCTGGCCCCAAGAGGATCACCAGCAATTCCCCCAGGCTGGTGTGGTTTTTCTCTGTCTGATGCTTTACTTAGTATAGTAATCTCCAGGTCCAACCATGTTGCTGCAAATGGCATATTTTATTTTTCATGGCTGAGTAGTATTCCGTTGTATAAATGTACCACAACTTCTTTATCCAGTCATCTGTCAATGGACATTTAGGTTGTTTCCATGTCTTGGCTATTGTAACAGTGCTGCTGTGAACATTTGGATGGATGTGACATTTGCAATTCTTGACTGGACTTTTCATATGTAACCCCCTGGCCTGGCACTTCCTGTCCATGCTCAGCGAAGTCCTCACTCTCTAAGCACACACCACATGAAAGAGCCTGCATGTCAATATAGGACCTTCTTGAATCTTGACAACTGTTCTCCCTAAGCCCCATATTGCATTCCTGCCTGGCTGGGTGCTAGCTGGTCCTCTTCTGATAGACGTGCAAGGATCTACCTGACAAGGATGAAAGAGGGCTCCCAGCTGGGGCACTGGGGCTAGAAATGAAACAGTGTGGCTGCTTCTTGCATTCTCCATCACCTCAGCCTCTCCACTCCCCAGACCGCCCTGAAGACAGGCACCCAGAGGTGCATTGAGCCTATTCAGCTTTGCTTCCTGCCAGGCTGTGGACATGCCTGACTCCCCACAGACAGTGGGCTCCAGCAAGAGGGGACCCTGGGGACCAGGCAGCCTGGCCTGTGTCACAGCTGCAGGCACCAGGCCAGAAATAGGAAGCTGCAAACCAATGAGTCAAACCAACGCCAAGGGGCATAAGCATGCTGGTCAGCTGGACCATTCAAGTGGCCCCTGCCATCCTTCCTCAGGAGCCAGGGATGCAGCTGGAGAGAGCACAGGGCTGGCATATGGGGGTCCAAAGGCCAGACAGAGCCTGGGAGCTAGCTCAGACCCCACAGGTTTCATTGGGGGTGGCTTCTCGTCGGTTCTGGTCCCTGTGTCCCCACGAGCACCCACTCCTGACCGGAGGGCCCAGCTGTGAAGAGACCCCGAGCAGGTCCGTGGCCTATGCCCCAGGGTGAGCCTGTCCTGAGCCGAGGGCTGGGCCCAGGAGAAGCCCCACATTCCTCGAGGCTCCTGGTCCAGAGTGGCCCTTGCCTCCATGGCTCGGCCAAATCCAGCCAAGGAGCCCAGGCTGGCTGGGGAGTCGGGACTCCGTGCCCTCAGGAATCCTGTCAGTTCAGCCTTTTTAAGATAAATTGGAGTCAGAGCCAAAGAGGAAAGAAATCGTCACCTCGTCAGCACGACTCCGGCTTTGGGAAAGTGAGGCGGAGCAGAGGGCTCCAATTTCTTTTCCATTTCCTGTATATTCTGCACTGCTTTCAACGTTTTAATTGATTACCTCCACCATGCTCATTTCCCTGGACAAATTGGTCTTTACACAGAAGAAGCAATTACCTGGGCTTGCTCCATCCCAGCCGGCAGAGCAGGCAGGAGCCTCTTTGGGGCCACACAAGATTATGTTATCTGAAAAGACTCTGAGATTCAAAATGAGGGCAATTATTTCAGTCTGATAACCTTTTTTGTTTGCCTAAAAATATCTGGCACTGGTGTGGGTCCTACAGGAAGGGAGGAACGGTGGCCCGAGTCTACCTGAAGGCCCACGCTCAAGAGGGCCTTCACTTGGTGGCTGTGGGCGATGTAGGAACACAGCAGATCCAGGGAGGAGAGGGATAGAGGAGGACAGAGGACAGAGTGGAGGGCTAGGCTCACTTTGCAGCTCTGCCACCTGTAGGCTGTACTATGTGGCCTTGGACAAGCTGCTCACCCTCTCTGAGCCCCAGCTGACCAATCCAGGACAAGTTGCTAAGATTCTCGGTCTTGCCTCCATTAAAGGAAGGCTGTAGGACCCCACTGCATCGTGGATGTCGATGTGCTTTGTCAATTTTCAATGCTCTGCCCTTGAGAGGGCAGCCAGGCACCCAGAGGCATCTGTGGGAGCCAGAGGCCCCAGGTCTGATGGAGGAACCCTCAGGAGCAATATGGAAGCCACTGAAATTTGTCTGGGATGAGGACTAGGGTGATGTCAGTGAGACATCTAAGGAGGCCTCCTTTCAGAGTTGCACCCAAAGTGGGTGCCTCAAGACATTTTGCACCTTTCCCACCTCACTGGCCTCGCCCTGGTCCCAGCCTTGCATGGGGCCTTTTCATTCAGCCATTGCAGCCAGGCAGGGCTTGAGCTGAGGCAGCTGTGGGCTATGTGCCTTGGATCCTGATTATTCTAGAAAGTCTTCTGGGGGATCCAACAGTGCCTCCCTACCACCCAAATATGGCCCTCAGGGAATGAGGCAGGGGCCGACAAGGTTGCAGAGCAGGCCCTGGGCTGGGAGGTGGAGGCTGGCTTCCAGGTCACATTGTGCCACTGACTCACACCATAACTGGCTAAGTCTGCATCCTCTCTGGGCCTCCATGTGCCCATCGTACTGTTAGGGGACCTGGTCTAGATCATCTCTGAGGCCAGTTCTAGCTCACATTCTCCAAAACAATGATCTTGAGGGTTGGAAAAAGTCCCTGGCCTGGTGCAGATTGGCCAACGGACAGTGAAGGTGTGCCTGACACCCCCTCTGACTGCTGGCGGCAAGTCTCTGGGGAAAATGCAGTGCATGTGCCCAGGCGGGGCTCATTGCTTTGTTCTGGCCAAACTGAGTCCAAAGCAGATGCAGAGTTTTGGACCTAGACTTTTTAAACTCTCAAAGGAAACAGGCCACTTTAGGTATGAATCGTGGCCCAATTTTCCTTTTGAAAATCCAAAATTTCTTAGTTAAAAAAAAAAGCTGAGATCCTCTTTTATGCAGATTTTAATGCAGGTGAGCATATGGAATTTAGCCACAATTTTCTAGTTTGTTTTCAGAAGGTGCTTGCCACCAAACCAAAGTGTCGTAAGTAGGGCCCCCATCGAATCACGTGACATGGAAAAGCTAGAAATCCCGGTGAAGCAAGGCATCTAAGTCAAGTGCTAACCCAGGCTTAACAGGAGAAGTGGGATTGGAGCCCTGGGCCCCCACTTTCTCTTGAGGGGGATCTTTCATGAGAACAATCTCCAGCTCCCCAGCTCCTGAGCTGGGGACACAAGCGCTTTGGGGCAGCCACGACTTGGAACACAACCACATGTGCCAACCTGAAGCCCTTCCACTGGCCCCTTGGCTCTGTCCCCACGTCGTGGCTCCTGGCCAAGTCCTCACCACGGCTTGCCCAGACGGTGGCCACGGCTCCCTGCCTGTTTCCTGGTTCCCTGCTTACTCCTTCCGATGCGCTCCCCCTCCGAGAGCTGCAGTGGGCCTCTGAACCCTTTGAATCTGACCCAGGCCAGCCCCGGCTTCTGTCCCTTGCATGGCTCCCCCACTGCCCTCAAGATCAAGTCAAGCTCTGAATAGCAGCCAGCAAAGCTCAACTTGTTTCTCCAGTGTCCTCTCCCATGGCTCCCAGCCCCAGCCTGCAGGCCTCTGTCCTCAGCCACCCAAGGCTCTGCAAGCACTTCAGCTCCAACATGCCTCCGGGCCTTTGCTGAAGCTGATCCCTCTGCTGGCAGTGACACATGTGTCTGAACATGCTGTTTTTCCTTCACGGCCCAGCTCCACCCGGCCCTCCTTTGAAGCCCCCACAGGTCAATTAGCATCATCCTCCCGGCTCCAAAAACATCAGAACCAAGGCTAACATAAGACACACTCAGATGGGCTGTGGGTGGCAGGGCCTGGGTCTGTCTCCTCGCTGGACTCTGAGCAACCCCAGGCAGACAAGGTCTGCTTCTTCTGAGCTGCCAGCCTGGGCCATGTCGCTGGCCCAGAGTCTCAGGTCGATAGTACCTCTTTACAGGTCCTTGGGAGAACCCAACCGCACCATCTTTAGTGCTTAGCCCTGGGCCTGATGCCAAGGAAACACTCAATGAGTGCTGGCCGCCATCGCTGTAAGCCTGCATGAGGCCCAGGAAGTAGGCCGGACAAGCACTGCTCACCTGCTTCTCAGAGATGAAAGAACAAGGCCCAAGAGATGAAGTTGCTTGTCCAAGGTCACTGTCGGTCAGCTTGGGCTGCTGTCACAAAATACCATAGACCAGGTGGCCTAAACAGCAGACCTTTATTTCCCACAATTTGAGAGGCTGGAAGACTGAGAACAGGGTGCCAGCAGGGTTGGGTTCTGGTGAGAGCCCACTTCCAGGATTGTAGACGACTGTCTTCTTGCTGTGTCCTCACATGGTTGGGAGCAGACAGGAGCAAGCTCTCAGATCTCTTTTATTGGGGCACTAATCCCATTCATGGGGGCTCCACCCTCATGAGCTCATCACCTCCCAAAGGACCCATCTCCAATGCCATCCCACTGAGGGGCAAGATTCAACATGTGAATCTGGGGGTAGGGAGTGGAGTGATACATTCAGCCCATAACAGTCCCACAGCAAGTAAGAGGTCTCACCTCCAGCCCACGCTGAGGCTCGCACCTCCCACCCAGGGTTCCCTGCTGGCCCAGAGGCCTGGGATGCTGTGGGTCCTTGCTTAGCATCCACTCATGTGCAGCCCAGAAATGAGGGAGGATGAAAGGCTCTGTGGGGTGAGCCCTTGGCCAATGCCAGGGTGGGGGCGCTGAAGATACATTCTTCCCCTTTCTCCTCCGAGACATGCAGGTTCTAGTGCTCAGACACCAACAGCAACCACTAGCTCAGTTCCGCATCTCATCTCATCTCATCCCTCCTCTGTTCCTTCCCTCCCCATGGCTGGGATCACTCTGCTTCCAGGAAGCGCAGAATGAGGCGCTCTGGCGCCCAGCACACAGCCTGACATGTGGCAGGTGCTCACTGGACATCAGGAGGAGCTCGGGAGTCCTGGAAAGAACACCTTCTGGATACCCCACACCGAGGTCCCCATGCACACGTGGTTCCGGGCTCAGCCAGAAATTTGGGTGGTGTTTACCCACAGGGGCTGGGACCCCCCCCCCACCGCCGCTGCTCTTCGTGTGGGAGTCCCCGTTACTCTGCAGCAGCTGTGAGAACCCTGGCTTCGGTGCTCCTGTTGTTCAGACCAGGAGGGCGGTGGGCTTTCCCTCAGAAGTACGCAGCCCTGCAAGTGCAGAGTGGGGCAGTGCCAGTCTGAAAGCCATGCGAACAGGAGACTCACCCAGAGCTGTTCCTTCCTTCCCAGTGTGGGCTCCCTCCCAGTCTGCCAGCTGTGAGGAGCGCTCCAGGGCCTTCAGCTGCATGGCTCTGGCTGGGCTTTGTCCAGCGTCTGTCGTTGTCCTCCATGGGAGGGTTGGTCCCAAGGAGCTCACTCAATGCTACCCCTGAGGGAATCGGAGCCCCTCCTCTCTGGCCCCGGCCCCAGGCGGCCTGGGGGAGCATCGCCACAAGGAAGGCATGACCCGGAGCTGCTCTGTGCCAAGGACTCCAACTGACAGGCTGCCCTGGGCACCTCTCCCCCGATTGGCTGGTCCTCAACGGGCAATGCCCCGGTACCCTGTGTTGCCCCAGCCAGGCCAGGAAGCCAGCCAAGCCACCCTGGCCTCCAGCCCCTTGGTGAGCGCTGATGGCCATGGACTGGCTGAGCACTAGCTCCCCGCAGCCTCTGAGGCGGGGAGAGCTGGGGGACCTCGGCTCGCCCTCCCTCGGGGACCACTGGCACTGACCAGCATCAGTCCTCATCTAGTTTCTAGAGATCCCCCTACGGATGTGCTGCTCTCTTCTTCCCCTAGGCCCTGCGCCCCTCCTTGGGACGCTGCTTTTCTCCTCCTAGGATCTTGGCTTGTCAGCAGAGTTGGGTGTAGGGGTTGGTGGCTGGAGTCCCCCTCCCGGCCTTAGGGGCAGAGGAAGGTCAGAGTCGTAGGGCGGAGGCAGGTGGGGCTGGAAGACTTCTCCACACCAGCTGTGGAGAGCTGGGGGCAAAGCTGAGGCAGGTGCTGGGCGGGCAACAGGTCATGACAGTCTCAGGAGGAAGGGGCAAGTCAGGCCTGCGCATCAGTTTCCTGTGGCTGGTATAATAAAGGACCCCAACCTTAGTGGCTTAAAATAATGCAAAGTTGTCCCCTTCCAGCTCTGGAGGTCAGAAGTCTAAAATCAAGGTGTCAGCAGGGCTGAGTCCTCTTGGAGGCTCTGAAGGGACAATCTGTTTCTTTGTCTTTTTCAGCTTCTAGAAGCTTCCCACATTCCTTGGCTCATGGCCCCTTCCTTCACCTTCAAAGCCAGCACCATAGTGTCTTCAAATCTTCCATGCTTTCCTACCTCCCTCTTTCACTCATAAGGACCCTTGTGACTATTGAGTCCGCTCAGTTAATTTAGGAAAATCTTCTCACGTCAGGATCCTTAACTTAATCACATCTGCAGAGTCCCTTTTGCCGTATTAGGTAGCACTCACAGATTGCAGAGATTAGGACATGGACATCTCTTGGGGAGAGAGGTACATTTCAGCCCGCCATAGGCCGGGAGAGGCTGGGGCCGTAGAACGGGTAAGGTCCGGTTGTAGTCTCCTTGGGCTACTGTGATCAAACACCTCAGACCGGGTGGTTGAAATAACAGAACTTTATTCCCGCAGTTCTGGAGGCTGGAAGTCTGAGATCAAGGTGCAAGTACAGTTGAGTTCTGCTGAGAGCCCTCCTCCTAGTGCAGACAGCCAACTTCTCCCCATGTCCTCACAGGGCAGAGAGAGAGCAAGAGTAAGCTTCCTGGTGTGTCTTCTTGTAAGACCACTAATCCTATCATGAGGGCCCCACCCTCATGACCGCATGGTGTCCCAAAGGCCTCATCTTCAAATACCATCACATTGAGAGTTAGGGCTTCAACATATGAATTTTATGAGGCAGAATTCAGTCCATAACATCCCTGAAGCAAGCCAGAAGCAGCCCCAGGGAGGCCCAGCAGGGTAGGAGCAAAGGCTGAGCCCATTGCAGCCGGCAGGTATACTGAGACCAGCAGCTCCATAAGCAGGACACACACCAGGATGTGGAGTTCAGTCAGCAGCAGGCAGGGCTCCCATGCCTGGGCTGAGATGGAATGAACTGGGTTGGGCTCTAAGGATGGCTCCAGGCCCCATGGGCGCTCTCAGATTTCCAGGGCTGAGCCTGAAGGTTGGGGGCAAGCTGCCCCAGAAGTGGGTAGAGGAGGGAAGCAGGGGCTGGAAGCCAGGCAGAGCCTGACCCCCAAGCCTCATTCTCATTCCAAGAGAGCTACAGCTGTGTCTAATTTGGGTATGATTAGATTTGAGAAAGGTCACTCTATCCCTCAGTCAAGTCCATTTTGCCATCACTTATTGAATACCTGCCGCATTCTAGGCCCTAAGCTGGCTGGAGGGGGATGCAGTGGGGACGAGGAGACGTGGTATCTGCCCTTCAGGCTTGCTGGAGAATCAACAGGAACACATGCACAATAACTAAATAACCATGGGAGGGGCAAAATGAATTCAAACAGGTTCTAAAGCAATCAGGAAAGGCTTCCTGGACGAGGCAGCTCTCAGAAAGCCTGGGCAAAGATTTGACTTGGCAGAGCAGAAGGCAACCTGTGAGGGGACAAGAGGCAGCAAGGCGCAGGGCTGGGGCGTGCATGTTGTTGAAAAGACTTCGAACTGCCAGTCTGGCCAGTGTGAAAGACTGGGGTGTTGATGAATCTGATTAGCTGAGGCAGGCAACACTTGCAGGTCCCCTGTGAGGATTCGGGACTTCATTCTTCACCCAGTGCCTTCCCAGTGGTGTCCTGAGTGGCTGCAGGCAGAGCTGGTGGCCAACTGGTCTACCTGCACAGCCTTGCCAGCAGTTTGATGGATGGGTCAGGCCACTCCTCTGGGTTTGAGTAGCCTCATCTGCTGGACAGCTATGATCACTTTCTAGGTGATCCGCAAGGTGGAAGAGGATGGGAAGGACCACTTTTCACAGCAAAGAAATAGGCTACATTTTCCTTAGTGTGCTGGCAGTCGGGAGGGATCAGAAAGCCTGACAGAAGGGTTTTCTACTGATCCAGGATGAGCAGTCTGAGTAAAGGTTCAAAGTAGCTGGCTTGGAAAGAGAGGGAAAGACAAAACCACAGTCTTCTTTCCATGTCTGCATGTTGGGAGTGTCCAATAGGAAGCAACCCACTGTGGGCCAAGTTCAGTGCCATCTATATCTGAAGAGTTGGATAACTTCATGCACCGTGTGGACTGTTATCATGGCCTCTGGTTCTGGGGTTTGACGCTTTGGGGGCAGCATGCAGGATGCATTGTCTTTCTGCTACTGTATGACTTTTCAGCCTCATGGGACATTCTCTCTTGCTTTCAGGGTTTACATGTCCATTAATAAATCCATGTTGTTTTCCAGCCCTGGGTCAGTTGTCATTTAAAGATGGACAGTCGTTAATGCACACCTTCCTCAGACAGGCATCTTCCTGTGGACTGCAGGGGACCTAACCCCATCTCCTCTACTCTTTCCACCTGGCAGCCCAGCAGATGCCAACCTGCCTATGGCAATGTCACCCTATAGCCTCAGTTTGTAAAGGAGATGGGGAGGTGATGGGCAAGCCTATTCTAGAAGCTGTGAACAAGGAACCTGGAATCAGGGCCTTCCCAGCACGGTGGCCAGGATCTGGGGCTACTGCAGGACACTAGATGTCTGCAGTGGTGTGAATGGTTGCCCCCAAGATATATCCGTGTACTAATCACTAGAACTTGTTAATATTGCCTTATGTAGAGGAAGTGATTTAGTTAAGGATTTTGAGATGAAGAGATTATCCTGGATGATCTGGGCAGGCCCTCAATATAATCACATGCATCCTTACAAAGCAGACACAGGAGGAAAGACAGCCATGCGACGACGAAGGCAGACTGGAGTGCTGCGGCCACAAGCCGAGAAACGCAGGGGCCACGGGAAGCTGGAAGAGGCAGGAAGCATTTGCTCCCGAGGGCCTCCGGAAGGAACGCAGTCACCTTGATTTCAGATGGCTGGCCTCCGGAACTGTGAGAGAATACATTTCTGTTGTTCAAAGCCACTCCGTTTGGTACTCTGCTGCAGGAGCTGCAGGCAAATGTCCTACTGCCCCTCTGTCTGTCCCTTGATGGCTCAGCTCACTCTGGGTCCCAGGCTGTAAGAGGCCTGGTGACAAAAAAGTAGTGTTCTGGGAGGACAGGCCCCAGATGGGAAGGGGACATGGGCCCACGGCATCCGAGGCAGGCATGGGGGCTGTGAGTGATGTCCTCAGCTCTGCAGATTGGCTGGCCTGGAACTGAGCCCTGAGACCTCAGGGACCAGAACTGCTGTGGAAGCTTCCAGAAGCAGCTCAGCATTCTCCACAAGGAGGCCCTTGATGGCAGTGGAACTCCCAAAAGGTGAAAGGTTCTGCCATCTTGTGAGTCATTTTCAAGGCCAAGTTAAGCATAGTGTTTAATCAGCAACACCTCAGGAGACCAACATCACCTCTCTGGAGCAGTGAGTGGGTCCCTCCCAACAGCTGCTCTGTCCCCAACAGAGGCCTCCTTAAGGAGACGGAGTGTGAGGCAACAATATGTGTTTGGAAGCTTTAGGAGCCTCCTCTGAAGAGTTCAAATTTGGCTGGCAAGAGTTAGTTTGGTGATGAGGACAAGGTGAAGGTCACCTTCACAATTCAGAGTCTGGGCTTTATTTCCTAGGGATTTACTCATTAACATCCAGAGAGACAGGATGCTCATCCTTAACAGGACAGTTGTGATCTTTCTTAGGAAATGGCATTTATTTTTAAGTGAGCAGCAGTACCCTTTCCATCTCTTCCTGGGGATAATTATAGAAAAACTGGCTGCCACAGTGCTGGCACAGTGGCTGCCATGGGGGCCCTGCTCAGCACCAGGCGGCCTGGAGCCCGGTGGTGCAGGTGAGACAGCGGGCTCTCGGGATCCAGCCTGGGATGCCCAGGGGCCACTGTCTGCTGAATGCCCACCCCATGGCATGTGAGCTAGGCAGGCTGCCACGTGGTGAGGGGACAGAGAGCGTCAGGCAGCCTGCCTGCCTGCCTGCCACAAATCGGCTCTCGGCTTTTGGGCTGGGCAGCCCTAGAAAGACGACAACCTGCAAAATGGGGGCGTGGCCTCAGCACAGGCCGGCTTAGGAGCACACCCACCTCGAAGGTGCGGGCAGGAACCGTCTTTTGTACATTTCTCGTGACAGTTGATGTCGTTTGTGTGTTCTTGTGGCAACTGAGAGATTGCCTGTGAGGAAGCAACAGCCAATTAGAAAACACATTGTCTGGGGCTGGGGAGTGCTGGGCGGGAGTCTGAGCCGAGGCCAAGCCCGGCCCACGGGGAGCTAGAGGCCGAAACGAGAGACCAGGAGAGCCTAGGGATCTGAGACTCAGGAGGACCACAGCTATAAAGAGACCAATGGTGGGGAAGCCACAGGCAGAGGGAGGTTCCCAGGAGAAGAGCAAGTGGGCGGGCCACACCCCCCCAGCCAGGGAAGCTGGAGACTGGGGTTGGTCTCAGCCGGCCTCCACCTAACTGTGGACCTTCACCGAGACCCTTTCCCTCTCCGGGTCTCAGTTTCCTCATCATCAAGCAGCCTGATCTAGGTGATTGCTCCAGAACATTCCAGCATGGTCAGTTCATAATCTTCCCTCATTTTCCCAGCGAAGGGCACTGGCAGCAGCCCGCCTGTGTTAGTTTCACAGGGATGCCATAACAAAGTACCATCAACTGGGGAGCTGAAAATAACAGAAATTTATTCTTGTATGGTTCTGGAAGCTAAAGGTCCAAGCTCAGTGTCACTGGGCTGAAATCGAGGTATCGGCAAGGTCACAGTCCCTCCAGAGGCTCCACGGTAGATTCGGGGTCTTGCCTCTTTGAGCCTCTGGTGGCTGCAGGATCATGACCACATCACCCCGATCTCTACCTCCATCTTCACTCCGCAGTCCCCTCTGTGTGTCTGTGACACATCTCTCTCTGCCTCTCTCTTCTAAGGATATTTGTGACTGCCTTTAGGGCCCACCCAGATAATTCAGATTAATCTCTCATCTCATGATTCTTAATCTTATCTGCAAAGGCTTTTTTTTTTGCCATATAAGGTAACACTCACAGTTTTAAGGCATTACAACTCGGATATCTTCGGGGGGACATTTTTCAGCTTACCATGCTACCATTTGGGCTTTTCTTGGTGATTTCTACTACAGCCTTCTCGTGTCGGCTCAGATCTTTTCACTGGATTCACTTGTTCTCAGTTGTCAAAAGTCACTGAAAAAACACTTAGAGCACCTTCTTTGTATCTAACATAGCCACATCCTGGTAGATTAAGACCAAAGTCCCCCAGGGACCACTTCAGACCTCACCCAGTGGACTGGAGCCTTCAGCTGGAACCCAGTTGCACCTGTCATGGAACCTAAGCCCAAACACTCTGAAGGCCTCAAAACATTCTTAATGGCATTTGGCAAGGCTTCGTATGTGTGTGTGTGCGTGTGTGTGCGCGCGTGCGTCTGGGCTGGGTAGGGGACAGTGGCCCGCAGAAAAAGTTTTGAAAACCCTGATGTTCTGGATGTCAACGCGCCTCTTGACCTGCAAGGAGCCCTTCACATCCGAGGTCTGGATTTTGAAGCTGAGCGAGGCCACATCATGTGGCTGAAAGGCTAACAGCCTGTGGTAAAGTGGTGAGGGTACAGCTCAGTGGTAGAGCGTGTGCTTAGCGTGAGCGAGGTCCTGGGTTCTATCCTCAGTACCTTCATATAAAATAATAAAATAACAGAAAAAGCTTTTTAAAAAAGCTACACCGAAGGGAGTGGATGAGTCCAACATGTATTACCAAGGGCAGAAAACTGAGAGACGTTGGAAAGTGCCTACAGGTTGAAGGACAGAGGGGTTTGCCAGAGGGGGAAATATGGAGGGTCCAAGAACCCAACTCCCTTGCCCACTCATCCTGTGCCCCATCTCCTGTCTCCCATCATTTAGGGGAAACATGCTCAGGAAGATGAAGTTTAAAGTGTGAACAGGAATTCAGCCTGCAGCTTCTGTTGACCTTGTGATGATGTGACTTGAAGGCCACCAAAGATGCTGTCACAATCTCCTTTCTGAAAAGCAGCACTCAGGCTCTGGGAAGTGGCTTGTCTGATCATCGAGCTGGCCCCGACCAAGGCTGAGGGCAGCTGGGGACAAGTTGTCCAGTGGCCAAAGTCAGGATGTGTGTGATGGTTTCATTATATGTGGTGACGTGGCTAGGCCACAGTGCCCAAACACTTGGTCAGACCCCCAACTGGATGTTGATGTGAAGACATTTTGTAGACTGATTCACATTTAAATCAACAGATTTTGAGTAGAGCAGATTATCTGCCATAATGTGGGTGGGCCTCACCCAATCAGTTGATGGTCAGAAGACTGAGGTTTCATGAAGAGAAAGGAATTCAGCCTTCAGGCTGCAGTGTAGAAACGCTGCCTGAGTTTCCAGCCTTTAGCCACAAAACTGAAACATCAACTCTGACCTGAGTGCCCAGCCTGTTGACCTGTCCTACAAATTCAGACTTGTGATAATCTCTTCTGGGGTCTGTTCCTTTGGATAATCCTGACTAATGCAAGGCTTATGTGGCCTCAGATGGCTTCTGAGTTCTGAGGAGGGAGTGAGCGAGCCCTGGACCCAACCTCCCCAGCCCACCCTGTAGGGAAGGGAGGTGTCCTCAGGACCCTTCTCCCTCTCAGCCCTCCAAGCAGCCCATCTGCTCCCAGACCCAGCACTAACACATATGTCCCTCTTTCCAAGCCCCTCTCTGCAAGCATACTCACATGCATGTTAGCACATGTCCTCCACAGGCAGCTCTCAAGCTCTCCCTGGTGGGCCCAGCCCTGGGGAGCTCACCCTCCCAGCTCATTCTGAGGAGCTGGAGTCCAAGTTCTAGCCACACCCACATCACCTCCCACGGAGCAGGACAGAGGAAGGCCCTGCATCCCCTGATGGTCACTGACTCACTCAGGTCTCACTATAACCCTCGAAGGTAAAGACCATTGCATCCCCATTTTCCAGTGAGAAATATGGGGGCTCAGAAGGGTTACACGGCTTGCCTAAAGTCACACAGCTAGTGCAGAGGCAGCTGAGAGCCAAGCGCCTGTCTGTGACTCAAGAGCCCATGTTCTTTCTACTAAATCCACCCCCTAAGATTGCTCTTCTTTGTAGATTCAGCTTCAAAATTAGGTTCAGACTCATAGAGGGGCTGCTCCAGGCACCTGCTCTGCCTTCCAAAGTCACCCAGGGCTCAGGCTCAGACACAAGGGGTGTAACTGATCAGCAGTGGTCACCTACATGTAGCTGAAGGACGTGGCTGTCGGGAGTTTGAGGCTCTTGAAACACAGAAATCACTTCAGGAGTGGATTCTGCCAGCAAGAGTGACAAATTACCACTGCTCATTTGACCAAGCTGGGGAGGAGTCTAAATAGAATGGAGCATCCGAGAAAGAGAGAGACTTTCTCCCAATGACAGTGTTGTCATTGAGCTTGGATTTCAATAGAGGTGGGGGGAGCTCTGTGGAGCCTGGGACATGCTCTTTGGGGGAAGACAAGCCTGAATTCAGCTCCAGCCAGGAGAGTGGCCATGCTAGAGGGAAATTCAAGAGAGACTCGGAGACGCCTCCCTGCCGGGACTCCAGACTTCCCTGCAGGAAAGAGCTCAGTGGCCTTGTTCGGGAAGGGAGAGGAGGGCACGTGAAGCAGGTCCTGGTGTTGCGTGGAGAGAGGAGGGCGGCCACACAGCTGGCATCCAATCTCCATCCTTGCTGGGCTGATGAGCATCACCAAAGAGATCGCTGATTGTGCTTCCAAAGGCATTTCAGCTTTGAATCAGAATCAACAAGCAGAGCAAATGAGAAACATTGGATGGAGGGGAAGAGTGACCTTGACCAGGGGAGAAAACCCACTCCAGGGAGGCATGCAGAGATCCTGATTATGGGGAAATGCAGGCAGGATGAGGGGTTCAAGGCGTGGTTGTGGTCCAGTTGTCCCTTCATTTGTCCATCTATTCACCCACCTTCCATCCATCCTCTATTCTATGCCTCCCCCCATACCTGTCTGAACGCTGATTCTGGGGCCGGCCCTGGGCTGGGCTCTTCGGTGGAAGGCATGGAGGAATCTGTCGTGGACTCCCTCTCTCCTGCACCTTCGTCCTGAACCGGCCCCCTCCACTCCAGCAATTTGTAAGTATTCACAGCTCCATCATGCCTCTGCCTGGAGGCCATTCCCCACCTCATCTCCCTGGAGAACTGGCGACACCAGCCCCTGTGTGGCAGGTGGGGAAACATATCAAGATGTCAGACTCTAATCCCCAGAATCTGTGAACATTCCTTTGTACGGCAAAAAAAAAAAAAGCAATTAATTTTTGGATCTTGAGATGGGAAAATGATCCTGGATTATTCAGACAAGCCATAAATGTAACCCCAAGGGTCCTTATAAGATGGAAATTTGACACACACAGAAGATAAGGTGAGACATCCACTGAGGCAGAGGCGGGGGTGAGCCAGGAAACACCTGGAACCACCAGAAGCTGGAAGGGATGAGGAACGAATTTCTCCCCCAGAGCTTCCAGAGGGAGAGTGACCCTGCTGATACCTTGATTTAGCCCCAGTGATACTGACTTTGGACTTCTGAACTCAGACTCTGAAAGAATAAATTTCTGTTGTTTTAAGTCATCACGTTTGTGGTAATTTGTCACTGGAAATTAATATACCCTGGTAGGTGGGTTGTCAAGATTCAAGAAGGGCCTATATTGACATGCAGGCTCTGTCACATGGTGTGTGCTCAGAGAATGAGGACTTCGCTGAGCATGAACAGAAAGTGCCAGGCCGGGGGGTTGCGTATGAAAAGTCCAGTCAAGAATTACAAATGTCACCTGCACCCCAATGTTCACAGCAGCACTATGTACAATAGCCAAGACATGGAAGCAACCTAAATGTCCATTGACAGATGACTGGATAGAGAAGTTGTGGTATATTTATACAATGGAATACTACTCAGCCATAAAAAATAAAACTATGCCATTTACAGCAACATGGATGGACCTAGAGATTAGTATATTAAGTAAAGCATCAGACAGAGGAAAAACAACTATCATATGATATCACTTATATGTGGAATCTAAAAAGAATGATAGAAATGAAATTATTTATAAAACAGAAACAGATTCACAGACATAGAAAACAAACTTGTGGTTACCAGAGGAATGGTGGGAAAGGATAAATTGGGAGTTTGGGATTTGCAGATATTAACTATATATATATATAAAACAGACAAACAGCAAGGTCCTACTGTACAGCACAGGGAACTATATTCACTATCTTGTAGTAACCTATAATGACAAGGAATATGAAAAGAAATCTGTGTGTGTACATGTATGATTGAAGCATGATGCTGTGGACCAGAAATTGGCACACTGTAAACTGACTATGCTTCAATAATTCAAAAAAGTAAATACATTAAAAATAGATAAACAATAATTTTTTAAATGTAAATATATATTTTTAAAGATAAACAACAAGGTTCTACTATATAGCACAGGGAACTATATTCAACACCTTGTAATAGCCTAAAATGAAAAAGAATATGAAAAAAATACATGCATGTATAACTGAATCACTATGCTATATGCCAGAAATTAACACAGTACTGTAAACCAAGTATACTTCAATTAAAAAAAAAAGAATTGCAAACCTCCAGCCTCTACAGGCCTGGTGAGATACACACACTCATTATCTCTGAGGAGAATTAACAAACATGAAGTTGACTTGATTCATAAGTAGAAGACGTTCTTTCTAAGCAGACCTTTGGCACCAAATCTAAAAATGTCTCAGGGTTCTGTAGGTAACAGTTCTGGATTTGGCTCACATATAGTGTCTTTGGGGAGGCCCCTCCCAGGACATCGTGAGGCTTTATTGGAAAGAGAAACAGTGAACATGGAGGTGAGGCTGACCTGAGTCCCTAGGGCCCTGCTGGCCTCACAGGGCCAGCTCCTCCACCCCTAGGCTTCCCACTCCACGGGCTGCCAGAGCAATGGGCCCCCTGAACCCATAAGCCTGTAGTCCTGGCTGGCTTATCCCAACCTGCCGGGTAGCAAGCCCGGAGGTCAGGGTGACCTGAGGATTGTCTCCATCTCCTGTGCTGCCCTGCCAGCCTGGCCAGCCCCCGGCGCCCGGCACTTCTGGGGCCCTGTTTCTAGAGCCCCAGCCCCAGTAGCTGGAGCTCAAAGAAAGAACAAGGGCTTTATCCGCCCTGGGGCTTCAGGCCAGGGCCACAGGCTTTGACTGGCGGGAGGAAGCCTGCCGGAGCCTGCCCTGCTCAGGATAAGCCTCAGTGGCTGCTCAGGGTGACGGGGTGACGGGCTCCGGCGGGCTTTGGTGTGGGTGCTGATCAGGGAGAAAAACCACAGCAGTCACTTCGTGTGTGTGTGTGTGTGTGTGTGTGTGTGTGTGTGTGTGTGTGTGTGTGTCCACGCACAACAAATTGCTGCAGTTATTAGATGCTATGCCTCACTGTGGAGGAGCCAGATGAATCCCCTTCCCGTGGGCTCCTGAGCCACTCTCCGCCCAGATCAAGCAGCAGTTTAATATGAGTCTTATCTGACAGTGATATTTCTATTCAGCAGCACACAGATAAGCTCCGCTTGGCCCAAAAAGATGTAACATGAGATATGTCTGCTTAGCCACTGTCTGGGGCCCAGTAATTAAAGCCTGGTAATCAGCATGAAGTCACCAGCTTGGTCCCACTTGAAGGACCCCAGATGGGGCGTGAAGGAGGGGTTGCAGATGGCCCCGTCACAGAAACATTTCCTCAACACTGCAGGGAAGGCAGCAAAAGAGCCCTGCATTGCCCACGGACCCCACTGCTAGGCCACCAGTCCCCTTTTGTCTAATACCAAGCCTCGGGCCATCCTTCACCTGGTCCCTCTGCAATGGGAGGCCATGTGTCAACAGGCCCCAAGGTCAGATGGCCTGGCTTTTTTATCCTTCATTTCTGCCCTCTACCCACATGCAGGCCTGGCTTTTTGAACTTGAGTGAGAGTTGGGACCATCTGGCAGGTGCCCGCCCCGACCTGGGCCCCATCCGCAACTGAGCCAGAGCAGGAGGGAAACAGAAAACCCTCCTTCACTTGCGGGCCAGGCACTGGGCTCCATGCTGGTGACCCGCCTGAAGCAGGTAGAGTCCTCCCCACCCAAGGGTCCTCTTATTCAAAGGGGAGCCAGGCGCACAAGCCCTCAAAAGCTGCAGAACTTTCAGCAAATCTCTTTATCCTCCTGGGCCTCAGCGTCCTCACGCGGAAACTGGGGTCAATAAGAGTAACGAAAGTTGAGTTTCCAATGAGATAAGACACAGGCAAGTGCTTCCAAGCACCTAAAGAGGCAGCAAGTGTTACGGGTGAGCCCTGCCTATTTGCCACCACGCCCACCAGTGTCGGAGGAGCAAGAGACGGGCCCAGGAAGCTGCCACACACCTGGTCCCCAGAAACACCTGCACGGCCCCCACGTGTTCCCAAGCTGATGCTTCCATGGCCTCCTCCCTCATCCTGCCCCCAGTCCTTTGGTTTGTGCTGAGAAATCCGTCCACGAAGAAATCTGTCCATGAAGGTGGGCACGGGACAGGTTCCCACTGCCCACCCTGAGAGGGGCTGGAAAGCAAGGCCATGGCTGACTCCAAATTGGCACCAGAAGCCACCATGTCTGGGACAAACCTCTTCTGATTTGAAACTCTACACCTGCTGCCCACCCTGGGCCCGTTCTCTGATACCAAGTCCTCGAGTTACCTGCTGACAAGCTGAAGCCCTCTTGCTACGTGAGGCCGGAGTTTTACTGGGTGTCAAGAAGACACGGAGCAAGTGGAGATGTGCCCCGTGCTGTAGAACACACTGTGCACCAGGAGTTAGGAGCCCTGCGTTCTGACCTGGCTCCAGCACTTGGTACTTGGGTGACCTCCTTGGGTCTCAGTGACCTCATCTGTAAAATGGAGATAACATTAATACCTGCCTTCCAAGATTGTTATGAGGGTCAAAAGGGAGAAATTCTAGCCGGGACAAGATGGATATGTCTCCCTTTTACTCTCACTAAATATGGCAGCAACCCCTGGACGTCATATATAGAATAGATCCTAGAAGACGCTGAGAGGTAAAGGGAAGAAGTAGACCGGCTAGGGGCCGCAGGACCTGGGGAAACGGCGGGGAGTGCCCGGGGTCTTGCTGCTGGTAGTGGTGGTGGTTGGGGGTTTTTTTCCCCTCATATGTCCCAGAGTTGGAGCTGAAGAAGCCAGCCACCCCAAAACAGCAACTGGAGCACATTAAAAAAAAAAAGCCCCAACAAAAGCCTGCTCTCTCTGGCCACGGAGCAGGAAAGGGAAAGCATAAACAGACACAAAGCTTGTAGTAAATAGCTGCTCTGCTCCAACCCACCAGCGCAGAGCAGCGTCCGCCCCCGCCCCGCCGCGGCCCCCGGGGCTGAGCGCAAAGCCCGCGCTCCTGCCCCGCGGGAGGCGGCCAGGCAGGGCCCGGGGTCTCAGCCCCCCCCCCCCCCCCGGCACTAGGGAGACCTCCACCCGCCGTGTCACGGAGGCCACAGGGGCAGCAGTAAGCTGCCCCTTCCCCTTCCAGGGGCGCGAGCTGTCATGGCACCGCTCCCGGCCCAGGACGGAGCTGGCAGCGGTGCTGAGCTGGGCTCGTTCCTGGAAGACGCAGGCCCCTCTGGCGGCGACTTTTGCTTGAGGCCTCCCTGGTGGCCCTGCCCAGCCTCCCTCGGACTGCACGGCAGCCTCAGCGTTTCCACACAGCCCTGCTTCCCAGTCTCCTCCACTCGGGCTCAGGCTTGCGCTGTGGTCTGCCGGCGCTCCAGACTCCGCCAGCCCCCTGCCCGCTTTCTCTCTCACCAGCGTTTCCTCCCATACGAATTCCATCTTGGCCTCTGCTTCTTGAAGGATCACCGCTAACACAGCATGGCAATTTCTGTGGTGACGCTCCCATCGGCTGGGCTCACGGAGGGGGCCAGGCTGTAGCCCTTCGCTGCCCTTGCTTGGTCTGTCTGTCCAGGGTGGACTTTGAGGAGAAACAGGACTTTGAGGATTAACAGCTTGGAGGAAAACCATGGGGCAGCCTGAACTCTCCGGCTGGCACGTGTCCTCCAGCCCAGGGTGATCACCAGTGCCAAATGCTACCACATCCGACCCAATATCTACACAGCGTGTCACAAAATCCAATCTCTCTCCCACTCTCCTTTCTTCCCAGTAAGCTTCCCCTTCCTCCTGCCCTCTCCCCCTGAGTAACCTCGGCAGCCTCACCAAGAGACCTGGGGCACAAAGATGACTCAGAGACTGAGCAAGAGCCTCCTTTACCACCTCCTCTTCCATCACCACTTCTGTTCCACCTCCACCATCACCTCCATTGTCACCTCCACCCCCTCGACCTCCACCTCCACTTCCATTACCATCTCCACTATCACCTCCACCATCACATCTACCTCCCCTGCCTCCCC
The DNA here is from genome assembly GCF_048564905.1 of Vicugna pacos. Classification (NCBI taxonomy): domain Eukaryota; kingdom Metazoa; phylum Chordata; class Mammalia; order Artiodactyla; family Camelidae; genus Vicugna; species Vicugna pacos. Next base: position 105,115,732 of record NC_133023.1, read on the forward strand.
CAACACTACCACCAGCATCACCGCCTCTCTCACCACCACCTTTGATCTGCCCTCCAATTTCTTCTACCACTGTCTATAAGACTCTAGCAAGTGTTCCGAGCGCATTATTGTGCCACCACTGGCAATGTGATGGCAGTGTGGGGCCATGACTTCTACTGTAAGACTGATCTAGGTTCAATTATGAGATCTACCCCTTGTAGGCTGTGTGACCTGGACCAGATTTACTTGAACTCGCTGAGCATTTGTTTCCCAATTTGTCAATTGGGGGGTAATAATAAGATTATTGTTAGGGCTCCCTGAGATCATCCACACAGACGGCTCTAAACGAGCTGCCATCGTCACCACTAGAACCATCAACAGCACCGTCATCATTCTCACAAAGAAAGTGCAACTCAGGGAAGGTGAGACTCACTGAGGAGAGCCGAGCCTTTCCTTCATTCTTTAATTCATTTATTCAGCATTCACTGAGCACCAACGCTGGTCAGACCCCAGACTCGATGCAGGGCGCTCAACAGCACAAAAGGAAGAGCCCAGGCCATGTGGCTTAAAGTCTAGGGGTGGGGATGGGGGTGGGGGAACAGAACATCTTCACACAACGGAGGCACGTGGTCTGCAGGAGGAGTGCGGGATGCCAAACACAGGCCCGGCCCGGCCTGGGGGTCAGAGAAGTCTCCCCTGAGAACCCAACTCTGAAGCCAAGATGTGAAAGAGCAGAGTTCACTAGGCAGAGGAAGGGTAGGATACGGGGTGGGGGGGCGGTCAGGAAGAGTGTGCCTGCGGATCCCGCATTTCTCACATCGCCCTGGGCCACACTCTCCTCTCTACTCACAATGCTTTTCATAGCATTTCCACCACCATCTGCTAATTTGACCCTTGAAAAGGCACTATGGGGTGAGAATGTTTATTGTTCCCATTTTAGAATTAAGGCCACTGAGTCTCAGAGAGAGCTAGTGACTAGCCTGACGTCACAGAGCTAACAAGTGGCAGAACAGGGACTGGCATCCAGGTTGCTCTCCTGGGCACGAGGCTGCCCTCTGTGTGCTCAGGGCTGGTTTCATCACTGCTCTCTTAATAGCCAGAAATGCTCTGGGGAGCTTTTATCCTGGCCCCTGCCCCGAAGTTTTGTATTTTTTCTCAGTAGAATAGCTCTCTTTCTCGTGCTGTCTATCTTTTTAGATCAACAACTAAATCAGGTTCAGGGCGGTACAGCATAATTAATGCCATTTTTCTTGAGCCGCTGAGGTTTCAAGTGTGGTCACCCCTGACTAATCCTTCACCACAAACAAGATTCTGGCCAAGAAGCCATGGTGAGACTGTTGGTGGTGGTGACATTGGGGTAGCTCCTCGGAGAGGGCAGCTCTGACCATCACGGGTTTGCTCCTAAGAGATCCCTTGGGAGCTTGGGGCTTCCCAAGCCTGAAGCCCAGCCCCCTCCCAAGGCAGCCCTGAGCTGGCTCCTCCAATCGGCTTCAGGAAAACCGGCTTCCCTGACCATCAATCTTCCCCACCTTGCGGCCAAAGCAGTCATCTCGGGGATCTAGGCAGGGCTTCCTGTTTCCAGCCATTGTCAGGGGTGCACGGGGCTGGACGACGATATGGGGCGCTGGTTCCTCTTGTCTTCCAGCTTCCAGCTCCTCAGCCGCAGAGGGGCCATGGCTGCTTCCAGAGACCCAAATCCTGAGGTGCTGGGAGATGGGGCTCTCACCCCAGCCAATGCTCCCCAGCCTCCTCCACCCCGTTATCAGCCTGGCAATTTGTATACTTAATAGTATGACTAAGTGACAATTACATAACTCTCCCACCCGAAGTGGAGATAGAAAATGTTGTGGCTGAGGTATTTTTGTTTCTTACTTTCCAAACTGGCCGGGACTGCCACATGTACGTTCTCTCACTCTCTATTTTGGGTTGGTGCTTCATGAATAAAACAGGATATTCTGCCAAATTCAGAACACACCTTCCATTCTCTCCCCGACCCCCTGAGATCAGTCATCCACCAGCCTTGACCCAGTGGGAGCAGGAAGTCCCTGCACTAACCCACCGGCTTCACGGCTACTGAATTCCCCTGAAGAGAGGGCAGAGAACACACTTCCTTCGATGACAGGCAACCTGAAGGCTGATAACTGGGCCTTCCCGCCCCCTTGGCTCCCAGCCTTCTCCTAGGGCGCCGAGCAGGGAGCCGAGCCTGGCTGACCGGTGATGCGCGCAGCGCCTGGCTGGCTCCTCGCCTCTGCTGCCAGTCAGGGTGCCCAACACAGCCTCCGCCGCCCTCTGACAAGCAAGGCCTCTGGGAGCGTGGGGAGGCTCTGCCGCGAGTCAGTGGCGTGGCAGGAGACAAAAGCCTTCAGTCCTCTTGACCCCCGTCTGCTGTCTGTAAAAAGGAGGAAACACCGAGCTTGCGGGCTCCTGGAGGATTACAGTGAGATCCCCTGGGCACACGGACCCCTGTCCACATCTTTTGGCTCCAAAATGTAGTGCGCCATAGTGCTTCGTTCAACCTCCTGTAAACCCAGCGCTGGGACGTGCGCGCTCTTGTGTGCTGAGGCCAGCCCTCACTGGGATTCTTACCTTGCTGCGTGTCTCTGCCCTGGGACGCTAGGGGTCATTGCCCACGTCCATCTGGGTCTGCCAAGTTCGGGCTCCAGCAAAAGTCCTTTGCCAAACATTCTCCCTCAGCTTGGGAAGCAAGTTATGTCAGAAGGAACAATTCATCTTCATGCATTTGCTTTATTTACTCTGAAATCCTTGAACTTGGATCACAGAGTAGAGCCCTTTCAGTGAAGTGCTGGAGAGACCCTTTCCCTTTCCAGACCACCAGCCCCTCTTTGCAAAGGATCCAGAGCCAAAGATTGGCCATCCCAGCACTCAGGCCAACTCTGGCCGGGTGGAGCAGGTTGTAGGTGTGGCATCTCTTCCTGGAGGAGCTGACACGGAGGCCACCACAGCCGCCTCCCCACGGAACAGGGCATCCACAGCTCCAGCCCAGATCCCCCTTCCTTGCTGCTGGAAAGTCTCGGGCTCCCTCCGGAAACACTGAGCTCCGCCGTGAGGATGGGAATTGATGTGAGGTGGGGGCTGAACTTCCCTCGGCTTCAGGCAAGGGATGCAGGGGACTGTTAGGTGCTAGGGTAGGCTTGGGTGAGAACAGCAAGAAGACGACACGTTTCTGTAGAGGGGTCAGTATGTCTGTGAATCCTCAGCACAGAAGAAACTAGCGGTTCATCAAGGGGTGCTGTCAAGGTGAGGTTTGAATAATTCTTACGGAGGCCAGAGATGGTGTCAGTTCCTGAATCCACAGAATGTAGATCTGGGCCTAAAAACCGCCGCACCTGTCAGACCCACACTGTTCTGTTTGCTGCCTTACAGAGAGACCCCAAGGCTCCCATGGCCTTCAGAGACCCATCCCCCGCGTGTAGGGAAAAGTCAACAAGAGTTACAGATAAAGGAGTTCTGAGGTCCAAGCAGTTGAAAAATCCTGCATGTTTTATATCCCCATCTTTGAGAACCTCAATGCACAGAGCACAGAACAGATCCTGAGACGTGCTGCAGTTTAACTTTGAAGAAGGTAGCATATCTCAAACATATCTGAGTTGGAACAGTTGGGTGGGACACCCCTATTAACGAGGTATTCATTGAGTGTGACGTGGGAAACAGGTGGACACCAGAAGGAGCACTGAGCTAGGAGTCGAGAGACCTTGAGTCCAGTCCTGGCCCCGCGGCTCACTTGCTGGGTGGCCTTGAGCCAGTCCCTCTCCTGTCTCAGCCTCTGCTGGAGCTCACAGCTCTGAGCCTCAGCTAAAGAGTCAAAAGGAGATAGCCGGCTATGGAGTGAGCATGGGAGTCCAGAGTACAGGGTCCCAGGCCTGACTGCCACTTCCTTGTTCTGTGATCCTGGGCAAGCCCTACGTCCTCTCTGCCTGGGCCTCAGCTTCCTCTCTGAACAATGAGGCATGAGCTGGCCCGGCGCTAATCTGTGGTCCCTCTGATCTTGCTGGCGGTCATGTATTAGAGAGGACCTGTGCTGACCTGGTGACCGTGGGACCTAAGCTCAGGGCACTGTGTGTGGTTTGGGACGAGCTCCACTCCACATCCACTTCCAGACAGGAACCATGGATCTTTCTCCCTGTAACTTCTCAAGTGTGTCTGGGGCTGTGGTTTGAAGGAGGGCCCTTGCCCGGTTCCTGTTGATTCCATGGAGGCACAGAGCCCCAGGTAGGGCCTCTTGTGTGGGGTATGACTGCCTTGTTAGGGATTGAATTTTGTCTCCTCCAAATGCACATGTCCTAACCTCTAGTACCTCAGAATGTGATCTCATTTAAAATAGGGTCATTGCAGACATACTTGGTTAAGTTGAGGTCATATTGGAGTAGGGTAGGACTATAATACAATATGATAGTATTCTTATATAAAGGGGAAATTTGGAGACACCACACACACACACACACACACACACACACACACACACTGAACAATGTCATGTGAACATGAAGGCAGACATTGGGGTGATGTTTCTGCAAGCCAAGGAATGCCCAAGATTGCTAGCAAATCATGAGAAGCTAGGAGGAAGGCAAGGAACAGATGCTCCCTCACAGCCTGCAGAAGGAATCAACCCTGCCAACATCTTGATCTCAGACTCCCAGCTTCAAGAGGTGTGCAGCAATACACTTCCACTGTTTATGCCCGAGCCTGTGGCACTTTGTTATGGTAGCCACAGGCAACTAACACACCTGTGTCCCCAACCCTGCCTCTAACTTGATCGTGCCACTTCTGCTCAGGCCATGGTGTGGGAACGACGTCCAGGCCATACTTCCCACACCTTCAGGCCAGAAGAGTTTGGCTAAGTGCAGCTGGCCCGAGCAGCCAAAGGCTGAGTTATTCTCCTTTCCACAGTGCAGGATTGAGAGCCTGAAAAATGCTCAACGTTTTGGCCCTTGGGTTCTGTCCTGGGAAGTTCACTTGAAGACAGGAAAGTTTCACACCCAGAGAGATCCGAGAAAAACCAGGAAGCAAACGAGCGCCTACAAATGAAAGGGGGTGAGACAGTTAAGCTCCCGCCACTTGATTGGAAGAGTATTATCTTAGCTTGCACTCCCCCCAAAAGGAGAGTCTGCTACAGGTCTCTTCTGAGAAGTGACCCCAGGGAGGAGGAGGAAGGGACTAGACAGAGTAGAACGAGGCATGGTATTGAGTTGGTCACTGTGGTGGACAGCCGGGGCTCAGACCAACTGGGGACATTCCAAAGACCCAAGAAAATATGTCTCGACTTGTCTGCCCAAGACATGGAAGAGAAGAATATTTATCTGTTCATCAAAGAGTGCCCCAATGAGCGTTGACTCACTTTTCCAGGTTTGCACACATGCTGGGAATGGTTACACAGACTGCTATAGTAAAATAGCTCGGGGGCAGAGAGTAGGGGATGTCTCGAGCAGCCGAGGGGAAGGCATGCCCCCACAGTAGAGCCAAAAGGTGGGAGGGGAGGATTTGAGGATAGAAGACGGCTGACACAGGCACGTGGCCGTCATACATGATACCTACCACAGAGGCCTGAGTGCACGGGAAGCGCTCCTGAGAGCATGCTAATGAAGAGGAAAGGGCATGCCCTTGAATGTTCGGCGGGGTCACAGGTGTCTGTAAAAATCCAAAACCTGTGCTTAGAAAAAAGACAGGAAGGAAATATGATGAAAAGTTAACAGTTGATTGTCTCTCGGGAATAAGATCACTTCTGGTTCTTACTTTTAAATTTTCTTCTTTGCATCTTTCTGTATTTCTTCAATTTTCTTTACCTTACAGGTATTACTTTCAAAATGAAAAAAAATTTTTACAGCAGCAATCCTCACTCATGAGCAGGCACCAGAAAGATTTGAAGGGTCTGGGAAAACACAACGGGCCGAAGGCAGCTTGATGGGCATGCCACCTGTGATTGGTTTAATGCTCTGCTGTCGCCTTCCTGAAATTCTTACAAATCTTTGAAGAAGAGATCTGGCATTTGCATTTCGTACTGAGCCTCACCAATCATGTAGTCAGCCCTGGCTGGGGCCAACCCCGGAATCTCTGCTTCGGTTGGCTTGGGGCCTGGGCAGGGCCCGAGAATTTGCATTTCTGAGGCACTCTAGGTGATACCATGACTACTGGTTTGCAAAACCACACTGTGAGAACTACCGCACTAGAGTAATAGAAAGGATTGCACTGACTAAATAGCCCCCAGGTGCATTTAAGTGTGTGTTTGCAGACCGTGAGCCACTTTGGAAGAGAGAAAATATATCAAAGATCAATCAGAAATGAAGATACAGCAGTTCCCAAATGAGGATGCAAGTCAGTGAGAAATCCCAACCTGTGGTTCAGGGACAACGGGCGCCCCGGAGGCTCGTGGTCTGCCCAGCACGTGGCTCAGCACCGGTCTTGATATGCTCTCTGTGGGTTCCCATCTCTGGTCAGCTTCTTTCCGACTGACACCAGTGAGTAAGCTGCTTAACCAGTTTTAGTCCAACTTTCATCATTCGTGAGATGGGGTAACAAGATCCGTCTCACAGAGTTTTGGGTGATGCTTGAAGGCCTTGAGACCCTAACTGATTATTCTTGGGGACACGTGCCCTGGAGGGACCTCAGCTTCCAGTTTTTTCTCCTCCACTAGATTGTGAGTTCTGCCTGGGAGCAGGACCTCTACTCTGACCTTCGGGTTCTCCCAGTTCCCTGAACTCGATGACCCTGGAGGAGACATTCTGGCTGAAGCTTGAGGTCAACTCCCAGACATGGCCACTAGAGAGGGCATCACTGCTGAGGGAGGAGGCTACCTGCTGACCTGGAGTTGCTCAGGGGCTCCTGAGGATGGAGCTAGGAACCTGGAAAGGAGGCAGGGCCCCCAGGCGCAGAGCCACTTTTTACAACGCCAGTTACATGCTGCAGCAGAGATGGGGGTCCCTAGGGGCCCAAAGCCTGGAAAGGGGGACCGCTCCCATCTTCTTGTTTTACTGCCCCAAGTGGTGCTACAAGTCTATCTCTGGCGTTGACCAAAAGGAGCGTCCCGGTGGCAAGAGAAAAGTGCAGGACACAGATACAGGAGTCCCTGTCCCCCACCCCGCTCCCTGGCCTGCTCCCCCTACTCCCCCCAAGACTCGAGTCTGGGAGTCTGGCGAGATGGCAGCCTGCTGCAGCCTCCTCTACTCTGACGGTTTTCCCCTTAAGGGTATCACACGAAGGTAAAGATGACACAGTCAGGATCTCAGTGAGCCAGACTGCCTCTCAGCCACTGCCCTTGTCACAGGTTGGACAATCATCAGGGCTAATCCAAGCAGCTGGGAAGTGAGGCCTCCCAGATCGATGCTAATACCTTCTTGTGTTATTCAAGCAGGTCTTGCAAGGGCCAGTGAAGAAATTCACTTTGCTCTCTGACCGCTACGCCAGCGGGCTCGTTGGATGTTGCTTGCGCCTGCTGTTGAATCAGGGCTCTTTGGCCCATAAATCAGGGCCGACGCTCTCAGCCAACAGAGTGAGCTACTGGCAGCCAGGCGCCTCAGGCTCTGCGGCAATCTGACATTGACCCAATCGGGTGAACTTTGGCAAAGGCCCTGTCCCTCTCTGAAGCTCGTGGTCCAGTCTGTCAGACCTCAGAGCACAGGTGCTCAAGACCCCTTTGGTCGAGGCAGAACAAGGCTGCCCAGCCATTGCACTGGCTGCCTCCCAGTTCCCTGAGCCCATTGCCACTGGCGACATTCTGGCCGAAGCTTGAGGTCAACACCCAGACGTGAGTGTGAGGGAGGGCATCACTGTGGGGGCAGGGGGCTACCGGAGGACCCTGATGCCTGGCCAGCCCCAGGCTTCTGAGGGAGTCAGTGATGGAAGTCAAGTCCAGCCAGATCTAGGGCAGCGCCTTCCTTAGCCGGTGCTGGAATGACCGCTGTGAATCCACCCTCCAGTCTTGATGGTCCCCTCCCCCTGCAGCTCAGAGAGCAGAGGGCCCAGAGCCAAGTGGGACCAGGGCCAGTCCTCATGCTGCCCTATCTTTGCTGGGTGAATGTGGCCATCCCCCATGAGCCCCATCCCTCACATAGGTATTAGGGTAAGTGTCCCCTATACCCAACAGGGACTGTTCTACGAGTCAAAGGAGACAACTGGTAGGAATCTCCGTGCACAGTGCCTGGCACGTAGTAAGGCTTAAAGAGCCAATTCTTTTCTGTGTGAGTTTCCTGTGGCTGTGGCAACAAATGACCACCAACTTGGTGGCTTAAAACAACACACATTTGATACACACACCCCAATGTTTGTAGCAGCACTATTTACAATAGCCAAGACGTGGAGGCAACCTAAATGTCCATCGACAGAGGACTGGATAAAGTTGTGATGTATCTATCTATCTATCTATACACACACATACACACACACACAACGGAATATTGCTCAGCCATTAAAAAGAATGAAATAATGCCATTTGCAGCAACATGGATGGACCTAGAGATTATCCTATTAAGTGAAATAAGTCAGACAGAGAAAGACAAATGTCATATGATGTTGCTTATATTTGAAGTTGAAAAAAATGGCACAAATGAACTTACTTACAAAACAGAAACAGACTCACAGACATAGAAAACAAACTCATGGTTACCAGGGCAGAAAGTGGGTGGGAAGGGATAAAATGGGAGTTTGGGTTTTCCAGATACTGATTACTATACATAAAATAGATAGACAACAAGGTCCTACTGTACAGCACAGGGACCTATAATCAATACCTTGTAATAGCCTATAATGAAAAAGAATATGAAAAAGGAATATATATGTATAACTGAATCGTTATGCTGTACACCAGAAACTAACGCAACCCTGTAAATCAGTTATACTTCAGTAAAACACACACACACACGTTCACATTTATGCTCTTACTGTTCCGGAGGCCAGAAGTCTGAAATGGGTGTCACAGGGCTAAAATCAGGGCATCAGCAGGCTGTGTTCCTTTTGGAGCCTCTAGGAGAGAGTCTGTTTCTTGCCTCTTCCGGTTTCTAGACGCCACCACATTGCTTGACTCATGACTCTTCCTCATGTCACTCCAACCTCTTGCTTTCCTTCTCACATGTCCTACTGCTTACTCTGACCCTCTTATAGGACCCTTATGATTATATTCAGGGTCCACCCAGATAATCCAGAAAATCTCCTCATCTGAAGATCCTTGATTTAATTCCATCTGCAAGGTCCCTTTTGCTGTGGAGAGTAATGTATTACCATGTTCTGGGAGTAAGGGTGCTGACATCTTTGAGGGGCCATTATTCTGCAGATCACATCTTCTCATCCTCCATCCAGGGCCCTCAGAATTACAATGGGACTCCCATTCCTGGCCAGGCCAGTGAGGAGCCAATTCAGGGGCCTTAGAGCCAGGAGGGCCCTTAGAAACCACCCATTGCATCCAGCTGTGTCTACTCCAGCTCCCTGGCTAGAACGTCAGCCCCTGGTCACGTTCATTGCCAAACATGACCCCAAACACGGTCCTTGCCCAGGCATGGAGCCTATGCAGAGCTGGCCCTTGGTACATCGGTGTCAGTGGCACGTTGTGAGATGAGCTGGTAGATACTACAGAGATGCCGCCTGGTCCCCAAATTCCATTCTCCCCCTTTAACCAAGGGAGCAGCTGTTCTACTTGTTTCTTTTTAGGAAGTCCCTGAGACGGGTTGACTCAGGCCCAGAGAAGGGAATGGACTAGCCCAGAGCCGCACAGGGATGGAGCTAGTGTTGAACCTGGGCAAGCGGCATCACAGGTAAAGTCGTGGCTCCCACTGGGCTCTGAGGAGCAGGTCTGGGAACTGACCAAGGGGACTTGGAAACTTCCCTTGAGAAGGCCTTGCCCCTTGGGAAAAAGGGCTCAGGGCCAGAGAGCCCCCTCCACCTCTCAGCAGTCTGAGCCTCAGCTCCTGGAAGGAAGGGTAATAGAGAAGGAGAAGCATGCAGTCACCTGCCCGTCTGCGGCAGGGACACCCGCCCCCCCCACCCTGACCTCCAGCCCCTCTAACGGGTCCTGAGGTCCCAGGACGCGTTCACTACTCCCCCGGGGCTGCTCACACCCATCCCATCATGCTCCTGTTAGCCTGAGCCCAGGGGGCAGGTTTCAGTGACTCAGCATTTCCAAGGGGGCTCAGCAAGGGCTGCTGCCTGCGGTTCACACTCTCACACATGTGCGCACGACACACATGCACACACACAGTAGTGTACACCCACACGCAAACGTGCGTGTGTACACATCCTCTCACACACATGCACACACGCACACACAAGGCCACGCGCCTCTCCCGTGGGCTGCCTGCCCTCCCCTCACCCCAGAACTGCAGTCGCTGCCTGCTCTGCCCCCACCCTGTGCCCCTTCTCTGGCGCCCCAGGGTGGTGGCAGTGGGGGTGGGGAAGAGCAAGCAGCGATGAAAGGATGGATGTTGATGCATTCCCGTTGGGAACGCCGTCCCATCTCGAAGTCCCGGGACAGGATTTTCCATGCCTCTCTGAAAGGGCCACTCAGAGTCGCAGCTAATGAATGGGACACTAAGGGTCTGTTCCAGACTTGGCTTCCGTTTCACAGAGTGGAGCCTTTTGACTGGATGCCCAAGAGCAGAAAGGTCTGGGGTACCCGAGAGGAAAGGGGGCTCAACGTGCACATGCGGTGTGTCTGCCTCTGTGCGTGTGGGCACACGTGTGGGGGCGGGCCTTGAGCCTGCTCCGGGGTGCGGGTGCGTCTGCAGGTGGACACGGAAATGCTTTTCTGGGTGTGCACATGCACACGAGCACGTGCCCATCTGTAAGCCGTATGCAGTGTGTATGTATGTGTGTGTGCGCATGTGCTCTTGTGTGTATGTGTCTGCTTGTGTGCCTGTCACCCAGCTTGGGCTGCTCCAAACAAATACCATAGATGGGGACTTAAACAACAGACATTTCTTTCTCACAGTTCCAGAGGCTGGAAGTCCAAGATCTAGGCGCTGGCAGCTTTGGCTCCTGGTCGTCATCTCTCTTCGTGGCTCATGCATAGATGCCTTCTCACTGTGTCCTCACGTGGTGGAGAGAGAGCATGCTGGTCTCTCTTTTTCTTGTAAAGACACTAATCCCATCAGGGAAGCTAACCATGACCTCATTTAAACCTCCTCTCCTCCCAAAAGCCACGCTTAATGCCATCATACTGGGGTCTGAGGCTTCAACATAGGAATTTGCGGAACGCATTCAGTCCACAGCAGTGCCTGTGTGCTGTGCACATGTATGTCAGCCTGATGCTCATGTACACGTGTGTCTGCGTGTGTGCACACGTGTGCATGTGTGTATGTGTGCCAGACAGCTGGCAGCTCCGCCAGGCTGCTGTCACCGCTGCCCCCTTGCAGACCTCCTGAGTGAGATAGCCTCCTATCTTCTCCATCACATTGTTGTGTGGGTGGATGGATGGGAAATACAGGCAAGGCCAAAGGCACCCAGAGCCCCTAGGGGGCTTCCACGCCCTTTCGGTCTCCTCGCTCATCACCCCCTCTGTCTCTCCTCCTGGCAAATCCCTATTTCTCCTCTAAAGCCCAGTTCCATGCGCCCTCCTGGGAAGCCTGGCTCGTCTGGCAGCTCGTACCCAGAAGGCTTAGTCACTCCCTTGCCTGCATCCCCACAGTGCTTTGCAAGCATCACTCTAGGAGCACTTGCCAAGTGGTACTTTAGATATTTCTGTCTCCACAGCTACCAAGGCAAGGCCTGGGACTGATTTGCTTTGTCACGCTCAGCACGCATTTGTTGACTGAGAGAGTGCTTACTATCGTCCCCTGGAGACCCAAGGGCCATACCCCCGGGGGACACAGTTACAAACCCCTGAGGAGACAGAGTCATGGGAGGCAGGGCCGATGAGGACACGTGGTGCTGTGGTCTCTCCATCAAAGCCAGCCTGCCCCACGGGCAGCACAGGGTCAGGAGGCAGCCTGTGCTGAGGCTGAGGGTGGGCGCTGTTCCTGTCCTCCCAAACAGAGCCCCTCCCCACCCCAGCCAGGAGGCCTGCAACATCTTAAGCATTGGAGTGATCACAGGGCTGAAGACCATGGCCCATCACTGGACTGATGGGGACACCAAGGCCCAGAGGGATGGCACCTGACCAGAGTTTCTCAGATTCAGGGTTAACCCACATCCCATGTGGCATGAGAAAGGCCGGACCACAAGCCCTGTCTACAGCTAGGAAGCCGAGGCTCCAGGCACTTCCTTTCCTGCCAGACACGGGGGCACCCAATGGACAGGGCAGCCAGGTCTGAGGTTCTGGAAAGGGTCCCACAGCTCAGGGCACCACAGCCCAACGAGGAGATGAGGCTAAGGGGCTGGACTGGCCACGAGGGCTGGTTTCTCCGAATGCAATCATTGAGAATGAGCCACATTCCATATTGTGCACACTGGGCAGTAGCCTTCCTCTCCATCACTGGCCACATTCCCTGGGAAGTGGGTGAGCCTTTAAACCGCTCATTCCAGTGGACACAGGGACTTCTAAATCCCCAGTGCTGGACAGGGGAAGAACCCCGAACAGTCCCGCCAGAACCCTCGGCCTGGGGAACCGAGACAGAGGCTGAGCAGAAATGGCAAGGCGGAGGTGGCGGGGGAAGGAGTCTTGGGAGGTTTTATTACTTTTTGCTTTGTGATGACTGGCTCCGAGCCCACACATTTCTTGAATACATAATAGGGAGCTGGGCGAGACCGCAGAAATAAATTGTATTAACACACAATCACCGCAGTCCCAGACAGGGCCTTCTTTCACCGGGTCGGGTCAATTAGCAGAATAATGCCGGGCAGGTTTTCGTTTTAAAGGGTTTAATTAAAGTTTGGGTACAATGAACAGGCAAGCCACCAATGTGTCTTTCAAGGCATGTATTATCTAGAAATTGATTGTTACTTGTGCTTATTTCTAGAAGTGCAATTCCTTGGAAGACACTGAAGACGGCCACCTCCACCCCTCCCTCCCCGCCACGCCCGGCCCCTCCCGCCACAACGTAGTCAGCAGTGTGGCTGTGGAGGTTGAGGTTTTTGATGTGGCTCAGTGGGTTCTGGGCTTCCTCAGGGAGGGAGTGCAGCTCTTGGGAACTAACATGTGCTTGGACTGGTGCTGGGACCCCACTTTGTCTTCTCCCTTCACTCAGGGAGCTAGAGGCCAGCACAGAGCCAACTTCCTCACCCTGCGACAACAGAGGGTACCAGGTGCTCTGCAAACCAGCCCCTGCTGCCTGGGATGGCGAGAGACAGTCCCTTTGCAGAAACAGGCCTCCCTGCCGCAGGCCGCGCGGGTCAGGACAGGCCTGGGCAGAGTAACGCTCCCGATCTCGCTGGCTGGTGTCTCCTCTGGCGAGACGCTCCATCAAGAAGTACCAGCTGGATGTCTGCTTTGCGCTTGGTACCATGCTAGGCACTGTTGGAGGGGGTGGTGCGGGCATCCAGACAGGGTCTCAGCTCCCAAGGATCTTAGAGCACAGCCAGGAGACAGCAGTTTAAGGCACTGGGGTCAGTCAAGCCTGGATTGGAATACTGGCTCCTGGTGCCACCCTTGCTGGGCACTGGGTGACCTTGGGTCACTGTTTCCTCATTTGTGCAGTGGCAACAGCAAGAAATTGCCTCCCAGGGCCTCAGTGCCAATTCCAGGCAGTGGTGACCCAGGTGAGCTGCTGGCCAGGTCTGGGCGACTCTGGCCACCTGCTGAAGGTGGCATCTACCGAGCACACAGTCCCTAAGAGCACAGGATGCATCTCAGAAGCAGCTGCCCTGGCCTTGTGTGGATCCTGGTGCCCGCTGACGGGCTTTCCAACAGGTGCCCAGGGAGGCCATGGGAGCCCCGTTCCGTCCCCTTCCTCCCCAGGCTGTCAGAGGGATGCGGGGTAGGGACTCATTTCCGGGTGCCCTTTGCTTCCTGCCTGGATGTCTGTCTGTCTGTCTCCCGCAGTCCTTGTAGAGCGGCCCCCGGCCAGCAGGAGGGCACTGGCACATGCAGGCTGGTGGCTTTCTCAGCCTCCCTGGTACTGGGCGTCTCTGCAAAGGACAGCGGGAATCTCGGTGCCCGGCCCGCAGACGGCCCATCTGGCGGAGGTGCCCACGAGGGAGGCTCTGGATGTAGCCAGGGCTCCGGCGGCAGAGCCCTGCCCCACAGCACAGAGAAGGCTTGGCTCCTGTCCCCCAGTGTCCCCCACCAGGCAGAACACAGCGCACTGACACGGCCTGCGGTGGGTGCCGGTCTCTCCCACGGGGCTCTCACCTGATGTCCGTGGAGGCCAGCGGGGAGCAGGAGCCACAGGGCAGAGGACAGGCTTGGGGGAGTGAGACGCCCGCAGGATGAGCCTGAGGATGAAGGCACGAGGGCAGAAAGAGGTTAGCCCAGCAAGGGGCCTGGGTCCCTCGGGTCAGGCAGCTGGGGCCCCCAGAGAAGCCCCTACCCGGGACAACGGAGGGACCCAAAGGGCCAGCACAGGGCTCTAGGGATCCGGGGGAGGGGATTGATTGAACCAGAAACTGCTGTGGGGACCTGGTGGCCATGGTGACAAGGGAGGGGGTGAGGGTGAGTGAGAGGGCCGCCACTCCCTCAGGAGGTCCAAATGCAGGCTCAGCAGCCCTCCCTCTCCCTTTGGCCGTGAAGTCGGGGCTGAGGATACCATTTCATAGTTTCCACCCCCTCTTTCCTCAGCCCTAAAATAAAAAGGTGGAATCTGAGAGCCTAAAGAATTCCTCGGATTCCTCCCCTGCCAAATTTAGCCCTGGAATGGGCTGGACCCCTCATGACGGAGCTGCCGAGATTGTCTGGGTAATGACGATGGTCATCTTCCAGGAGGGGCTGGCTGCCTGGCCCAAAACCTTCAAGTTTAGCACAGCAAAGGTAGGCCTGAGTGCCAGGGGTCTAGGGACCTAAGAGGGGAGGAAGGCTGATGGATCTGGTCAGAGGGCTGGGTGGTGGTCCGTGGACAGCAGGGCAAGCTGCTGGGAGACTGGAACCCGTGCGGCAGCAAAGGGAACCAGTGTTTTAGTTGGGTGCGGGGGGGCTGTCACAGAGTTCCAGATTTTTCTGTGAAATTCTGGGGAAGGTGGCTCACCTGATGTGAGCCAAGCCCCTACTCTGCAGAAAGGCGCAGGCACAGACACCTCAACAGGGGGCAGGGAGGCAAAAGAAGGTGGCTGGGGAGCCAGGGGGCCTCAAGGATGTCACTTCCACCCTGTGCCACCTGGGTCTCCACTGTGAAATGGGACCGCCAACTGGACTGGTTGGTCATCAGGATGACCTCAGACAATCTGGC
This sequence comes from Vicugna pacos, assembly GCF_048564905.1. Taxonomy (NCBI): domain Eukaryota; kingdom Metazoa; phylum Chordata; class Mammalia; order Artiodactyla; family Camelidae; genus Vicugna; species Vicugna pacos. The sequence continues at coordinate 105,130,968 of NC_133023.1, forward strand.
AAATGCGAAGCAGCAGAAGAGGACACAGGCCCTGATGCCCACAGGCACAAGCAGCACCGGCGCCCGCCCCTGGAGGGCCCTGCAGGCAAGCGCCCTGGGCAGAGCGGCCTGAGCTAGGGCTGGAAGACCGCCCTGCCGCCTCAATAGCTTTGTTGTCCCCCTACTTTCTGGCACTCTGATGCCCTCCAGACTCCCTTCTGCTGAGGACAGTCAACAGCACATCCTCTTCTCTTCAAACCCCCTGAAGCAGCGTGGCATGTTGCAGGTAAAATAGACGGTGGAGTCCAGTTAAGTGGGGTCTGCTCCCAGCTTGGTCACTTCCGAGCCAAGTTACGTTGGGCAAGTCACATCCCTACCCATTCTAAGCCTCAGCTTCCTTACCTGTAAAATGTAGACTTATTGCACACAGGAGGGGCCCAGAGTTGGTTGGTTCCGTCTGCATGCTAAACACAGCCACATCCATAGCACCCACCACCAAGGCAGGTCACCTCTCCCCAGCCCCAGCCCAACAGGTGCCCCTTCAGGTCTGTCTAACCCTGTCTGACTTCCAAGTGTCAGGAGCCTGAGGGCTGAGCCTGGCCCTGCCAGAGAGGACAGATGCTAAGGACGGTTGATAAGCAGTCTTAGTTGCCTATGCCTTGGCCTTCTCTCTGCCTTGCCAAGGGTCTCAGCTTTGTCACCTGATTTGAGAAGAGGAAGTCAGTGCAGGACCTCATCACTGGCTAAGCTCATTGGATGAATGAAGTAGGACACGTGGGGTCAAATGCTTCACCCTGCTTGGTTCTAACCACACAGTCTTAAGCATGGTGGTCCCCACCCCCTTTCAGAGCTACAGTAGCCTTTCATAGCCTCTGAAACATGTACCCATCTTAGAATTCCTTGTTCCTGCAGGATGGGGAGCATCAGGAGGGCAGCGATGAGGTGGGTCTCATCGTCACTCCACCTCCGAGGCCCAGCGCACCACCGGCACTTGCTAAGTATGTAGCGGACGTTAGGGACAAACAGATGTGCTGGAGGGCTTAGAGTCCAGCTCACTTCCACACTGCTTCAAGGAACAACAAAGCAATGTTATTTTTCAATCAGGAAAAAAAGAATGCACAGATGAACGGATGAATGGAATGGACGAGAACATGTCTGGTAATCTGTGAAGAACTGTGCAGGCCTGAGGGAGTCCACTTATGGAAGCCCAGTGGGCCAAAGGCAGAAACAAGAACTCAGGCTTCTAGGTGCTTCTTCCTGAGGCAGCCCAGCAGAGGGGGCCTCCCTGGAGTGCCTTGGCTGGGCCGGCCCTCCCTTCGAAATTTGGTGTTGATCAGGGCTGCCTTCCAAGGAGTGTCCTGCATTCCCTGTGACCAGAGTTGAGGCCCAAGGATCCGCCACCCTCGGACCCAGAAGGAAAGAGTGGCCGAACTCTGTAGCACGCCCCACTGTAGTCTGCTTGGAGGACGGGCTGCGACCATGGCTCCGGGGCTCCAAGGTCAAAACGCACTTGCACTTCTTCCTGGACTCCTGGCCCTTTTTCCTTCCAGAATAATGGAGGAGTGTGCAGTCAACGAGAAGAGGAGGCGGAGAAGAAGGCTGCTGTGCAGCCCCCCCCCCCAGACAACCCCAAGGAACATGCCTGCTGTCCCTGTGCCGCTGTTCTGGTTGGCCTGTGCCTGGGATCAGACGACAGAAGGAGGGAGGGAGGGAGAAGGAGGCGAGGGAGGCATCTTAGAGGTGGCATCTCCCAGAGGTCTTCATCCTCCCCAGTCTGATGCGTCTTCACGCTGCCACCCCTTGCCCCTAGAATGGGGGGCCCTACTTTGGGGATTTGCTTGTCTTCTGCAAGTGTGCAAACAAGCTGCGCCTAGCCATTAGCCACCTATAGCCAGCTCCTGAGGCCCACCTCCAGAAAAAGAATCCTCCATAGAGCCCTCTGGAAAGCCCCCGTCTACACCCGGCAAGGAAGGCTTCAAAATCTGCCGTTGAAGACCAGTTTTAAAATGGAGAGCGCCGTGAGGATCATTCTCGTCTTCCCTTCCCCTCGTACTGGGGATCACGGACATGCAATCACGGAGGCAGGAGGCGGCGGGGTAGGCGTCTTCTGAGGTTGCCATGACAGGCCCAGCCCAAGGTACAGTCCTTCATCAGCCCTCAGCCCCAGCCTTAGCTGAGCTCAGGTCCTCAGCAGAGCACAGGGTCTGCAGTATAGCCCAAGGGCCAGCACAGGAGGCACCTCGGGGCATTTCCCTGAAGTGTGCCCATTTGGGCTATTTGTAGCCTATAGTCTTGGCTTGAGGTTCTAGCTCAAGGACTTGGGGATGGTTCCCAAGCAGTGCTGGAAGCAGGGGGATATTGAAGCTCTGCAGGCCAAGCAGGCAGCAGGTCGGGGGTCCCCACTCCACAGGCCTGAGTACACGTGCCCGGGAAACACAACCCAGAGACACATCCAAACAAACACACAGGCAAATAAAGCCCTGTAGGACAGGCTCAGACAGGTGCCAAGTTTCTGCTGCCTTTATAGGAGCATCTTCTGTCAGTGGAAAAATCTTGGGGAGGGGGTGCATAACAGCCCCCTCAGCCTGAGGCTGTGGCTGGTCTTGAGCCTTGCTCCCAAAGCCTGCGCTGAGAGCCACAGGGCTCCTGTCCTGAGACCTGTTACTGTCGGTCGACAGGCTGCTCTGAGTGGTCACTGTGCCACATGAAGTTGGCTAGCCTGCCTTTGTCACTGGCTAGCCGCCAGCCCAAACCAGTTGAAATTCCGCCTCAAGACTGCAGCATCAACCTCACCTGCATTTCAAGCCTGCTGGCCTGGCCTGCAAATTTTGGGCTTGGCAGCCCCCAGAATCGCATGAGCCAATTCCTTAATATAGTCCTTATATATTTAGAGCCCACTGACTCAGTTTCTCCAGAGAACCCTGCCGAATACAGTGAGTAATTGTAAAATGCTTAGAACGGCATCGGGAAAGAAGTAAGCCCTACACAAGGGATGGTTAAATAAATACTGGCAGCTTGGGCCAGGGGCGGGGGGTGAAGAGTGACAGAGCGCGGTGCCCGAGGGCCCGCATCTGCCCCAACCCCCCGACTTGTCTTCAAGGAAGCTCGTGTGCCCAGCAGAGTTCTCCAATTAAGGAGGGCCTGAACGAACTTCCCAAATCTCGGGGAATGGTTTCCGACGCAAACCTGGTCGACAGAACACTGTTACAGATATTCTGCAAAGGGATTTCAGAGCACTGTGTAGATGGGAAACACTCGTCCTCCCGCCTGCAATTCACAGCCTCCGCTACCTAATGGAGACTCTGAGAAGTCGTACTGGAAAGAGAGCCATTTAACATTGTTTAAGCCATGATCTCCTGAACTTTTTTCATCCCAGAATCCTTTTCTCTTAGAACAGCTCTTCTAGTCACATCTGGTAAAACACGTGTTCCATAGAGCACATTTCTAAAAATATTGAATGTGGTGGCCTTTAAATGGCCTTCCATCTCCATGAAGTTAATATTCTTTAAATTTCTATAAGATTCGTAAACCTGCTTGGGTCGCTATCAGTTGTCATCCATTCATTGGGATACTGGGGGATATTATGAGTCACAGATTGGCTCCTGGCTGAGTGCAAATCACTGTGGCTACAACAGCCTTGGCAGTGGCCCGGGGACTTGGGAGCAGCAACTATTGGACTGTCTGGATTCGACCTTCTGACAGCAGATGAGTTGTGCAGTGAGGTGTAGGCCCACTGCAGGTTACATCCTCCAAGAAAGGTTTGCAGCAATGATCTTGGGCTGTTCAGGAGTTGTAGATCTTTTTGAAGAGCTGAAAAAAAAGTTACGGAACATCTCCCCAGAAAAGCACATGGGAGCACACACACATACACACAAAATACTCTGCATCCAAATCTGAGGATCTCATGAATGGCTCAAAGCCCTCCTTGGACTTCCTAGGGGTGTCTGGAGTTGGCTTAAGAACCCCTGGAATAATCTTGGCCTCCTGGATGGGGCTCATTTGTGAAAAAACTTTGACCTCTTTTGCCCCAAGGAAGACTGGAGAAGCCCCTGCCCTTCAGAGCTGACATTCTAACATGGGCCCAGAGATAGGCACTCATGGTGTCCGGGCCCTGGCTAAATCTGGAAAGCACCAGGAATTAGAGGAGTGCGTTGGACAAGAGGGCCGGTCCGGGGCTCCTGCTGAGGGGATCGAGAATGGTCGGCATTAATCACAAAGATAGCTTCTTAGAGGTGGGGCTTTCAGCTGCGATTTGAAGAATGTGGGTTGTGGCTTGGGGGGGATCGGAGACCAGTTGTTGCTTGCACAAGGAACAACTCAGGGAAAGGCTCGGTGGGGGGTGTGGTGAGGGGAAAGGAGGGAGGATTTGAGAGTGGGAGCGGCAGTAAGAAGGAAAACCAAACATGGTTCAAGTGGACGAGGGTCAGCGTGAACTCAGAGCAACTCGGGCCGCAAACGGCGACCCCCGTGACAGGCAGCAAACATCCCACGGCCTCCCTCTGTGCCAAGCCCTGTTCTGCCTGGTGGGCAGGTAGGGCCGGGCTCTCCCTCTGTCCACGCAGTCCCTCTGGAATTCCCCACAGCAGCTGTCCTGAGCCTTTGCCTCCAGCGTCCTCCAGGCCTGGCCCCACCCTGACTCTGCTTTCGGGAGGCTCGGCTAGGGCTTTGCAGAGAAGACCCAAGTCAGCCAACTTGAGGCTGCCATCTTCTGATCCTCTTCAAAATCACCGCACCCTCCCCCCGCCCCTTCCTTCTTTCTGTTCAACCTCAGAGGGAAAAGGGCTGCTCCTTCCGCTGTGGATGGTGACCCATTCCCCTGCCTGTCGCATCTCCTCCGGGGCTTCACTTTTTCTAGAAAGAGTGCTCTGTTCCAGCTGCACTCATTCCCCCAACATCCCCACAAACCCCAGCCCCCAGCTTCTAAGGCTGAAGCATCCAGCAACCTCTGACGCAGTCCCAACTCCCTTGACCCCTGAAAAACACTTCCCCCACAAAAGCACCAGCCCACATCCCTTTCTTCTGGCAAACCTTCTACTCGTGCTCCACGTATCACAATTTAGGGATATCCTGCTAAGCCTTCCCTCAGATTGCTGAAGTTTCCTGTGAACTCCCACACTCCTGCTGTACTGGGCAGTGCCTCTGCATGGGACACGTGACCCCAGGTATACAAATGCCCTGTGTTTGCTGCCCCAACCAGTCTGGAAACACAGCGAGGGCAGGCACTTGCATACTCTCAGCCTGCCCTCCCAAGAAAGTCGACACTGAGACAAAGGCTTCAGTGTGAGTATTGTTGAGGGGAGAATGACCCTCAGGGAACAGAAGTGAAAGGCAGGGGAGCAACACAGGGAAGGAAGGAGAGTCGATACAAGAGTGTGTTGATGAAGTTGGCCGCCATGAAAGGCAACGAGCTTCTCGAACTTACAGAGCCGTCTAAGAATCGTATCAAATGCATCTCGAGATCATCTACAGCAGAATAAAAAAGGAAGCAGTTATTTCACGGGGTGTTAACTCCCCACACATCACGGTGCCCATGCGTGGGTGCTGGGTTCCCACAATGACCCATCCTCCGGCATTAGAGAAGCCCAAGGAGGGAGGTGAGAAGCAGGCATCACAGGCACCACAAGGCAGGTTGCACCAGCATGAAGGTGGTCAGAGTTTCCCGGAGCTGGTCTCCACAGCAGTGGCTGGAATAAGAGATGGGCGTGGCCAAGAGAATCTGAAGTGGGGCGCAGAAGCTGTCTAATACAGCCTACTCCTTGGACCATTCAGATTGCCTGGTATCCTCCACTGTACCCAGTTTTCACATTACCATAAGAGGTCTCCATTTTTGAGAAAATAAAATGCTCTCACTTCTTCCTCAAGACGTTCAAAGTCCAAGACCACTCTACCCAGAGGCCCCTTCAAGGTGGTGACCAGCTGCAATCTCTGCAAAGACTTAGTGCAAAAGAGTTGGTGGGCCTGGGCCATAATTGCTAGTCACCATCATTCTCCTCCTCACTCCATTACTTTGGCTGCTCTCTGTTGCTTGCCTGGAGAGGTGACTCAGGCATGTATCCCCAGGGACCCTAAGCCCTTATCTGCCTTGCCCTTAGTGAGCCATGGTTCCTGCAATTGCCCGTTCACCTTTACTACTAGACACAGAAGCGCCAAGAGCACATCCCCACTGAATTCTCTGGGCCCTAGACACATTCCTCCCTGCCACCATTGTATGACAGCAACTTTAACCCCTCCTTTTTTTTCCTGCTTCTTTGCTGGCATGAGAAACCCAAACTGACCAGATGATCATTGCAGCTTCAAGTTCCATGGAATCCTTACTGTGACCCCTGGTGGAAACATTCCATCCCATCAAACCAGAACCTCTAATGTGCTGGAGACTAAGGCATGAGGGACAGGAAGCAGAAATTCAGCACATGGGTCACTGGGAGTGATGGTGAAAAAGTCCGCTCCTACATCCAGCCTTTGGTTTCCAGATCTGTGCGTTCTAGCTACTGGGGACCATACAGCAGCCACCGGATCCGTGTACTTACTGTATCTTACAGAACAGCACCGCAACAGCATGCTGTGCTCGAGCTGGCATCTTGGATAAGCCTTTAACAGGCTGTTCTATTACACCTGCTGCTATGAGGGACTGGATACACAGTAATCCCAGCAAATCCTAGTCAGGGTACCAACGTCAGGGTTCTTATAGCTGCTAAAAGTGTCTATGCCAATTATATACTTGGGAGTAGGGTAAATGACTACAGGATGGGTCCACAGACTCATTAGACCACTGGGCCAGAATTCCATTTGTTATCTGACTTCAGTAAGTCCCCACTCTAACAAGAAAACCATGATAGCATTTTGGGTTTCCTGATGCTAGTGTAAGTTCATACCCTGTATCCAATAGTTCTCAAAAAGTGTAAGTACTTCCCTTTCCCTAGCACATTACCTTCACAAGTGTCCTCAGGGCCCTTTGGGGAAGGATTGGGAGCATATTTGTCACATGTAACTGTTGTGCCACTGTAGGGTTCTTCCACAAGGAGACCAGTCTCCGCTTCAGTCTGGGCTCTTGGTTTGGGAAGTGATGTAGATCTGGAAGCTGAATAAGAAACTTAGTTTTTCAGCCCTAAAGCAAAACATAGGCAGAACACTCTTTGACATAAATCACAGTAATTTGGGGGGAGGGGGGCGAGGGGGAATCCATCACCTAAAGTAAAGGAAATAAAAGCAAAAATAAACAAATGGGACCTAATTAAACTTAAAAGCTTTTGCACAGCACTGACAAAACGAAAAGACAATCTACTGAATGGGAGAAAATATTTGTGAATAATATGTTTGATAAGGGGTTAATATGCAAAATATATAAAAACTTATACAACTCAATATTATTTTTAAAAAACCCAAACAACCCAATTGAAAAATGGACGAAGAACTGATTAAACATTTTTCCAAAGAAGACATACAGATGACCAACAGGCACTTGAAAAGATGTTCAGCATCGCTAATCATCAGGGAAATGCAAATCAAAACCACAATGAGATATCACCTCACACCTGTCAGAATGGCCATCATCAAAAAGACCACAAATAACAAATGCTGACAAGTATGTGGAGAAAGGGGAACCCTCGTACACTGTTGGTGGGAATGTAAATTGGTGCAGCCACTGTGGAAAACAGTATGGAGGTTTCTCAAAAAACTAAAAATAGAACTACCGTATGATTCAACAGTTCCACTTCTGAGTACATGGCCAAAAGAAACAAAAACTCTAATTCAAAAAGATATATATACCCCAATGTTCATAGCAGCACTATTCACAATTGCCAAGATATGGATGCAACCTAAGTGTCCATCAACAGAAGAAAGGATAAAGACAAAGTGAAATATATGTATACCTCTTTGTGTGGATATAGCTCCACACAATGGGACACTACTCAACCACAAAAAAGAATGGAATTCCGCTATTTGTAACAACATGGATGGGCTTGGAGGGCATTATGCTAAGTCAAATAGACCAGGCAGAGAAAGACAAATATTGTATGACATCACTTATATGTGGAATCTACTAAATACAACAAACTAGTGAATGTAACAAAAAAGAAGTAGACACACAGACATAGAGAACAAACTAGTAGTTACCAGTGGAGAAACAGAAGGGGGAGGGGCAATATAGAGTAGGGGATTAAAAGGCACAAACTATTAGGTATGAAATAAGCTACAAGATGGGGCGGGTATAGGTCAAGTAGTAGAGAGCATGCTTAGCATGCATGAGATTCTGGGTTCAATGCCCAGTACCTCCTCCAAAAATAAATAAATAAGCCTAATTACTTTCTCCCCTCAAAAAAATAATAAAAATTAAAAGTAAGCCACAGGATACATTGTACAACACAGGAAACATAGCTGATAATTTATAATAACTATAAATGGAATATAATCTTTAAAAATTATGAACCATCATATTGTATAGATGTAACTTATATAATACTGTACAGCAATATACTTCAATTTACAAAAAAGAAGCTGAATATAGTTCCCTGTGCTACCATGTTGTACACCAGAAACTAACACAACATTGTAAATCGACTATACTTCAATTATGTGACAATGAATATATATATATATATGTTCATGTATAACTGAAAAACTGTGCTCTACACTGGAATTTGATACAACATTGTAAAATGATTATAAATCAATAAAAATGTTTTTAAAAAATTTAAAAGAAAGAAACTGAGTTTTCCATTGTTGTCTCTGACATCCATCTTCTGCTCATAAACTTAAGATTTTTTTTCAAACTTATATTAACCAAGTGACACTCTAGTTATCTCTTCACTGATCTGTCCTAGGAACACAATGCCTGTTGGTCGTTGGACTGATCCTTGCAGGTATGGCACCCCAGGTGCTACTCTGACCTTGCTTCCCATTATAATAAAGGCTAAGTGTTGCCACCTGGCCTCTGCCATTCTAGAGTCAACCTCATCTCCACTGTTACCAGGGAATCCAGTTCCATGGTGGTATCTCCTACAGTAATACTCAACCTGGAGAGGACAGTTACCTACCAAGACTCTCAAATACGCTAGTGCCGCTCTCATATATTGCCTTGCTAATAGAAGTGTTCTTCTCCTCACCCAGAGGAACACAGTCAAATGGGAGGTTTTCTGATATCACATAATATATCCATTCTAATGCTTCTCTGAACATTATGCTACCATACCAAGAAAGCCACGGCAACTCCATCTCACTCATTATAGGCTATTGCCATGTCCAAGTTTCAAAGAGCAACCCAGAAGAGTATTAGGACCCTGTCCTAATGTCTTTGTTTGAACACTGAAACCCTGGGTACAAACCAGTGTCACTATGTCAATAAATCCTCCCCTATCTATTTCCTGGGTCCAACACCTTCAATAGCCAACTCCCATAAGCATTGTTCCAATTCTTGCTATCATATTTTAACCAGTTTCTTTTCTTTCAGAACAAGAATTGTACTTCAAAGCTTGGGCTATCCTGAGATCTGACACTGGTTAGCACCCTGAAGGCAATGGGAGGTAGTGGAGGTAGAAGACCAGCCTGCAAGGCACTGATGTCAGGTGAGGTCATTGCAGGGTCTCCATGCAGGGGCACGCTGTTCTCATTGGACAAAAGAAAAGAGGCTGCCAGCAGGGAGAGTTCTGGAGAATATGGGGGTTCAAGATTCTCAGGCTTATCCACTCAAATGTCCATGTTCCAGGTCTCAGGTTCCACTGGTTTCCCATCAAAACCTTGATATAGAAAGCCACTGAGGCTGTATTTAATCTTCTTTGCAATATTCTACTCTTAAAATCTGACGTTCGGTCTGATTTTAATCACGGTCTGCCCCACTGCTGGAGGAGATGAGGAGCCCTTCAAATGCTTTTCTCCAGTTTCCACAGGGTGTTTTGAACTGATGGTGGGCTAATTCCAGCCTGTCGTTTTCTTTACTGCAAGTTTCTCAAAGTAACCAAAGGCAAACAGCCCCTAAATCCTTATGATTTGCGCACTTCACAGGGGAGAATCTGAATGTCTGTGATGCCACTGCTTGTCAGAGATTATCACCACTCCTTTTCCCACCAGAAAGGAGGGTCCTTATTACCGTCTGACTGGTTAGAGACCCCATTCCACAATCCCATTCTCAAGATTTCCCCGGCCCTTCATAGTACCAACTATCTGGCTTCCCAGAAAAGCAGGGCAGAAGACAAAGGGTTATATGCAAGTATCTTATTGGGAAATGGAATCCCAGTGAGCAAGAGTGAGAGATGCGGGGGTGGGGGATGGGGTTGGACTGGGGGACAAAACAGGGAAGGAGGAAGAACCAAGACAAAGATGTGATGTCTAATTATGCACCATGGTGTGTGGCTACTTGTCTGATGCCTCATAACCCTCTGAGAAGCCAAATGAAATATGTCTCAAAACTAGGGGGCAGAAGGAAGAGCAGTTATCTCCCATCTCCCTTCCCCGTTGGCCAGTCTACCTCAATGGGAATCTAACTCCCCTGCATGTGGCATGTGCTCATACCAAGCAAGCTCTCCTGGTACTCCACACCACAGCATCAAGGGAAAAGCCCAGAATAGAGGCCTGTGGTGTAAGCGAGCGGTGATGCTAGCAAGCTGTACCTGCATAAAGTTGGTTGGACCCCACCCAGAAAGAACCAGTTTCTTCAGTGGTGGCTGGAATAAGAGACATGTGAGGCTAAGCAGACTTGATATGGGGTATCAGAGGTGTCAACAGCCCTCCTTTTTTTTTTAACAGATCTTTCTTTCATGACTAGTATGGTGGTGCTAGAGCAAGGTGCTCAGCAGACATAGAAAACAAACATGGTTACCAGAGGGTAAGTGGGGGAGAGATGACTTGGGAGTTCAGGATTAGCAGATACACACTACTATATATAAAATAGATAAACAGCAAGGACCTACTGTACAGCACAGGGAACTATATGCGATATCTTGTAATAGCTATAACAAAAAAGCATATGAAAATGAATATATATAGAGACAGACATATATGTATAACTGAATCACTCTGCTGTACACCAGAAATTAACACAACATTGTAAACTGACTATATGTCAATCAAATAAATAAATAAATAGAGCAAGGTGCTTAGGAGACACTCAGGAGCTAGTGTATGATGCCTGCTCCTTTTCGGGCTGGATGCTGGCGCTAGGAGTCACGTTGTAGGACAGGGTTGGGAAAGGACTCAAACCCTCTGACTTAGGATTCTTTCCAGGCCCAGGAGCCTGGTGATAGGAAGGACCAAGACCACAGGAAATACGGACTACTGGCCCAGAGGCTTCTGCTTCCTTCTTGCCAGGGGACGGAGGCCACCACTTTCCAAGCTGAGGGACAATGGACCATTCAAACGAAGTAGGGATCCTTTAAGAGGGAATAAAGGAGGAGGGAGTGTACAGCTCAGTGGTAGAGCATGTGCTTAGCATGCACAAGGTCCTGGGTTCTATCTCTAGTACCTCCATTAAAAATTATGTAAATAAATAAACATAATTACCTCCCTCCAAAAAAATTATTTTTAAATAAAGAAAGAGGGAAGCCTCTGGGGGAAAAGGGGGCAGAGTGGGTCCTGAGAGGTGTGAACAGGATCCAAGCACAGCCATAAAAAAAGAAAATCACCAGGGCAGCCACTTAAAGTCCTGTCCGCTCCCGCCTGTAGCTGAGGCTTCGGAGGAAGTGGAATGGAGGTTCTTCAGGAGGCAGTGAGTGGAAGGGTACTGAGTGGCTGGAAGCAGGACTTTTGGCAGTGGAGAAGCTGCTATATCCGAGCTCGTGGCCTCAAGCAAATGGATGGAGATCAACAGGCAGGATGCCTTCGATTTGCTTCATCCCACAGTCCCAGGAAACCACAACTGAAAATCAACAATCACAAATCCATCACTAAGTAATGTGACCCCAGGCAAAACGGCCATTTCATTAGCAAGAACAAGACCTGAGCAGAGAGCAGGAGGAGTTGGCATGGAATCAGGCAGGGGGCAGCTGGTTCTTGCCTCCATCAGGGGTAGGAAACATTCGCTTGCCAGTCAGCCTACTAGAGGGAAGTGCGATCCCTCATGAAAGAATTTTCTTGAGTCTTTAGCCCTGATTCGCGCAGCCTCACTGAGCCCACGGAGTGGCATGGTGGGGTGGTGCCCATGAAGTGGCACGCTGCCATGTCTGCTCTTCAGGAATGAGGAGCCAATGTGTGTCTGTGGCTTCATAGACAGGGCCAGGACTCTGGAATGGACAATGATGCGTCCTGGGAAGGAGGGCTTCTGTGGGACAGAGCTAGGGTCAGGGGCAGGACGGGGAAGAGCTTGAGCCCTGCTCCAGGCTCAGTGTGACCCATGTCTAGCTTGCTTAGAAGTCCACAGCTCTAAAGTGATCACCACCATCCTTCTAGTCAGCCAGGCATCTGCCACCCCATTCAGGGGGCTTGATTCCTAAAGCTGTTTATTTTGCTGCAGATGCAACGTGACACCAGCCTGCGCGATCTGACTCTGGGCATCACGTTGCCAGCACACAGCAATGAGATGGAAATTTGGCTGCTGCAAAAGGCACCGAGTTTGCCTTCTTCTCTGAATCTCCTTTCTCTGAACAGCAGGGACATTTCAGTCCCATGTTAAAGCACACACTCTCTTCCTCCTGGCAAATGCCCAGTACCGTAATTCCCCATATAGTGCCACCTCTGAAGAGCCTCCAGCAGCATCTCTGGGGCAAAAAAAAAAAAAAAAAAAGACTGCTCCACGTCATAGGTCCAAAGGCGCTGGGGCAGTGATGAGGTGCCCAGAGAGAATGCACTTGGGTAGCGAAACATCTTCTTGGCTGTGTGCTCAAGAGAAAGGGCTGAGGAGACAAATGTCCCAGGTCACAGGAAAGAGTGACAAGCCAAGGTGGATTTGCACCCATTCCTCAAGGCAGCAGCACTTCCCTGTTGGCTGACTCGGTGTGGGCCCGGGAGGCAGGATAGTGGAGGCATAGGTCCAGCTCCAACACAATTGGTGGCTGCGTGCAGCCCGGGACTGGTCTCTTGATCACCAGGGCAGGTGGCAGGCCTTTCTGGAAAAGGCTGCCCATGGGCAGTCTAAGCCTGCAGAGAGCCAGAAGTAAAGCCTTGAGAGGGAAGGGCGCTTGCCCCAGGTCCCATGCTGGGGCAGTCCCAGGATTGAGCAGAGAAGCTAGAGTCTTGCCTCCCAGGTCAGACCTCTTATCAGTTGATGGAGCTGCCATCACCAACATCCGCTGTCACTGTCCCTCCATCTCTTTGTCCACATTGCCTGTTGGTGCACTAACGTCATTTCATGTACAGGACAGATGTACTGTGCTTGGGAGCTGGAGGGGCCCTGGGGACCGCATTACCCAGCCCTGTCACCAGGTGGATGAGCACACTTTGTCCTCAGCAAGCATCGGCGGCGGCAGCAGCGAGAAACCAGCTGAAGCTGAATGACTGCTGACACCTGGCAGATAGGAACTCACTGAATCTTCACTCCAACGCTGCAAGGTAGGTACCCCAAAGAGCCCCATTTTAGAGAGGAGGAAACAGAGGGACAGAGGGGGGAGCAAGCTGCCTGAAGTCACACAGCTGGTAAGTGGCAAAGCCTGGAGGGCAAGCAGGCTGGATCCCGGTTGCCTGCTTTTCCACTGTGCTGTGTGATCTGTCGCAGGGTCGGTGTGAGGATCTGATGAGTTAATGTGTGTCAGGTGTCAGCTCTGATGCCAAGGGCCCCTCCAGCCCTGATGTGCCGTACATCTGTCATCCCTAATGATGAATGAGAGTTGGTTCGCCCTGGCCCTCCTAAGAGTGTCCAGTCCAAGTCCAGGGGTCTGTGTTCAGAAAAGGCTCCTCTGTGCAGCTCATCTCTCAGACACACAGGCATTCCTCCATCACACAGCAGCCCTGCACCCAGCCCCAAGCTGAAAAGACAGGAGACACAAGAGCTGGTGCCTGAGATCGTGCTGCACCCAGGCTAGCAGGGAGGCAGGTGGACCCGCAGTTACAGGCCAGGGCGGTGAAGACCTCACAGCGTCAGCTCACACGCCAGTGCTTTCCATAAAGAGGCAGCTCTTTCTCCTGGCCTCAAGGGTTGGGGGGGCAATCAATGAAGGCCACACTGGCAAGAACTGAGGCTTCAACTGAGGCCTGATGGCAGAGAGGAGGGCCCCAAGGGAACAGGAAAAGAAGGGCCCTCTGCAGCCCAGAGGCAATACGGAGCACCCAGCATGGACGTGGGAAAGAACAATGTGTTTCGGAGCAACCAGTTGTCTGCTGTGTCCACCGCACGAGATGTCTTTGTTGGGGGCTGAGGGACAAATCCAGAGGGCAGACCATTGAGCCAGAGGATGATTCTCAAGCCTTAAAATCAAATGAAATTTACCCTGCTGGGTTTCAGACTTTCCTGGGACCCGTGATTCCAATTTTCCTTCCGATCTCTCCCTTTTGCAATGGGAACGGCTATCTGCCTGTCCCACTGTATTAGGCAGGGTTCTCCAGAGAAACAGAACCAACAGGAGGCAAGAGAGAGAAGAGGAGATTCATGATAGAAATTGGCTCCCATGGTTTGAAGGCCAAGAAGTCCCACCATCTGCCATCCGCAAGTTGGAAACCCAAGACAGCCAGTGGTAGAATTCAGTCCAAGTTCAGAGGCCTGAGAACCAGGGAGCCACTGGGGTAAGTCCCAGAGTCTGGAGGTAGGAGAACCAGGAGCTCTGACGTTCTAGGGCAGGAAGAGTTGGTCATCCCAGCTCAAGACGAAAGAGGGAATTTGCCCTTCCTTCACCTGTTCCATTTGGGCCCTCAAGGGAGTGCATGGTGCCCACCCTCATGGGTGAGGGTGCATCTCTTTACTCAGTCTACTGATCCAAATGTAAATCTCTTCCACAAACAACCTCACAGACACAACCAGAAATAAGGCTTTACCAGCTCTCTGCACCTCCCATAGCCCAGTCAAGTTAACACATAAACATAACCATTGCACCCCTCTCAGAAGCAGATAACTTGTTGCTTGGTTTCACAAGTTCCAAATGGAGAGGAATTTTGGCCCAGGATAAGTGATACTCCGAGTGTCACCCATACCTGATTCAGATGACATCTGGATGAGATTTTGGACTGCAAGTTGATGCTGAATTGGGTTAAGACTTTTGGGGATGTTGGGATGGGATGTTGAATGTATTTTTCATGCAAGAAGGACATGTGAACTTTGAGGGGCCAGAGGGTGGACTGTGATGGGTTGAATTATGTCCCGTGAAAATTCATATGTTGAAGTTCTAACTGCCAGTCCTTCAGAATGTGACCTTATCTGAAACTGGATCACTGCAGAGATCATTAATTAAAGTTAAGGTGAGGTGATACTGGTGTAGAGGGGGACCCTAATCCAATACCACTGGTGTCCTCATAAAAAGGAGGAAATTTGGACTCAGGGTGTGCACTGAAGGAAGGCAATGTGACGAGACACAGGGGTTGATGGCCATCTGCAAGCCAAGGAGAGAAGTCTGGAACCCCTCCTTCCCTCATACCCTCAGACGGCGCCAGCACGTTGAGTTCAGACCTCCAGCCCCCAGCCCCGGGACAGCGCAGTTCTGGTGCTGAAGCCCCCAGTCTGTGGTGCTTTGTTATGACAGCTCAAGTAGATGAAGAGATTTTGGTATTTTGGAGCAGCAACTTTTCCCTGAGGGTAATAGGGAGCCAGAGAAACTTTTTGAGCAAGGGAGGAATGAGGTGAGATCTGGATTCTAGAAATTTACCCTAGCATCTGTGAGGGGGATCCATCAGAAGGGACAAGACCGGAGGCGGGGAGGCTAAGTTAGGACATGTTGCTGTACTCTAGATGAAGGCGGTGAGTGCCTAACATCGCAACAATAGTGGTAACAGCCATAGCAGTAGCAACGGTAATTAGTGGGGGTCGCAGTATACTGATTTCTACTACCAACACTAGCCCCATGAGGTCTACCATGCTAGGTGCCTTACATAGATTATTATATTTAATGCTTGCAAGAAGTTGAGGAGGCAGGCAGGCAGGCACTATTACGTCCATTTTGCAGACTAGGAAACTTGGCCCAGGCCACACGGTAAGAGGTGGGCCCAGGATGGGAACCAGACTGTCTGGCTCTAACACCTGCGTGCCGTGGTACGTTGGTAAATGTTTAACAGCAAACCCTGCTTTGCAGCATTTGCCCATTTCTGTGGTATAGCTACTCCTGCCATGGCCAGTTCCAAGCTACCAAAGAGCCATCAACAGGTTCACAAAATTTCTGAAAGTGTCCCAGTTCTTTCTTATGAGCTGGTGCCAGCCAGCCAAGCGGCAAAGCTCAGGGCAGAGAGCGTGTTAGTGTGTGTTACTTCCCATCTCCCTGCTGAACTTTGTCTTAATGGGATTTTGTGGAGGTTGCCGGGTCCCTGACTGCCTAGGAGATTCAAATCTTGGTTTCATCAGTGAGAAACTGTGTGATCTCAGGCAAATTGCCGAACCTCTCTGAGCCTCAGTTTGCTCGGCTCGGAAATTAGTTTTGATGCGACTTCATTGAGCTCACAATGTGAAGCCTAGTGCCTGGATCAGAGTAGGTGTGTCCAGAGTCTTATCTGCTTTTACTGTTAATATGATCGTGTTTTCCAAACCCAGAACGGCGGGGCACGTTGTCTGGTTTTGCTCCCAACGTCTACCTGGACAGTGTGCCTGCCAGATGCTGGGCTCTGGGCTGGTTCCCTGGTGTTAGGTCGTATTAACCTTCCGAACGGTTGTAGTGATGGTGCGGCAGCAGCTTAGCTGGTTGCTAGGACAGCCACAGGCCAGGATTTTGTTGCGTGCGTGTGTGTGTGTGTGTGTTTTAATCACAAAATTGCAAATGGTCAGAAGGGTCCTAGAATAGTAGATGGAGCCTCTTCCCACGTGGGGCCTGAGTCGTGCCTGTGCTGTTGGAAAAAAAAATGTCATTGCATAAAGAGTAATAATTAGCAAGCCATCTGCATACTTTTTTCTATAGAAAAGCTTTGACAATGTCTTTCAGTTGCATGTATGGTGCAAGAGGAAACCGAGCAGCCATCTGGATTTACATTAATTCCCTAAATTATTTATCCATCTCTGTGTCAATCACTCTTTCCCATCTTTATCTATGCTTTCACGGTACAACCTATGGCATTCTGGAAGCGGCATTTGTGGTAAGCAAGGAGTTGCAGGGGGAAAATTGACTTGTAGCCACAGCTTTGTGGTTTCCTGGTGAAATCGATGCAAGCCGCTCTGCAGCCTGTTAATTAACTGCTCGCTTGCTAATGAGGGCTTTTTCCTTAAAGGTTCCTATTTCTTTAAATCAGTGAAGTTGCCAGGAAATTACAATCAATATTTTAACAATTTCCCATTTGTTTCCATTGTGAGTCTTAAAAATGCTTATGACCACCACCACCTTCCCCAAGAAAATGAAAATGTTTAAGAACAACACGGTGAAGAGAAAGAATTCAACTCAAAAATGATTTCCCAGTGGCTCTCCTCCACCCAACCAGGGCCAAATACCACGTGTCCTCCACATGTGTCCTAGTCTGGCTCCTTACTCAGCACAGACTCCCCTTTTCCAGACATAGCAAAATGCTCACCGTTTGCTCAATATCACACGGGGTTTGGACCTCCGTGTGGGACCAGGCTTTCCTCCTAATATGTTTCACCTTAAATTCAACATCTTAGATTTAATACCTGCTTCCTGTCTTGGGATGTACCAGCCAGACACCCTGCCAACAGTGGTCCTATGAATAGGGGGATGCAACTCTGCCCAGTAAGGCAGGTACTACTATGACCCCATTTTCCAAAGGAGACACCCGAGGCTCAGGAGCTTATACGGCTAAGAGGGCAGAACCTGGATCTGCAGCAGGGCCTCTAGTCTCCCAGGGCAAGTCACACTGACTCTGCATGAGGCAGTCACCACCCTGGGTCTCCACACAGGCATTCGTCTGTCCTGGTTGTGGCCCCTAGTCTGCTGTGATCAAAAAACACGGTTCATCAGGGTTAGGACTAAGTGCAGAGGAGGAGTTAACAAGCCCTGAGCGAATGCTCCGGGAACCTAGAGCTGAGAGCCTGGGCTGTGCGGTGTGACCTCTGCATAGGTGGGGCAGAGCTGCAGGGGGCCAGGAGCCAGGGGAGAGCTAGGGGGAGCAGAGGGAGGGGGTGATCTCCAGGCGGGCACAGCCAGCAGCCTCTGCACACGTGCAGCAGGTCGGGGGGAACTAGGGGGAAACGTCAGACCCTGTGCTGAGCCTTGCCACACACATCACCCAGTTTCTTCCCTCTGGATCTGGATTCTGATATTTAGAGGTCACCCTGAACCTCCCTTTGCCCAAGACATGGGTCAGCCATGAGCTCATCAGGGAGGTTTGGGGTACCCCCAAAGGTCTCTGATAAAATAGTGGAACAGGAATAGCTGAGGGCCAAGGCCTCCAGAGCCAGAGAGATACAGAGGGCATCGTGCTGTGCTGTGATGTGACTCAGGCCAGGCTCCACGGAGGAGCAGCCTTTTTGAGATGAGCCCTGCAGGTCAGGTGGGATTTTGACAGGCAGCTGGCATGTTAGGCAGGGGACATGCATGAGCAAAAGTACAGAGGTGGGAAGAACCAGGAATTGTTTGGTGTCCAAGTAACAGTCCAGTCAGGCAGGAAGCCCAGAAGCACGTGTGAAAACACCAGAAGGTGTATCTGGACCTGGCGGCTGGGGCTCACCTGTGGAACGCCAGGCTGAACAGTTGGGATTAGTGCCGTTGGCAGTAGGGAGCCACAGGAGGCTTTGGAGCAAGAGAGTAACAGCGAACAGAGCCACTGGATGTGTGTCTCTTGCCTGCAGTCAGCATGCCTGTTCCTCATGGACTCCTACTTGTGCAGGCCACACGCAGAATTCCAGAGGCTGCCTAGGTAAGCGTCCATCACGTGAGCATGGGGAAAGTGTATGTTCACAAGACTATGACTGACAGATGGCTGCTGATGGTCTTCATATCTCTTGAGCTCCAAGTTTGGATCAGACCAAAGGCAGGGCCCACACTGGCCTGGACATGATGTCCCTGGACCCCCATAGCCTAAAAGCCTGACCCATTGCTTGGTAGCTTCTCAGCAACAGGGCCAGGAGAGTCCCCCTGGAGAAGGGCAGCCCCTGGAGAACCTGTGGGTTCCTTTCCTTGCCTGGACCCACTGGCCAGGACTGCACATGCTAAACGTGGGTAGCCACATGGCCGTGTGACCCTGGGTGAGTCCTTTCACCTCTCCAAGCCTCCCATCTCCTCATCTAGAGCACAGAGATGACAATGGCTCATGCCTCATCGGGTACTTGGACTCCTGCAGATAAGCACATGGTACATACACCTCAATAAATGGAGGGGGCTGTTAGCTCCAGACTTGGTCCACATTTGGGGTCACAAAAGGGTCTCATAGCCAGTCTACTCAATGAAGAGAAAACCCTCACCTTCACTGTCTCCAGCCTTTTCTCCCATTTCTCCATCAGCCTTGGAGTACCCAAGGTGACAACCATAAGGGAACCTCTGTTTCCAACAGTCACTGAAAGAACCGCAACAATCTGGGCCATGGCACCCTTTGGTAATCTGACCTGAGACTGGTTTCACGAAGCTAACACAAAGCTCTTTGCCTGACCTCCAGCCTTCTTAAGGAGGTCATGACCCTCCTGAAAATGTAATGACAGCTATGGGCCCCTTCCCCAGTGTGAGTGTACAATCTAGTGGCCCCCACAGTTTCTTGAAAAGTTCCAGGAAAATAGAATCCTGCTAACATTCATTGAGCAGACCCTCCCTGCCAGGTACCGTGCCAGGAGCTAGGAATACAGCAGTGAGCAAAACAGGCACTGATCACAGCCGGCTGGGGGTGTAACCTCTAGAGGAGGTCAGCTAGTGGTACCACTGAAGAGACAACAAAGCAGGGAAGGGGAGAGGAAGTGCCAGAGATGGGCGTGGGGCTTTGAAATGTTACATAGGGTGGCCAGGTGACATTTGTGTCAAGATGAAAGGAAATGAGGGAGCCAGCCCAGTGGATATCTGGGAAAGTGCATTCCAACCGAGGGAACAACCAGTGCAAAGGCCCTAAGGAGGGACATGCCTGGTGTGCTGAAAAAAAAGTCAGGAGGCCTGGAGCAGAGTAGCAGGGGAGGGTATGGCATGCAGGTCTGCTAGGCCACCAGAAGCACTACTGAGCGCTTTTACTGAGTGAAATGGGGAGCCACCACCGATGCATGGAGAATGGAGAGACTGAGATACTGGAGTGGGGGAGGGGGGACGAGGGAGGTAGGAGACAGAGCAACCTATTAGTTGGCTGCTGGAACCACTCAGGTGGGAGATGCTGGTGGCTGGGCCCAGAGTGTAGCAGTGGAGGAGGAAAGAAGGCTGGGGGTGTAGGTGCATTTTGAAAAGACAACAGAATATTCCACTTCTTTGGATGCAGGGTGTGAGCAAAAGAGGAGAATCCGGGAAGACTGTAGAGAATTCAGCCTCGGCAGTTTGCAGGATGGAGCCAGCCACCGAGAACTGAGGTGGCAGACTATGGGAGGAGCAGGTTCAGGGGATGACCAGGAGCTCAGCTCAGGCCACGTGGAGCTTGAGCTCTCTGGAGGCCATCGGAGTACTGGTGCCAAGCAGGCCAACTGAGATGCTCTGACATAGGTGCAGCTGTGATCTCACAGGCTCCCAGTACACGCGGGGGAGTGGGCATCACCCACCCACTGGGGAAGCAGAAGGAAAGTGACATGAGGGTGGAGCGAAGGTGTCTGGGAACAGAACCCCATTTTCCACTTCCGTGACTGGTGCACTTTGAGACAGTTGAGAATCAAATCTTAAACACCCTGCAAGCTTGGTAATACACAGTTATCCCCGGTTCTGCTTTGTTTATCCCGATTCCCTTCAAGACACTCACGGGCTCTCTTTCGCTCTAGGGGGGCTGGCTGGCTCTAGGATGACCCCCCATCTCTGTAGGACGCCGACGGGCCAAGGCCGGGGGACTCTACTGCGGCACGGTCTGGAGTGAGGGTAAGGACTGCGACCAGTTCAGTAACCAGAGAGCAATAACCTCTCCTGGCCGCTGGCCCTCTCCAGAGCCGCCCAGGCTGGGCCCGGCCCAGGTGGATCACTTCCCAAGAGCCCAGCTGAGCGGTGCACCGCCACCGTGCCGCGTTGGGCCGCGCTTGCCGTGGTACTAGGGCTTCGGAGCGGAAGCCCGACACCTGTGCCCCGCGGTGGGGCCGCTCCTCAGTCAGGAAACTTCGGGAACCGCTTCGAGGCAAGCGCTCAGCTCCGTTGCGCCTACGCAGCCCACGAAAGGACTTCGCTCGGTTCTGGGAGGGGGCCCCAGCGCTTCCCGCGGGCCGAGGGCGTGGGCGTGAAGGGAAGGAGGGGCTGAGTGGGCGGCGGGTCCACCCCTTTATTCCTGGCCCGCAGCTCGGCCGAGTATGACCAGATGTGCTGGTGACAGGTCGCTTTTCAGAGGTGCAGTCAGGAGCTGTGAGTCCGTTCTGGGGCTGCTCCCGGCGCTGCTGCTGTCGGACCGGACGCGGCGTCTGCGGGCTGAACTCAGCCCCCGCCGCCGCCCTTGAAGTCCAGGTTAGGAAACGCACCCCCGGCGGGGACCCTGGAGACGGGGGCTTGGGCCAGACCCCAGGGATACGGGGAGGGGAACCCCCGGCCTCGGCGCCCAGGCAGCGAGCGGACAGCGCGCTCTGGCTCTCCGGGCAGTTCCCAAGGAACTCGTGTTCCTGCAGAAGCCGCAGGTGTCTGCCCCGGGATAACCCCGCGCTGCGAGAAGCCGGTCCAGCCCAGCTCCCGCAGGGGCTTCGCCGGCGCGGGGCCAGAGAGGCGGGAGACTGGCTGGCGCGCCCGGGCTCCTTGCTGAGCACGCCGGCGGGCGGCACAGACAGGGTCGGCACCGAGGCCGGGCGGGGGCGGGGGACAGAGGAGGAGGGGAGCGGGGCAGGGCGGGGGGAGGGGGCCCGGTAGGGGAGACGCTAGGCCAGGAGGGGGGCGGGTGCAGTTCCGTACTCGGTACCTGAGAGCCCTGGTTCCCACTGCCGTCACAGCAGGTCGCCTTGGCCGTCTGGGCGGGAGCCAGAGAGCAGACGCGTCGGCCGTGAGACCGGTGCTGCCCCCAACTCCCGGCAGCCACCCGCCCAAGGTGAGCGCCCTCCCAGGGCGAGGGGGAGGAGGGCCCGGTCGCTGCTCTCGGGTTGGCCTCTGCTGTGAACGGGAAAGGGGGAGGGGGGGTTGAAAAGGCGACTTTACGATGAGACTCCTGTCTGGGTGACGACCAGGGCTCCTTCAGGGAGCTGCCACTTCTCTCTCCTTCTCTCTACTCCGCCCCCCCCCCCCCCGCCGCGGGTGTCTCTCTACTCCTCGGTCTCCGTCTCCGTCAGTGCCTCTCTTGGCTTCTGTCTCTCCCTCTCTCTCTCCTCTCCCTCGGCCTCTCAGTCTGGCGCGCTCTGTCGCCCTGTCGCTGGTGAGTGCTGGCTCTCCCGCTCCCCCTGCTCGCTCTCCGGCAGTCAGGGGCGCGCACAGCTCACTAGCTCACTCGGCCCAGAAGCGGGAAGTCTACCTGCCGCGAGCGGGTTTCCCAAGCGCGCAGGGCCCCGCCTGACGCCCTCGGGCGAGCTCCATCCGCTCGTGCCCGGGGGCGCTCGGTCACCCCGCTGTCGCCTCTCGGCATCAGCTCACCGTCTAGGCGGGCCACCTGCCGCCTTGGGCACCGACCACCTCCCGCTAAGTGCGGAGCCACCAAGGTGAGTGCACCCGCGCCCCTTCCTTCCCCCGCGCTCCTCCCTGGCTGCCCCGGCTGCCCCGGCTCTAGTTGACTGAAGGAACCAGGCGACCACAGCGAAGCCAGCCTGCGGTCGCTTTCCCTTCCCAAGAGTGGTCAGAGGGCCTGATAGGCCCCTCGGGCGGCCGCCGCGCTTCCGCTGCCCCCGGCTCCATCCGGGCCTGGAAACTCGGCGTTTCGGGGGCTCAGGGCCAGCGGGGTCGCGGGCGGGGCAGCGCGGCTTCCCCTTTAAGGCCGGAGCCGCTCGTCGCCGCGAGTGTGAGGGTGTGTGAGTGTGCGGCGTGCGTGTCTCCTCCTCCCTGAGTGACACAGCAGTGAGAAATGCCTATCAGTAACTTAAACCCCCCGAAACTCCACCTTCCGGGCGCGCGGCGCGGAGCCGGGCGGTGGGAATGGAGCGAGCAGATTGAGGCCGCCGCTGCAGCGCCGCCGGCATGAACTTGGCCGCGAGCTGAAGCGGCCGGCGGCGGGCGGGCGCGGGGGCACCGGCCGCTAGCCAAGGGGGTGATCTGCAACCGGGCCGGGCCGCTCGGCG
The DNA here is from genome assembly GCF_048564905.1 of Vicugna pacos. Lineage (NCBI taxonomy): Eukaryota > Metazoa > Chordata > Mammalia > Artiodactyla > Camelidae > Vicugna > Vicugna pacos. The sequence continues at coordinate 105,154,228 of NC_133023.1, forward strand.
GACGCCGGAGGCCAGGCTGCCCGCGCCGGCGGCCGCCCGCCCCTCGGGCACTGCCCCCGCCGCCGCCGCGGGAGCTCCGCAGCACGGTAAGGCTGAGGGCGGGCGTGGGAGGTCCGACTGGTTTGGGGGCTCCAGGGTGCACTTGTGGCCCCCGCTTCTTGTCCCCATCGCGGAGGGGCGGAGGCTTGGGGGTACTGAGAGCCCGGGGACCCCAAAGTTTGCTCCGAGCACACAGCCCACCTGGCGCTGCGTGCGGTCGCCCCCTTCTCGGACTGGCCGGGCCGAGCTGAGCGCAGCTAGCATCGCTGGGACTGTGGCCTCTGCCTGCACCTCGGCGCCCGCCGGGCGTCTAGAATCGGGCAGGGGGAGTCAAGTACCGAGGAGGGAAGGCAGAGGGGCGCGAGCCAAGCGGGCTCCCCCGGCCGCGCCGGGCTACAAGGAGATTCCCGTTCCGTCCCGGCGCAACCCGGGCCGCTCGCAGCCCGATGCCGCCGGCGACGCTGCCTTCGCATACCAGCTCCCCGAGCCCAGGCCAGTCGGCAGTGGGCGCAGGATTCCCCCCACCCCATCCCTACCCAGGTTGCCGCCGCCGAGCTGGAGTGTGGAGTGTGCGCGCGCCGAGCCCGCTGCCTTAACGCTCCCTCCCCTGC